>NW_027361716.1:18612500-19346250 GCF_039654945.1 Dendrobates tinctorius
TTTCTCCTGTTACTATTGTGAAAATAAAAAATAGCGGGCTAATAAAATCATTTTTTGAGGAAAAAAAAATATTTTTATTTTCAAAGCTCTGCGTTATACACTTCTGTAAAGCACCTGGGGGTTCAAAGTGCTCACTATGCATCTAGATAACTTCCTTAGGGGGTCTAGTTTCCAAAATGGGGTGATATGTGGGGGAGCTCCAAAGTGTAGGCAGACAGGGCCTCTCCAAACACGACATGGTGTCCGCTAACGATTGAAGCTAATTTTCCATTCAAAAAGTCAAATGGCGCTCCTTCCCTTCTGAGCCCTGCCGTGTGCCCAAACAGTGGTTCCCCCCCACATATGGGGTGCCAGCGTACTCAGGACAAACTGAACAGCAACTTAAGGGGTCCAATTTATCCTGTTACCCTTGTGAAAATAAAAAATAGCGGGCTAAAAAATCATTTTTGAGGAAAAAAAATGATTTTTTATTTTCATGGCTCTGGGTTTATAAACTTCTGTGAAGCACTTGGGGGTTAAAAGTGCTCACTAAACATCTAGATAAGCTCCTTGGGGGGTCTAGTTTCCAAAATGGGGTCACTTGTGGGGGGTTTCTACTGTTTAGGCACATCAAGGGCTCTGCAAACGCAACATGATGCCTGCAGAACATCCCATCAGTCTGCATTCCAAAATCGCGCTCCTTCCCTTCTGAGCTCTCCCATGCGCCAAAACAGTGGTTTCCCCTGACATATGGGGTATCGGTGTACTCAGGACAAATTACACAACAACTTTTGTGGTCCCATTTCTCCTGTTAGCCTTGTGAAAATGAAAAATAGCGGGCTAAAAAATCATTTTTGAGGAAAAAAAATTTTTTTTTTATTTTCACTGCTCTGCGTCAAACTTCTGTGAAGCACTTGGGGGTTCAAAGTCCTCACCACACATCTAGATAAGTTCCTTGGGTGGTCTAGTTTCCAAAATGGGGTCACTTGTGGGGGAGCTCCAATGTTTAGGCACACAGGGGCTCTCCAAACACGACATGGTGTCCACTAACGATTGGAGCTAATTTTCCATTCAAAAAGTCAAATGGTGCTCCTTCCCTTCGGGACCCTGCCGTGTGCCCAAACAGTGGTTTATGACCACATATGAGGTATCGATGCACTCAGAAGAAATTGCCCAACAAATTTTAGGATCCATTTTATCCCATGGCCCATGTGAAAATGAAAAAACTGAGGCTAAAAGAAAATTTTTGTGAAAAAAAAAGTCCTTTTTTTTTTTACGGATCAATTTGTGAAGCACCTGGAAGTTCAAAGTGCTCACTATGCATCTAAATAAGTTCCTTGGAGGGTCTAGTTTCCAAAATGGGGTCACTTGTGGGGGAGCTCCAATGTTTAGGCGCACAGGGACTCTCCAAACGCGACATGGCAACAGCTAAATATTCCAGTATATTTTCCATTCAAAAAGTCAAATGGCGCTCCTTCCCTTCTGAGCCCTGCCGTGCGCCCAAACAGTGGTTTATGACCACATATGAGGTATCTGTGTACTCGGGAGAAATTGCCCAACAAATTTTAGGATCCATTTTATCCTGTTGCCCATGTGAAAATGAAAAAATTGATGCTAAAAGAAAATTTTTATTGGAAAAATTAAAATGTTCATTTTTTCCTTCCACATTGCTTTAGTTGCTGTGAAGCACCTGAAGGGTTAATAATCTTCTTGAATGTAGTTTTGAGTAGCTTGAGGGGTGCAGTTTTTAGAATGGTGTCACTTTGGGGTATTTTCTGCCATATAGACTCCTCAAAGTGACTTCAAATGTGAGGTGGTCCCTAAAAAAAATGGTTTTGTAAATTTTGTTGTAAAAATTAGAAATCGCTTGTCAACTTTTAACCCTTATAACTTCCCAACAAAAAAAAATTTTGTTTCCAAAATTGTGCTGATGTAAAGTAGACATGTGGGAAATGTTATTTATTAACTATTTTGTGTCACATAACTCTCTGGTTTAACAGAATAAAAATTCAAAATGTGAAAATTGCGAAATTTTCAAAATTTTCGCTTCCGTTTTTTTCACAAATAAATGCAAAACATTATTGACCTAAGTTTACCACTAACATGAAGCCAAATATGTCACGAAAAAACAATCTCAGAATAGCTAGGATCCGTTGAAGCGTTCCTGAGTCATTACCTCATAAAGGGACACTGGTCAATATTGCCAAAAATGGCCAGGTCATTAAGGTCAAAATAGGCTGGGTCATGAAGGGGTTAACCTGCAGAATAACCCGGCCGCTGTACTGAAAGGGTAAAAACCTTGGGAGAAAATTAACTTTATTCCTCCAGAAAACGGACGACTTGCACTTATGCAGACGTGTCCAGATCCATTACAGTCACCACTCAGAGAGCTAAGAGCAACAGCTTTAAGCATGCCCTAAAAATGACTGATAGCCAGCTCAGCTGTCAGTTAGCGATGGGATGTGCTTACAGTTGCCGCTCTAAAGGTACTGTCACACTTAGCGATGTACCAGCGATCCCGACCAGCGATATGGCGTGGTCAGGATCGCTGGTACATCGCTAAGTGGTCGCTAGTGAGCTGCCACACAGGCAGATCTCACCAGCGACATCGCTGGGGACGGGGATCGCTACTTACCTGTCACACCAGGCGATCCTGCGTCCTCCCGCCCGGCTCCACGCGTCGCTCGTCCTCACAGCAGGAAGCGCCACAGGAAGCTGACGACGAGAAACAGTCCTGAACGTTCTCGCGCGATCAGCGATAACCAGCGGGGGAGCCGGTCGTAGGTAAGTATCAGACACAGCGATATCACTAGCAATATTGCTATAACGTCACAAGTTATAGCGATATTGCTAGCGATATCTCTTAGTGTGACATGCCCTTAACTGCTGTCACCAGTGACTATCATTGCTCCGGGCACACCTGCATGACTGAAAGCTAGAGGCTCCCAAGAAGAAGAAAATTAATGTTCTCACAGGTGCCGCCCTTTCAGTACAGTGGCCGGGTACCTTCATAATGCCAATAACCAGGAGATTAACCTTTTATCTGCAGATTAATCGCATTATCAGGCCTGATGGGTTACCTTTAAGTTACCCCGAAATTATGCCGAAGACAAAATGATGCATTACACTGTTCCTGTTTAAATCAAAGTGCAATGTTTCTATGTGACTGCTGTCGATTCTGGGTAAAAAGGAAGAGACCTAAATTGCAGACCCTCCATTACACAAGAATGTATACTCTAAACCAAACATTCCCTTTAACCCCTCATGACATTTTTAATGATACCATTTTGATGCAGATACGATCTTTTGATCACCCGTTATTGCATTTTAATGCAACGTCGTGGCGACTAAAAAAAACGTAATTCAAAGGTGACATCAACCCCACAAATATTACCCCACTTGCCACCGCTACAGGGCAAGTAGGAAGAGCCGGGCAAAGCGCCAGAATTGGCGCATCTAATAGATGTGCTTTTTCTGGGCATCTGCGAGCTGCTCTTTTTAGGCTGGGGGGGGTCAATATCCATGGCCACTTACCAACCTGAGAATATCAGTCCTCAGCTGTGAGATTTAGCAAGGCTGGTTGTCAAAAATTGGGGGGGGGGGGGGGAGACTCCACGCCGTTTTGTTTTTCTTTTAATTACCATATTTATTTACAGCGCAGGAACGGCAGATGAATACTTCCATCCGCCACTCCTGCTGTCACTGTTATTAGCAACAGCAGGGGTAGGCTGATGGTAGTAATATTCGCATCAGCCGCCGCCTGCTGTCTCTTTTATTACTTAAATGTAACTCCTCATTCTGCTCTGCTCGCGCCGATTGCCGGCAGAGCAGGGGAGAATGATGAAAGCCGTGTTCAGCACCCGGCGCCAGGGGAACAGCGCTTACTGTAACGCTTCTTCCCCAGCGCCGATGCGTGTCACATGTGTGACACCCCAGAGTCCGGTTGTCACAGTTACATTGCCTCCCTCTAAGGGGTAAAGTCATGCCTGGAGGCAGGAGGGGGTCCCCATACCAGGTAAAACAGATTACATGACAATTCCTGCTGCAGGTCAGAAAGGGGAGCTGCCTTATAAATTCTGGCCAGCAGATGGGGTGAGTCAGCAAGGAGTCAGGTGAGAGAGAAAACGGGAGTGGTCATGAAAACGAGAGCAGCTGAGCAGATGACAAGACAGTTAAGCCTGAGGTGAAGGATCTTTCTGGAAGATCTAGTCAGTTGGTGACGGGGAGTTGATCTGTGAAGAAGGAAAGGACTCTAAACCAGACATTCCCTTTAACCCCTCATGACATTTTTAATGATACCATTTTGATGCGAAGACAAGAGGCTCTGGGGAAGCTGAAATTGTGTATAGCTGACCCCAGAGCGAAGCGCTGATAAAGAAAAAGGATGCCAGAGTCCTAGCCTGAACAGGAGCTGTATGCCCTGATCACCGAATCTGGAAGTACAGGGGACTGCAAGTTCCTTAGCGACATTGAACACCTGAAGGCACGGCAGCAGAACAAGAGCCCGGGTCTAACGGTGAAAAGGACAGTACCCGTCAGTATCCCTGAGGAAGGTGCCAGGAAGGGCGCCGAAACGCGTAGGAAGGAATAAAGCAGTACTTTGTTACTACATCTTGCATCCCAGGTGATTTTGTGGATTCAGCAGCGCGGACTGTGGCACATCTTGCTTCCCATATTCTCTGGCAGTACCCGTGATGTAGGCTCACGCTGTCAGCCATACAGGTTAGAAACCACCATACAAGAGAGAGGGTCACAGGTTAGTTACAAACAGCAGGGACCCGAAAACAAAGCGCAGAAGGAAGGTCCCACACCCCACCTGGCAGGGTGGTTCCCCTGAATGCCTCCAGGCGAGCCGGACTCAATCCATCACCTGTATGTGGTACCCCGGATTACAATGACTTGCAAGTAAAAGGTAAAGAAATCTGCACCTTTCTGTGTCCTTCTCTTATTTCTCTGCACCCCAACATTCACCGCCATCTGAACAACTAATCAAATATCTTTCCCTGGGGCCCCGCTCTACCCGTGGGGAGCTGAACCATTCTTTGCTGTGTCATCATCAGCCCCAGAGGACCAAAACAGCAGCGTCTGCCATTCCTTGCCGAACACCACGGGTGACGTCACGCTTAAACATCACACATCATTCCTCAATTTTATTACTGGATGCCCAGGGCCACGGACCGGGTCACTGTCACCGTGACATCCCCCAATGAAGTCAACGGGCCCGGTACCGAGTAACCTAAGGCCCTGCGGGGCGCTCCACATGGATGACATCAATGTGTGTTATGTGTATGCACGTGTGCGCGACATTTTATGGCCCGTGCTGACATTAAAAAACGGACATGTCAGCGTGTTTTGCCCATGTCTGTGGAAACACACTGACATGTGCACAGACCCATTCACTTAGGAAAATAGCGCTCCATTCGTCCCGAGTCTCTCCGCATGGCCAAGTAGCACTGTACAGCCACATATGGGGTATTGCCACGTTCGTAGAAATTGTGGGACAAATCTCCACTTATTGTGTGAAAATGTGAAATCATGAGGTCACTTATGGGGGGGTTCTGCTGTTTTGGCACCTCATGGGCTCTCCCAGTGGGTCATGGCACCAGCAAACCATAATAGTAAAATCTGGCACGCTTTCCCTTCCGAGCTCTGCCATGTGCCCAAACAGTGGTTTATGAAATAGTCAGAGTGAGACAGATATATGGAGCGCCAAGCTGACAGGTCTCAGGGTGCTGGTAATAGTAATCCGATGCTGATCCTGTCGGGTGCCTCTAGAGAGGATAAAAACATGGGAAGCAGGGTAACCTGATCGCAGGGGAGCGCAAAGGAAAGGGAGAAGCTTCAAAGGTTTTCTTCTTTATTAAGTTCCACTACGCGTTTCAACGGATAACCTCCGTCTTCATCAGGTGGCAAGAAAAAATTGGGAGCGAAAGGATCATTTTTGTGAAAAAAAACTAAGGCTGTGTGCACACGATGCAGATTTGCAGCGGTTCCGCAGCGGATTTTACCGCGCAGAAACGTTGCATATCTGCATTGTGATGTACAGTAGCCTTAAAATCAATGGAAAAAAAAAAAAAAAAAACTTTGTGCAGACGCTGCGGATTTTTCCGCGCAGTTTTCCCGCGGTACAAAATCCGCAGCATGTTACTTCTTTTGTGCGGTTTTCCATCTCCCCTGTCACCAAATCCGCAGGGGGAAAACCGCAATGGAAAACCGCATGAAAAACGGAAGAAATCCGCAGGAAAAATGCAGGTCATTTGACCTGCGGATTTCTTCCATTCTGCGTGGAAAAATCTGCAGGGCTAAAAACTCCGCCTGCACTCAGCCTAAAGCTTCTGTGAAGCACTTGGGGGTTCAAAGTGCTCGCCACTGGAGTTAAGCGAAACAGGTTGCTCAGATTCAAAAGTCGCCGACTTTCGCCAAAGTCGGGTTTCATGAAACAAAACCCGACTACAGTGTGAAGTTGGCCATGCGGTCGGCGACCCAAGCGTCAAAGTCGGGTTTCGCCGAATGCTTGCACGTGACTTTTTTCAGCCAATGAGAGAAGCGGAGCATAGCTGGAGTGGGAGAGAGAGAAGGGGAGGGGGAGGGGGGAGAAGAGAGAGAGAGGGGCGCGCCAGGATCGGTGAGCGGGGGGCCGGGGAGAGCACTTGGAAGCGGCAGCAGGGGCGAGCACCGGCATGACAGCAGGCGCCGGCATGACACACATTTAAGTAAATATATTTCATAAGTGAGTGTGCGTATATATTACATAAATGTGTGCATAGCTATATATTACACACATACAGTATATATGACAAATATACATTATATACATACATAATGTATGTGATACTCCCATGATCTGAACATTTCTTGGTTGTGAAGTTTTTCCCTTATCCATTTTTCCTTTTTTATGCAATTAATAAAATTTGATATTTTATTCAATAACATCTTTTGCGTGTCACATTTATAGGTTGCAGATCTGTGATTTTAAGTCTTATTCCAGAGAAATTCATGTTTTTCGTATAAGTAAATGAGCTTTTAAGATCTATAGACCAGACATAGATCTCCCCGAGAATCTGTCTCCAAAGTTTATTTTAAAAGAAAGGGTGGATTATATATATCCTCCATTTGCAAAACAGATCATATACTAAGCTGTGGTCAAAGTTGATAATATACCATATAGTTTTAACAATAAAGATATTCTAATATTTTATACCAGTGTATAACATCATTTGCAGAAGCATTTTGCTAGATCCGGAAATTAAGTAAGTATCTAAACAGTTGTTGTGGTTCATAATTTCTGTATAAGTTATAATACACCAAGTGGTGTGGACCAAATCATCTGAAGTGACTAGTCCACAACTGTATAGTATAAAAAAGTGCTCTGTGCAAATACCAGACCCAGCCTGAAATGCCTCACCATCACATGAAATACTGCATGGAAAAAGGGCATTCAAGACGAGTAAGTAGATACAGAACCCACAGTTACTGCAACATGCGTTTCACCTATAGTTTTCACAAGGGAAAACAAAAGGAGTGTTCACACCACTTGGTATATTAGAACTTACAGCTCTGGCAAAAATGAAGAGACCACTGCAAAATTTTCCGTTTGTCTGATTTTTCTCTTTATAGGTATATTTTTGAGTAAAATGTAAATTGCTCTTTTATTCTATAAACTACTGACAGGGGAAGAATTTTGGCTAATTTTTCATCGTTTTGAAATCTTTATAACTATAACAATATGGAAGAGGCCAGGAGCCGTTTGGTGAGCTGCATTTCTTGCTACATGTTCACAGACTTAGCAGTGGAAAAGCCAAACTTCACATGCCACAAATGCAAGCTTGTGTCCCTGTTGGAGGAAAAGTTGCAAAATCTTGGAGAGGTTAGCTACATTGAAGATCATTAAGGAAGGTAAAGAGTTCTTAGACAGAGCAGAATTATCTCTTCATGTTACAGAAAGAGAAGAAATTCGAAGTGCACCTGAAGAAACAGAGGAATGGAAACATGTGACCCAGAGAAGCAGGAGGATCGGGAGGCAGTCAGCACCCATACTTCTCAGGAACCAGTACCAGGTTCTCACGCAGGAAAACGATGAAGAAATACATCAGGATAAGACTTTGCCCACAAACAACAACCTTGTACGCCTTCAGAGTCCTCCTGGATGGAGAAAGAAAAATGTTGTGAAGAAGAAACGGAGAGTGGTGGTCATGGGGGATTCCCTGTTGAGAGGAACAGAGGCCGCTGTCTGCAGACCGGATATAACCTCAAGAGAAATGTGCTGTCTTCCAGGTGCAAAAATTAAAGATGTGTCTGACAGGATATCAGGACTCTTCAGACCTACAGATGACTACCCATTCCTGCTACTACATGTGGGGACAAATGACACCGCAAGAAACGACCTGGAAACCATCTGCAGTGACTTTGAAGACTTAGGCAAGAAAGTGAAAGAACTGGGAGCGCAGGTGGTCTTCTCTTCCATCCTCCCAGTGGATGGCCATGGAACAAGGAGGTGGAATAAGATTCTGCAGGTGAACAACTGGCTACGTCGATGGTGCCGTCAGCAAAGATTTGGATTTCTGGATCACGGAGTGAATTAACTTTACGATGGACTACTTGCTAGAGATGGGGTGCAACTTACGAAACTGGAAAACATGTATTTGGAAGTCGCCTTGCTACACTCATCTGGAGAGCTTTAAACTAGAACAATGTGGGAAGGGAAGCAAAAGGCAAAAAGCCATACACCTGACAAATGCTATTGAGAACTCTGCTATTAGAAGTGGAAAGGAAGAACAAAGACAAAAAAATCTAAAGAATAAAAATATTGGAGACAAGGAGAACTGGAACTACTAACGCAGGAAAAGAAATATGATGTCATTGGAATCACTGAAACTTGGTGGGACAATACACATGATTGGAATACAAGGCTAGAAGGATACAACTTATTTGCAAGAAACAGACTTGATAAACGAGGAGGAGGTGTCGCATTGTATGTTAGAAACGCGTATATCTGCACAGAGATTGACGTTTCAGAGACTGGGAGTTTCGTGGAAACTGTTTGGGTAAGAATACAAGGACAGAACAATGGAAAGGACACCATTGTAGGCATTTACTACAGGCCGCCTGTGCAAGCTGAAGATATGGATGAACTCTTTATGCATCAAATGGCCAAGTTCTCCAAAAAATATGACATAGTTGTCATGGGAGATTTCAACTATCCAGACATTTGTTGGGAATCTCTCTCAGGCAAAACTAACAGGTCAAGGAAATTCTTATCCTCTCTTGCTGACAACTTTATCTTCCAAAAGGTAGGTGGACACAAGGGGAACTGCTACCTTGGATCTAATCCTTATAAACAGGGAGGAAATGGTCGATGAGGTAAAAGTGGCTGGGACCCTAGGAGGTAGCGACCATGCTATTTTAGAATTTTGGAGAACTAGAGGAGGAAGACCTGTGAAGACTCAGACGTCAAGGTTAGATTTCAGAAAGGCAGATTTTAAGGGATTCAGAAAGAGAATTGGAGGGATCCAATGGCTGGATATCCTTAAAGACAAAAATGTCCAGGAAGGATGGGAAATCTTGAAAAATGAAATTCTCAAAGCACAAATATTAATTCCAAAAAGAGGGAAGAATAGGAAGCATTTAAGGAAACCAGGATGGATGAACACAGAACTTAAGCACATGCTAAAAAGGAAGAAAGAAATGTTTATAAAATGGAAAGAGGGAGGCATATCTAAAGAAGAATATAATGCTGTCTGCAGAACCTGCAGGGCACAAATTAGATTATCTAAAGCTGACAATGAATTGAGGCTTGCAAGAGACATCAAAAGCAATAATAAAGGATTTTGGGATATGTCAAAAGTAAAAGAAAAGTCAAAGATGCTATAGGATTTTTACAGGATGAAATGAAAATGATGAAATGGTAAGACAGGATGTTGAGAAGGCCGAACTATTAAATTCCTATTTTGCATCTCTTTTCTCTCAGAAAGGAAATGTAACATCAACTGTTCTTTACTGTGCTATTAAGGGAATAGAAGAATCCAGGATATCTATAAACAGAAAGATAGCGAGGAAACACTTAGCTAACCTAAATGAATTCAAGTCTCCAGGTCCAGATGAATTACACCCCAGAGTACTGAAGGAAATAGCAGAAGAAATTTTTGAACCCCTCTCATAATTTTTGACAATTCTTGGAAAACAGGAGAAGTCCCAGAAGACTGGAGAAGAGCAAATGTTGTTCCTATCTTCAAAAAGGGGAAGAAGGTGGACCCAGGCAACTATAGACCGGTGAGTCAGACTTCTATACCAGGAAAGATCTTTGAACAAATTATTAAACAACATGTATGTCAGTACCTGGATAAGAATGAAGTGATTAAACAGAGTCAGCCTGGATTTGTAACTAATAAGTCATGTCAGACTAACTTAATTTCCTTCTATGATGGAATCACTGTTTGGGTGGATCAGAGAAATGCTGTAGATATAGTATATCTTGACTTCAGCAAAGCATTTGACAAAGTATCTCACACAATCCTTATTGAAAAAATGACTAGGTATGGAATGGACAAGGCAACTGTTAGGTGGATTCATAACTGGCTTAGTGATCGAACCCAAAGAGTGGTCGTAAATGGCTGCACATCCAGTTGGAAGAATGTCTCAAGTGGGGTACCACAGGGCTCTGTCCTGGGCCCTGTAATGTTCAACATCTTTATCAACGATTTAGATGAAAGAATTGAGGGTACACTGATTAAGTTTGCTGATGACACAAAGCTAGGAGGGATAGCTAATACTAGAGAAGAGAGAGCGAGGATTCAAAAAGATATAAACTGAAGCAGTGGGCAGCAACTAACAGAATGGTTTTTAACAGGGAAAAATGCAAAGTACTACATCTGGGCAATAAAAATGAAAAAAGCATATACAGAATGGGAGGAATAGGGCTAAGCAACAGCACATGTGAAAAAGACTTGGGTATACTAATAGATCACAGACTGAATAAGTCAACAGTGTGATGCAGCAGCAAAAAAGGCAAGTGCAATTCTAGGATGTATTAACAGAAGCATACAGTCTAGATCACGTGAAGTCATTATTTCCCTCTACTCCTCTTTGGTCAGACCTCATCTGGAATATTGTGTCCAGTTTTGGGCACCACATTTTAAAAAAAGACATCAACAAACTGGAGCAAGTTCAGAAAAGAGCGACCAGAATGGTGACCAGTCTGCAAACCCTGTCTTATGGGGAAAGGTTGCATGATTTGGGAATGTTTAGCTTGCAAAAGAGAAGACAGAGGAGACTTAATAGCTGTCTACAAATATCTCAAGGGCTGTAACATTGTAGAAGGATCATCTTTATTCTCATTTGCACAAGGAAAGACTAGGAGCAATGGGATGAAACTGAATGGGAGGAGACACAGATTAGATATTAGAAAAAACTTTTTGACCGAGTGATCAATGAGTGGAACAGGCTGCCACGAGAAGTGGCGAGTTCTCCTTCAATGGAAGTCTTCAAACAGAGGCTGGACAGACATCTGTCTGGGATGATTAGCGAATCCTGCTTTCAGCAGGGGGTTGGACCAGATGGCCCAGGAGGTCCCTTCCAACTCTACCATTCTATGATTCTATGTCTCTGATTTTCCAAGCAATAAATTTTGTATTTATTTTCAGAAAATGAGAAATGGTCAAAATAACGAAAAACTTCAGTGCTTGCAGACCTCAAATAATGCTAAGAAAACAAGTTCATAATCATTTAGAAACAACAATACTAATGTTTTAACTGAGGAAGAGTTCAGAAATCAATATTTTGTGGCATAACCATGATTTTTAATCACCGCTTTCATTAGTCTTGGCATGCTTTCCACCAATCTTTCACACTGCTTTTGGGTGACCTTATGCCACTCCTGGTACAAAAATGTAAGCAGTTCTTCTTTGTTTGATGGCTTGTGACTATCCATCTTCCTCTTGATTACATTCCGGAGGTTTTCAATGGGGTTCAGGTCTGGAGATTGGGCTGGCCATGACAGGGATTTGATGTGGTGGTCCTTTATCCACAGATTGATTGACCTGGCTTTGTGGCATGGCGCATTATCCTGCTGGAAAAACAGTCCTCAGAGTTGGGGAACATTGCCTGAGCAGAGGGAATCAACTGTTTTTCCAGGATAACCTTGTATGCGGCTTGATTCATACGTCCTTCGCAAAGATTAACCTGCCCAATTCCAGCCTTGCTGAAGCATCCCCAGATCATCACCGATCCTCCACCAAATTTCACAGTAGGTGCAAGACACTGTGGCTTGTACACCTCTCCAGGTCTCCGTCTAACCATTAGATGACCAGGTGTTGGGCAAAGCTGAAAATTAGACTCATCAGAGAAGATTATCTTACTCCAGTCCTCTATGGTCCAATCCTTATGGTCTTTAGCAAACTTCAGCCTGGCTCTCTTTTGCTTCTCATTGATGAAAGGCTTTTTTATGGCTTTATATGACTTGAGTCCTGCCTCTAGGAGCCTGTTACAAACGGTTCTTGCTATGAACTTCACCCTAGCTGCCATTTGCCATTCCTTTTGTAGATCACTTGATGTCATCCTGCGGTTGCCGAGTGACATTCGAATAAGATGACGGTCATCCCGGTCAGTGGAGAGTCGTTTTCACCCTCTGCCAGTCTTTAGCTTTGTTGTCCCCAATGTCTGCTGCTTGACCTTGTTGTAATGGACTCCCGTCTTAGAAATTTAAAGGTTGGAGGATTTTAAGGAGGCAACAGACGCTCACTGTATCCCTCTGCTATTAAGCCAGAATTGAGCCCTTCTTTTCCTCACTCGAGACTTTTCTTTTCAACTCCTTTGGCATGGATAAAAGTTAGTTTTTTTATTCCTTTTACTTTTGGGATATTCCTAGCACTTGTTTTGCCATCCAGCTTGTCCTATTGCAAGAGGATTGTGAACACCACAGCAGGGTTTTTTTTTATACTTTCCTTCGTTAAATAAGATTTGGTTCAGGTGATCACCTAATCAGAAGCACATTAAGTAGAATGAGGTGTACTCTGGTTGGAATTCAACTGACACTGGAATGGAATGGCTGTCAGACATGTAGAGAAGCTGGTTTTTATAAAACTGTGCAGTGGTGTCTTAATTTTAGCCAGAGCTGTATATACCAATCACGAACCACAACCACTGTTGTATTTCAATATATTATTTCCTCTGCAAATCATGTTATGCTCGTGTACAAAATATTAGAATAATCTTCATTGTTACAACTATATGGTATATTATCAACTATGACCACAGCTTAGTGTATGATCATCTGTTCTGTTATACCCCCCATGGTCTGCACCTTTCTTGTTTGGGGAGTTTTTACCTTATCCTTTTTTAGGTAATTTTAATATGTAACTAATAAAATGTGATATTTTATTCAATAAAATCCTTTGTGTCACAGATTTATAGGCTGTGTATATTACAGTGGATATACAATACCCACATATTCGTTGACTTGTGCTAAAATCAAATCGCAGATATCAAGGTATCATTTCATCCTACTGACAGATTCTACAAATGTTTCCTACTGTACTATTCTTACCAGTGAGGATAGGATAGGCTGAAATATGGTGATGGTTGCTGGGTTACTGGCCACCTCTGTGACAGAAGTCACCAACAGGCAAACAATCAGTACAATCACCCAGACCGGCAAGCTGCTCAGTGGCTCCATCTTGTGCCCAACCCACACGGACAGACCGGACACCTACAAAAGGAATCGGTCATTAGAGTCGGTACATCAGATAGCAATACAAGAACGTTTCTATGGCATTCCATGACCATTATTATAATGTGTTATACTGGGGACCGTGTAGATAACTACTAAGTGTGTGATTTATCATTGTAGAAACATTGCTTTCTGGAGAAAAGCGAAGGTGCAAGATCATTTTTTGTTAACAGATCACTTACTTCGCATCCCTTAGCCAGAGCAAAACCACCTCCAACCAAAACAACGATATGCCAAGGTATGCATTCCTCAAACTCCTTCCACGTGATCATTGGTGTGGACTCTGCTGCCGCTGGCACTTTAGGCTTTTCTATAATGATAATGGCAATATAGCAACATCGTTATGGAAATCCAGACTACAGGCACCATTTAGATTTTAATTGTAATGGACGGCTGCTACTGTACCAAGTTGCCATTAAGCCGTCCATCTTCATCCCACCCACCATCACACACTGAAATGTGGCAATAGTCACACATAATACGGTGATATTTTCTAACAAAGCTAGGAGCCCATACTGTACATGTTCAGGGTTCTATAACTTGATATATTTTGGCATAATACATACAATTATAGGACTTAACCAATATATCAAGTTATCTATTCATAGAATAGGTAATTACTTGCTGACTGGACCATGAATGGCCAACGGGCTGCCAGTGATAGATGAGCTTGGATTAACTTGAAATACCCATTTTTCCTTGACTTGTACGGATATTGATCTATATATTTATTTATAAGTTAGATACAAAAGTAAGAAAATCAATCTTCCTGCAAACTGCATACTATTTGTCTGCATTCCAGAGTGATGTGAAGAAGAGCACCCAATCATTGCAAGCCCATACTTCAAAAGGCATCATTTTTGTTATATTTGGGGGCTGGCATCTAAGACTTAAAAATGAAAAATGAAGGAACCCCTGCATATGGTAATTAGTTTAAATAGGTCTGAATGCAATAAACAAAAATTAAAAAATATTAGCAACTCACCAAATCAGCTCTTTACAGCGACATTTCACTGTCACACCTGCTGACCTGTTGGCTTACCCAGGCAAACCGTATCCATGAGAAAAAGTGGCCAGAAAAAAACGGTATTAAATGAAGAGATCACTTTATTTCAAAATTCCAATAAAATTCCATGAAAGGAAAGTGGCCACACATTCCTGTCGACACGTTTCAACCGCAATGTCTAATCGTAACGATCGTAATGATTAAGAACCTGCGGTCGAAGCACTTTAACAGAGATGTGTTCCCACTTTGCCTACATGAAGTGAGATCTTCACTGTATACTGGATTTTCTGGCCACTTTTTTCTTATAGGTCTGAATTTTACTCATCTAAAAAGCACCGGAGTGTTAGCAGCATTGCTCAGTAGGAACGCCTGCAGTCAGACCACCACAAGCAGCAAGGATCTAGTGAGACGCATTTGCTCACAACGCAGTAACAGGAATGCCGCAGGATTATGATGGTGCGTTGTGGCCGAGCACACAGTGTGCTGCGTTATGTGCAAAATTACCCATCAGTATACAGTGTAACCAATCATACCCACACTAGACAGGTTCATAAGAAAAAACACCTTACCTTTTAATCTGCAACACCACCAGCTGGGCCTTCTTCCAGGAATTATAAATAATAAAAAGCCAAAGAGAATAGCT
The DNA here is from genome assembly GCF_039654945.1 of Dendrobates tinctorius. NCBI lineage: Eukaryota > Metazoa > Chordata > Amphibia > Anura > Dendrobatidae > Dendrobates > Dendrobates tinctorius. The sequence goes on from NW_027361716.1 coordinate 18,627,852, forward strand.
GAGGTAGCATCCGATTTGTATCCTTTCCTGTTCATGCAAAGAAAACAGACAACAAAATACAAAATTATAGCATTAAATATCTAACTTGGATTATATATATATATATATATATATCTCTCTCCACGGGATATGCCCTAGACAACCGATAAGCGAAGGTCACTGTAGAGGAGAATACGGGTCTGCTGACCCCCATTAGTTAATTTGCAATTGCTATAGAGTGCTAAATGGGCAGATGTGCTGACATCCATTGGGGTCCAGGAAAGGGCTGAATGCCATGACTGTACATTACCTGTCTGTGAAACTCTATGGAACCTGTGTTCGTAACAATCAACAAACCTGACCTTTACAGTGCGGAAAGGCGAGAGTCTCAGTGAAGCCCACACCTAGCTGATATTACAGTCTTCTTGTCTATATGCCATGAATGTGTAAAGGTATGTGGAGTCATTCTCCACATATAAGATTGAAAAGCCCAATTAAACAGTACCCAGAAGCTATGCATAAACCTGGCTCTATAAAAAAAAATCAAAGTCAGCTGATATTAGTTGGATTGGCTGACTATGCATGGAGGCTTCCCAAGGACAGATGTCTGGGAAAAGAAAGATCAAGCATGTTAGATTTCAACAGATCATTCTTGGTCAGAACTGTCTCTTGTCAATCGCCACCTTATCAGATACACCAGTGAAATGACATAGTAATAAAAATATACACATAATTATATCCACCTAGCACAACTCACAGTCCAAACAGTGAATCCCAACCTGGGATAAATCCAGGGTCCCGCGTGAACCAGGACAAGGCCATTAACAGGAAGACTGTAAGTGTCACCACCTCCTGGTAACTGCAAGATAAAAGATGTATATATCAATTAGACTGCATACGAGAGTAAAGCCCTGTACATATCAGACGGTGGTTGACTGAAGGATTGTTCAGCCGATCAGCCAGCCAGCGGCTTTCCCTGCCGTCTCTCCCATTCACCAGAGCACTTGCTTGGCCAAGGGTTGTGATGTCTCTACACAAGAGCCACTATCAGACATGGCAGCTTGTCTCAGGGAGAACAAAAGGATTATCAGTCAGAAAATCAAACTTGCCAGATCCTTATCTCCCCAGCTTACAATTGTGTGGGGCTCACATACACACATATAAGCTGTACTAGTTCTTGAAGTCTGTGCACGATTTATCTCCATTCGAGGAGCACATTCGCCATTACAAGAGAATAGTTCAATATATGATAAAAGATGCCCAAAAGTGACACCATTCTACAAACTGCACCCCTCAAGGTGCTCAAAACCACATTCTAGAAGTTTATTCCTAAGACATACTGATAGGAAATCTAGATTACGAGCCCCATCAGGGACAGTGATGATATTGTCTGCAAAAAACAAAAACTGTAAAGCGCTGCGGAATATGTTGGTGCTATATAAAATTAAAGATTATTACTATTATTAATTATTCAGGTGCTTCATGGGAGTTTTTGGGAAAAAAATTAACATTTAACTTTTTTTCACAAAAAAATGACTTCAGAATCATTTTTTTTTTACTTTGATAACAGGAAAAAAATTGACCTAAAAATTTGTTGTGTAATATCTCCTGAGCATGCAGATACCTCATATGAGGGAGAAAACCACTGTTTTGGCAAACGGCAGAGTTCGGAAGGAGGAGCGACACTAGACTTTTTGAATGCAAAATTTGCTGCAACAATTGGCAGACGCCATGTCATGTTTAGAGAGCCACTGATGTGCCTAAACAGTGAAAATCCCCCACAAGCAGGGGCGGGTTGGGCCGGGGGTCAGAGGGGTAATTGCCCACTGGGCTGGTCTCCTAGCTGCGGTTTTGGGCCTTTCAGCCACATATTACTTTAGAAGCCACACTGTACCTTCATTTGATCTTCTGGACAAGCAGCATCATGAGTGGGATTTTCTGTATGTCTCATTCTGTGTGATTAAGTGCAGTCTCAAGGCCCTAGTCCAGTGTATTCCTGTGTATGTTTGCGTGTATGTGTGCGTGATGACACGTGTATGTGTACATGCATGTTCTTGGTGAAGTGTGTATGTGTGCATCCGTGTATGTGGTGAAATGTGTGAGCATATGTGGAGATATGTGTACATGTGCGTCTGTATGTGAACTGTGTATATGCACAACTGTGTACGTGGTGACTTGTGTGTGAATATGAGTGTGTACATAGTGACATGAGTGTGTATGTGTTGATGTAGGTGTGAATGTGTACGTGGTGACATGAGTGTGTATGTGGTGACACGTGTGTATGAGTGTGTACGTGGTGAGGGCTGTCAGTCAGGGCTGGGGGCGCAGTTACAGCCATCACTCAGTATACTCAGAGCGGTGACTGAACCCGTGCCGGCACGCTGTCAGTCAGTCAGCGGTGCAGTTACAGCCATCACTCTGTATACTCAGAGCAGTGACTGAACCCACAACGGCACTTTCCCCGCCCCATGACTGAAAGCGTTCGGCTAAGTGAGGGCGCTGGGCAGGTTAGTAACACGATTAACCTGCAGATTATTCCCATAGCTGCAGGTTAATAGCATTTTTTTCGGCAGACAGGTTCCCTTTAAACCAAAAACCCACAGGAAATGAAGTAAAAAAATACTTTTAGAGATTAGATAGGTAGGGAGAAGTGTAAGGTGTTGTGTAATAAAGCTCATTACAAAGTGGTTAGGGTGTAAGGAAAGAAATTTACAAAGGATATTTTAGGTACCGGACCATCCCTCTAGTGTTGGCAGTGCAGGTGTAAGGCTGGTTTCACATTTGCGGACAGAGGGCTGCGGACTTCCTCCGTGAAGCCCCGTCCCCTGCTGCGCCTCCTCCGGTCAGCTTCGCCTATTTCTGCATGTGGCCTGCATACCCTATCTTTAACATTGGGTACACAGGCCGTGCAGCAGTATGTGGATGCCGCCGCATGCGTCGTTTTGACGGTGCGGCGACCCGCATAGAATTTTATGCGGGCGCCGCATCGTCAAAGCGATGCATGCGGCGGCATCCGCATACTGCAAGACGGCCTGAAATAGGCGGAGCTGACCGGAGGAGGCGCGGTAGGTGGTAGTGCTTCAAGGAAGAAGTCCGCAGCCCTCCATCCACAAATGTGAAACTAGCCTAAGATGCGCACTTTGCACTTAATGAATTAGGCACATCTTAGCACTGGTGTGCTCCTTGCCAAACGTGTACATTTCTTGCTTAAGTTAGGCCACTAAATTGTTGTAACTTTTTGAAGAATTTGGTTGACGGGCTTCGCCATACCACTTGCCGCCCATGTTCTTCCTACTTTGGTGTATCTGGCTAAGACTAAGTGAAAATGGCAAAAGGCACAACATTTTTTTTTTCTTAACAAGTTCTAGATGTGCACAAATTTTGTGACTTTTCAAAGTGTATTATACTAGTAAAAATACTTTGATGAATTGTAGCCTAAAGGTACTGTCACACTAAGCGATATCGCTAGCAATATCGCTATAACTTGTGACGTTATAGCGATATTGCTAGCGATATCTCTGTGTCTGATACTTACCTACGACCCGCTCCCCCGCTGGTTATCGCTGATCGCGCTAGAACGTCCTGGACTGTTTCTCGTCAGCTTCCTGCGGCGCTACCTGTGGAGAGACGAGCGACGAGCCGGGCGGGAGGACGCAGGATCGCCTAGTGTGACAGGTAAGTAGCGACCCCCGACTCCAGCGATGTCGCTGGTGAGATCTGCGTGTGTGGCAGCTCACTAGCGACCACTTAGCGATGCACCAGCGATCCTGACAGCGTCATATCGCTGGTCGGGATCGTTGGTACATAGCTAAGTGTGACAGTACCTTAAGTGTATTAGTGGATTCAGTACACAAATAAAACTAAAAGTTTTAGGCATATGTCATGTCTGTATATCAATCTTAGGCCAGGGTCCCACTTGCGAGTGAGATGCGAGAAACTCGCGCGAGTCTGTCGCATCAATACCCGACGCTGCCGCTGGCAGCAGTGTGCGGCTGCATGTATTTCTATGCAGCCGCGCACTCCGGTCCCGTGTGCCGGTGGCAGTGCCAGGTATTGATGCGAGAAACTCGTGCAAGTTTCTCGCATCACACTCGCAAGTGTGACCCTGGCCTTACATTTTGTGTGACTGTGCACACTGGGGTGTTACTGCAAGGAGGCATGTGATTATAAACATAAACTGGTTACGGCTGGCATCTAAGGCAGCATTTGTTGTGTGTAACACTTTACGGTAGAGTTGAGCGAACATGTTCAGAATCGATTGCCAAATCTGAGTTTGCCATATTCATGCGATACTGGTACCAACATGTTTGGTCATTTGTACTCCCATTGACTTCAATGATGTTTGGCTGTGTTCGGCGAATAATGCAAATACAATGATCGTAATCGGAACTCAATTTTGAAAAATTCTCTCAACTCTACTAAGAAGACAATTCAAGTTTAGTATGTATGAAATGGTTTCTTATCAGTCGCACCTCGGATGCGTACTACTCACGCTGAATGGTATGCGAGACCTTAGACTCCATAACATAAAGATGGGCCACCACTCCTAGGCCAGAGCTTTGTGTTTGCCCCCCAGGCTAAAATTTGCCAGCCGGTCACTGCCCACAAGTGACACCATTTTGGAAACTGGACACCTCAGGGAACTGATCTAGATATGTGGTGAGCACATTGAACACTCAGGTGCGTCACAGAATTTTATAACGTTGAGCCGTTAAAAAAAAAAAAAAAATCCCCACAAATAATGTTTTTAGGACAAAATATTGCATTTTCATAAGGGTAACAGGAGAGATTGCACCATACAATTTGTTGTGTAATTTCTTCTGAGTACGCCAATACCCAATATGAGGGAGAAAACTACTGTTTGGCTGCATGACAGGAAAGGAGTGTCAATTTACTTTTTGCATCTAAAATTTCCTGGAATCATTAGCTGACGTCATGTCCCATTTGGAGAGCCCCTGATGTGCCTAAACAGTGGAAACCCCCCACAAGTGATCCCATTTTGGAAACTAAACCCCTAAAGGAATGTACATAGATGAATGGTGAGCACCTTGAACTCCCAGGTGGTTCACATAAGTTTTTAAAATAAAAAAAAATATTTTTCCCCCCCAAAAAAGTTATTTTCAATTGGATTGCATTTGTCCGATTTAATCGCAAGTGGGAGCGAGCCCTAACATGGACAGTAATAAATGAACAATGAGGTTCGCAGACGTAGTCGTTGGCAAAGTAAACTTGGTGCAGCAGATGAAAGACACATCATGCTTACTTGCTCCAAAATCAGATGATGTCCAGAAGTGCCAGCAGCTCAGAACAGGCAGCAACCAGTGGGACCATCTACTGTTTGGAGAACTCTGGCGAGAAGTGGTCATCATGGAATAATTGAGACCACAAACCATACCCTCGAAATGGAAACAAAGTCAAACAACTCAGCTATGCACAAAAACATGGGAACTAAGGTGGAGAAAAATGGCAGCATGTGCTTTGGACTAACAAGCCAAAATGTGAAATATTTTACTGTAACAAAAGGCATTTTATTCCCAAAGTGCTGGAGAGCGGAACAATATAATAAGTGTCTCTATGCAACAGTGAATTGTGGTGGAGGGTCCTTTCAACTTTAGGGCTGCATTTCAGAAAATGGAGATGAGAATTTGGTCAAGACAAATGGTGGCCTCATTGCTGAGAAATACATACAGATACTTACTCATCATTACAATATCAAGACAGAGTCAGATTGACTCCAAATGTATTCTCCAGCAGGACAACGACCCCAAACATGCAGCCAATGCCATTAAGAATTATTTTCTAAATTAAGAACAACTAGAAGTCCTGGAGGTGATGATATGGCCCCCACAGAGGCAGGATCTCAACAAATTCTGCAGAATAAGGTTGTGTCTCTAAAAAGCACAGTGGATAGAGAGTAGGGCCCAAATCAGAACACGTCACATTTGAATTACTGGACACAGTAACACCCGTGATAACTTACAACTCCCCACAGTCCTGTCACTACACAGCTCGATTGGGTAAGTCTGAAAACCCTCCCAATTTAGCACAGTAGATCTTCACCTCTCTTAGGCTGTCTACTGTTCCTTAAAAGTAAATTGGCCACCACTGGACATCATTTTGCTTTGTATCTCTATACTAACAGGTCTATAATGGTGTTCTAAATAGTTTCTGAAAGCATTTTTAGGGAGGTAGGATGAAATAATAAATATAATATTGTCACAATGGCAACTCGACACCAAATCTCCTGAGCTACGGAGACCCAGATATAGAGTCAAGGAATGATGCGTCTGATCTCAGCAGAATGCAACAGAGATTGTTAGCAATAAAGATCAAAATCATTAAACCATCAGCGATGAGAGGAGAAAGACTGAGGCTATGTGCACACGCTGCGGTTTTTGCTGCGGTTCCGCTGCAGTTTTGGCCCTGCGGAACCGCAGCAGTTCTGCAGACATGGTACTTTACAATGTTAGCCTATGGGTTTTCAAAACCGCAGTGCTCACGCTGCGGTTTTTTCCGTGCGGTTTTGCTGCGGTTTTTTTTCCGCAGCATGTCAATTATTTCTGCGGATTCTGCTGCGGTTTCACACCTTTAACATAGTAGAGGTGTGAAACCGCAGGGCAAAACCGCAGGCCAAAACGCAGCAAAACCGCAGGTCACTTTACCTGCGGTTTTACCTGCGTTTCCGCAGCGTGTGCACATAGCCTGAGACCCGAGACGGGTGGGAGACCGACATGACAGTGATAGTACTTGTTATGAATTTAAAAAAAAAAAAAAAAAATACCTGAGGGGGCCCAGTTTTTCATATTCTTGTCTCAATATATTTCTCGAATCCTCATCGCTTGGAGACTTGGATTTTCGCCAGCACTGCATTTCTTTTAGGCTGCAATATAAAATGTGGGATGGATTGAACTATAATACGGTATATACAAACATATACACATACAGTGGGTACAGAAAGTATTCAGACCCCTTTACATTTTTCACTCTTTGTTTCATTGCAGCCATTTGGTAAATTCAAAAAAGTTCATTTTTTCTCATTAATGTTCACTCTGCACCCATCTTGACTGAAAAAAAAAAAAAAAAAAAAAAAATGTAGAAATTTTTGCAAATTTATTAAAAAGAAAAACTGAGGTATCACATGGTCATAAGTATTCAGACCCTTTGTTCAGACACTCATATTTAAGACACATGCTGTCCATTTCCTTGTGATCCTCCTGGAGATGATTCTACTCCTTCATTGGAGTCCAGCTGTGTTTAATTAAACTGATAGGACTTGATTTGTAAAGGTGTGAGCAGATTGCGGGATGCAGTGACGAACAGGAGACAGAGCAAGGGTTAACGTATTTCACTTTAACAGATGTGTACTCCATGCAGGGAGATAAAGGGTTAAACAGGGATAAAGCAGGTATTAGGTAATAATTTGGACAAAATGCAGGGGACAATGACGGTAGCAGTTCTCAAGGTACCACTTATCCGACTCGACGACTTCCTGACTGTGGAGTCCAAGAAACAAGCGTTGGCGCCAACGGTCAGAGCAGGGTTAATCCGGTGTAGTCCTGAAAACAATGACGAGCTGCGTCCTTCCGGCAGCGGTGAGTCTCTGATGCCTTCTGCGGGATCCTAAGTTCAGCAGGCGCTGTGGAGGGTAAGGCACAGGCCACAGTAATGTTGGAGCTCAACATGGTCTGAAAAAAAATGCACCGTGGGGGGCCTCAGGGTTCAGTTCACGGTGTCACACCTGGTACTTCTGAGGCGACAGGCGCGCGGTACTCATGAGCCCTGAATGTTTGGCACCTTGCTTTGGGGAGCAGAGGCCTGCGCTGCGATGGTGCTCGAGGGATGGAGCACTCACCTACCCCTGCTGCGCACTGTCAGTTCCCGTCAAATCTGCCCGTTTCAGCACGCGCTTTTGCTTTTTCGCCTCAGACACGCCCCCTGCTGCCAAGTGCAAAGATTGGTCCGGTTCTTTAAGCTTTCCCCCGGACAATAGAGGAGACAGCTCCGACAGTTCGGGACCCGGTGCAAGAAAGGTACGCCCAACCCGGTCCTTCTGCTTACAAAAGGCACACACCTGTCTATATAAGACCTCACAGTGCATGTCAGACCAAAATGAGAATCATGAAGCCAAAGGAACTGGCCAAGGAGCTCAGAGACAGAATTGTGGCAAGGCACTCATCTGGCGATGGTTACAAAAGAATTTCTGCAGTACTCAAGGTTTCCAAGAGCCCAGTGGCCTCCATAATCCTTAAATGGAAAAAGTTTGGGACCACCAGAAGTCTTCCTAGACCTGGCCGTCCAGCCAAACTGAGCAATCGTGGAAGAAGAGAATTGGTGAGACAGGTAAAGAACAACCCCAAGATCACTGTGGCTGAGCTCCACAGATGAAGTAGGGAGATGGGAGAAGGTTCCACAAAGTCAACCATCACTGCAGCCCTCCACCAGTCAGGCTTTTATGGCAGAGTGGACCGACGGAAGCCTCTCCTCAGTGCCAGACGTATGAAAGGCCGCATAGTTAAAAAAACATATGAAGGACTCCCAGACTATGAGAAATAAGATTCTCTAGTCTGATGTGACGAAGATAGAACTTTTTGGTGATAATTCTAAGCGGTATGTGTGGAGAAAACCAGGCACTGCTCATCACCTGCCCAATACAATCTCAACAGTGAAACATGGTGGTGGCAGCATCATGCTATGGGGGTGCTTTTCAGCTGCAGGGACAGGACAACTAGTTGCAATTGAAGGAAACATGAATGCAGCCAAGTACAGAGATATCCTGGATGAAAACCTCTTCCAGAGTGCTCTGGACCTCAGACTTAGCCGAAGGTTCACCTTTCAACAACACAATGACCCTAAGCACACAGCTTAAGTAACAAAGGAGTGGCTTCAGAACAACTCTGTGACCATTCTTGACTGGCCCAGCCAGAGCCCCGACCTAAACCCAATTGAGCATCTCTGGAGAGACCTGAAAATGGCTGTCCACCAACGTTCACCATCTAACCTGACGGAACTGGAGAGGATCTGCAAGGAAGAATGAAAGAGGATCCCCAAATCCAGGTGTGAAAAACTTGTTGCATCATTCCCAAGACAACTCATGGCTGTACTAGATCAAAAGTGTGCTTTTACTCAATACTGAAGGGTCTGAATACTTCTAGCCATGTGATATTTGAGTTTTTCTTATTTAATACATTTGCAAAAATTTCTACATTTGTTTTTTTTTAGTCAACAAGGGGTGCAGAGTGTACATTAGAAAAAAAATGAACTTTTTGGAATTTACAAAATGGCTCCAAAGAAACAGAGTGAAAAAGTTAAAAGGGGTCTGAATACTTTCCGTACCCACTGTATATGCTAATGTGAGCAAACCCTTAAAGAGACCGCTTTTAAGGCTCAGTTCTTCTCTTCATTGGGGTTCTGCTATAAAAGGAAACCACAGTGTTGTGCCACAGCCATGGCATGATGGACACTACTACGCGATAATAAAAGGGACTACTCGGGTTCAGTTGTGGTGGTCATCATTTGGACAAAATATAATAGCGCTACGGCATTCCTTTTCCCAAAAAGGCTGGAGGTACACAGCGACATGTGCTGCCCGACACTGAAATTGCAGTGACATGATGCAACATTGTGTGTAATGGTTTCCTATGTTGTCATGTCGGGACCTGAAACTTGCTGTGACTGCAATAATGTCGCAAATGTCTTCAAAGGGGTTGGATTTTGTGTCACTGCTTCCAAGCGACCCAATTGCCATGGACTTCAATGCAAATCGCATGTGTCAAATGACTTATTTGCAACTTGGCTGTTTTAATTACATCAAAATCTCAGCTCTGAAATAGTCACATGACAGCAAGTCACTGACCAGTTGCACAGATGTTTTGTGGCATGACTTTTCTGAGAACTGCTGTTGCGCGGACACATCGCCTTTTAGCTCAAGCCTAGAAGTGATGGAACCTCCAGTGCACACGTGTGGCGAGCCAGACCTTCACTTTCTGAACCACAGGATTCCCATTCCTTACCTAAAACCCAAGAAAAGCCAGTTAATCCACATCCAGGAAAATATTAAGATGATGAAGGCAATGGGAAAAGAGAATGCAATCCAGGATCCGAAGTTTACAAACTGACATCCAGGGTATCGCCTGCAGAGAAATACAGAGAGGCGTGAGTACATCATGACTCCAGGGTCTACCATTGAATGTACCGAGCATTTCATATCACTTTAAAAATAAAAAAATAAATAAAATAAAATGTTCTAGTAATATGCCGAAGTGGTTCTTTAATTACACTTACTGCCGTTTCTGCTCAGGCATTTCAAAATCTTCATCCCAGTGACATGTGCCCGTACTTCAGCTAAGCACTGTGGGTAGTATTGGCTGCTGAGTCGGAGCACAAGGTATCGCAACTGCACAGGCACACAGCCTATCAGAGAGTTTTTAGGATAAGCCACACCCCTAATAATGCGACAGCTGCGGTTTTCCCTGATTAATTCTCACACTGCAGTGGTCAGGGAAAGTCAGGCATTTTGTGATGAATCTGGACAAACCACTTTGTTGAGCTGAACTACGCAACTAGTTCACGTTTCATTGGGTGTACTACAGAAAGCCGCAGGGCTTTAAATGCGGCTAATGATCCTATCCTGCCATTGGTCCTGTATTTTTTTTATTACATCTGTATATGTTCGGATGTACACAATAAAACACTATTACAGACACAATGCCTTGTAGAAAAGTATTTGTATTTGGCTATAGAGATGAACAGATAATGGCAGCATTTTGTATGACAGTAGGTGGGACCTTATTACAGTATTGTGCATTGATTGATTATTCAATCTTCTGATGGTGAAACTCCACTATGTTTGCCTTTCATTGTAACGGAATTGCAGGTGGAGTGCACACCGCCCTATGCCACAAGACCTCACTGTTAGCTTCTATGCAACATTAATTACTGATTATGCCCAGCGAGGACCTGAAGGCCAGCGAGGACCTGAAGGCCAGCGAGGACCTGAAGGCACGGCGGTGCGATTATAGAGACGTTATTAGCATACAGCGAGTTTAAAGGAAAAAGAGGAATGATTGGAGAACACCTAATTGTGTGTGACAGACATGAACTGTGCTACAGGCAACAATGCCAAAGAGTACATGAAACAATGCAAGAAATGTGAAAGATCACTCACGTTTCAAACTGCTCTATGAATATGAGGTTCGTGGAGGTCCCTGTGAGTGTGGCCATTCCTCCAATGGTGGAAGAATATGCAATTCCCAGCGAGAACGCTTTGCACATCATGTGATCACGCTTAGTCTTATAGAACCGTCCAGACTTGGTCTGCGCAAAAGACCATGTTAAAAAAAAAAAAAAAAAAGCATGACAACATTAATAAGACTACTTCCCCAGCCTGCCATAAATGCATCGAACGGGTCTCATGTACCGTGCTGGATTTTCTACACACACCGCTTATCTACCTGTATTGACATACTAGAAGATTAGAGTAATAACACTTTGCACAGCACATCTTTTGGAAAAGCATGCAAAATACTATTATGGGTACGGAAAGTAACTAATCAGTCCCTTTACATTTTTTACTCTTTGTTTCATTGCAGCCATTTTGAAAATTTTAAAAAAGGTCATATTTTTCTCATTAATGTACACTCTGCACCCCATCTTGACTAAAAAAAAAAAAAAAAAAAAAAAAAACACAACAAATGTAGAAATTTTTGCAAATTACAAAAAGAAAAACTGAAATATCACATGGTCATATAAGTACTCTATGTGGGTTTTCATATGTCTAGCACTGAGGAGAGGCTTCCGTAGGGCCACTCTGCCATAAAGGCCCGACTGGTGGAGGGCTACAGTGATAGCTGACTTTGTGGAACTTTCTCCCATCTCCCTACTGTATCTGTGTAGCTCGGCCCAATGATCGTGGGGCTCTTCTTTACCTCTCTCACCAAGGCTCTTCTCCCATGATTGCTCAGTTTGGTTGGACGGCCAGGTCTAGGAAGACTTCTGGTGGTCCCAAACTTCTTCCATTTAAGGATTATGGAGGCCACTGTGCTCTTAGGAACCTTGAGAAGAAATTCTTTGGTAACCTTGGCTAGATCTGTGCCTTGCCACAATTCTGTCTCTGAGCTCCTTGGCCAGTTCCGTTGACCTCATGATTCTCATTTGGTCTGACATGCACTGTGAGGTCTTATATAGACAGGTGTGTGCCTTTACAAATCAAGTCCTATCAGCTGGACTCCAATAAAGGAGTAGAACCATCTCAAGGAGGATCACAAGGAAATGAACAGCATGTGACTTAAATATGAGTGTCTGAGCAAGTGGTCTGAATACTTATGACCATGTGATATTTCAGTTTTTCTTTTAATAAATTTACAAAAATTTCTACAATTGTTTTTTTTTTTTTTAGTCAAGATGGGGGTGCAGAGTGTACTTTAATGAGAAAAAAATGAACTTTTTGGAATTTACCAAATGGCTGCAATGAAACAGAGTAAAAAATGTAAAGGGGTCTGAATAATTTCCATACCCACTATATTAAAAAGGCAACGAAATCATAAATCATATGGTTTTGTTGGTGTTCCTTTTGTGTATGTATATATTTTATTAAAAGATATATTTTGATTATTGCTCCACTTGGATGTGTCAGTGAATAGCAATTCTAATAATTGGGGATACTGTAGTAGTGATAGACAGCGAGACTCAGCGACTATACTATATGTAACAGTGAATGCCATGCGTTGGCACGCTTATTTCCAGTGGATCACTTCACACTATAGGATGCTTCTCTCAGCTCTGAGAAGTTTTCCAAATACCAATATATAAGATCTCAAGATATTTGATTCTTCTGGTGGTAATGGAAAGAGCTCCAGGTTACAAAACACAATGAGGCTTATATCAATAAATATACATCTTGCTACAGTTGTGCTCAAAAGTTTACATACCCCGGTAGAATTTTTGCACTCATGGTTAGTGGCTGGGTGAAGTCATTTATTGTCAAACAACTGTTTTCTCTTTTTACATCATAATGACAACCCAAAACATCCAAATGACTTTGATCAAAAGTTCACATACCCCATTTATTAATACTGTGTATTGCTTTCTTAATACTGTGTATTGCCCCCTCTAACATCAAAGACAGCTTGAAGTCTTTTGTGGTAGTTGTGGATGAGGTTCTTTATTTTCTCAGATGGTAAGGCTGCTCACTCTTCTTGGCAAAAAGTCCAGTTCCTGTAAATTCCTGGACTGTCAAGCCTGAACAGAGCGCTTGAGATCTCCTCAGAGTGGCTCAGTGATATTGAGGTCAGGAGACTTGCATGGCCACTCCAGAAACTTCACTTTGTTCTGCTGTAGCCAATGACTTGGCCTTGTGTTTTGGATCGTTATCATGTTGGAACGTCCAAGTACATCCCATGCGCAGCTTCCGGGCTGACGATTGCAAATTTGTCTCCAGTATTTCCTGATAACGTGCTGCATTCATCTTTCCTTCAACTTTGACCAAGTTTCCTGTGCCTTTGTAGCTCAGACATCGCCAAAACATCAGCGATCCACCTCCGTGATTTACAGTAGGAATGGTGTTCCATTCATCAAACGCCTTTGACCTCTTTCCAAATGTAACGTTTATGGTTGTGGACAAAATGTAAAATTTCGGTCTCATCACTCCAAATTATCTTGTTCCAGAAGTTTTGAGGCTTGTCTGTGCCGTTTTGCGTATTGTAGGCAAGATACTTTGTGACATATACTTTGTGACATTTGCGCAGTAATGGCTTTCTTCTGATGACTCGACCATGCAGGCCAATTTTCATCAAGTGCCTCCTTATTGCGCATCTTGAAACAGCCACAACGCTAGTTTTCAGAGAGTCCAGTACTTCAGCTGAAGGCATTTGTGGGTTTTTCTTTGTATCCTGAACAATTTTCCTGGCAGATGTGGATGAAATTTTTGTTGGTCTACCTGACCGTGGTTTTATTTTTACAAAGCCCCGGATTTTTCATTTGTTAATCACAGTTTGAACACTGATGACCGGCATTATCAATTTCATGGGTATCTTTTTGTATCTCTTTCCTGTTTTATGCAGTTCAACTACCTTTTCCCTTAAATCCATTGACAATTCTTTTGCTTTCCCCAAGACTCACTATCCAGAAACATCAGTGGCTGGATGAAAGATGGAAGAGTCTGGATCCCAGAAACTCACTCAGCTTTTATGCACACACACTGATTACAAGCAAACAGAACACAGGTGAGGATGTTACCTTTAGTAGCTATTCAAACCCATTTGTGTCAACTTTTGTGCACGATAGGCTGGTTTTACATTTGCGTCTGTGTGCGCAGTGTTTGATCTGCATAGATCAGCATGCGTCATGCGTACATATATTTAACATGGTGTATGCAGGGACACGCGTTTGCATGCTTTTGCGTACACATGCGCCATTCCGTGATGTGCCGCGAACGCAACAAGTGGCATTTTTTGAGGCGTCAAAAATCGGTCAAATATGCGCAGGCATGGGCACGAGTGCGTCAAAAAAAGCATTACTGTCTATGGGAATGCATTGGTACGCAAGGACATGCGTACGCATGCGTTATTCAAAATACATATAGAAATCCCATGAGACACGCCCATTTTTGTCTGGTGTCATATCTAACACATGCGCATAAACAACGCAAACGCATGCAAAAACATACAAATGCATGCACACACAGCGTTTTATCAGTCATGCGTAAGATGCCCATAAAAACGCTGCGTAAACATGCATTTTGCATGTGTTTGCACATGCGGATGATACGCTGTGGACTAAAACTCTAATGTGAACCTAGCTTTATCAGGCCATAGTCACCAGGGTATGTGAACTTTTGATCAGGGTCATTTGGATGTTTTGTGTTGTCATTATGACTTAAGAAGAGAAAACACAGTGTGACAATAAATGGCTTCACCCAACCACTAACAATGAGTGGAAAAAAAAAAAGGTTTGGTGTTACCATTCATATTCTCTGAAAAAAGGCCAAGAAAGAAAACATTCTACATAGTAACATAGTTATTAAGGTTGAAGGGAGACTTTAAGTCCATCTAGTTCAACCCATATCCTATCCTAACTTGCCCTAACATGTTGATCCAGAGGAAGGCAAAAAAAACCCATGTGGCAAACAGTAAGCTTCACATTGGGGAAAAAAATTCCTTCCCGACTCCACATACGGCAATCAGACTAGCTCCCTGAATCAACGCAATATTAAGGAGACTAGTGTATATACCCTGTAATATTATACTTTTCAAGAAAGGCATCCAGTCCCTTCTTAAATTTTAGTAGTGAATCACTCATTAAAACATCATATGGCAGAGAGTTCCATAGTCTCACTGCTCTTACAGTAAAGAATCCGCGTCTGTGAGTATGCTTAAACCTTCTTTCCTCCAGACGTAGAGGATGCCCCCTTGTCCCCGTCACAGGTCTAAGAGTAAAAAGATCATTAGAAAGGTCTTTGTATTGTCCCCACATATATTTATACATTGTAATAAGATCACCCCTAAGCCTTCGATTCTCCAAACTAAATAACCCCAAGTGTAATAACCTGTCTTGGTATTGCAGACCCCCTAGTTCCCTAATAACCTTGGTCGCTCTTCTCTGCACCAGCTCCAGTTCAGCTATGTCTTTCTTATACACCGGAGACCAGAACTGTACACAGTATTCTAAGTGTGGGCGCACTAGTGACTTATATAGAGGTAAAATTATGTTCTCCTCATGAGCATCTATGCCTCTTTTAATGCATCCCATTATTTTATTTGCCTTTGCAGCAGCTGCTTGACTCTGGCCACTAAATGTGAGTTTGTCGTCCACCCATACACCCAGGTCTTTTTCAGTGACTGTTTTGCCCAGTGTTTTACAATTAAGCACATAATTATACAACTTGTTTGTTCTACCCAAGTGCATGACCTTACATTTATCCCCATTAAAGCTCATTTGCCATTTATCAGCCCAAGCTTCTAGTTTACATAAATCCTCCTGTAATATAAAATTGTCCTCCTCTGTATTAATTACCCTGCAGAGTTTAGTGTCATCTGCAAATATTGAAATTCTACTCTCTATGCCCCCTACAAGGTCATTAATAAATATGTTAAAAAGAAGCGGGCCCAAAACTGACCCCTGTGGTACCCCACTGCTAACCGTGACCCAGTCCGAGTGTGCTCCATTAATAACCACCCTTTGTTTCCTATCCCTGAGCCAGCTCTTAACCCACCTACACATATTTTCCCCTATCCCCATTGTTCTCATTTTATGTATCAACCTTTTGTGTGGCACCGTATCAAAGGCTTTTGAAAAGTCCATGTACACCACGTCCACTGCATTCCCTTGGTCCAGTCCGGAACTTACCTCTTCATAAAAGCTTATCAGATTAGTCTGACAGGAACGGTCTCTTGTAAACCCATGTTGATATTGGGTCATAAGGTTATTCTTCTCCAGATACTCCAGTATAGTATCTCTTAGAAAACCCTCCAGGATTTTACCCACAGTTGAGGTTAAACTTACTGGCCTATAATTTCCAAGTTCAGTTTTTGTCCCCTTTTTGAATATTGGCACCACATTTGCTATACGCCAGTCCTGTGGTACAGACCCTGTTATTATGGAATCTTTAAAGATTAAAAATAGTGGTCTATCTATGACTGTGCTTAATTCCTGCAGTACTCGGGGGTGTATCCCATCCGGGCCCGGGGATTTGTCAATTTTAGTGATTTGTAGACGCCGCCGTACTTCCTGCTGGGTTAAGCAGGTGACATTTAATGGAGAATTTTTATCCCTGATCATGTTATCCATCATGGGATTTTCTTGTGTAAATACTGTTGAAAAAAAGTCATTTAGCATATTGGCTTTTTCCTCATCCTCATCCACCATTTCACCCAGACTATTTTTAAGGGGACCAACACTATCATTTTTTAGCTTCTTACTATTTATGTAGTTAAAGAATATTTTGGGATTATTTTTACTTTCTCTGGCAATGAGTCTCTCTGTCTCAATCTTTGCTGTCTTGATTTGCTTTTTCCAGAATTTATTTAATCTTCTGTATTTATTTAATGCCTCATCACTACCTACTTGCTTTAATTCTCTAAATGCTTTATTTTTATCTCTTATTGCGCCCCTTACAGCTCTATTTAGCCATAGTGGTTTCCTCCTATTTCTCGCATGTTTATTCCCATACGGTATGTATTGTGCACAGGTCCTATTCAGGATGCTAATAAACGTCTCCCATTTTCTTTGTGTATTTTTATGTCTCAGGATATCGTCCCAGTTAATTGCACCAAGATCATCTCTCATCCGTTGGAAATTTGCCTTCCTGAAGTTTAGTGTCCTTGTAACCCCTCTACTACACATCTTATTAAAGGATACATGAAAACGTATTAATTTGTGATCACTATTACCCAAGTGACCCTCAACCCTTACATTTGATATGCGGTCTGGCCTGTTGGTTAATATTAGGTCTAGCAGTGCCCCCCCTCTTGTTGGGTCCTGAACCAGTTGTGAAAGGTAATTGTCTCTCATCGTTGTCAGAAACCTATTACCCTTGCTGGAACTGCAGGTTTCGGTTCCCCAATGTATTTCAGGGTAGTTGAAGTCCCCCATAATAATGACTTCTCCTTGAGTCGCTGCTTCATCTATTTGCTTTATGAGGATATTCTTTGTAGCTTCCATTATTTTTGGAGATTTATAACAAACCCCTATCAGTAATTTATTATTTTTCCCCCCTCCCCTTATCTCTACCCACAGGGACTCTACATTTTCATTAGATTCATATATATTATCACGAAGGATGGGTTTTAAGGATGATTTTACATATAAACACACGCCTCCCCCTCGCTTATTTGTACGGTCATTTCTGAACAGACTATAGCCCTGTAAATTAACAGCCCAGTCATGGCTCTCATCCAGCCATGTCTCAGATATCCCCACCATGTCATAATTATGTTCCAACAACATTAACTCCAATTCCTCCATTTTGTTGGCGAGACTTCTGGCATTAGTATACATGCACTTTATGTATCTCTCTGTACCTCTATTCTTTCTTAAATTATTAACTGTTCTAACCCCACCCCCCATGCCACCTCCACCCCCAATGTCATTATTTGTGCCCAGGTCTCTATCTGCACTGTCTTCCCCTCCTATAAAAGGAATACCCTCCCCCCCCGTCCCTAGTTTAAACACTCCTCCAACCTTCTAGCCATTTTCTCCCCCAGCACAGCTGCACCCTCCCCATTGAGGTGCAGCCCGTCCCTAGCGTAGAACCTGTAGCCAACTGAGAAGTCGGCCCAGTTCTGCAGGAACCCAAACCCCTCCTTCCTACACCAATTCCTGAGCCACTTATTAACCTCCCTAATCTCCCGTTGCCTCTCTGGCGTGGCACGTGGTACAGGAAGTATTTCCGAAAATACCACCTTGGAGGTCCTTGCTTTAAGCTTACAGCCTAATTCCCTGAAATCATCTTTAAGGACCTTCCACCTACCTCTAACTTTGTCATTTGTGCTAATGTGCACCATGACCGCTGGATCCTCTCCAGCCCCTCCCAGTAATCTGTCAACCCGATCAGCGATGTGTCGGACTCGAGCGCCAGGTAGGCAGCACACCGTTCGACGATCCCTGTCTTTGTGACAGATTGCCCTATCTGTTCCCCTAATAATTGAGTCTCCCACTACCAGAACCTGTCTGGCCTGCCCTGCTCTCCTATTTCCCCCCTTACTGGAGCAGACACTCCTCCGGCTTTCAGAGGACATGCCTTGCTGCAGCAGTGCTACTCCTGCACTAACACTCCCCTCATCTGCCAACTTAGCAAACTTATTGGGGTGTGCCAGATCAGGACTAGCCTCCCTGGTGCTCTTCCCCCTACCCCGCCTTCTAACTGTCACCCAGCTAGCTGCTTCATTGTCCTGCAGCTCCAACCTAGCATCCCCCCCTCATCTATCCCATTGAGCGTCTGCTCAGTGAGCAGAAGACTCCTTTCCATATTGTCTATGGATCTCAGTGTTGCCAGCTGCACATTTAGATCCAGTATCTGGGCTTCCAAATGCACAACGTGCTCACATCTCGCACAGCAGTATGCACCCTCGACCGGCTGTTCAAGGATTTCATACATGCGGCAAGACGTGCACTGGATGGCATTGGCAATAGTGGAGCACATCCTAATGGGGATTGCACCAGACAATAAGATAAGCAAAAATAAATTAAAAAAAAAAAAAAGAAAGTATTAATATAACAGCAATTCAGTAAGACCTCCCTTGGAAACTCCCTGAATCTAAAGTCACTGAATTTCAAGTCACACACTTACCACAGTTCGCACTTATGCTCAGGTCACACTCAGCTCGTTCACACTCGCTCAGGAAGAAGATTTAAAAGAGTTTTGTTTTTTTTTCCCTTTTACCAGCACACCACCTTGCTGCTCAATGCACTTCCAAAAGGAGTTGAGCCCCAACCAGCTGCCCCTTATAAACCCTTAATTACTGTATGAACTCCCACCCTTAATTAACCCCTTGTGAATATAGTTACACCTCAAGATTTAAATGCAATATAGTTTACCCTTAAAAACACAGATAGTAAAATAAGAGATTAACCCTGAAGAGAGAAAATATAGGTTAAACAAGCCCCCAAAGCCCCGCAAAAATTGAACAGGTAGAAAGCACTCAGCAACCTACAATTCAGCAACTCACAGGTATTTGTTATAGGTTTTCCAAATACCTCTTCACTGAATTTCAAGTCACACACTTACCACAGTTCGCACTTTCTGCTGGGGTATGTAAACTTCTGAGCAAAAATGTATGTATATCTTTATAAATGCATGCATTTATGGCATAATGGTCCACCCTGAGGTCAGTCATTGCAGTATAACAGAAGAAGAACTGTCGGGTCATGTGAACACAACATCTTCTTCAGGCAGGAAAGGCGCTTTAGAAAACCTAGGAAACCTTCCTTTTCTCATTTTTTTACTTTTTTTGTGGGGGGGGGGGTAGTTTGAGCATTTTCTTTATTAAGTTTCTAGCCACCATTCAAAAATCAATTCAATTTCAATATCACTGATCATTTGATCAGCAAGTCGCTATTACACAGAAATGTATATGTTCATTCTTTGAGCATTTTTTGGCTGTTCTTTTTTTTCGGAGCAGACATGCCTGAACAAGACATCGGGTGCTCATAACCTTATAGTAGGGAAAATATGAGCCAACACAAGATGATGAAATAAGCCTGGCAGTACATAGCAGGATGAGATATTGGTCTATGAAAATACAGAGAACACTCCCAAGTCACACGCCCGGCCCAAGTACAAACAACAAATCCTACTCCAGAATCATTCATCGCGGACTGTGAAATCATCATGTATGGCTGCATGTGACAAACATACATAACTTTTGTTGATTGCGAGCCCAAATAGGAGATGTATTCTGACGTTAGGCTGCCTGACGGCGGTGCATGATTTTTTTTTTTTTACTAGGACATTATCTACATACTCTAATATAATCTCTCTACACCACGCTCAAAATTATTATGCAAACGATATTTTACTCCGATTTTGATTTTCCTAAGTGATTGATGCAAATGAATTAATATAGTGTTCAAATAGTCAACCGTTCAAGTATGCATCAAATTGTATTGGACAAACCTCCCATGATAACAGTATTTTATTAAAAACTGTTCCAAATTATTATGCCCAACAAGGTTTCCAAGCATTTTATAGGTTGTATATGTCATACTGGAATACAGGACATCACATTGAGACAACCCCTTTAAGCTTTTGTGACGTCTGCACATATGACCGGTTACCTGTTTGGAATATCGCCGACTGTCAAATGCTGGTTCTTCCTGTAATTCAGAAACAAGTTGTTTTTTTTCATTAGATTTAGAAATCAAACAGCAATAGATGTCACATACAATTTAGCCAAAAATTTGTAGGAGAAATTAAGAAAACAACTGCACAAAAGAGAAAAGGTGATCCCATTATGGGAAAACAAACATTTACTGAGACATGTCAGGAGACTGGACAAGTCTTCTTTTAGGGCCACTTAGCCAAAGTTTCCTCAAGCACAGTAGCAATTCATGGGACCATATTGAAAGCAGAAAACTTTGCATGATTTCATTAATCTGCAAATTATGAAAAATAGCAACACTATAAGATACTGGATGCAAAAGTAAAAATGATACACTATGGAATGAAGAAAAAAACCTCATTAGGCAGGGCCTGTATTTTGAAACACAAACATACTTTGATGAGAAAAATGAAAAACTAAACAGTAACTTTTTCCACTGATGAGGTTACAGGACCCTCTCAGAGGAGACCAAGAGACACAAATAGGAATGACTGCGAGGCTGCGCTGATCCAACAAACCTCATTTTCTTCCGTGTTCGAGATCCCATTATCCAAAATATTATTGCTGAAACAAAAGAAAAAAAAAAATGGAAATTCAAATGTCAATATCATTTTCTTAGTGGATGTTCAGGCAGCTTCCCGTTCCCACTAGTCAACATAGAATTACAGACGCAGAAATTATAGGTAAGGATATGCTCGCTCAGTTTCAATTGTATATTTTATGCAAGTCCCTGTCACACAAGTGTGGCAAAATATAAAGTGAAAACTTCCCTTCCAAGTAAGAATTTAGCCTGAAAAGCTCTAGTTATTAGCTATGAATGTCATACAGCATAAGACCTCATACACTAGCAAGTGATCGGAGCTTGTATCAGGGCTGTGGAGTCGGAGCACATTTTGGTGGAGTTGGAGTCGGAGTCAGTGTCATGAAAATTGAGGAGTTGGAGTCAGAGGTTTGGCTTACAGACTCCACAGCCCTGGTATGAGGGAGTCGGAATCGTGGAGTCAGAGTCATGGAAATTGAGGAGTCGGAGTTGGAGGCTTGGCTTACGGACTACACAGCCCTGGTTGAGGGAGTCGTGGAGTCGGAGTCACGGAAATTGAGGCGTCGGAGTTAGAGGTTTGGCTTACCGACTCCACAGCCCTACGTATGGAGACACACGAGTCTCTGCAGCCACGAAATACAGAGGCGTCGTCTCTAAGTGCCTCCATTTTGTGCCTTTGTACCACACTTTCTAACAAGTGAGCTCCCTTTGAAGGTAACATATGGCAACTGATGGAGCTGAAACGGGTCAGAATCCTATGAAATCTAGACTGGGAGATGCATTGATACTCCATAGACTTGCATGGATGCTTATCTCAGAGGTTTGTGTTGCCCTAGCATAAGAGGGGAGATTCAGCTTTAGTACACCCTTAAGTTTAAATAGCTCTACTGTCCCCCTGGTATAATGTTATTCCATCTGCTCATATTAACAGCAGGAGGGTTATAATAACGCACACTTGAAAATACAGAAAATATAATTTTTCCGATGTTGGCCAAGTAGACTCATCTATAAGATGCCATTTAAAGGACTCTACGGTAAAAGCAGGAAAAGACATTTTAGAGAGCAAAAATGTCAGCTGTACCAGCACAACCTCATAACCTTCTATTGCAAAATTTGCAAGCAACTTCAGCAACAGTTATTTCTCTATCACTTCATTGGGGGACACAGGAACCATGGGTGTAAGCTGCTGCCACTAGTAGGTGGACATTATGCCGTGAAAAAAATGTTAACTCTGCCTCCGCAGTATACAGCGTGTCTACTAATTTACATAAGGTCTTAACTGTCCCGCCGCTGGAAGTCAGCGTCCACTGCCGTGTTATCGCGAGAACTGCCGTGCACGTGACCGGGGGTTATCTCTGGTCACACTAGGCTAGTTCTCACGGTCAGCTGACCGCGAGAACTAGAGTGTAGGTGATCGCCGGAGATCTCCAGCGGTCATCTACAAGCTCTGCTATGTCTGGATGTCATGCATCCAGATGTAGCAGAGCTGGACTCGTCGTGGGATACTCGTTATTAAGGACTACGTTGGAACAGGAAGTATTTGTGTTTGATTATTAATTTTTTTCAGGAGATCGAGGGCTTTGCATGGATTAGGAGTATGATAAAATGGGAAAACAGTATGGCGTTTCATTTCATTAAAATACTTTATTCTGCATGTGTGTGTTTAACCCTTTACAAACTTTAGGATTAGTAATGGATAGGTGTCTTATTGATGCCTCTCCATTACTAACCTTACAATACAAAGCTGACATTAATTCCTTATTAGTCCATATGCCACCGCTACACGACAGCGGGAAGAGAGATGCTAAGTGCTAGAATTGGCGCATCTTAGAGCTGCGCCATTTCTGGGGTGGCTGTCAGCTGGTGTTTGTAGCTGGGGGGGCAATATCCATGGCCCCTTCCTAGGCTATTAATATCAGCCCACAGCTGTCTGCATAGCCTTTTCTGGCTATTATAGGGGGACCTCACGTAATTTTTTTTGTGGCCCCCCTATTTTAATAGCCAGTAAAGGCTAAGTATACAGCTGCAGGCTTATGTTCATAGCCTGGGAAGATCAATGGTTATTACCCGCTTCCCAGGCTATAAACATCAGCCCCCAGTCGCCAGATTTCCCTGTCTTGTGCAAAAAATTGCGCGGAAGCCCACGCCATTTTATTTTCTTTAATTAAACAGATATTGCATTTAATTCCAGTATCACACTTGCATATCAGCTGCATAGAAACACATGCAGCTGCACACTCTCGTCCCGAGTGCTGGTGGCAGTGCCGAGTATTGAGGTGCAAGACTCATGCGAGTTTCTTGCAAGTGTGACTCCGGCCTAACGCAGATGATGTGTGTGTCTTTATTTAAGGCCTGGTTCACACTTGGGAGAAACTCAGACGAGTCTCGCATCTTAATACCCAGCACTGCCGCCGGTAATACCCAGCACTGCCGACTTAAAAATTATAGTGTTGACTACCTAAAAAATAATCTGGGTAAAACAGTGGAAAGGTTTGAGGGAAAAGTGAATCTATTAAATGACTTCTCCTCCACAGTGTTTTTATCCAAGAAAATCCCATGAAAGATACCATGATCAGGGAGACCATAAATTCTTCAGCAAATATCACTTGCTAGCAGAAAGTACGGCGTCACCTCAAAAACCGTAAAGTAGACAAATCACCGAACCTGAATGGCATAGACTCCGAGTACTACAGGAATTAAGTGATTGACCATTAATTCTAATATTCAAAGATTCAATAATTCCAGGGTCGGTATCAGAGGACTGGCTAATAGCATATATGTGGCCAATATGCAAAAAGGGGAGAAAAATGGAGCCTGGAAGTATAGGCCGGTAAATGTGAACTGTAATGTGGGCAAAATCTTTGATGACTTTCTAACAAATGCCTTACAATACAAAAAATGTTTAGCACAGCTATATAAGTGGTGGTGCAGCAAGTAGGATCCTAGTCTGTAATCATATGAATATAGAAACTTGGCACACACTATATATAATTTCCAGTGAAAAGGTAGTTTTTAATGTACAGTACATACAGTATAGACGTTTCGGTCACATTGACCTTCATCACAGTACTATGCATTGTACTGCTGTCATTTGCATTATGCTCAAAAGAAGGAGAGCCAAAAAAGGTAAGTGGTCCCCCCGGCAGGAGGGACAAAAGGCACAATTATGCAGAGTCGGTCCGGTCAGTGTGCAGCATATGGGGCAGTGACACGGCGTCCACCGCGGGTCAGAACGGTGGACGCCATGTCATTGCCCCATATGCTGCACTCTGACCGGACCGACTCTGCAAAATTGTGCCTTTTGTCCCTACTGCCGGGGGGACCACTTACCTTTTTTGGCTCTCCTTCTTTTGAGCATAATGTAAATGACAGCAGTACAATACATAGTAATGTGATGAAGGTCAATGTGACCGAAACATATATACTGTATGTACTGTACATTAAAAACTACCTTTTCACTGGAAATGATATATAGTGTGTGCCAAGTTTCTATTTTCTAACAAATGTCATCCTGAAGAATCCCAATAAAAATAACTTCATGATCCAACACAGGTTTATTAGGGACCGGTTTTGTCAGACTAATCTGAACAGTTCTATGATGAGTTAAGTTCCAGACTGGACCAAGGTAACACCATGAATATCCGCCATCTGGAAGTCTCAAAGAAGTTTGATGCAGTGCTACATGAAAGGTTGGTAAATCAAATGAGATTAATGGGACTAGGGGAAAGTGTGTGTGTAACTGGGATAACAACTAACAGTGGGTGATTATCAATGAAAAACACTCAGATTGTGTCACAGCTAACATTGGGGTATCACAAGGGTCAGTATTGGGCCCTCTTATTGTTAAAAGATGTATTAATTACTTTTGTAGAGGGCATACAGTGCAGGATTTCAATATTTGCAGATGATACTTAACTCTGTAAGGTAATCAACACAGAGGACGATAATTTTACATAGTAAGAGGTATGTCTGTAAGCTGGAGGCTTGGGCTGAGAAATGGCAATTGAAGGTTATATGTAAATAAAATGCAAGGCCATGAACTTGGGCAACCGAAATAAAATTGGTAAAATGGTCACTGAAAAAAAAAACAAAACGAAGCACCGGTGGTGGTGTAACAGTTTGGGCAGGTGTCTAGTTAATACAGCACTGTCCTACACTTTGTGAATGGTATACAGTGACAAGCCTCTACTACATGAATAACATTAATCCAGACCTTGTGCCTCTGCATGACCACAGGCCTAATCTCATCTTCATGGAGGACAATGCTCCAGCTTATCAAAGTGGCATCATTAGGGAACGGCTGCTGGAGACCGGGGTACCACAAATGGAGTGGCCTGGACTTTCTCCAGACCTGAATGCCATTGAAAACATATGGGATCAGCTGAGTCACTGTGTAAAGACACTGACATTTTTTTTTGCAGGGGGGGGGGGGGGGGGGAGGGGTATACCACCACTGTTCTTGGCTTTTGTTTCAATAAATTGTTTGAGATGACGAACGATGACTTAAATGCTTTAACTTCATGATACAAAGTTCTCATTACAGTGATATTTTATGTTTTCCATAAATTTCACCTGAAAGCCAAATATCCCTAACTATGTGTGAGTAGTGTAGATCTTCCTTGTGATCTATATAAACCCAGGCCTGTGACTGACAAGGGGGCATCCTCTATATCATGGCTGATTCACTAAATGTTGGTCTGGATGCCTTTCATGAAAAAAGGAGATTTTTGTGTACTCACCGTAAAATCTCTTTCTCTTAGCCTCTAATTGGGGGACACAGCACCATGGGTGTTATGCTGCTGTCCACTAGGAGGCGACACTATGCATAATCTGAAAAAGATTAACTTTGGCTCCTCCTCTGCAGTATACACCCCTGGACGGCGTCAGCCTTCTCCAGTTTTGTGCAAAAGCATTAGGAGGAACAAAACCAAATAAGATAACCATGCCTGTAAGAAGGCTACTATGTACGAGCTCAAAGAACAATATGAGAACTCAACCGTAAACAACGGCCCATAAGGGCAACAGGGTGGGAGCTGTGTCCCCCAATTAGAGGCTAAGAGAAAGAGATTTTACGGTGAGTACACAAAAATCTCCTTTACTCTGTCGCCTCATTGGGGGACACAGAACCATGGGACGTCCCAAAGCAGTCCCTGGGTGGGAAGCAATGGACGAATATTGTGCTAGCAGGTCCCTAAATTTGGGGCACTGCCGCCTGCAGAACCAGTCTACCCAGGCTCGCATCCGCTGAGGACTGGGTATGAACACTGTAGTGTTTTGTAAACGTGTGTAGGCTAGTCCAAGTGGCCGCCTTACACACTTGTTGTGCCGAAGCCTGGTGCCGAATGGCCCAGGAGGCCCCTACTGCCCGTGTAGAGTGTGCCGTGATACCGGCCGGAAGAGGGGAACTGTTAAGTCGGTAGGCCTCATGTATGGTGGACTTGATCCACCTGGCAAGGGTAGCCTTGGAAGCCGGCAGTCCCTTGCGACTACCTTCTGGAAGAATGAAGAGGGAATCAGACTTCCGGAAAGGTGCAGTCCTGGACACGTAAATCCGCAATGCTCTGACGAGGTCAAGCGTATGCAGAGCCTTCTCCACTCTATGAACCGGAACCGGGCAAAGGGATGGCAGTGAAATCTCCTCATTGAGGTGAAAGTTGGACAAAACCTTTGGAAGGAAGGATGGTAC
Source organism: Dendrobates tinctorius (assembly GCF_039654945.1). NCBI lineage: Eukaryota > Metazoa > Chordata > Amphibia > Anura > Dendrobatidae > Dendrobates > Dendrobates tinctorius. The sequence continues at coordinate 18,654,871 of NW_027361716.1, forward strand.
CGTGCGGAGAACCACCTTGTCCTGGTGAAAGGCTAGGAAAGTCCGTCTGCAGGAAAGTGCTGACAATTCCGACACTCTGCGTAACGAGGTGATCGCCACTAGAAAAACCACTTTCTGAGACAGAATGGAGAGTGGAACTCCTCTAAGAGGTTCGAAGGGTGGAGCTTGCAATGCTGTCAGGACCAGATTGAGGTCCCATGTATCCAGCGGACGTTTGTAGGGAGGAACCAATCGGGAAACTCCCTGGATGAAAGTCCTTACTTGCGGTTTAGTAGCAATGCGCTTTTGAAAAAGGACTGAAAGTGCCGACACCTGACTCTTAAGCGAGCCTAAGGATAGCTTGGCGTCTAGACCCGATTGAAGAAAACCTAGTACCTTCGGGAGGGAATAAGGGAGTGGGACTTGTCCATGAGATTCGCACCAAGAAAAGAAAGCTCTCCAGGTACGATAATAGATCTTGGCGGAGGCAGGCTTCCTTGCCCTGATCATAGTCGCAATGACTGCCCGGTGAAAAACCTGCCTGGGTTAGAATCCAGGTTTCAAGGGCCATGCCGTCAAATTGAGAGCCCCTGAATTCTGATGGAAGAACGGACCTTGAGACAGAAGGTCGTGACGGTCGGGTAGACGCCAGGGGACGTCTGCTGTAAGTTGAACGATGTCGGCGTACCATGTACGTCTGGGCCAGTCTGGAGCGATAAGGATGGTTGGAACTCCCTCTTGCTTGATCTTCCTCACGACCCTGGAGATTAGGGGGAGGGGTGGGAAAATGTACAGGAGTCGGAACTGGGACCAGTCCTGGACCAGGGCATCCGCTCCGAGCGACCGTGGGTCGTGTGTCCTGGCCATGAAATTGGGGACCTTGGTATTGAGATGGGATGCCATTAGGTCCACCTCCGGGGTTCCCCAGCGTTGACAGATCTGGTAAAAAATCTCGGGATGGAGAGACCACTCCCCCGAGTCCATTCCTTGCCTGCTGAGGAAGTCGGCTTCCCAGTTTTCTACACCCGGAATGTGGACCGCAGAATGTACCGACCTCGTGTCTTCAGCCCAGCGGAGGATATGCGCCACTTCTCTCATCGCCTGGGCGCTGCGGGTCCCGCCTTGGTGGTTCAAGTATGCCACAGCCGTGGCATTGTCCAACTGTATCCGTATGTGCGAGGCTGCAAGCAAGTGATGAAAGGCTCTCAGTGCCAAGAGGATGGCCCTGATTTCCAGAATATTGATGGGCAATGTCACTTCCCTCGGTGACCACTTGCCTTGTGCCCTGTGATGTGGTGCACCGCCCCCCAGCCTGTCAGGCTTGCATCGGTAGTCAGGATCTTCCATTGTCCTGAGAGAAAGGGCTTCCCTCGTGTAAGCGAGGTTGGTTTGAGCCACCAATGCAGGGACCTCCTGGTTGACGACGTCAACCTGAACTCCCTGTCGAGGGAGAAGGGATTCCTGTTCCAAGAGCTGAGTATGGCTAGTTGAAGGACCCTGAGGTGAAACTGGGCAAATGGCACTGCCTCTATTGCTGCTGCCATCCGGCCGAGGACTCTCATGGCAAACCGGAGATCGAGGAGGACTGCGAAGGAGTGTACGAACTCCCAGACGGATGGCCAGTGTCTTGTCCTTGGGAAGGAGCACCAGGCCCCTGGAGGTGTCGAATAACATTCCCAGGAATGTTAAGGCCCTTTTACATTTAGCGATGCACCAGCGATCCAACCAGCGATCCGACCCGGTCAGGATCGCTGGTGCATCGCTAAATGATCGCTAGTGAGCTTTCATACAGAAAGATCTCACAGCGATGCAGCAGCGACGCAGCGCACGATACTTACCATTCACACACAGCGATCCTGCGTCCTCCCGCCCGCGTCCACGCGTCGCTCATCGTCACAGCAGGAAGTCTCAGCAGGAAGCGCCCGACGAGAAATGGAGCCGGACATTCTCGCGCGATCAGCGATGAGCAGCGGGGGAGCCGGTCGCTGGTAAGTATCACACATAGCGATATCGCTAGCAATATCGCTATAACGTCACAAAACCAGTGACGTTTTAGCGATATTGCTAGCGATATTGCTTAGTGTAAAACCCCCTTTAGAGTCTGACTTGGGATAGTCGATGATTTCTGTAGGTTGACTAGCCATCCCAGGTGACTCAGTGTGTCTATTGTGATTGAGACACTGACCTCGCAATCTTTGAAAGTGGGAGACTTGATGAGGAGGTCGTCCAGGTACGGGATGACTAGAATGCCTCGAGTGCAGAACGTCCATGGTGGCCGCCATGACTTTGGTGAACGTTCTTGGAGCCGTGGCAAGTCCGAACGGAAGGGCGACAAACTGGTAGTGGTTTTGGTTGACCGCGAACCTGAGAAACTTTTGGTGGGCGGGGGCAATTGGTATGTGCAGATACGCATCCAGTATGTCTATGGAGGCAAGGTATTCTCCCTGCTCCATGGATGCAATGATGGACCGGAGGGACTCCATGCGGAAGTGACGGACCTGTACGTAATTGTTGAGCTGTTTTAGGTCCAGTATGGGTCGGACGCTGCCTCCTTTCTTGGGGACTACGAACAGATTTGAGTAGAACCCTCGGAATCTCTCGTTAGCGGGAACCGGCACCACAACTCCTGCTTGAAGGAGAGAGGAGACCGCTTGGTGTAAAGCACGAGCCTTGTCTGGTGGTGTTGGAGGAATAGAAAGGAAGAACCGGTTCGGTGGAGCGGAAGTGAACTCTATCTTGTATCCAGAAGACACTATTTCCCTGACCCACCTGTCTTCTGTAATAGGCAGCCAGACTTGCTGGAAGAGTAAAAGTCGGCCACCTACTGGTGGGGTGTCTTCCGGAGTTCGTGAGTCATGATGAAGCGACGTTCTGAGGTTTCCCTCCCTTGGGTTTCGCTTGGCCTGCTTTCGACTGCCAAGACCTGTCCGGTCGCTGCTGCGTCCGTGGGTTGTCCCTGCGTGGAGAGCGGTTACGGTTTTGCACTGGACGCGAGACGGACCAGCCAGAGGAATTCCGAAAGGATCGGAATCGCGTCTGGTTTCTTCGTTTAAACGTGCGTTTCGGTTTTAGTTGAGGGAGAGAGGTACTCTTACCCCCAGTGGCATTGGCTATCATTGTGTCCAGCTTTTCGCCGCAAAGTCTTCCAGTAAGATACGGAAGTCACGTTAGGGACTTCTTTGAGGCCGCATCCGCTTTCCATTCTCGCAGCCAGAGGATGCGTCGGATCGTGATGGCGTTTGATGCTATTCCCGCTACACCTCTTGCGGAATCCAGGGCTGCATGAAGCATGTAGTCTGCTACCACTGCTATCTGGACCGCTTGGTCCGAGAGCTCGGGATTTGAAGCTTGAAGACCCTCCTGTAGTTTTTTGGCCCAAGCCAGGATGGCCTTGGCCGCCCAAACTGAAGCAAACGCAGGGCCCAGAGAGGCGCCTGCCGCTTCGAAAATAGAACGAGCCATGCGTTCTACTTGCCGGTCTGCTGCGTCCCTGAGGGTTGAGCTATCTGGCAGAGAGAGTAAGGTCTGCGCTGCTAGCCTAGAAACCGGGGGGTCCACTTCAGGTGGATCTGTCCATTGTTTGGTGTCTGTCTGTGGGAAGGGGTACTTCGCTTCCAAATATTTGCGATTAGCACATTTTTTCTCAGGCTGCGCAAACTGTTTGGTAAGTATTTCCTCAAACTCATGGTGATTAGGGAAGACCTTAGGTGGTTTCTGAACACTTTCGAAGCAAATCCTATGTTCTGGGACTTCCAGGGCCGACTCTGGAATTTTTAGCACCCGATGAATTGCAGAGATTATGTCCTCAACTAGCGCTGTATTGCTAGGGGGAGAAGGTACCACGGACCTCTCCGTTTCGTTATCTGAGTCGGAGTCACAGATGCCCTCCGAATCCTGTGCCTCACTAAGGCGATCCCTGGAGGGCGACCTGGGGCAGGGGTCTTCTGTGGTGGGGGATCTCTGTGGTAAATTGCACTGTCTGTCTGTGACAGGGGACTGCCTAGGAGACCTGGAATGACGCTGTCTCTCCCTGGGGGGGGGACAACCTTGTGCTATAGGCCGACTCAGGTGATCGAGACCTGTGGGTCCGCTTACGTCTGTGAGAGTCGGAAGCAGCATGTTCCTGAGACAAGCTGTCCGTTTGCTGTGTAACGTCCATAGCCGGGGCCCGACTCTGCAGAGCTTGCAGCAATGCGGCAGTTAGGTTGTCTATGGACTGTGTCATAGACTGTGACATCTGAGTTGCCCATTCCGGCGTGGCCTGTGACACTGAAGCGTCAGTAGGGACTCCCTGGGGTTCTGACCCAGAGTTCTGGATGCAGTCCCGGCAGTGCGGATACGTGCTACCACTAGGGAGCGTGGCTTTGCAGGCTGTGCAGAATGCATAGAAACATTCCTGCCTGGTTCTCTTCCTTGAGCCCGGCATAGTGCACAGAGGCTGGCTATCAGGGATCGTACAGGGGTGGCTACGCAGAGGGAACCCACAGAGAGCCTTCTAGGAAGTATGGATTCACAGCTGAGTAATGAAAACCCAGCTGTGAGCTTACCCCACCGGTGTGCCCCTAGGTCCAGCGCCGACAGATCCTAGTTCTGTGCCCCCCGGAGACCGCTGTGATGCTCCTCTCCTGGATCTCATCCAAAAAAAATGGCCACCGGGACTCTGAGGAGAGGGAGGAGGGGGCGGAGAGCTGAAAAGGGCACGCTGGGCTTGTAAAAACGCGCCCTTTCTGCCTCAATCCGCCCCTTCTATGACACTCCAGCGTGTCATTTTAGTCATCCGGGGGGCGGGGAAAAGGCGGCGGCTTCGGCTAGGCCGAAGCCGCGGTCTAGATTAGAGGCCTGATGCCCAGGAGGGCTCCAGAGCGGCGCGGTAGTCCGGGAGGGGGTCGGATTTGCACCGGACCCCCCCGGAATGGGCGACTGGCTAGCGGTGGGGGCAGCAGGGCTAGCGGTACCTGTGTGGGGGGTCCCTGGAGCACCATGGAGCCACTGCTGCTGCATAGGCAGGGGAGCAGAAAGCCCTGTCTCTGCTGTGCCACGTCTGCCTGCACCCTCCCCCGGCCCCAGCAGGATCCCACAGCTGGGCTGGGGTCCCTGGTGCAGAATGCTGTCTGTACTCCGACCCTACCTGCGGCGTCTCAACCTAATGCCCCCTGCGGGGGATTAGGGAGGGTGCGTCTGTCACCGTCAGGGTGTCTTCATCCTTGTCTCAACCTCAACCCAGACCGTGAAGGGGGTTGGGGAAGGAGGGGGGGTCTCAAGTTCGGACCAGTACCCGAGGGACTGGGGAACTAGCGACATGGGGAACCGCCATATCCACTTAAACTGGGCACCCCTAAAAGGGGGCCAAGGAAGGAGCCATGCCGGGAGTCTCGCTGGAGACCCACTTTTCTTCATCTGTTCCGACGAAAGGAAAAAAAGAAAAAAGGTGTGCCTCCTTGCGACACTACGCAAAAACTGGAGAAGGCTGACGCCGTCCAGGGGTGTATACTGCAGAGGAGGAGCCAAAGTTCATCTTTTTCAGATTATGCATAGTGTCGCCTCCTAGTGGACAGCAGCATAACACCCATGGTTCTGTGTCCCCCAATGAGGCGACAGAGTAATATAATATTACAGGGTATGGCTACTAAAGTTTATGATAGGCCATCGATCTAGAGAACTAGTATGATGACCAAATGTGAGAAATAGTTTTTTCCCTAATATGGGGCAATTAACAGCCCCTCATGGGATTTTTACCTTCCTCTGGAACAACGTTACACTATAAATTGACGTCAATGGACTTATGTCTACTTAAAAACGTTAATCTGTATATACTTGACAATGATTGGTAAACCGCTTGATTTTGTTACATAATTGTCCAAGTGTCCTTTAACCCCTTCCTGCCATCCGACGTACTATCCCATCCACGGTACCCGGGCCCGTATGACCGGGGACGGGATAGTACGTCGGCGCGATCAGCGGCGCCCACTTGGTGAGCGCCGCTGATCGCGGCCGGGTGTCAGCTGATTATCACAGCTGACACCCGGCACAATGTGTCAGGGGCGGTCACGGACCGCCCCCGACACGTTAACCCCTTGCAAACCGCGATCAAACACGATCGCGGTGTACCGGGGGTTAAAGGGAAGCATCGGCAGGGAGGGGGCTCCCTCCGTGCTTCCCTGAGCCCCCCACGGCAGCGCAATGTGCAGCGCTGCTGCGGGGGACTCCCTTCCTCCAGGCCCCCGAATCCAAGATGGAGACGGGGGCCTTCGGAAGCTGGCTTCCTCAGTGCCTGCAAAGCGCAGGCATGAGGAAGCCTTCTGCAGTGCCTGTGTCAGATCGCTGATCTGTCACAGTGATCTGTGATGTGACAGATCAGCGATCTGTCACAGGACAGTGATGTCCCACCTGGGACTATTTAATAAAGTAAAAAAAAAAAAATAAAAAAAAAAAAGTATAAAAATAATTAAAAAAAAAAAAAAAAAAAAAATATATTCCCCCAATAAATCCATTTTTTGGAAATAATAATAAAAAAAAAAACAATAAAAGTACACATATTAGGTATCGCCGCGTCCGTAACGACCCGCCCTATAAAACTGTCCCATTAGTTAACCCCTTTAGCGAACCCCTTAAAAAATAAAAATAAAAAACGAAGCAAAAAATAATGATTTATTATCATACCGCCAAACAAAAAGTGTAATAACGCGCGATCAAAAAGACGCATATAAATAGCCATGGTACCGCTGAAAACGTCATCTTGTCCCGCAAAAAACGAGCCGCCACACAGCATCATCAGCGAAAAAATAAAAAAGTTATAGCTCGCAGAATAAAGCGATGCAAAAATAATTATTTTTTATATAAAATAGTTTTCATTGCATAAAACCGACAAAAACATAAAAAAATGACATAAATGAGGTATCGCTGTAACCGTACTGACCCGAAGAATAAAACCGCTTTATCAATTTTACCGCACGCGGAACGGTGTAAACGCACCCCCCCCCAAAAGAAATTCATGAAACGCTGGTTTTTGTTCATTCTGCGTCCCAAAAATCGGAATAAAAAGCGATCAAAAAATTTCACGTGCCCGAAAATGGTACCAATAAAAACGTCAACTTGTCCCGCAAAAAATAAGACCTCACATGACTCGGTGGGTCAAAATACGGAAAAATTATAGCTCTCAACATGTGGTGATGCAAAAACTATTTTTACAATAAAAAGCGTCTTTTAGCGTGCGACAGCCGCCAAACATAAAAACCGCCATAAATAGTAAATCAAACCCCCCGTTATCACCCCCTTAGTTAGGGAAAAATAATAAAATTAAAAAAATGTATTTCCATTTTTCCATTAGGGTTAGGGCTAGGGTTAGGGCTAGGGTTAGGGCTAGGGTTAGGGCTAGGGTTAGGGCTAGGGTTAGGGCTAGGGTTAGGGCTAGGGTTAGCGCTAGGGTTAGCGCTAGGGTTAGCGCTAGGGTTAGGGCTAGGGTTAGCGCTAGGGTTAGGGCTAGGGTTAGGGCTAGGGTTAGGGCTAGGGTTAGGGCTAGGGGCGTGTTGGGGTTCGGGTTGGAGTTAGAATTGGGGGTTTCCACTGTTTGGGCACATCAAGGGCTCTCCAAATGCAACATGGCGTCTGATCTCAATTCCAGCCAATTCTGAGTTGAAAAAGTCAAATGGTGCTCCTTCCCTTCCAAGCTCTGCTATGCGCCCAAACAGTGTTTTACCCCCACATGTAGGGTATCAGCCTACTCAGGACAAATTGCAAAACAATTTTTGGGGTCCAATTTCTCCTGTTACCCTTAGGAAAATAAAAAATTGGGGGCAAAAATATAATTTTTGTGGAAAAAAATGATTTTTTTATTTTCACGTCCGAGTGTTATAAACTTCTGTGAAGCACTTGGGGGTTCAAAGTGCTCACCACACATCTAGATAAGTTCCGTGGGGGGTCTAGTGTCCAAAATGGGGTCAATTGTGGGGAGTTTCAATAGTTTAGGTACATCAGGGGCTCTCCAAACGCACATGACACCCGCAGACCATTCCATCAAAGTCTGCATTCCAAAACGTCACTGCTTCCCTTTCGAGCCCTGACGTGTGTCCATACAGTAGTTTTCTCCCACATATGGGGTGTCAGCGTACTCAGGACAAATTGGACAACAACTTTTGGGGTCCAATTTCTCCTGGTACCCTTGGGAAAATGAAAAAATTGGGGACTAATTGATCATGTTTGTGGAAAAAATACGATTTTTTTATTGTCATGCCCTGGCATTATAAACTTCTGTGAAGCCCTTGGGGGTTCAAAGTGCTCACCTCACATCTAGATACATTCCTTAGTGGGTCTAGTTTTCAAAATGGGGTCATTTGTGGGTGGTTTCCACTGTTTAGGTACATTAGGGGCTCTCCAAAGGCAACATGACACCCGCAGACCATTCCATCAAAGTCTGCATTCCAAAACGTCACTACTTCCCTTCCGAGCCCCGACGTGTGCCCATACAGTAGTTTTCTCCCACATATGGGGTATCAGCATACTCAGGACAAATTGGACAACAACTTTTGGGGTCCAATTTCTCCTGGTACCCTTGGGAAAATAAAAAAATGGTGATTAAAAGATGTTTGTGGAAAAAATACGAATTTTTTATTTTCACGCCCGGGTGTTATAAACTTCTGTGAAGCACTGGGGGGGTCAAAGTGCTCTCCACACATCTAGATAAGTTCCTTAGGGGGTCTAGTTTCCAAAATGGTGTCATTTGTGGGGGGGTTCCACTGTTTTGGTACATCAGGAGTTTTCCAAACGCGACATGGTGTCCGATCTCAATTCCAGCCCAAAACGTCAAATGGCGCTGCTTCCCTTCCGAGCTCTGCCATGCGCCCAAATAGTGGTTTACCCCCACATGTGGGGTATCAGCGTACTCAGGACAAATTGCACAATAACTTTTAGGGTCCTGTTACCCTTGGAAAAATAAGAATTGAGGGTGAAAAGATCATTTTTGTGGAAAAAATATGATTTTTTAATTGTACCGCTGTACGTTATAAACTTCTGTAAAGCCCTTGTGGGTTCAAAGTTCTCACCACATATCTAGATAAGTTCCTTGGGGGGTCTAGTTTCCAAAATGGGGTCACTTGTAGGGGGTTTCCACTGTTTAGGTACATTAGGGACTCTCCAAACGTGACATGGCGTCCAATCTGAATTCCAGCCAATTTTGCATTGAAAAAGTCAAACGGCGCTCCTTCCATTCTGAGCTCTGCCATGCGCCAAAACAGTCGTTCCCCCCCACATATCAGGTATCTGCGTACTCAGGACAAATTGCACAATAACTTTTGCAGTTCAATTTCTCCTGTTACCCTTGGTAAAATAAAAAAAATTGAACCTGAAGTATTTTTTTTATGAAAAAAAGTTAGATGTTCATTTTTTTTTAAATATTCAAAAAAATTCCTGTGACGCACCTAAAGGGTTAATAAACTTCTTGAATGTGGTTTTGAGCACCTTAAGGGGTGCAGTTTTTAGAATGGTGTCACTTTTGGGTATTTTCTATCATATAGACCCCTCAAACTGGCTTCAAATGTGATGTGGTCCTAAAAATAAAATGGTGTTGTAAAAATGAGAAATCGCTGGTCAACTTTTAACCCTTATAACTTCCTAACAAAAAAAAATTTTGGTTCCAAAATTGTGCTGATGTAAAGTAAACATGTGGGAAATGTAGTTATCAAGTTTTTTGTGTGCCGTATCTCTGTGATTTAAGGGCATAAAAATTCAAAGTTGGAAAATCGCGAAATTTTCAAAATTTTCGCCAAATTTCCGTTTTTCTCACAAATAAACGCAAGTTATTTGAATGAATTTTTACCACTAACATGAAGTACAATATGTCACGAGAAAACAATGTCAGAATCACCGGGATCCATGGAAGCGTTCCAGAGTTATGACCTCATAAAGGTACAGTGGTCAGAATTGTAAAAATTGGCCCGGTCATGAACGTGCAAACCACCCTTGGGGGTGAAGGGGTTAAAGCTGTAAATGAAAAACTTTCTACTGACTCCCCAAGAAATAGCAGCATGTGAATAGGCGGAAAATGCACCTCAATAGAAAGAGGTAGATAAGTCAAACACTTCTCCTAGGAGCATATAGGATTGGAAAGTCAAAATACAATATACTGGGTCTTTAATTCAAAGATGATAGCAAAAAGGAGAGCAGGCAGCTCTCTGCACTTATATTAGATTGTCAGGAGGTACAACCAACATTTCTCTATTGTGCAAGGCCAGCTCGATAGTTCTGTTACACCACGGCACCATTACCAGTATTTCTAGGATTACATAATCTTTTACCCCATCAATTTTGGAAAACACATCAAACAGAATTTGCCACCAGGGTTTTGCTGCAACATCTGAGAATAGTAAGAAGTAGGGGCAGAGACTCAGATGCCAGCTATGTGAGTTACTGGGCTGATGGCTGCAGTTTTAATAAAATTGTGTTTAATCCGCTAGAGATCTACCAGTTCTCTGAACGCTGAGCGCTGCAAACCCCCGCCCACACCACGGATTGACAGCTGTATACTGTGGCACCCCATGAGTCCGGTTGCCACAGTGGCATTGCCTCCCTCCGAGGGAATAATGTCATACTTGGAATCAAGGAGGGGTCCCCTTACCAGGTGTCAGTAGGAGAGAAGTCGAGCAGAACCTGGGCAGTGGAGCTGTGATTAAACTCAACCCAGAGCTGAGCGCAAGGAACCGGATACTGGTGTTCGTGGTTGCGAGGGTACGGAAGTCCCGGCAGCCAAATCCAGAAGGCAGGGGACTGCAGGTCTCCTGGCCCAATCTAATACCTGGCTGCACAGCAGCATACCAGAGCCGACACAAAGGAGCGGCACCTGTGATAGGCTCGAGCTGCCTGTCATGTGGGCAACGGTTTGTTTTTAAAAACAGAGAGACAGTTAGGAGCAGGAGGGTGAGCTGTTAGGCAGCAAGGAAAAAGGGATGACAGCGCAGAAGGAAGGGCTCCGTACGTACCTGGCCAGGTGTATCCAAAATTGCTTCCAGGCTGGCCGGCTCTCCAGTACGATCTGTTACCAGTGCCCTGTCGGTACCATCAACCATCAAGTAAAGGAAAAGAAAACTACAGTCCTTGTGTCCTCCAGTGATCTCGTGTCCTGCACCACGAGGTACACAAAGCCTGACATAAACGGAACTGGTAGCCCTGGGGCCCCGCTCCACCTGCGGGGAGCAGAACCATCCCAGCTGCATCACCATCAGCCCCAGCGGTCTCCTTTAGCAGCGTCGGCCATCTGTTGCCAAACACCACAGTTGGCGTTACGTTAAAACCCATACAAATATGCCGCATTTTACGGCACAGCCAGGGCCACGGATTCGGGTCATGGCCCCGTAACTTCCTCAAAAGAACTGCCCGACACGGTTCCGACTATCCCACAGTCCTGGTGGGAGTGTCAACACCCTGTGCATAGGCAGAAAACTGCCAATCAGTGGTGGGGATGGTTTATATAGAGCTCATAGATATGGAGGACTACATGACAGCAGGTTTACTAGTCCCCTACTGATAATCACCCGCTAATAAACCTGATTTTTTTTTGTTTTCAAAAATACTGCAAGCAGCCCAGTAAGTGGTACATCGCTGGAATCAGAGTATTAGTCTTTACGTTATGTTGCTCTCAGATTAAGTGGCAAAAACCTGGTTACAGGTTCCCTTTAATAGGACATGTAAATGGATTACTTTGAGCTGGACTAACAATTTTGCTTACCTTTCAGGAAAAGATGCAAGATCAATCTTTGTATTGTCTGTAAGTAGGAAGCAGAAACAAGAACACATTAAAAAAAAAAATTGTAAAAATGACAAAAGTGAGATATAATTGGCAAAGAAAGCCATTGTCAGAAATTTCCCTCCATAAGAGTTATAAGTCAAATAATGAAAGCTGCAGGTAAAGACACAAGGAGGGGAGAATAATAAAAGTAAAATCGCCAAGGGTCACAAACCCAGGATTATTCATGTGAGCAAATATAAAACGGAAAGCGTATTTCAGCTGGCACCTGATAGTCCAGAAATTCTGATAATTTGTCAGTTTCCATGTGAGAAATGCAGTATGATATAGAAATTTCACAAGACCACAAGGGGAAAATTGAAGCAAACAGGCTGTTTTTTTCTGCATAAACTGGCAGTAAGATATCTTGTGAAAAAGGGGAGAAGCCAGCGCTGCTTGTGGTCAGAACACAATACATAAAGTGCATATGCACAGAGTGATTTCGAACTGTATTTCAAAATGAGACATTTAGCAAAAAAATGATCAATATTTTGAGCCATCCCGCCACACCAAGGCATTCTCATGTGGGGCAGTCCTACTCTGTGTTTTTTATATTCGCTTTTGCCATTACGGCCTCCTAAATGTATTAAAAGCAAGACCATATTAAATGCAGGCTGTACCCGAAGCGTTTCCGAATCACTCCCATGGAGCCAGAAAAGGAAAGTGCAGATAAAGGTTGACCAGGTCCGGACATAGACGTTTCAAGTTTAACCTCTACACTGCCAAACCAGCAACCACAGATGAAGGGTGATACAGGCCCAGACACAGGTGCACAATCAAACGGAGCCTAGGGCAGGGCTGCTGTGTGTGTGCACAGCAGCCTAGATCAATCTAGCAATCTAGTGGTTCATCTATGGTGCTGGTCGGGCAGTGTGGAGGTTGAACCTGAAATGTCTATGTCCGGACCTGGTCAACCTTTATCTGCACTTGCCTTTTCTGGCTCCATGGGAGTGATTCAGAAATGCTTCAGGTACATTTTGCATTTTATACAGTCTTGCTTTTAATACATTTAGGAGGCCATAATGGCACAGCGAATATAAAAAACGTAGAGCAGGACTGCCCCATATGAGAATGCCTTGGCATGGCAGGGTGGCTCAAAATATTGATCAATTTTTTGCTAAATGTCTCATTTTGAAATACAGTTAGAAATCAATATGTGCATACGCACTTTATGTATTGCGTTCTGACCACAAGCAGCGCTGGCTTCTCCCCTTTTTTATAAGATATCTTGTGCTTACAGCGCGAGTTGGGCGATCTTCCCACTGATTCTCTGCTCTTACAATGGTGTTTTATACTTTTCTAAGAACGTTCAATTATCAAGAATATTCCAGGTCCCATTTATGAAGGAATTTTACTGCACACGTCTGACTTTATATACAGGGAGCATTGGTATGAGCAGCAATTACTGGGCACCTTTAGGCTTCCTTCAGACATCACTGCCCAAGTACACAGCCCGGAGCATGAACCAGCACTCAATAATAGCCTCATAGCCAGATGAGCGGCCATTGGGAGTCCTGCGGCTAGTCTGCATTGTGGTCAGTACTTGGACCGTGATGGATGTCTGAATTCAGCCTTAGCTAGTCACACACATAAATATTGCATTTTTTCTACGTGCCTTCGTTGTTTGGCGGCGGCCTCGGACTAGTGTTGGTTAAGGCTTTCTCCTCCGGCGCAGCGCTGTTGAGCTGACACAGAACGGCATCCACAATCGGCATCACCATGGCGGCTGTCGATGTATTACTCAGCCACATGGACAACAGAGAGGTGCAGCCCATAAATCCCAATAAAAGCCTGAGAAACGGGGAAAAGACAGGATTTATTAGAGAACAAAATAGAATTCAATCTAGCTAGAGGTATTGTTCACGATGACAAATAAGGGGTCAGCGCCACTACATGAACCCGGTGTGGCACGGCAGACGTTGCCCGTGGGTGAGAGTTGGGATCTTTGTGGGGGGAGAAAACAGGAATGCACATTCTATAATAAATGGAACCAGTATCGACCAGACACACTATCCGGTTATTCACTTTTTAACCCTTTTATTCACTAGAACGGTGTATGGAAACAAATAAGACAACAAAAGTGACTGCCAACTCTGCAAGAAAGCTTGACGTCTACAATCTGTATCCGCTCCTTGCAAGAGTCTCTCCTAGAATCCGGTGTATGACACAGGAACAGGACAGCTTCTTACTGCGGCTGGACCTGCGGCGCTCTGTGCTGACAGTAATTGCTGAGCTACGACTATCTGGTGAGAGACGCTGCTCCTGCACATGAGTGATGAAACAGCCCGGAGGCCTACAACAACGCTAGTCACCGTGTGCAATGCACATAGCATCAATATTTAATGCTGTATACATAGTGCGGAAGAGTCCTGCTCATCAGCACAGACAATATACGGTACATCAATACCCAGGCGGCTCTCGCCATTTCATATACCATGGTAATTAACGTCTGAACATGTTGTCAAACTACAATATTAATGACTGTAAAATGCCAGCGTGATGCCAGTACTGCCGGTAGAAGAAAAGAAAGACTAGAGAACCAGGACAAAGGCTCGGTTCACACTGCCATCATGGCTTCTGTTGATAATAGTGCCCAGGCAGTCATGCCAGATCATTGTTCTCAAATAGATGCCAATGAAAAAGAAGCAGGATGACACTCACCGGTAAAAGTCACTCTTTATTCCAATATTTTAAAACATCGGCATCGGGAGGATGGGAGCAGGAGTGGAGGGGACGATGGCCGTTTTGCGCTGCGGTAGCGCCTCTACGGGTCACACCCGTAGAAGCCTACCGCAGCATGAAACGGCCATCATCTCCTCCACTGCTGCTCCCATCCTCCCGACGCCGATGTTTTAAAATATTGGAAAAAAGAGTGACTTTTACCGGTGAGTGTCATCCTGCTTCTTTTTCATTGGCATCTATTGTGGCTGTTCGTTTTGGAGAGGCAACCTGGCTTACGGAGGATTCACTGCTGAAAGTATGCATGCAGATTGACTGCGCAACACCTGTGCACTAAGTTGGTTCCTTCGCTGTGCGGATTCACTTTCTCTTGAAGCGAATTGTTCTCAAATAGATAATTGGTAACAATAATTTCACTAATGATCAAAATGGGGTAAATTGCTTTGCAATCAGGGATCGGGTATTTTTTAATGTGAATCTGTCAGCAGGTGTTTGTTATGTAGTAAGGGCTGAGACACTGATTGCAGCAACGTGTCACTTATTAGGCTGTGTGCTGTTTCTATAAAGGGAGAGTTTTATCAGCAGGCGATTATCACTGCCAGACTACAGCTCGAGAGCCAAGTGGTCCAACTCCACCACTGACTAGCAGAGTACTGATACATCTAAAAACTCTTGATTGTACCACAACTGCTGCACCCACTAAACTAAGTGACACATCACTGGAATCAGGGTCTCGCCTTACATTATGCTGCTCTCAGATGTGGCAACTAAAACCTAGCACTGCTATCTCATCTGTAAGTGCCTTGCAGACGGGCACCTGTGGAGAATCCAGACATTAGTTACTTTATATTACACATCTACAGTTAAGAAGACAGTAAAAATCCTACAAATGTGAGTCACAGTCCCTGTTATTTCCCAATCTGTGGACCGTTTAGTCCCATAAATAGTGAATCCCAGTAAGGCAGTATCAGGCGGCCCCGTATCCCCACACGGGGGGGGGGGGGGGGGGGGGGGCTAACCACAAGCTACAGCTCCCACATGCTGTAAGAGGACACCAGTCCAGGTGACGTCTCTGGAGAGGAGAAATCCGTGTTCTCCCACGTGAGGCCCCTTCTCATATCTCTACGGTCTGGGCCATATGGAGCAGCAATTAAATACAGATCCACAAACTCATTGAACACATTTTAAAAGCTTTTAATTTTCAGCTCTCTCGAGAAATCATTAAATGGCCATTTCAGGAAAATGCTGTAGATCATCAAAAGCAGGGAACCTTTTTATGCTTAGTACAATGCTGCACTGGCTCAGCAAACAACAAAAATCTATAGTTCTCTGTAGGTTTTGTGGATGCCAGCAACACTGGGTCACCCCCTCATCCTCTGGACGTAAGGGACACCATCATCTGAAATGAAAGAGCCTGCTTACATTGTAAAGGGGTCTGATCGTACAGCGTACTGCAAGAACATCTGCAAGGGGTTTGTATGTTCTCCCCGTGTTTGCGTGGGTTTCTTCCCACACTCCAAAGGAAATTTCGAATGTGAGCCCCAATCTCAGTCACTAAAAAGCAAAAAACTGAAGCGAACGCCCAAAATTTAAAGCTATCAATGAAGTATAGGAAAGGG
Source organism: Dendrobates tinctorius (assembly GCF_039654945.1). Lineage (NCBI taxonomy): Eukaryota > Metazoa > Chordata > Amphibia > Anura > Dendrobatidae > Dendrobates > Dendrobates tinctorius. Next base: position 18,670,921 of record NW_027361716.1, read on the forward strand.
GAGAACTTTAACAAATGGAACCCTCAGCAATCCTGAGGTCCGGACTCCACACCCCTAGTCCATTCATTGTCTATAGGACTGGAGGTACTGTAATAGCGCTGCACTCTGCTTTCTCCACCTTTCTTACAAGGCACTGCTGTGAACAGCTCGATTCCCAGAATCCAAAGCCCCATTTTAAGAATTGCTGGAAGTCCTAGAGGTACGTTTTCCCCTACCTCAAGAAATCTTATGCTGGAAGTACCACTGTGAAAGAAATTGTCAGTTACTATATGATTCTATAGCCTATAATAGAAATATAAAACCATTTACTAAAACATCTGTGAAATACACGTTCAAACAAGATATTTTTGGGATTGAAAAGCTGCAGCCACAATGGGAGAAGGTCATGTGGTCAGTAAGGGCATGGAAGATGGGTCATGGCTGGGTCTTCCAGCATGACAATGACCCAAAGCACACAGCCAGGGAAACTAAGGAGTGGCCCATAAGAAGCATTTCAAGGTCCTGAAGGGGACTAGCCAGTCTCCAGACCTGAACCCAATGGAAAATCTTTGGAGGGAGCTTAAACTCAATGTTGCCCAGCGACAGTCCCGAAATCTGAAAGATCTGGAGAAGATCTGTACCAAGGAATGGGCCAAATCCCTGCTGCAGTGTGTGCAAACTTGGTCAAGAACTACAGGAAACATCTGACCTCTGTAATTGCAAACAAAGATTTCTGTAACAAATATTAAACCCTTTCCAACATTGGGTGTAATAGTACGCTGATGTCGGACTCACTCCCTTTGATGTGGGCTCCGGCGCTGAGCCCACATCTTTTCAGGCACATATCAACTGCTTTGAACAGCTAACATGTGCCTCTTATAGCCGTGGGTGGAATTGCAATCCACCTGTGGCTGTTAACCTGTTTAATGCCACTATCAATCTATGACATAATCAAACAAAAAAATGGAGTAAGTGTCCGTAATGTATCCATTTTTTTGTTTGAATATGTTATGTGGGAGTGTCCATTACCGATCCCCTCTGAGTCATAATTTTACAAATGGTGACTCGTTTGGGGTACATTTCAATTTGTTCCGTATGGTTTTGTTTTATATATCAATCTCTGACAGCGGCATTTAACTCGTGATTCTGGCAAGCTCGCTGGAAATCCCATCCATCAGTGACCCCGCCACATGATCGCGGGTCACCGATGAGTTGGTATGACAACCAGAGATCTCCAGCAGACCTCTATTGTTGTCATAACCAGATTGCTATAAGCGCTGCCCAGTGGTCCGCGCTCACAGCAAATGAGCATTTCTGCTACATACAGGTAATCTGATCCTGTATGTAGCAGACCCGATCGGACAAGTGCAGCTTCTAGTCTCCCATGGAAGCATGCAAAAAGAAAAAAAAAAAGTTTTTAAAAATATAAAAAAAATGAAAAAAAAAAATAAAAATGTTCAAATCACCCCCCTTTCGCCCCATTCAAAATAAAACATCAAACATAAAACATCAAACATACACATATTTGGTATCGTCGAGTTCAGAATTACACGATCAATATAAAAAAAGAATTATCCCAATCGTTAAACAGTGTAACAAGAAAAAAAAGTCGAAACGCCAGAATTAGACTTTTTTGGTTGCCGCAACATTGCATTAAAATGCAATAACGGGTGATCAAAAGATCGTATCTGCACCAAAATGGTAGCAATAAAAACGTCAGCTCGGAGCGCAAAAAATAAGCCCTCACCCAACCCCAGATCATGAAAAATGGAGACGCTACGGGTATCGTAAAATGGCACAATTTTTTTTTTTTTTTTTGTAAACAAATTTTGGAAAAAATTTTTCACCACTTAAAAAGAACCTCTACATGGTTGACTTGCCATTATGATTATCCAAATCGCTACAAGTTCATGGACAACAGTTATAGCATTTAGTGAACATGGTTTAAAAAAAAAAAAAAAAAAAAGTGTGGGATTGCACTTTTTTTGCAATTTCACCGCACTTGGAATTTTTCCCCATTTTCTAGTACACGACATGGTAAAACCAATGTTGTTGTTCAAAAGTACAACTCGTCCCTCAAAAAACAAACCCTCAGACAGCCATTTTGACCAAAAATACAGGCGTTATGGCTCTGGGAAGAAGGGGAGCGAAAAAATGAAGATGCAAAATCAAAAATATCTCTGGTCGTTAAGGGGTTAAGTCCAGTTTTACTATTGTATCAAAAACTTAGTTCATGTAATAAAATGCAAATTAATCATCACACAGTGTGATTTTCTGGTTTTCATAGGACAATATATTCTTATCCTTATCCATCAGATCTGCTATAAAAATTGGAAAGTAGTTCCCCACCTCTATAAGTCCTCAATGAAAAGAATTATACCGTGACATCAGTGTGAGGTCCACGAGTCTGTTTTTACCATCAGTGTGACATCAGCACGTTATCAGTGTTTTTCATGGATGGATAAATACATTACTAATAGTGATGAGAGAGTATACTCGCTGCTCAGGTTTTCCCGAGCATGCTCGGGTGTCCTCCGAGTATTTTGGTGTGCTCAGAGATTTAGTTTTCACCGCCTCAGTTGCATGATTTGCGACTGCTAGACAGCCTGAATACATGTGTGGAATGCCTGTTTGTTAGGGAATCCCAACAATGTACTTAGGCTGTCTACAAGTCGCAAATCATGCAGCTGAGACGACGAAAACTAACTCTCCGAGCACGCCAAAATACTCAGAGGACATCCGAGCAACAATGCTATTCGCCCATCACTAATTACCAACCTTCTCAGACATTGCAATGTTAAACATGGACAGCACATGGATGCTGCTCGTGTTTTTCATGGACCCTTAGGCCTCTTTCACACTTCAGTTTTTTTACAATCAGTCACAATCCGCCAGGTTTTGAAAAAAAACGGATCCTCAATTTTCTTTTGAGGATCCGTTTTTTTTCCCCATTGACTTGCATTAATGGCGGATTGCTGTCCGTTGCATCCGTTTTTTTTGAGGATCCTCCAAAAGTTGCTGTCCGTCACCATCCTCAAACATTTCAAAACGGAGTTTGCAACGTTTTTTCCTCTGGCGGATCCTCCAGACACTCATTTAACCCGAATTTCTTTCTGGGTGCCGGACAAAACAAGAAAAAAAATTCATTCTCTCTCTCTCTCTCTCGTGCCATCCGTTCACATCAGTTGAGAACGGATCCGCTTCTCTAACTTTTTGGCGGATTTGAACTGATGCAAAAAACTGAAGTGTGAAAGAGGCCTTACACTTATATTGGCCCTTTTCATTGGTTCTGCCAGAAAAAGACATGGACGTGTGAATAGCACCATAGAGTACAATGGGTACGTACTGTATCCATAGAAGGATACAAGGATAGAAAGTGTATATGTAACACGGACATCTGAATGCAGCGCTGCAAGGCTGCAATGCTAACACTGAGCAACCGTGCTGCCCTGAGATAAGTTTATATTAGTCTTTGTAGTGGATGGGTAACCAGTGCAATTACTGGCACAGGGTGGAGGCATCTGTGTAGCAGTTGGACAGGAATATGATCTTGGCTTCTGCATTCATAATAGTTTGGAGAGTTTAGTAAGAGGGAAAATGATCAGTAGAGAGTTGCAGCAGTCCAGGCGAGACTGAATAAGAGAAAGGCCGGCATCACACGTATGTTCTATTGTGAGAGGAAATCAAGGCTAATTATGCAAATGACACTCAGCTCAAACTCTGTCAGAGTTGCGCCGAGTGTCAGGGCTCTGTTCTGGTATTCTTCCGCATGAGAAAAATGCAGCACATGCGTGGAGGAAATGGAGAAAGTAATTTCTCTATCTTCTCCATTGCTGGTGTGTGCAGTAATCAGACTGCACTCGGATAACATCAAATGACATCTGAGTGCAATCCAATGTTTCACACGCACCCTTAGACTTACATGAGTAAGTGTGAGCCAATTCTTGGATGCACCTGCAGTGTGCGGCTTTTTTTTTTTTTCCTTCTTCCTCAGACCGGTTTGTCATGAGAAAAAAAAAATCGCTGATTTGAACTGCCCCATAGTATAATATCGGCCCGAGTGCTATCCGATAAAAACTTTGCATGGTACTCAGCCATGTTATACGCTCATGTGAGCGAGCCCTAACATAAGAGCTTTTGCAGAGTCCAGGATAAGGTTAGTCCCCGACATAAAAGTTGTCTGGGACGAACATATTGAATGGCAATGAAGTGAGTGAGATATGCAGTAAAGAAAGGATAAAAGGGGAAACTTGGCGTGCAGCAGGTGAACCTTTATCTTGGACATACCAGCCCCATAGTCTTAGTAATCTGGTGGTTAGCCATTGTTCATTGTGTAAATTCTCCCCAAGAGATTTGCTAGATCTTTTTTATCTGTGAGTGTGAATATCACACAATTCTTCCACTTAGTGATTGAAGGGTAAGGGCCTTTTTTTACATAGTCCTCTCACACTCAAAAGAGTGTAGGGAACTTAGATTGTGAGCCCCAATGGGGACAGTGCCGATAATGTCTGTAAAGCGCTGTGGAATTAATGGCGCTATATAAATAAGTAAAATAAACAAATAATTAAATAGAACTATAATTATTTATTCTCTGATTATATTCGTATCTTACAGACGTAACTAATGTAAATATGTTTTCCTTGTATGTTCAGTCAGGAAACACCTAAACTAAGTGCATTAATCATTCTCTCTCCATTGTACCACATTAATGGATTGAGAAAAGAACAATGTGGGTGAAGATTTATGATCTGCGCTCTTTCTTTTTTGTGCGCACTATTTTTCCGCACAATGAGAATGAGATTTTGAAAAACCCATTTACTTGTAAACTGCTGCGGATCTGCAATGTGGACCACGAGTAATGTGCAGTAAGCACCCATAGCGCTGGCTGAAGGCAGCAGAATGGGATCGCTTTGGGGTCTTTAAGAGGATTTGGATAGTTGCATCAAACAGCACACAGTGCTGTAAAAGAGATTAGTAAGAGCACGGCATGCTGGACTGAAAAACAACATGGTGCTACAAGGAGGACACGCCATTGTCATTTGGGGACAGCACCTTTCTTTATCAGGGATGCACGGTGTGATCAGATGTCAGATACGGTCCTGTTAGGCTATGTGCACACGCTGAGGTTTTGGCCGCTGCGGATCTGCAGCAGTTCTGCAGACAGTGTACAGTAGCATGTTATCCTATGTGATTTACATTCTGCTGTGCACATGCTGCGGATTTTTAACTGCGGAAAAGTTACGGTTTTGAATCCGCAGAAAGAAATGACATGTCACTTCTTTTCTGCGGATTCTGCTGCGGTTTACCATCTCCTCCATTGTAGAGGTGATAAACCACAGGGGAAAACCGCAGGCCAATCCGCAGGTCATTTTACCTGCGGTTCCGCAGATACAAATCCGCAGACCAATCCGCAGCGTGTGCACATAGCCTTAGAGGCAGAGCGCAGGGACCAGCACAGGGGAATTCACAAGTGATTGAGAAATATCTTCTAGCCGTTACCATTATCTCACAGGAGAGAGACAAAAAAATATATGCCAAAGGGAAAAGTTTCATATTAGCTGCACTATAGCCTTTCTGGTTAGGACAAAGATATGATACAAGCCCCACTGGTCTCCCAACTTCAGAGCTGCATCCATGACACTCCTACCCTGCAGGCTTTTCACCGCACCACTCCAAGTGACCGACAGGTCTCTGTGGGCACACATGGGGGAGACCTGTCAATCAACCAGAGCGGTGCAGGCAGAAGCCTTGCAGGAGCAGCGCTGCCAGACTAGTCACTTCCTATGGTCCCTGGCTGGCTCTTCCCATTATGCTTTCTATAAAACATTAAACCATTTCAGAATAATAAAAAGAAAAAAAGCATACCTTTCTGCTATTGTGCATCCAGGCTCTGATTAATGTTGTCCACGGTTCGGGCAGCATGAATCAGCTGGCAGATTCCCTTTCAGTCTCAGGCTATGTGCACACATCACGGATTTGTTGCGGATTTTCCACGTGTTTGACTATACAATGTTAACCAATGGAAAAATAAAATTGCTGCGCACATGCTGCGGAAAATTCCACACGGAATCCGCAGCGGTTTATTTTCTGCAGCATGTCAATTCTTTGTGCGGATTCCGCTGTTTCTACACCTATTTCATTATAGAAAACCGCAGGCCAAAAAACACATGACAAGCCGCTTCAAATCCACATTAAAAACGTGCGGATTTTGACCTGCGGATTCTGCCAAGAAATTCCTGAGCCCAGTCCCCAACATGTGCACACACTCTCACACATGAATTTTTAGATGGACATTGAAGGTGTGGATGTAAAGTGCTTCAAGACATTTTAACAAATGTGCCACATGTCAACTTTGAGGAAAAACATAGCTACGGAACTAGAAATGGTCTTATTTTATAATTCAAGATTTTTTCCTGGGTGTCTAAAGTGTGAAAATTGTCCCACCAGTGAAAGCCAAATTTCTTTGGAATGGATAAGAGATTTTCCTTAAAAAAAAAAAAAAATATACAAAACTGCTTCTGATCTTTAGTAAGAAATCTCTAAAGGCCCCGTCACACTAAGCGACTTACCAGCGATCCCGACACCGATATCAAGGTGTCAGGATCGCTAGTAAGTCGCTATGTGATCGCTGGTGAGCTGTCACACAGACAGCTTCACCAGCGATCAGCACAGCGATGCCGAGCGCCCGGCATCGCTGGCCATCCCTGTAAAAAATAGAATCAAAATAAAAAATATAGTTATTCTCACCTTCCGACGTCCCGTTCAGCCATCCCGCCTCTCTCCACGCTCCGGTCCCAGGGATCCTTTGCACGAATGACCGCGAGATGTCACGGTCTCAAGGGATAACAAAGTCCCGCGGTCATTCGTGCAAAGGATCACTGGGACCGGAGCGTGGAGAGAGGCGGGATGGCTGAACGGGACGTCGGAAGATGAGAATTACTATATTTTTTTTATTATTTTTTACAGCAGATCGCTGGTCTCCCGCCTGTCACACGCAGCGAAGCGTGCTGGCCAGCGGGAGACCAGCGACCAAAGAAATGTCCAGAGGTTTCTTCCAGCGATCAGCGATACCGGCAGGGGGGCCGCTCGCTGATCGCTGTCACACACAGCGATCTCGCTGGTGAGATCGCTGTTACGTCACAAAAGTTGTGACTCAGCAGCGATCTCGCTGGGGAGATCGCTTAGTGAGACGGGGCCTTAAGCAGTGAGATTCAGGAGCTCTACAGAGACCAGGAAATCTGCGACCACACATTGCAGCAGAAACTGTAACAGTGGATTTAGGCTGCATGTCCCCTTTCAGGGGCAGTTCGGCCCCCAATACTTATACTTGTAGACAGAATCTATGTGGCAAGCATTCAGAAGACGGAGTGCTGCAGGAGCGGTTATTACGACTCATTACCCACAGGAGGGGCTGTCAGCCTATTCGTGCATGCACAATTACATCTATGGCCCTTACCAAATGCGACTGGGGGCTTTTCTATCTGATGGACCCACAACACTGTTAGGCTAAAGCCCCCGTTACACAGTGATATCACTAGCAATATCGCTGTAACGTCACCGATTTTGTGACGCAGCAGCAATATTGCTAGCGATATCACTACATGTGATACTTACCCCCGACCGGCTCCCCCGCTATCGCTGGTCGCGCGAGAACGTCCTGGATCATTTCTCGCCGGGCGCTTCCTGTGGTGAGGCGGGCGGGAGGACGTCAGGATCGCCGCGTCTGACAGGTAAGTAGCGACCCCCCGACCCCTGCTATGTCGCTGGTGAGATCTGCCTGTGTGGCAGCTCACTAGCAACCACTTAGCGATGTACCAGCGATCCATATCGTTGTCAGGATCGCTGGTGCATCACTAAGTGTAACGGTACCCTAAGTCTACATGCCCAGCAATCAGGACAATCAGGACACAAACTTTACCCGTAGTACTATTCATATTTGTGATGTTTGGGTCCCAATTACTGGACATGTGAACTTAGCCTTATCCTATGAAAAGTTGGATGATAACTAAAAAAAATAAAAAAAAAAAAAAAAGGGGGACTTTACCTGTAATCTATTTATATAATTGCTTTGTAATGTTTTAATTTCCTGTTCTGTCCAGATGTCACCGTATCCCAGAATTCCAAGCAGAGGAAGTTCACCGACCGTCATATTGGGACACCCAAGTGATGGGTGTCTCCATATGGAAACTGCTGGTGGTACCAACCTATTGCACAGTACCACCAGCGGAACACTGTCGCACCACACACACTATACACCGTACGCACCACACACTCACTCACGCTCACACACTCATGTAGTCTCTTGCGCGGTATCACCAGGGAACACCGTCGCACTGCGCCTGCACGAATTCCACGCAGGTGCGGTGAATCATTCCTGCTGGCAGATGCGCGACGTGTCTACAGGCAGAGGAAGCCAGTCACATTAAAGTTTTTTCCCCACGAAAGAAAGTTCATTTTAAAAATTCTGTGTGACCGTGTATGGAGCATACCTCATTCCTGGGCAGGGGAGGAAGCAAAAGACAATACTGTCATTACAGCAGGGGATCACAGAGGATTCATTTTGTGAGGTAAAATATTTCACTGACTGTTTTTAAACAATATTTTACCTTACAAAATGTATCCTCTGTGATCTCCTGCTGTAATGTCAGTATTGTCTTTTGCATCCTCCCCTGCCCAGGAGATGTGGTATGCTCCGTACACGGTCATACACAGGGGTGAGAGAGACAGAGCACAGGGGGGAGACAGCTCAAACGGGACAGCACATGAGGAGAAAACACAGCACAGGAAGGAGAGAGACAGCAGACAAGGGGGATAGCACATGAGGTAGACAGGTCAAAGGAGAGAACACAGACGGGAGAAGTCAGCACATGGGGAAAGAGAGATTGGAGAGGAGGGTGAGCACATGGGGGGAGAGATTCGCAACGCTGCAAAGCCTGCCCCCATCGTGACATTACCACCCTCCCAATGCCATAGCATCGGGCCTCCATCTAGAACTATTCACATGTGTGAAGTCCCCTTTCTCACTTATCATCCAACATGTCATAGCATAATGCTAAGTTCACATGTCCAGTAATCATCAGATTGAATCACATCCAGGAGCAGTTATCTTAGCAGGACAGGAAATATTCTGCAGACAACTTTTTTCTCTGGCTAAAACAACCTATTATAACTGGATCCGTTTTATTTATAACAATGAAGTCTATGGAAATCTCATCCGATAGTCACTAGTTTCAAATGGGATCCTTTTCTTGGCTTACCGGATCAGTTTCCGACAGACTACTAGCCTTGCCAAGTAATCATCCATTTGAAACTGATCCAGTAAATGATCCCGCTCTAATATACTGGATCCAGAAAAAAAAAAAAGTATTGACTTCAATGCTGAATAAAAATGGATCCAGAGGAGATCAGTTATTTAAAAACTGACTAAAATTGTTGTTGAACTTTTTTGCCAACAGATTGCCACTGGATCCGTTCTAACTGATCACAACTGCACATGTGAACATAGCCTTACTGGACCAGTTTCAAAAGGATGATTACTTGACATGTCCAGTAGTTGTCTGTCTGAAACCAATCCAGTAAGCAAAAAAACAGAAATAAAAATGTGATCTGTTTTTCTTCCATTTGAAACAGATAGCTATTTGACAGATGCAATTACCATAGACTTCAAGATCCAGTTGCAATCAGTTGTTTTAGCCAGACAAAAAAAAGTTGTGTCTGTAGAATGTTTTTTTGTCCTGCTAAGATAACTGATTGCTGCTTTCAATCAGATGATTACTGGACATATGAGCTTAGCCTTATCCTATGACACATTGGATGATAACTAAAAAAGGGTCTTTACCTTTACTACTAATCATGTGTGTGAATTTTGGGCCCTGATTTGGAATACACAAATAGAAGTCAATCGTCTGATATTGGGTGACTTGCGTTTTATTATATGGCTGGGGGGGGGGGTTACAAGGCCATTACAAATGAGAGAATCGGGCTGATTAGGCAAATGAACATTCGGCTCAAACCATCATAGTGTGAGCAGAGTGTCAGTGCTCCGATCCCCTTGCAGCACAGGTGCGGAGGAGACGGAGAAAGTAATTTCTCCCATCTCCTCCATTGCTGATGTTCGCGGCAATCGGACTGCACTTGGATGTCATCGGAGTGCAGTCCGATGTTTCACATGCACCCATACACTTATATGGGTGTGGGTGATCCTATTCTCAGGTGCATTTGCAGAATGCTGTCTGTTTTCTCATGCTGAGTCGGCATGAGAAAATAATCGCAGATCTGCACTGCCCCATAGAATAACACTGGGCCGAGTGCATTATACGCTGGTGTGAGCGAGCCCTAAACATGCGACTCCCTCTGACACCACACCTTTGTATTTCTACTTACGGTATGGGAAGTGGGATATCGGTCCTGCTATTGTATACACAAGAGAGTTGCTGGTTCTCAGGAGCCATGGGGAATATGGTCCCAGTGTGCAGAGGCTAATTGTCAGCGAGATACTGACATGTCAGCGCAAGCAGAAAGCACTTAAAGGGAATGCCTCAGAAAATAAATCTGCCTTTTGTAGTACATGTATTTAACCATTTGGTGCAATTTCTATTTCATATCATGACCTGTATTAAAAATTGTAACTGGAAATTCTGCACTGGAGCCATTTCAGAAGGAGTTTACACCAAGGCTCCTTATCATGCCAAGCAAGATCACAAGACAAGTAACTCCTCAAGTCACAGCAGTTAACAGCATCCACCATTCACAACTGGTAATCTCACAGATCCCCCTCCCATTACAATGGCCTCTGCTTTCCTCATTAGATGCTACAATGCAAAACATAGCGTCAGAGTCCAGCTTATCATCCTGAAGGAACAGGAGGTATCAATCTAGAGTAGCCCCAGTAACCAGTGTGAAAATTGTGAGACTAATGGTCTTTATTTTTAAAAGGGAATCTGTCACCCCATTTTTCGCATATAAGCTGCGGCCACCGCCATTAGGGGCTTATCTACAGCATTCTGTAATGCTGTAGATAAGCCCCCCCCCCCCCGATGTAACCTGAAAGATAAGAAAAACGAGTTATATTATACTCACCTCGGGGTCCGGTCTGGGTCCGGCGGGCATCGCAGGTCCGGGTCCTCCCATCTTCATGCGATGCCATCATCTTCCTTGCTTCATGTCGTGGCTCCAGCGCAGGCGTACTGATTTGCCCTGATGAGGGCAGAGTAAAGTACTGCAGTGCGCAGGCGCGGGACCTCTCTGACCTCTCCCGGCGCCTGCGCACTGCAGTACTCTGCTCTGCCCTCAACAGGGAAGATCAGTACGCCTGCGCCGGAGCCACGACGGGAAGCAAGAAGATGATGACATCGCATGAAGATGGGAGGCGAGGGACACGGACCTGCGACGCCCATCGGACAGGAGCGCCCCTGGGTGAGTAGAATATACCTTGTTTTTCTTATCTTTCAAGTCGGATCGGGGCTTATCTACAGCATTACAGAATGCTGTAGAAAAACCCCTAATGGCGATGGCCGCAGCTTATATGCGAAAAATGAGGTGACAGGTTCCCTTTAATAAAGATCGTAAAATTAAAAAAAATAAATAGAAAAACCTGCTTAAAACAAATAGTTTAATGACCAAGCATTACCAGCCAGGCTGGCTTCCCACAGACAGGACCATCCAGAGAGCAATTCGCTTGTGTAGATTCCACTTCTGGATGGAGGATGCCAGACAGACGACACCAAAAAGCAGCAGGTGAATGTCTTTGAAGTATTCAGACGCCACCTGCAAAAACAAAGCCAAACAAGATGATTATATGCCTTTAAGCAGAAAATCACATCAAAAGATAATTAATAGCAAAACACCACAATTTCCTAAAAGTAATGACAAGGATCTATCTACTGCCAGACAATGCCCATCCTTGAACGGTAAAAATCCAAAACTCCATGCTGACATTCCGTCCTGAAAAGCACCTGAAGGGTTAATATACTACCTGGCAGCAGTTTTTAATATGTTGAGGAGGTGCTGTTTTTGTTTTGTTTTTTTAATTAGTATCATTTTCAGTGGTTTTCTAATATATAAGTGTCACTTCAAACCTGAATAGGTCTTTAAGAAAAATATAAACTTTGCAAATGTCATTGAAAAAAATGACTGCTACAATTTTAAACCTTCTAATAAAAACATTTTGCAGATGGCGATGATGTAAAGCAGACACAAGGGAAATATTATTTATTAACTATTGTGTGTGGTAGGACTACCTGGATTAAACGGATAATTAATCAAAGTTTGAAAATTTGACAATTTTTTTTTATTAAAAAAAAGTGTCAAATTTCTAATATTTTCATCAATAAACACAAAACATACTGAACTAACGTAAATTTTCCATTATCATAAAGCATAATGTGTCATGAAAAAAAAAAAAAAAAAAAAACTCGAAATTGGCAAGTTCTCAATGGAATTTAGATCTGGGGAGTTTCCTGGCCTCAACAGCGCTGCAGACAATCAGAACCTCCGACAGGCTAGTCGGTCTACTCGGGCAGACTGCCGAGCTGCAGCACTGAAGCCATACTGACAATAATTGCCATGTTGCCAGAAGCCATGGCTCTTAGGATGAAAAAACTAAGGTGTAAAAACGGAAATTGGCCACTTCAATAAGGAGAGCAGGTATAGTATGGCATTATCTGTCAGCATGGTCCATATCAATCAAGACATGCTAGTGTCAATAGGACACCCGTTATAAATAGTTACCAACCTCACTTGATTTCATTATACTAAAGAGTGGAAACATAAATGCAGGAACCAGCGCTGCGGCACCCAGAGGAATGGCCTCCGAAATCCAGAACGTAGCTGTGATCAGTAATACGTAAGCACATGCCGCCTCCTAGAGAACACAAAACACAGGATTACAATGCAACAACGTAACCTCAAATTAGAAGACTTATCAAATGTAAAGCAGAAGAGCGGTGATGTTAAGAGGACCTTTGGTTTCTCTTCACCAGCAGGACTGGTGTCAGGAAGAAGTAAATCTGAGTAGATGCAGGACCCACTATGATGATCGGGGTCAGCGCACTCTACATATGATGAGAGACAATCGGCCTAGTTACTAGGCCCTAGTACAACGCATGTGCACAGTACTTCAAGCTCAAAAGAAATCAGTAGTCCATAAAGAAGAACCGAGAACCACCATTTCATGGAGACCTTTTCCCTACTAAGTGAGTCAGCTCTGCATTGGGGTGGGTTTTTTTTGTTTTTTTTTTACACCTTGATCCTTTTGTTAAAGAGGTTGTCCACTACTAGGACAACCCATTCTTGACCAAAATGTTTGGCCTCCATAAAATAATAAAGCTTATACTCACCTCCCGTTCTGGCGCCGTTCACGTACGAGGTGTCGGCATAGGTGGGGAGTGTAGGCTTTATTATTTATCAGGGCCATGCGAGAGGTATGACAAGAAGTTGTCCAAGGAGTGGACATTGTCTTTACGTTTATCACTGCTCTCATATCTTCATCATCTTGAGTAATTTATACAACTTTATTTTCTACTTATAAGACAAGTTACATCTTATAAACTCTTGGAGCTTTTCTAATATTTTATGAAACACTTTTCACGTACCGGAGAAAACAAAAATTGTGCGGATTTTTCTCCATGGAAGTAATGAACGTGCACAAGTCTTGAATAAAGTGGCTAGCCTAGCGAAAACTCACTTTACGTGCGTGGAACATCCGAGACACAAATCTGAGGGTCAGACTTAGATTTTGTCATGGGCAAATCTGTAACATGTAAAACAATTCAGTACATCCCATCAGGGCTGTGGAGTCGGAGTCGGAGTTAGTTTTGGTTGGAGTCGGTAGAAATGTACCGACTCCAGCTTTAAAAAAAATGTATTAATATTTCATAATTGAACTTTCATATGAATTTTATAAATGTTACTCAAATATATATGTTCTATCAAACTATGAACAACAGTGATAAGCAGTTCTGCTGGAGATAGAGACATTTCTTACTTCTTGTGTGTCACTGTTCTCCACTGACCTTATCTAATCTTATACTTGGTTAACCTCATGCTGCCCCAACCCCCCTACTTACAATGTATGAAACTGAAAGTGAAAATGTGTTGCAAATTCTTAGTAGTAAAGCTCCTCCTCTAGACTAGATCATACTAGGTGTGCGTCTTCCAAGCATCTCACAGCTGCCTGCTACTCAGAAGAGGAAGACTGTAAGAAGTATTATCCTTTCAACAAACTTTGCATCAATTAACTGTGAGTACATAAGGAATAATAACAGTATTACTGACCACTATATCAGTTGTACGACCTGGCAATAATTTTGTACAATTGTTTTTAGGAAAAACAATTGTCATTTGGATTGTGAATGCAGAATTAAAAACCTGAGAATGTCAAAGAAGCATCACATTAAATCAGCTGTATTTGAACATTTCACCATCACTCAAGATAGAAAACATTATGTCTGTCAGTGTATGACAAATGATCCAGACGAAAACAAATGCTGTGAAGCCAAGATGAGTGCATATTCAGGCAAAGATAAAAATGCTCCTACCAGAGCTTCTAATCTAAAGAGACATTTACAGCGCTTTCATCCAGAAGTACTGAAAGCAGTGGATGAGAAAGACTGCATCCAAACCAATGAACCAGTGCCCAGCTCTTCCAGCCAAACAAAGGAGCAGAGAACTTTGCAGCCATCAGTTGCAAGATATTTTGTCAGTGACAAAGTTACTGTGACAATGACAGTAGATACATTTAAAAAACAGATCATAGAGCTTGTTGTAAAGGATAGTGTGCCTATTTCATTATTTTCACGACCAGCTTTTATGTGTCTGAATGGGGAAATGGCCCGCAAGCTTGGTGTTTCTCTGGAGAGAGAGAGTATTAGAAAATTAGTAATCGAAGAAGCTTTTAAACAAACGGAAGAACTTAAAAAAACTCTCAAGGGACGCTTTCTGTTTCTTAAAATGGATGCCTGCACACGTCACAGAGTGAACTATTTTGCCATCAATGTCCGATTTGTTTGTGACAAAAATGAAATAGTTACCAAGACATTGGCAGTAAAAGACACCAAAGCTCATCACACCAGTGAGTTTCTCCAGGTCTTGGTGGAAAAGGTTCTGCAAGACTATGAACTTAAAAAAGAGCAAGTTCTTTCTGTCGTAACTGACAATGCTTCAAATATGATAAGTACTATTAAGCTAATGAATGAGAGTAATGATGGTGACCAGCAGCTAGAAGAACATTCTGGGTCCACAGACACAGAAATGTTTGAAATAGAGGAACACAGTATTGTAACTGAGGAGCAAACTGAAGTTGCTTCAGATGAACAGCAACATGATAGTTTAGATGATCTTGTTGAAACTGTGTTCTTTCATTCATCACATGCACTGTGTTGTGCATACGCTACAGCTGGCTATAAGAGACAGTCTGCAAGAAGGACATGCTGCTGCACTGATTGGCAAGGTGAGAAAATTGGCTACTGTTGCCAGAACCCCTAAAGTTGACTCAATTTTGAAGAGACGTGCTGGAAAAGGGGCAATTATTGATCAAGCCACACGATGGGGCAGTACTTACTTAATGATTCAGCGCTTGGTTGAACTGAAAACCTTTCTTGTAGACATGACTAACCCTCAACTGATGCTAAATGAAAGTCAGTGGAATCAGGTGACTGAGCTGGAAAAATTGCTAGAGCACCCATTTACAGTGACTAAAAAATTACAAGCAGAGGACTTAACTCCAGGTATTTTCTTAAAGGAGTGGAAGAACCTGATGTTTCGCCTGTCCCAAAGAGGAGGGTTAATTGCAAGTGGCATTGCTACATCAATGAAACGGAGAGAGGAGCTACTATTACAAAATAACATTCTTTTGGCAGCTGTTTATGTAGACCCAATGCATCGGATTCTTCTAGATGATCAACAGCTAAGTAAAGGAAAAGAAGCTCTGTTTGAAATAGCAGTAAGGATAAAAGGGTTGCAGGACAGTCAGGAGGAACAAGAAGAATTTGGTCGTCCTGCCACATCTTCACCCTCATCATCAACTGATGAAGAATTTAATTTCGAAAAATATTTGGATCACAAGGACCGTGCAAAGCGTTCCCGCATAGAAGAGTCATCCCCATCAAGGAACACAGCCAGTACATTTCAGCAGAATTTTTCATGTGCACTAAAAGAAATTGAGAAATTTGACCGTTCATCAAAAATAACTGTGCAACAAGCGATTCCTCTGTATCCTGACATTGTCAGAGATGTTGCCCGAGTGGCTACTGCTTTGCCACCAACACAAGTTAGTGTAGAGAGGTTGTTCTCTGCTCTCAAAATAATTAGATCAGATTTGAGGGCATCCATGAAGGAGGATCTGACAGAGGCAATACTTTTTCTGAGGACAAATTTATAGATTTCTTCTTATTAACTGCATACAAGTGTTTATTGCATATTTACTTACAGTTTAGAAAAGTTTATAAAAGTTATTTGCTATATTCTAATTGTATTCTAATAAATGTAGTTTTTGCTCTAAGTGGTCTGATTACTTATATAATGGTGAGAAACTGAATAAGCACGATGTTTAATATTTTACAACAGTAAATTTGTTGTTATGAATTGGCCATTTATGAAGGAGTCGGAGTCGGAGCCGGAGTCTGATAAAATCCAGGAGTCGGAGTCGGAGTCGCAACTGTGGCTTACCGACTCCACAGCCCTGCATCCCATGATACATTGGATGATTAGATCCTGGATATAAAGGAGAAGGACAAGTGTATGTTAGCCTTTGAACTTTGGTATTGATTTGATGGAGGATTAGTGAAGTCAATGGTGATCGCACACACCAGTGCCCCAGCTTAGCTGCAGTCTCTAGGAAATAAAAATTCATTCCTTTTCTTCTAATCTGATAGCCCTGACTATTATGGGCATACCCAGTGTATTTCTACCTGCACTAGCTCGTCTTACATACTGTACATTTAACCAAAAAAGTAAAAATAGTCAGAGAGAACGGACATCTTCATCATTCCAAGCGACACGTCTGAGTCAGTTCACTGTGAAATCGCCGGTTTCCTATGTAGAAGAAAGCCCTTACTACCTCGATGCCAATGCGAATGAATGAATCAGTGATCAGGGACATGAAGCACCGACTGTACGTCTTACCGGAGCAATGAGTAACCAAGAGTGAGCAAACTTCCTGAAAGTCACACCACGGCTTTCTAAGTTTCCGCATGCTAATTTTAACACTATTCCACTCTGGGGCCTTCAATATTCTGGTATGAATGAAGGCACATTTAGCTGCGACTGGGAACACACAGGCGTCATTGAGCCCAAAACAGACCCCTCATTGTGTCCTGTAATACACCTTCCCACTGTATCTAAGGGTTTAGCCCTGACACTGTATATGTGCAAGGGTGAAATAAGCTCTATATATTGCATCAGACTGGAGCCTGTCTAATACGACAGAGGAAGAGAAACTGCAGAAACTTCTACAACCGAGAAGGGTGCAAATAACGAAAGAAAAAAAAAAATTGGACAATCTGATGCGTTAAGTGTCTCCCAGCTGTATGCTATGCTGGAGTTTCACGAAGTAGTCAACTTCTTTTTGGGGTACACTTTCAATAAAAAGTTATGAAACTGAGAATCCCCTTGAGGGCTTGTTTATATGACCGCATTTTTTGGCCCACGTGCTCGGATCAATGTTGATCGGGGCCATGCAGAGGAGAGATTTTTCACTGATAGAATCTGTGTATGGGGGAAAAAAAAACAAAAAGTCACAGCATGCACTAGTGTCTTCCATAAATCGGATGAGACTCACCCATTCAAGTCTATGGGTGTGTGAAAATAATGGGATTCCATACAAAGCCTCAGTGTTAAATACAGAGCCTGCTGCTCTAAAAAATAAAACAATTCTACAAAGATAGCAAAAGGGAAAAAAAAAAAAAAGTTACACGTTTCTGGGTGAACTGACGGATTTTTGCATACGCTTTTGTGAACCTACACATACACGGAATCTGTTAGCCGAAATTGATAAATTCTGCACATGACAGGATTCTTTACAGTAGGCTATGTGCACACGTTGCAGAATTTTTAGCGGATCCGCAGCGTTTTTTCCGCACAGAATTTTACCAAATCCACAAAGTATAGCTCAAGCACTGTTAATCAATGGTAATCCAGAATTGCTGCGCACATGCTGCAGAAAATTCCGCACAGATTCACAGCGTTTTACTTTCCGCAGCATGTCACTTCTTTTTGCAGATCTGCAGCGTTTCTGCACCCATTGACTTACACTGAGTCAGTCAAAAGCGCAGGTGTAAAAAGGTTTGCAGATTTGCTGCGGATGTGCTGGAAAAAACTCTGCAGAAAAAGATATGATGTAAGAAGGAGGAAGAGTGTGCGAGCGGAGACTATGTGCGTGTCTGTCTGCGGGTGTCTGTGTGTTTGTGCGGGTGTGTGTCTGCGGTAATGCTATCGCCGGTACTGTCGGTCACAGTGTTGCGGGATCATGCTGGCAGATGTCAGCGTGATTTTGCAGCTGACTGTGACCCGCAGCGGTGACCTGCAGTGAAAAAGCAGGCATGGGTTGATGAGACTACTGCTCCCATCCGGCTATGTGTGCAGTCACTGTGCTGTGTAGTATCATCTGCCGGCCCCTGTGCTCACTGTTAAAAATAAATAAAATTACGTACATATTCACATAAAAACCCATTACACTCACCGCACACCAAATCCCCAACTCCCTCGTATCCTAGAAATAATGTACAATAATAAGACAACATATACTCCCTATCCGCAGTAGTCCAGGTAATACAGATTGTCCCACAGCGATCTCACGTGTTATTTTTGTTGCAGGAGACGAGGGAGTCAAGGGATTAGGCATTCGGTAAGTATGGTTAATTAAGATTAATAAAGGACTTTATTCTGGCTGTGTCTTTACTGACCATATAACTATAGGATTAGTAATGGATAGGTGTCTTATAGACACTTCTCCATTACTAAGCCGTGGGCTTGATGTCACTTGACAATACAAAGTTGACATCAACCCCAAATATATTACCTCACTTGCCACCGTTACAGCGAGGCTGTAAGAGCGAGGCTAAGTGCCAGAATTGGCGCATCTATAAGATGCGCCATTTCTGAGGCAGCTGAGAGCTGATGTTTCTTACCCTGGGGGGGGGGGGTGCCAATATACATGGCCCTTTCCCAGGCTATTAATATCAGCCCACAGCTGTCTGCCTAGCCTTTGCTGGTTCGATTTTTAAGGGGGACTCCATGTCAATTTTTTTCTGGTGTTCCCCTGCCTGGGAACCTTTATGGCTTGGCTCCTTCCCAGGATATTAACAATAGCCCTCAGCCGTCGGCTTTCCCTCTGCAGGTTATGAAAATTACAGGAGACCACGCAATTTTTTTTTTTAAATTACTAAACCTCGGGCTTGGGAAGATAGATAGATATTTCACTTATATTTGAACATGGTATGCAATGATATTATAGTCTTCAATGGAGAATGAAAAAGAGGTTGAACAAGGAAATTACATCACATTTTTTTTTAAATACCGTATATACTCGTGTATAAGCCGAGATTTTCAACCCATTTTTTTGGGCTGAAAGTCCTGCCCCCCCCCCCCCGGCTTATACACGAGTCATATACCTGGGGGTCAGCGGGGGAGGGGGTGTAACAGATCATACTCACCCATCCTGGCACTCTGCAGCCCCCTCGCTTCTCCACTGCCTCCCATCAGCGGTCACGTGGTACCGCTCATTAAACTCATGAATATGCGCATATTCATGAGTGGTAATGAGCGGTATCACGTGACCACTGAAGGCAGGAAGGGAGACAGTGGAGAAGCGAGGCTGCAGAGAAGTTCCAGGACGGGTGAGTATAGCGATATTCACCTGTCCTCGTTCCCACACTGCTCACCGCCGTCTGCTGCTTCCTGTGTCCGTGACTGTCGGTGACTGTTCAGCCAGCAGGGGGCGCGGTGACGTGGTTAGTGCAAGCCGCACCCTCTGCTGGCTGAACAGTCACCGACAGAGGACGCGCAGACAGTGGTGAGCAGGGATGGACCCCGGACAGGTGAATATCACAGGTGCCAGGTCCTGAGCAGGAGAGGTGAATATGGCATTTTTTTTGCAGCAGCAAATGGGGGCATATTCCATGGAGCAGCATATGGGGGCATAGTCTATGGAGCATCTTATGGGGGCATAATCTATGGAGCATCTTATGGGGGAATAATCTATGGAGCATCTTACGGGGGCATAACCTATGGAGCATTATATGGGGCATATTATTCTATGGAGCATCTTATGGGGCCATTATTAACCTTTGTGCAGCATTATATGGGGTGTAATTTGTATGGAGCATTATATGGGGCTCCTGATTCAATATGGATATTCAAAAACATTTAACCTACTGATGTCTCAATTAATTTTACTTTTATTGGTATCTATTTTTATTTTTGAAATTTACCAGTAGCTGCTGCATTTTCCACCCTAGGCTTATACACGAGTCAATAAGTTTTCCCAGTTTTTTTGTGGCAAAATTTTTTTTTGGGGGGGGGGGGGGGGTTTCGGCTTATACATGGGTCGGCTTATACACGAGTATATACGGCAATATATATTTAGCTTACAAATCTACATAAAAATCAGCATGAAAAACGCATCAAATCTGCGTGGATTTTCAACTGCGTTTTCTACCAAAAGAGGAATAATCTGCGTAGAATTTTACAAAAGCAAATCTGCAACGTGAGCACATAGCCTTAGAGCAGTCAGACTGTGGAATGCCTGACCACATGAGGTAGTAATGGCAGACACTATAACAGCTTTTAAAAAAGGGCTGGACGATTTTCTTGATACACATAACATTGTGGGTTATAGTTAAATTCGTGACGAAATGTACAATTGGTGGAGAAAGGTTGAACGTGATGGACCTAGATCTTTTTTCAACCTATGTAACTATGTAGGGAATAAAAACCCAATTCTTCTACCCCACATGTAGTGTTGTAATTGCGGTTTCTATTCTGCCAAAATTAAAGTGTATTCTAATTAATCCGCTGAGCGCACCCTTGGCGTGGTTATACACTGGTTACAGACGCCTCCAACTCCCGCACTGGTGACTGACAGCACTGGTGTGCCTGGAGCGAGCCTTGCACACAAATTCCAGTGCTGTCAGTCATCAGTGAGGAAGGCAGCGATCAGAACAATAAAGGGGCGATTGTTATAGAGGCTATATCCATTACAGTGCTATGAGCTTAGTTTACCATCAGTTTGGGCTGGGATTCCTTTAGGGATAAAAATTTTTGGATCATCATTTTTATTAGACATGTACCCCAAAGATAGGCTAACTACTTGGTGTCCAGCTACTTGTTAGTTCCCAGTAAAGTCTCTGATCTGCCATGTAAAATAGACACATGGGGTCCTCCAAGATGAAAGATGCTCTTCTGGCAAATGGTGGTCCTACAGAAAATTATGATCAGCAGCCATAGAGTGCTCAATAAATCATCCTTTGGCCACTAGCAGCAGGTCACATGGACTGATCATACTCAACATAGTTGTATCTTGCTGTGGTCAACCCAGCAAATCACAAGTTCAGCAGGCAGAACAATCACTCTACCATTTTCAAGAGACCTTCAGCTAAAATGTTCTGTTACCTTGTATATGTACAGGTTAATAAGGAAATTTCTGAAAAAAGTTTGATTTTTTTTTAATTAAAGGGGCTGTTAACTAGTGGACAACCTCAGCTTGGTCAATCCAAGACCCCAATTTACATAAAAACAGTGTACAATCCCCTTTTACAGGTGTGCCGATCCCGTGATATAGGGGCTGTTGTCCCGAGAGTGTCACGTCACTTCGTGCGTCACATGCCAGCTGCAAATAATCAGTGGCCTCTTGCCAGCTGCAGCCTTTACCGATGATGGAGCAGACGTCCATCATGATGGAAAATTGATGAGCTGCGGCTGATGAGAGGCCGCTGAGTGAATCCAGACTGCATGTGATACAAGTGCCAACATCGCTAGACCGGCGCCGCTGCAGGAGGTGAGTATACACTGTTTTATTAAAACTGGGATTCTGAATTGATTGAGTTGCCATGTAGCGGAGAACACCCGTAAAAGATTTGTAATTCTTATATACAAGGGTTCACACACCCGTGAATAGACTGCAATAGATTGGCAGAAGATGCTTAAATGGTAGCACCATGTAAATTATGATGAACCTGTCGGACACATTATTCCGTCCATCGTCAGACAGGCCCACTAGTTAACACCATAAACAAAAGAAAAACCAAGGCAAAAAAACAATGCTTTATCATGATACTGCTGAACAAAAAGTGCAATAACACGTGATCAAAAAGACGGATATAAATAAACATGGTACCGCTGAAAACGTCATCTTGTCCCGCAAAAAACAAGCAGCCATACATTGTCATCAGCGAAAAAATTAAAAAGTTATAACTCTCAGAATAAAGCAATGCAAAAATAATTATTTTTTATATAAAAAAATAGTTATTATTGTATAAAAGCGGCAAAACATAAAAAAGTGATATAAATGAGGTATTGCTGGAATCGTACTGACCCGAAGAATAAAACTTCCTTATCAATTTTACCACACGCGGAACGATATAAACGCCCCCCCTTTCAAAACAAATTCATGAATTGCTGGTTTTTGTTCATTCTGCATCCCAAAAATCGGAATAAAAGGCAATCAAAAACTGTCACGTGCCCGAAAATGGTACCAATAAAAACCTCAACTTGTCCCGCAAGAAACAAGACCTCATATGACTCTGTGGGCCAAAATATGGAAAAATTATAGCTCTCAAAATGTGGTGATGCAAAAACTATTTTTTGCAATAAAAAGCGTCCTTTAGCGTGAGACAGCTGCCAAACATAAAAACCCGCTATAACGCCTCTTTCACACGTCCTGATATTTCCGATACCAAGGACGTCAGTGTCCGTGTGAGTAATACTTGCGGCACACGTGTGGCATGCGTATGCGGCATCAGTACCACACAGACGCACGCCAGGGAAGGAGCGTTACAGTAAGCACTGTTCCCCCGCGCCGGGTGCTGAACACGGCTCTCATCATTCTCCCCTACTCTGCAGGAGATCGGCACAAGCAGGTGAGAATGATGAGAGCCGATATCAGCACCCGGCGCTGGGGAACAGCGCTTACTGTAACGCTTCTTCCCCAGCGCCGATGCGTGTCACATGGATGACATCCATGTGTGTTATGTGTAAGCACGCGTGCTGGATGTTTTGTGGCCTGTGCTGACATTAAAAAACGGACATGTCAGCGCGTTTGCCCATGGATACATGGTCCGTTGGAAACACACTGACATGTGCACAGACCCATTCACTTGAATAGGCAAATAGTGCTCCGTTCCTCCCGAGTCTCTCCGCATGGCTGCCCAATGGTATAAAATTCTGTGACACACCAATGGTGTCAATATCACTGCACCCCTAGATGAATTCATTGAGAGGTGCAGTTCGTTAAATGGGGTCACTTATGAGGATTCTGCTGTTTTGGCACCTCATGGGCTGTCCCAGGTGGTAATGGCACCAGCAAACCATAACAGTAAAATCTGGTGCTCCTTCCCTTCTGAGCTCTGCCATGTGCCCAAACAGTGGTTTACCCCCACATATGGGGTATCAGCGTACTCAGGAAAAATTGCACAATAACTCTTGGGGTCCAATTTCTTCTGTTACCCTTGGTAAAATAAAAAAACTGGGGGCGAAAAGATCATTTTTGTGAAAAAAATATGTTTTTTTATTTTTACGTCTCTACATTATAAACTTCTGTGAAACACTTGGGGGTTTAAAGTTCTCACCACACATCTAGATAAGTTCCTTAAGGGGTCTAGTTTTCAAAATGGGGTCACTTGTGGAGGTTTCCACTATTTAGGCACATCAGGGGCTCTCCAAAGGCGACATGGCGTCCGATCTTAATTCCAGCCAATTTTGATGTTGAAAAAGTAAAATGGTGCGCCCTCTCTTCTGAGCTCTGCCATGCACCCAGACAGTGGTTTACCTTCACATATGGGGTGTCAGCATACTCAGGACAAATTGCACAACAACTTTTGGGGTCCAATTTCTCCTGTTACCCTTGGGAAAATAAAAAAAATTAGATCTGAAGAAAAATTTTTGTGAAAAAAGTTAATTTTTTTTTTTAAACATTCCAAAAATTTCTGTGAAGCACCTGAAGGCTTAATAAAATTCTTGAATGTGGTTTTGAGCACCTTCAGGGGTGCAGTTTTTAGAATGTTGTCACTTTTGCTTATTTTCTATCATATAGACCCCTCAAAGTGACTTCAAATGTGATGTGGTCCTGAAAACAAAAAAAATGGTGCTGTAAAAATGAGAAATCGCTGTTTAACTTTTAACCCTTATAACTTCCTAACAAAAAATATTTTGGTTCCAAAAATTGTGCTGATGTAAAGTAAACATGTATGAAATGTTACTTAAGTATTTTGTGTTCCATATCTCTGTGATTTAAGAGCATGAAAATTCAAAGTTGGAAAATTGCGAAATTTTCAAAATATTCACCAAATTTCCATTTTTTCACAAATAAACGCAAGTCATATAAAAGACATTCTACCACTATCACGAGGTACAATATGTCACGAGAAACCAATGTCAGAATCACCGGGACGCATGGAAGTGTTCCAGAGTTATTACCTCATAAAGGGGCAGTGGTCAGAATTGTAAAAATTGGCCCGGTCATGAACGTGCAAGCCACCCTTGGGGGTAATGGGGTTAAATAACAAAAATGCTTAGGTTTATAACAGGGAATGTTTCAGATAAGAGTTTTCAAATTTTGCAGCCTTCACTTCAACGCATGGTATAATACACAGCCTTCATTTACTAAATAAATGTTATATTTCAATGTACCTATGAGAGGACAAGGGTTGATCCTCTGTTTGGAGTCGAGAGGTGGCTCATGCCTTATGCGCCATAAACAAAGACACCTCCAAACAAGTCTATGCCCCAGTAATACCCTGGAGAGTAACAGAAAACAGCAAGTACTGTGTATACCATACACCATTATGTATGCTCGTCTTTGCACGGTCCATTATTTTAAGCAAATTTATTAAAAAGTTCATTTTTACCCTTTCTGCTATATCATACAAAACACTCCTGTTGTGTGAAAAGATCTTTTGGTTTGCCCAAAAGTTTATATTTCTAGGCATCACAGTGTAACCAGGACCTGTGCTGCCGAGAACAATGGCATCCCAGGTGCACAGAGCGATGGAGCAGGTAGTTGAGGGCCCTCTAAAGCGCAGTCTGCCAGCGGAAAAAAGATTTGAAACAACCGCCAACTAGCAAACAAGTAGTTGATAGTGGATGGTTTAGCGTCGCTGGTCCACTGGTGCACATGGACCTTCAGTTTATTGCCACTTTCTGAAGGTTACCAAGCCTGCAGAAGGTCTTATCGCCGAGAGGTCTTATTGTTGGGAGTCCTTATCACCGGGAATGACCCTCTGCTCACATCACAGTCAGCCATTATCATTGCTGGATAGATAAGAAATATTAGATCATGAAAGATACCTACACAATAGATGAAAGCAGACAGTGTAATGTGTATGAGGCCGCCAGTCTGTCTCACAACTGTCCAGCTTAAAGCTATTGTAGGTTATTGAGGCCTAGAGAGTCTGATCAATGGAACCCCCCCCATTTCTAAAAAGGGAGAAGTGCATGCTGTGGTCAAGCTCACAAAGTTAAACTGCACCTGAGTGGCAGAAAACATCCAAGAGTATAGACAATAAAAGTTTGTGGCTGGAATACCCATTTAAATGCAAAACTTTGCTGGCCACGTACATTGATTCTATAGTAACCTATGTGCCGCTGTCAGAGTTTTCTTAATGAAAGACATTAGGACAAACCAGTTGCGTAACTTGAAGCTCGTGGAACCCAACGCAAAGTTTCCAAATGGCCTCCAACAATCACAAGAATTTAATTGCATTGGTCTTCTCACATGTACCAAAATGGACCTTTTGGACCCCTAGGTTCCAACGAGATGTTCCCCCACTCCAGTCCTCAAGAGCCACCAACAAATTATGTTTTTAGGATTCCCATAGTAATTGCACAGGTGCTGGAATTACGTATTATCTGTGCAATACTAGGGAAAGCCCGAAAACATGATCTGGTGGTGGCTCTGGAGGACTGACGTTGGGGAACAGGGCCTAAGGCAAGGGGCATCCCCTGCACCCATTAGGGTATGTGCACACAATGTCTTTTAAATTGGGGTGAACATGACGAGTGGAACCTGGCATTTTTTGCTGTGTTTTTAAAGAGTAACAAGCAAAAGCCGCCTGAAGAATGGTCAGGTCACTTCTTTTAACCATTTCATGTCTACGGAAACGTGTGGCAGTGTTCAAGAAGACTCAGCCGGAGTACAGCAAGTCGTTTCGACATAGATATTCATTGACTTTTAGGGCACTTTTTATGCGTGTATCCACCTGAAAAAGATGTCCTGTGCACATACCCACAAAGTTGTGCCCCTTGGGCAACCCATTTTCTGTGCAGACCAAGTGAACTCACCACTATACATGCAGAAATGCAGTATTACATTCATATGCGCATATCACAGGGTCTGACGTGGCCCCCCGCTCTATGGCTTCCATGGATCCTCTCTCCGTGGTGGGGACACAGAGAGGCGCAACGCGTCCCGGGGACACAGAAGGTCACTTCAGAAGCCGCCTCTTTGGCCACTCGTGACCTATGACTGGGGCGATCCACACTGCTGTATATAAAGCAATGGCGGTGGCGCTCACGGTCACATTTGGGTAGTTATACTGACAATGTGGCACCAAGTGCCCGCAAACTTTCCCACCACCAAGTAACAACTGCAGTGGGTGTCAGCACCGGCCTGGCATTGCCCAGAGGGGGCGCTATTCAGGGGATACACAGCATTTTCATGGTCCAACCATTCGACCATATATCTACCCCACTCTGAGAGAAATGACCACCCAGAGCTGACAAGTTACAGGGACAGAGCCCATGTATCACGCAGCCCACCACCCACTCCCAAACTTTAAGAATCCCACAATCCAGTGTCTCTCCCCTCACATTCCACAGACACCCCCTCCCCCAGAAGAGCAGCAGCTTTACCTTGGTCTGTGCTACCAGGGGCAGGGGGAGCAGCAGGAGAGGCAGCACGAAAGTGATGAGGATGTCCCTCCTCTGCCAGAGCTGCTGCACCAGAGACATTGCCATGTGGAGACACAACAAGCCCGGGATCCAGACGGGCAGGGGATGCTGCAGAGGAGGCAGGGCCGGGGCATGCATGCATCCAGGAGGAGAGAGCCAGGACTCAGGCCGGCGCACAGGATGAGCCCTCACCTCAGCATGTCTGGCCTCTGCAAATCAAACACAAGGGGGAAGAATGAGCCTGGCTGCAGACCCTCCCCCATGCGATGGGCAGGCAGTCAGCGAGGAGGAGAGGGAGGCACGCAGCCGGCTGTCTGTCACTGACAATGGAGTCCTAATGTGGCCGGCAGCAGCCCCCGGTGCCACGTCACTGCCACAGCCGGGGATCACCCCACAGGCCTCCCTGTGAGATGCGGTAGTGTGTGGGCTCAGGGAGAGTGCAGCGTGGAGGGGGTTCCACGGTCTATTGGGAGCCGATGCCTGGCTGGCACACGCTTTGTGCACACGTTGTGGATTCTGCTGCGTTTCCACAGCGGTTTTGGCCCTGTGGAAACGCAGCAGTTCCGCAGACATAGTACAGTACCATGTAACCCTATGGCATTTCAAAACCGCTGTGCTCATGCTGCGTTTTTTCCCACGCGGTTTACAAACTGCAGCATGTCAATTGTTTGGGCGGATTCCGCAGCGGTTTCACACCTTGAAACCGCAGGCTAATCCGCAGGAAAACTGCAGGTCACTTTACCTGCAGATCCGCGCGGAAAAACCCACAGGTGAATCTGCAGCGTGTGCACATGACGCCTTTTTCAGGCAGATTTTACCGGAAATCCGCCTGCCAGCAATGAACATATGCATTTGTTCGCATGTGCAGTCTTTCGAGTGTATTATAGGTTTCCAAAGTCGCCAAGTGGCTAAAAGAAGCGAGCAGTGATCCTCAGGTGTCGTCCGCCATGAAGACGCGCTATATAGTACGAGTCAGCGGGAAGACGCTCGCTGTCTTTTTCAGCTGTTTCCCAGAATTTTCGCTAGCGGTTTCTTCATTGTTGAATGAAATAAAGAAAGATCAGGCCAGTGAAAAAAAACACCAGTGGGGAAAAAAGTACAAAGCCAGCGGTCGGGGGAATGACCGAGAGACACTTCAGGACAATAAACGCCAACAAAGCCTGAAGCTTCTTCGTAACACAATTTAGGAGGTTCGCCCTAATTTAAAAGATGTTTTTAGGCTACCTCCAAGTTCACCCCATAGTTGACCCTTAGGGTCCCGTTACATTTAGCGATTTACCAGTGATCCCGACAACGATACGACCCGGTCAGAATCGCTGGTGCATCGCTAAATGGTCGCTAGTGAGCTTCCACACGGGCAGATCTCACCAGCGACCCAGCAGCGATAAGTGATCCGTCGGAGGTCGCTCTTACCTGTCACACCGCAGCGATAATGAGTTCCGCTTGTGTCCATGCGTTGCTAGTCGGCGCCAGCGGGACACCAACGAGGAAAAAATGGCCCAGGCACTTTGAGCGCAATCAGCGATATCCAGCGGGGGAGCCGGTCGTAGGTACGTGTCACACAAAGCGAGATCGCTAGTGATATCACTGTTGCTTCACAAAATCGGTGATGCTTTAGCGAGATCACTAGCGATCTCGCTATGTGTGAAGGTCCCTTTAAGGCCCCATTACACGCAACAGTATTGTGAACGATATCGTTGCAACATCACCATTTTGGTGACGTTGCAGCGATGTCGAAACAACATAGTTGCGTGTGACACGTCTCAACGATCAGCTGGCCTAAGGGCCCTGTTACACGCTTCAATGTCCCAGTGATCCCACCAACGATCCGACGTGGATGGGATCGATGGGACATAGCTGATCGCTGTTGAGCTGTCACATAAGCAAACTCACCAGCGATCAGGACCAGCGAGCACGCTGGTATCCAGGGTAAACAGCAGGTAACTAAGCACCGTGCGGCTCTTAGTTACCAGCTCCCAGCGTCTGCTGTATGGCGCTGGGAGCTCGCCGATCATTGGTATCCAGAACTAAGAGCCGCGCGGCGCTTAGGTACCCGCTGTTTACCCTGGATACCAGCGTGCTCGCTGGTGAGTCTGCCTATGTGACATCTCACCAGCGATCAGCTAACTACAGTTGTGGCCAAAAGTATTGACACCCCTGCAATTTTGTCAGATAATACTCAGTTTCTTCCTGAAAATGATTGCAAACACAAATTCTTTGGTATTATTATCTTCATTTAATTTGTCTTAAATGAAAAAACACAAAAGAGAATGAAGCAAAACATTGATCATTTCACACAAAACTCCAAAAATGGGCCAGACAAAAGTATTGGCACCCTCAGCCTAATACTTGGTTGCACAACCTTTAGCCAAAATAACTGCGACCAACCGCTTCTGGTAACCATCAATGAGTTTCTTACAATGCTCTGCTGTAATTTTAGACCATTCTTTGGCAAACTGCTCCAGGTCCCTGATATTTGAAGGGTGCCTTCTCCAAACTGCCATTTTTAGATCTCTCCACAGGTGTTCTATGGGATTCAGGTCTGGACTCATTGCTGGCCACCTTAGAAGTCTCCAGTGCTTTCTCTCAAACCATTTTCTACTGCTTTTTGAAGTGTGTTTTGGGTCATTGTCCTGCTGGAAGACCCATGACCTCTGAGGGAGACCCAGCTTTCTCACACTGGGCCCTACATTATGCTGAAAAATTTGTTGGTAGTCTTCTGACTTCATAATGCCATGCACACGGTCAAGCATTCCAGTGCCAGAGGCAGCAAAGCAACCCCAAAACGTCAGGGAACCTCCGCCATGTTTGACTGTAGGGACCGTGTTCTTTTCTTTAAATGCCTCTTTTTTCCTCCTGTAAACTCTATGTTGATGCCTTTGCCCAAAAAGCTTACTTTTGTCTCATCTGACCAGAGAACATTCTTCCAAAACGTTTTAGGTTTTTTCAGGTAAGTTTTGGCAAACTCCAGCCTGGCTTTTTTATGTCTCGGGGTAAGAAGTGGGGTCTTCCTGGGTGTCCTACCATACAGTCCCTTTTCATACAGATGCCGACAGATAGTACGGGTTGACACTGTTGTACCCTCGGACTGCAGGGCAGCTTGAACTTGTTTGGATGTTAGTCGAGGTTCTTTATCCAACATCCGCACAATCTTGCGTTGAAATCTCTTGTCAATTTTTCTTTTCCGTCCACATCTAGGGAGAATTTGTGATTGCAATCATTTTCAGGAAGAAACTGAGTATTATCTGACAAAATTGCAGGGGTGTCAATACTTTTGGCCACAACTGTATAGACTGGAACAAGGTGAGTCATTGGACGTGGTATATCTTGATTTTTCCAAAGCCTTTGATACCATTCCACACAAGAGGTTGGTACACAAAATGAGAATGCTGGGTCTGGGGGAAAATGTGTGTAAATGGGTAAGTAACTGGCTTAGTGATTGAAAACAGAGGGTGGTTATAAATGGTACATTCTCTAACTGGGTCGCTGTGACCAGTGGGGTACCGCAGGGGTCGGTGTTGGGACCTATTCTCTTCAACATATTAACGATCTGGTAGAAGGTTTATACAGTAAAATATCGATATTTGCAGATGATACAAAACTATGTATAGCAGTCAATACAAGGGAAAATAGTATTCTGCTACAGATGGATCTGGATAAGTTGAAAACTTGGGCGGAAAGGTGGCAGATGCGGTTTAACAATGATAAATGTAAGGTTATACACATGGGAAGAAGGAATCAATATGACCATCACACACTGAACGGTAAACCACTGGGTAAATCTGACATGGAGAAGGACTTGGGGATCCTAGTTAATGATAAACTTACCTGGAGCCGCCAGTGCCAGGCAGCAGCTGCCAAGGCAATCAGGATCATGGGGTGCATTAAAAGAGGTCTGGATATGGCGATCCTGCCAGGGCCGTGGGGTACCCGGAATCGGACCGGACAGTTCTATGGGGGAGGTCACGGGGCCGTTATTCGTTTCCATGGCCCTGGCGGTGTCATAAAATGGAGGATAATTATGTGGTGTTTGGTTGTGACACCAACCGTGGTGTTCAGCAATGGGTGGCCGACGCTGCGGTTTAGGTCCACTGGGGCAAAGATGGTTCAGCTCCCCACGGGTAGAGCGGGGCCCCAGGGCAAATATATTTGATTGTTCACATGGTGGTGAAAGTTGGGGTGCAGAGAATAAGTGAAGGACACACAGAGGTGCAGTTTTCAGTGCCAGTTACAGATGACGGATTGAGTCCGGCTTGCCTGGAGGCAATCAGGGGATCCACCCTGCCAGGTGGGGTTGGATCTTTCCTTCTGCGCTCTTGTCATGGTTAGGACATGGTTAATGTCCTGTTCTCACAGGGTTAACTTTTGCCGGCCTCTCTTTGGATCTGGGAGGGGTATTTATACTCACTCCAGACTAGGATTCCCTGTCAGCTATACTGTTGTTCTGGCTATGTGTCTGACCCCTCTGGTGTGCGTGGATACTGCATTGCTTGTTTGATTCCCGTGTATGACCCGGTCTGTCCCCTCACTCTGAACTACGTCTCTCGTTTTAGTACTATTGTCTTCTCCGGTTCTGACCTCCTGGCTTGGCTATTGTTACTCCGTTATGGTTTGTCCCTATTGTACCGTCCATTGCCCATTCTGGTTTTCTGATCTATTGCTACGTCCTGACTATTCGCTCTGTCTAACCCTTTGGTACTGTCCTGCTATCTCGTGCTTTGACCTTGGCTTGATCTGGTTTCTGTCTCTGTCTATGCCTTTTGTTAACTTGTCCCGTAGTTACCTTTCTAGGAGTTTCCCTGCAGCTCCTAGCTCTGTGGAGCTTAGGTCACACCCCCAGCAGTCACGTCCTTCAGGTCCTGATAGTCTGAAGCACGCATCGTCACCACTGCTGCCCTGCTCCACAGGTATCTTTGAGCATTGTTTTTGTACTCAGGACACGCGCACTGGCTCAGTGAACAAGTGCAGTGCGGTGTTCCTGACATTATAGCTGACCATTTCAGGTTTTTTTTCCCTCTGAAGGAAAAAGCTTTGGCTGATCAGGTCAAACACCTGACCCAAATGTTCCACAAACAATGTGGAACAGCACACGATGGCCCATACCCAGCAACAGTTGGTGGATACTGTGCAGGGGGCTGTCGCTGCAGGGGCTCCTAGTGCTGGGGATAGAGATGTGTCATTGGCATTCCCCGAATCTCCGGTCAAATTGCCAGACCCTTTCTCAGGGGATAAAAGGTCGTTCAGAGAAGGATGCAAGCTTTTTTTTTTCTCTGAGGCCCGCTCCTCCGGGGATGAGTTCCAGAGAGTGGGGGTCGTCATTTCCCTACTTCGGGGGGCTCCACAGGCATGGGCTTTCTCTCTCTCTTCCTCTGCTCCTGAACGTATGTCTGTGAATTTGTTCTTTGAGGCTCTGGGGCACATTTATGATGAGCCTGATAGAGTGCGTCTGGCAGAGGATATGGTGATGAGTGTGACACAGGGGATGTACTCTGCTGAATGGTTCTGCTCAGAGTTTAGACTTTGGACGTCCGAAGTATCATGGAACGACGCCACCCTGAGGGGGTTGTTCTGCAGGGGCCTGTATGACCGTCTGCAGGATGCTCTGGCATTACATCCTCCTCCTGATACCCTGGAGGACGCCATGATGCAGGCGGTCCGTATGGACCAGAGACTCCGCGCTAGAGGAATGATGCAACAAGAGTCTCCCTTGTACCCCAAGTTGTGTGACACTGCACCTGTATCTGAGTCCATGGAGGTTGGGTCAGTCTCGGTTAAGGAGAAAGAGAGAAGGCACCATAGAGACAATCTACTATGCTTTTACTGTGGAGCCTCTGGACATTGGAAAAGGAATTGCCCCTCAGTCGTTTCTTCCCTTCAGAGAAACGACTGAGTCTGGGCAACAATCGAGGAGTTTGTCCAGACTCCCAGGTACATTTTTTCTCACGTACAAAAATGGTCCTCCAGGTTGAATTGGAACTTGCTAGCGGTCCTGTTATGACCACCACCTTTGTTGACTGTGGGTCCTACATTAATCTGATTGATACCCAAGTTGTGACTCTTAATAAGATAGGGACAGTCAGGTTAAATGACCCTGTTAAAAATGTGGCTGTGGATTCATCCCCTCTTACCCGGGATGGAATTTGTTTTATGTCTGAAGTTTTTTCTATGAAAGTGGGTTCCACTCATGTGGAAAATTTAAGTTGTTTCATTATGAATAATCTGCCTGCAGAACTGGTATTGGGAATGCCCTGGTTGCAATGCCACAATCCTCTTATTGATTGGGTGAACGGGGAGATCACCCGATGAGGATGTAATGTGTTAGGGTCGGCGGAACGCACCAAATATAAATAATAGTAGGTGCGTTCGCCGCCCGGGGTCCACCGTGCGGTAGGTGACAAGACCGCTGCTGAACAATGGCAGATGCACCTAGTAGGTGCGGGACTGCGCTCGGGTTAACGTCACCCGAATGCTAAGGGCGACTCCGTACAAACACAGAGTCGCTTGGAGAACACTAAAGCAAAGGCACAGGCCCTGTTAGCGTCACAGAGGCCTGCGTGTGGCGTCGCAGCCGCGAACACCAATAGTTGTTGTTACTACAGCGCAGCGGCAGAGAAAAGCCTTAAGCGTCAGCGCCAAGGACCGGGCGCCGACGGATGCTAGCGTAGGTGTGGAGCAAGTGGCGTGTAGCTTGCCACAACCCTGGAGCTGACTATTCACACTCGGTCACCACTCGTAATATCAGAGGGTAGGGGTTTCATAATGAGTCAGACACCAGTCCATACATCCATCACCATACACACACAGAATAATATGCTACACTAGCGCATGGCCGAGCCGCCATGTGGGCTTTTTATAGCCATGCGCTTCCGGGACCTTCCAGTACTTTGGGAAGGACCAATCAGATCCGACATAGGACCTGCACATGTGACCCCTGCTCTCCAATGAGAGGACAAGTTGCGGGCATGCCCAGTAGCACGGCATGAGGACTTAGCCTCTGGAGCAGTTCCCTGCAAAGCAGGTTGCGCTACCATTGCTGCACCAGAGGTGGCAGCAACATCCAGGCTCACAGAATGAGTCTGAAGGGAATGCCTGGCTCGCCGCCGTTATTGCTGAACAGGAGTCTGAGCGGTCGGAGGAGAATGAGAGACCGCAGGATGTCTGGCTCTGGATTCCCGCTGTGCAGTGCCAGGAATCCGACTCCAAACATTACCCCCCCTCCTAGGGCCCCCCCCTCTGAGCCTCACTGTGCTCAAAGGCCGCGATCAGGAGCGGTGCATGAATGTTTTCCACCGGCTCCCAGGTCCGAGCCTCGGGCCCATGACCCTTCCAGTCCACCAAATAAAATTTTTTGCCATGGACAAACCTGCGCCCCACGATGGCGTTAACCTCAAACTCATCAGACGATAAGTCTGATGACCCGGCAGATGACTCAGAAAACCGGACCATGTGAACTGGTTTGAGGAGGGACACATGGAACACGTCCGAAATGGCCAAACGTGGAGGAAGAGCCAGGCGGTAGACCACCGAGCTAAGTCGCTCGAGGACCTTGAATGGTCCAATGTATTGCGGTGCGAACTTGGGAGACTCGACCCGCAGTTTAATGTTTCGGGTGGAGAGCCATACCATGTCGCCAGGGGAGAAGCTTGGCGCGGGCCGCCGATGCGTGTCGGCGGACGCCCTCATCCTTTCTTTAGATGCCCGGATAGCATCCTGTGTGCGATCCCAAATGTCCCGGGCCTCCACTGCCCAGTCTGCCACCCTGGAGTCGGTGGAGGACACTGGCATCGGGACAGGGATGCGTGGATGTTGACCATAGTTTAGGAGAAAGGGCATCTGACCAGTGGAATCAGCCACCGCATTGTTTAGGGCAAATTCAGCCCAAGGTAGCAAGGATGCCCAGTCATCCTGCCTGGCAGAGACAAAATGCCGTAAATAGGTGACCAAGGTCTGATTGGCTCTCTCGACCAAGCCATTCGTCTCGGGATGGTAAGCAGAGGATAGATTTAGCTCGATGCTGAGTAAACAGAGCTCCCTCCAAAACCGAGACGCAAACTGGGGACCGCGGTCACTCACAATTTTGTCCGGCATGCCATGTAAACGGAATACGTGCTTAATGAACAAGGTGGCCAGACCTCGAGCAGAAGGCAGGCGTGCGAGTGGCACCAGATGCACCATTTTGGAAAAATGGTCGGTGACCACCCAGATGACCGTACTGCCACCAGACTTGGGCAGGCCAACTATGAAATCCATGTCAACCATCTCCCAAGGTCTATCCGCCACTGGCAGGGGAAACAACAGCCCCACCGGCCTCTGTCTAGAGGGTCTGTTCCGAGCACACGAAACACATGCTTGCACGTATTCCTTTACATCTCGAGCCATATGTGGCCACCAATATGACCTTGCCAGGAGTTCGGCGGTCCGTTTATTACCAAAATGGCCACCCACCCTGGAGGCATGTGCCCAGGCGAGGACCTCCGGCCGTAGCTGAGGAGGCACCAAGGTCTTGCCCGGTGGTACCGACTCGAGAGCAACTGGAGCCACGGTCGTAAAACTCTCCGGCGGGAGAATTAACCGAGGCTCAGCTTCTCCTTCTTCCGCTGAGACCACTGAACATGAGAGAGCATCCGCACGGACGTTCTTCTCTCCAGAGAGGTAGTGGAGGGTGAAGCGGAATTGGGAAAAGAAGAGCGACCACCTGGCCTGACGGCAATTCAGGCGTTGGGCCGTCTGTAGATAGACCAGGTTTTTATGGTCCGTATATACCTGAAAGGGAAACCGGGCTCCCTCCAGGAGATGTCTCCACTCAGAAAAAGCCAACTTCATGGCTAGCAGCTCCCTGTCGCCGATGAAGTAATTTTTCTCCGCCGGTGAGAAGGTCTTGGAATAGAAGAAGCAGGGATGCTTCCGACCTTGAGCATCCTTTTGATAAAGGACT
Organism: Dendrobates tinctorius; assembly: GCF_039654945.1. Classification (NCBI taxonomy): domain Eukaryota; kingdom Metazoa; phylum Chordata; class Amphibia; order Anura; family Dendrobatidae; genus Dendrobates; species Dendrobates tinctorius. Next base: position 18,706,934 of record NW_027361716.1, read on the forward strand.
GCTCCTGCACCAACGGAAGAAGCGTCTACCTCAAGGATAAACGGCTTAGGCCTGTTTCACACTTGCTTTTTTTTGCAGCGCGTTTTTCCCGCAAAAAAACGCATTGAAAAACGCATACAAAAGCATACAACTGCTGCGTTTTTTTCAAGCATTTTTATGAGCATGCATGAAAAAAACGCAGCGTTTTTATGCGTTTGTATGCGTTTTTAGTGCGTTTTTACCGCGTTTGCGTTTTTTTCCAACATTAGGTGGCCCCTCACACTAACCCAAACCATGACTTTACTAACCCTAACCCTGACCCTAACCCTAACCCTAACCCTTAACCAAACCATACTTAACCCTAACCCTGACCCTAACCCTTAACCAAACCATACTTAACCCTAACCCAAACCCTAACTAACCTTAACCCTAACCCTGACCCTAACCCTAACCCTGACCCTAACCCTTAACCAAACCATACTTAACCCTAACCCTGACCCTAACCCTGACCCTAACCCTTAACCAAACCATACTTAACCCTAACCCTGACCCTAACCCTGACCCTAACCCTAACCCTTAACCAAACCATACTTAACCCTAACCCTGACCCTAACCCTTAACCAAACCATACTTAACCCTAACCCAAACCCTAACTAACCTTAACCCTAACCCTGACCCTAACCCTTAACCAAACCATACTTAACCCTAACCCTGACCCTAACCCTTAACCAAACCATACTTAACCTTAACCCTAACCCTGACCCTAACCCTGACCCTAACCCTTAACCAAACCATACTTAACCCTAACCCTGACCCTAACCCTGACCCTAACCCTTAACCAAACCATACTTAACCCTAACCCTAACCCTGACCCTAACCCTTAACCAAACCATACTTAACCCTGACCCTAACCCTAACCCTGACCCTAACCCTTAACCAAACCATACTTAACCCTAACCCTGATCCTAACCCTAACCCTAAACCCCCTTAACTAACCCTAACTTTACCCAAACCCCTACATTCCATTGTCTAAACTAATGGTAAAAAAAAAAACGCATGTGCAAAAAAACGCATACATAAGCATGCCAATGCGCACATATGCTCACCATAGACTTATAATGGGTGTCTTGCTGTAAAAAAACGCATTGCGCGCGCATGCGTTTTTTTGAGGCAAATCGGACGCACAAAAAATGCAACAAGTTGCATTTTGTGCGCCCGAGCGCATACCGCAAAAAAACGCATGCGCGGTAAAACGCGTACAAACGCATGTGTATGCGCACATAAGCGCATCCCATGCAAAGTATAGGAAAAAAAACGCATGCGCTATTTAGCGCTAAATTACCGCGAAAAAAAACGCAAATGTGAAACCAGCCTCATCCACATCGGGACGATGTAATATGGGAGCGCCAGCAAAATGTGATTTTATAGCCGAGAAGGCCTTGGAGTCATGTTCTGACCAAGCATTGGGGTTAGCTCCTTTCTTGGTGAGAGCAACCAAAGGAGCCACCAGTGTGGAAAAGTGTGGTATGAACTGGCGGTAGTAATTCACGAACCCCAAAAAGCGCTGCACCGCTTTGAGGGAATGGGGTTCCTGCCAGTCCATTACCACTTGTAGTTTGGCAGGATCCATGGCCAGCCCCTGGGCCGAGATGATATAGCCTAGGAACGTCAAGGACTCCTGCTCAAACTGGCACTTCTCCAGCTTGGCAAATAGCGAGTTCGCCCGCAGACGGTCGAAGACCCTGCAGACGTCTCTCCGGTGGGTGGTCAAATCTGGCGAAAAGATGAGTATGTCATCCAGATAGACCACCACCGAGGTAGAGAGCATGTCGCGGAAGACGTCGTTGACAAAATCTTGGAAGACAGCTGGCGCATTACAAAGGCCAAAGGGCATAACCAGGTATTCGTAATGGCCATCCCTGGTATTAAAAGCTGTCTTCCATTCGTCTCCTTCGCAAATGCGGATCAGGTTGTATGCACCCCGCAGATCTAATTTAGTAAAGATCCGGGCCCCCCCGCAACCTATCAAATAACTCCGAGATCAACGGTAGGGGGTATTTGTTTTTAACCGTGATAGCATTGAGACCTCGGTAGTCAATGCAGGGGCGTAACTCTCCGTTCTTCTGTACAGAAGAAGAACCCTGCACCAGCCGGTGACCCAGATTTTCTGATGAAACCCCTAGCCAGGTTCTCCCGGATATATTGGGACATAGCCTCCGTCTCAGGGAGTGATAAGGGGTAAACACAGCCTTGGGGAGGCTCTGTGCCTGGCAGGAGATCAATCGGGCAATCATAGGAACGGTGCGGCGGGAGCGTCTCCGCAGACTTCTTAGAGAAGACGTCCGCGTACTGGTGGTAGGGTTTGGGGAGCGCGGAGAGATCCGCAGGCACTTCAGTGGAAGCCACCTGAACACTGCCCCTCAGGCACCTTCCCTCACAGTCCTTGCCCCAGCCCAGTATCCTCCCCGAAGCCCAGTCAATATGAGGGGAGTGGCAACGAAGCCAGGGAACTCCGAGGAGCACCTGATCGATGCCATTGGGCATAATAAGCAGGGACAGAGTCTCCTGATGTGAGGGTGAAATAGAGAGTCCGAGTGGGGCTGTCTGATGGGTCACCTGATATGGTAACGGTGCCCCATTTACCACCCTAATGGTCAGAGGTTGGGAGAGTAACACCAGAGGGATAGCGTGTCTCTGGGCAAAAGTCGAGGACATAAAGTTCCCCTCAGCCCCGGAATCCAGGGTGACCTCTGCCTCCCAGGTGGAGGACCCACTATCTAACGTACCCCGGAACACCGGTGTGGGTGAAAAGGGTCCCACCTTGGATTGACCACCACCTACGGCCACTGAACGTGGTCGTCTTTTCGGCCGCTGAGGGCATGTGCCAGCCGAGTGGCCAAACTGTCGGCACTGATAACAGCGCACAGAGCTTCGCATCGGATGCGACTTAGTGCCGGTGCGAGACACCTCCATAGGCTCAGAGGAAGGAGCTCCTGTGCGGGATATATCAGCGGCTCGGTAAAGGTGGGAGCCAAATTAACCCTACGTCTGGATTGCGCTCATTCCAACCCGCGCTCCGTGAAGCGGAGATCAATGCGGGTGGAAACGGCGATCAACTCCTCCAGACTTGTGGGAATTTCCCTGGTAGCTAGAGCATCTTTTACCTGCTCAGCCAGGCCTCTCCAAAACACCGGGACCAACACTTTGTCTGGCCACTCTAACTCTTAAGCCAGTGTCCGAAACTGGACAGCATGATGGCTAACCGAAAGTGACCCTTGTGTTAAGGATAACAGTTGGAGAGCCGTATCGTGTGTGACCCGTGGTCCCAAGAAGACTTGCTTCAGAGCCGCGAGGAACTGAGCAGCTCCCTGTACCACGGGATCATCACGTTCCCACAATGGCGTGGCCCACTGTAATGCCCAGCCAGACAACAGGGAGACAATAAATCCCACCTTAGCCCGCTCTGTAGGAAACCGTGCAGCCAGCAACTCCAGCTGAATGGAGCACTGACTAACGAATCCCTTACAGGAGGCACTATCACCCGAAAACTTATCGGGGAGCGGGAGGCGAGACATTGTCGGCAAGGGAAAAAGTGTGGGCGCACGTGAGACAGCCTCAGCGACTGTCTGAGCAGCAGCTAGCGCAGCATTCGCAGCTGAGTTGGTGCTCTCAATAGCCGCCAACCTGCTCTCCAGCTGCCGAATGTAGCGCTGCAGCTGCTGCATGTCTGCCATTGCCAGCCAGACCCTGGCGCTAGTGTAATGTTAGGGTCGGCGGAACGCACCAAATATAAATAATAGTAGGTGCGTTCGCCGCCCGGGGTCCACCGTGCGGTAGGTGACAAGACCGCTGCTGAACAATGGCAGATGCACCTAGTAGGTGCGGGACTGCGCTCGGGTTAACGTCACCCGAAAGCTAAGGGCGACTCCGTACAAACACAGAGTCGCTTGGAGAACACTAAAGCAAAGGCACAGGCCCTGTTAGCGTCACAGAGGCCTGTGTGTGGCGTCGCAGCCGCGAACACCAATAGTTGCTGTTACTACAGCGCAGCGGCAGAGAAAAGCCGCAAGCATCGGCGCCGAGGACCGGGCGCCGACGGACGCTAGTGTAGGTGTGGAGCAAGTGGCGTGTAGCTTGCCACAACCCTGGAGCTGACTATTCACACTCGGTCACCACTCATAATATCAGAGGGTAGGGGTTTCATAATGAGTCAGACACCAGTCCATACATCCATCACCATACACACACAGAATAATATGCTACACTAGCGCATGGCCGAGCCGCCATGCGGGCTTTATATAGCCATGCGGGCTTTATATAGCCATGCGCTTCCGAGACCTTCCAGTACTTTGGGAAGGACCAATCAGATCCGACATAGGACCTGCACATGTGACCCCTGCTCTCCACTGAGAGGACAAGTTGCAGGCATGCCCAGTAGCACGGCACGAGGACTTAGCCTCTGGAGCAGTTCCCTGCAAAGCAGGTTGCGCTACCATTGCTGCACCAGAGGTGGCAGCAACATCCAGGCTCACAGAACGAGTCTGAGGGGAATGCTTGGCTCGCCGTGATTGCTGAGCAGGAGTCTGAGCTGTCGGAGGAGAATGAGAGACCGCAGGATGTCTGGCTCTGGATTCCCGCTGTGCAGTGCCAGGAATCCGACGCCTAAAAGTAATGATAATGGTCTGTGTTGTAACCCGGTTCCTTTTGTCAATCCGATAAAATCTGTATCTGTGTCATCTGTCGGTCTGGAGGGTATTCCGGAGTAACTGAGAGACTTTGAAGATGTGTTTTCCGAAAGCGAGGCTGAGGCGCTCCCACCACATAGACCATATGATTGTGCTATCGATTTAGTACCTAGAGCAAAATTACCCAAGGCTCGTTTGTTTAATTTGTCCAGGCCTGCGCGCCAAGCTATGAAAGAGTACATCAAAGAAAGCCTTCGCAAGGGGCATATTCGGCCCTCGGTCTCACCCGTGGCAGTGGGGTTTTTCTTTGTAAAGAAAAAAGATGGTGGGTTGCGACCGTGCCTCGACTTTCGGGAACTGAACAAAATTACTGTTAAGAACACGTACCCTCTCCTATTGACTCCTGATCTATGCAACCAACTCACGGGGGCCAAATGATTTTCTAAGCTCGATCTACGAGGGGCTTATAACCTTATAAAGATCCGGCAGGGGGCCGAATGGAAAACAGCGTTCCTGACAACTGAGGGGCTGTTTGAAAACCTGGTTATGCCCTTCGGTCTCACTAACGCTCCTGCTGTTTTTCAGAACTTTATTAATGTTGTTTTTTCTGACTTGATTGGATGTTATGTAGTCATTTACCTGGATGACATCTTGATTTACTCTGAAGACAGTCAGTCACACTTACACCATCTACGTACGGTTCTTATGAGACTCCGGGAGAACCATTTGTATGCTAAGCTGGAGAAGTGCTCATTTTTTATGCAAGAACTATCTTTTCTAGGGGTGTAATTGTATCTGGAGAGGGATTCCGCATGGATCCAGGGAAGGTTTAGGCCACTACAGATTGGGTGCAGCCTCATGACCTGAAGGGGTTGCAGCAATTTCTGGGCTTCGCTAATTATTATACGAAGTTCATTAAAGGGTTCTCGCAGGTGGTGAAACCCTTGACGGACCTCACTCTTAAAGGGGCAGATGTAAAAAAATGGTCCGTGGCCGCAAAAAATTCCTTCCTTAAATTAAAGAAGTGTTTTACTACAGCCCCTGTGTTGGTACAACCCGATTCGTCAAGACCTTTTATCGTCGAGGTCGACGCTTCGGAGGTGGGGGTGGGGGCAGTATTGTCACAGGGCCCCCCTACCCTGACTAACCTCAAACCCTGTGCCTTTTTCTCTAAGAAGTTCTCTTCAGCTGAGAGAAACTATGATGTCGGTAACAGGGAATTGTTAGCAGTTAAATTGGCCTTCGAAGAATGGAGGCATTTTTTGGAGGGGGCCACTCATCCCATTACAGTCATCACTGATCATAAAAATCTGGCCTATATTGAGTCTGCTAAGAGGTTGACCCCCAGACAGGCTCTGTGGGCACTTTTTTTTTCTCGATTTCATTTTACCATCACGTTCCGACCAGGGTCTAAAAATGTAAAGGCGGATGCCTTATCCCGAAGTTTTGATTCTGTGTCCCCTTCAGAACCTCCTTCCTCCATTCTTCAACCGGGAGTGGTTGTAGCCGAAATCTCCTCTGAGCTACAGAGAGAGATTCTGGAAGCACAAGCTCCCAGGAATAAACCCCCAGGTAAATTGTTTGTACCTAAACAATTCCGTCTCACACTCCTTCAAGAATTTCATGATTCTGTGTTAAGTGCACACCCTGGTATTGCAGCCACCTGGGGGGCAGTAGCTAGGGGTTCTTGGTGGCCCTCTATGGGTACTGATATAAAAAGGTTTGTGAATACTTGTGGGGTGTGCGCTCGCTCTAAAAGTTCTCAGGTCCGGCCGGCGAATTGGTGCCTTTGCCAATTCCGGATAAACCATGGACACACCTGTCCATGGACTGACTCACCAATCTTCCATCTTCCAAGGGCAACTCAGTGGTATGGGTAGTGGTTGATAGATTTTCTAAGCAAGCCCACTTTGTGCCATTACCTGCATTACCATCTGCTGAAACCTTGGCCCGCTTGTTTATACTGCACATTGTTCGACTGAATGGAGTGCCTGTGAACGCGGTGTCGGACAGGGGTGTGCAATTTGTGGCCAGGTTTTGGAGAGCGTTTTGTATGAAGTTGGGGGTCATGTTGTCATTCTCCTCTGCCTATCACCCGGAATCCAACGGACAAACAACGCACCAACCAGTCATTGGAGCAGATTCTGAGGTGCCTGGCCTCCTCCAGACAGGAAGACTGGTGTGAGGTATTACCCATGGCAGAATTTGCATTCAACTGTCGGATTAATCAGTCTACCGGAAAGTCTCCCTTTCAGGTCAATTATGGGCTTGTTCTGCAGTTTGGGGAATTTTCCCGTATGGATTCGGATTGCCCTGGTGCCGAGGGGATGGTACAACAGTTAAAAACCCTCTGGAAGGAGGTGCAGGGGAACATCTCCAAAGCCCAGAAGAAGTTCAAACATTTTGCGGACAGGAGGAGGGGGGTGATTCCTGCGTTGACAGTGGGGGAAAAAGTCTGGTTGTCCACCCCTAACATCAATCTTAAAATACCCTCGATTGTAGAGGTGATCAACCCGGTGGCATACAGATTACAGTTGCCCACCTCCTTCAAAATCTCTAACGTCTTCCACAGGTCCCTATTAAAACCTGTGGGGACAGTTAGAGAAGATCCCTCATCCGTGGCTTCACCAGTGTTGGTAGAGGGTCAACTGGAGTGTGAGGTAGGGCGCATCGTTGATTCACGGTGGGTGCGCCGGAGACTTCAGTACCTTATTCATTGGAAGGGATATTCTGTTGAGGATCGGTCATGGGTTCCGGCAAGTTCGGTGCACGCTGATCGACTGGTGCTGGCTTTTCATGCCAGATACCCTGAGAAACCTGGGGGTCCATTGGCCCCCCATTAAGAGGGGGGTTCTGTCATGGTTAGGACATGGTTAATGAACATAAGGATGAGTGACCTCATGGAGATCAACATCCAACACTGCGGAGACACCATCACATGTTTCTCAACGCAGTGATCTAGAGCAATGCCCCCATCCCTTATGGGAAATATGCAAAAGCATGTAAATTAACAGCCGCGGAGACACCATCACATGTTTCTCAACGCAAGCAATGACTAGCCAGGTCTTTCCCCGGGAAGGAACAACCACGGGAAGGGCAGTCTCCAATGAAGGAAACCACCTATGCCAAAACATGGTATCCATCCACAGACAGCTGTTTCGGGGTATTGCCCCTCATCAGTGTGGAGTAGGAAACTGGCTAGTAGGAGCTAGTAGGACATGGTTAATGTCCTGTTCTCACAGGGTTAACTTTTGCCGGCCTCTCTTTGAATCTGGGACTAGGATTAGGATTCCCTGTCAGCTATACTGTTATTCTGGCTGTGTGTCTGACCCCCCTGGTGTGTGTGGATACTGCATTGCTTGTTTGATTCCCGTGTATGACCCGGTCTGTCCCCTCACTCTGAACTCCGTCTCTCGTTTTGGTACTATTGTCTTCTCTGGTTCTGACCTCCTGGCTTGGCTATTGTTACTCCGTTAGGGTTTGTCCCTATTGTACCGTTCATTGCCCGTTCTGGTTTTCTGATCTATTGCTACGTCCTGACTATTCGCTCTGTCTAACCCTTTGGTACTGTCCTGCTATCTCGTGCTTTGACCTCAGCTTGATCTGGTTTCTGTCTCTGTCTCTGCCCCTTGGTAACTTGTCCCGTAGTTACCTTTCTAGGAGTTTCCCTGCAGCTCCTAGCTCTGTGGAGCTTAGGTCACGCCCCCAGCAGTCACGTGCTTCAGGTCCTGATAGCCTGAAGCACGCATCGTCACTGCTGCTGTCCCGCTCCACAGGTATCTTTGAGCACTGTTTTTGTACTCAGGACACGCACACTGGCTCAGTGAGCAAGTGCAGAGTGGTGTTCCTGACAGCTCTCTTTTCAGGTCTCTGCTGCTTGTAGCTAAGCTGCGTCCCTCTCCTGCGTGATGGTTTCTAACCTGTATGGCAGACAGCGTGAGCCTATATCAAGGGCACTGTCCTTTTCACTGTCGGCCCCGGGCTCTTGGTCTGCTGCCGTGCCTTCAGGTGTTCGGTGTGGCCAGGGAGCTTGAGTCCCCTGCCCTCCAGATCGGGCAGTCGGGGCGTACAGCACCTGCCCTGCCAAGGACTCTGGCGTCCCTTTTTGTCAGCGCTCCGCTCTGAGGTCAGCTCTGACACCGCTGCAATTCCCCAGAGCCCTTGTCTCTGCTTCTGTCCATTCCCTCTCCACAGACCAACCGCCAACTCTCCTCTCTCACTGTCCTGTCACAAGCTCCAGCTGGCTTCCATTTCCATGACAACTCTCATGTTTACTCTCTCAGCTGACTTCTTTCTGACTCACTAACCCCACCTGCTGGCCCGTATTTATAAGGAAGCTCCCCTTTCTGGCCTGGAGCAGGAGTTGACATGTACACTGTTACCTGGCATGGGGACACCCCCCCGCCTCCAGGCATGACATCACCCCTCAGAGTGAGGCAATATCACCGTGGCAACTGGAATCTGGGTGCCACATTCCCCCCAGTGAAATTCAGTACTCCCGGACTGAGGTAACATAACAAGAACTGTTAACAACAACAATAAATGAAAATCTACAAAGTCTTAAAAATGTAAAAATTATCAAAACTTAAAAAAAAACCACAATAACACAGTTACTGCAGCCACCAGTCCTTACGCTGCTGTCCAGGAATTGTCTTTGTCCTTGTACCTGGAGTTTGGTTGGTGGGAACTGCCTTAGCCCACTTTGTGTGTTGTCCCTGGGCGTGGCTACAGGGCACTTTGTAGATGGGCCTGGTTTTCGGCCACGCCACCGGCTTATTATCAAGGCCAATTTGGGGTAACTATTTACAAATAAAGTCCTGACCACACCTAGTCCTATGGCCCAATTGTCCTTCAACTGAATGAATACTTAAAAAGTTCATACAGTAAGTCTCTGTAGGCTCTCATGCTTAACGGTTACAAATATACATTTTTATTAACTTATTTACATTATCACGAAACAATCACTGACCTCAGGGAGACCAGTCAAAGAAAACACTGCGGCAGCCGGCAAAGGTGCTCAATCAGTAAAATCCTAGGTGCAATGCTCCCTGGGAAATACAAATATGCAAATAAAGTCTGTGGAGCTTCATTTAAGAGTCTCAAACACGGGACTAGCCAGATTTTCCTCCAGGGAAGGACGCAGCCAAGGGGTGGCTCCTTTCGGAAACCACCATTACCACCATATTATGTGGCCCTTTAAGTCAATATCCAGCTCTTTACGAGTTTACAGATATGACAAGGGAAATACCAAGGCCAGGTATCCATCCACAGACAGCTGTTTCAGGGTGTTGCCCCTCATCAGTGTGGAGTAGGATTCTGGCTAGGTGGGAGCAATGCCTAGTAGACCAACATCACGAAACAATCACTGACCTCAGGGAGACCAGTCAAAGAAAACACTGTGGCAACCGGCAAAGGCGCTCAAACAGTGAAATCCTAGTTGCAATGCTACCTGGGAAATACAAATATGCAAATAATCTTCAGTAGTAGCCTATTAACCCAAGAAACTGCCTTACTTCATGAATGGTGGTGGGTCTTTGCCAGTCCCGTATAACGGTGACTTTGTCAGGGTCTGGTGCTACACCTTCAGCGCTTACCATATGGCCTAAATACTGCACCTTGGGCTTCAAAAGGTGACATTTGAACGGCTTTACTTTCAAGCCAAAGTTGGACAGGGCTTCGAATACCTTGGCTAGGTGCTTCAAATGGTCTTCGTAGGTTTTAGAGAAGACGATGATGTCATCCAGGTACAGCAGAATGGTTTCAATGTTTTGATGTCCAAGGCAGCATTCCATTAACAGCTGAAATGTTCCCGGCGCATTGCTGAGCCCGAACGACATGTAGTTATACTCCCAGAGGCCCATTGGTGTCGTAAACCCTGTCTTCTCTTTGTCTGCCTCTGCCACGGGAACCTGCCAATACCCACTGGTGAGATCTAAAGTAGAGAAATAGTTAGCTGTTCTCAGTGCAGCTAGTGATTCCTCAATTCTAGGTAATGGGTAAGCGTCCTTATGTGTAATCCTGTTAATCCGCCTGTAGTCTACACACATTCTCATAATACCATCTTTCTTTTTAACAAGGACTAAGGCTAGTTTCACACTAGTGTATGGCAGAGCTGCGGAGGGATGCGGACTTCCTCCGTGAAGCTCCGCCCACTGCTGCGCCTCCTCCGTGAATCTCCGCCTATGTCAGCATGCAGCCTGCGTAACCTATCTTTAGCATTGGGTACGCAGGCCATGCCGATGTATGCAGATGCCTCCGCATGCGTCGTTTTGACGACGCAGCGACCTCAACAAAATCCAACACGCTGCGTTCGGGGCAGATCGCCGCACCGTCAAAATGACGCATGTGGAAGCATCCGCTTACATCGGCATGGCCTGTGTACCCAATGCTAAAGATAGGGTATGCAGGCCGAATGCTGACGTAGGCGGAGCTGAACGGAGGAGGTGCGGCAGTGGGCGGAGCTTGACTGAGGAAGTCCACATCCCTCTTCAGCTCTGCCATAGGCTAGTGTGAAACTAGCCTAATGGAGCTGCCCAGAGGCTACAACTATCTCTGATTACCACAGCCTCCTTCATCTCCCTTAACATACTCTTGGTACATTGATAGTGTGCCGGGGTTACATCATGGGTGGATGATTTCTGGTGGGGATATGGTGTTGGACCCCTTTTGCCTGCCCAAAGTTTAGAGGATGTTCGCTGAAGACCCGTTCAAATTCTCGAGCTACACGGTAAGCCCTATGCTTTTGGTGTGAAGGGGTGGAGTCAGTGCCTACGTGTAGCTGCTGACACCAATCTTCCATCTGCCCTTCAGAGCCATTGTCTTACACCTGGTCAGATGGAAGCAAAGGTTCTGCTGCCTCTATTGCATTGTTTCTGACAGTGAACAGCTTAGCAAGGGTGGCATACAGGAGTAAATGGACCTCTCCCCACAATTTAAGATGCGGATTGGTACTCTCCCCTTGCAGACATCAACTACCACTCTGGCTGTCAGGATAGTGGGCCTACTATCAGAGTACATGGGTTCTACCAGGGCTTGGTAATCTTGACCCCTGAGGCCTATTGCTGCCCAACACCAATTTAACATTTCACTTCTGGGAGGTACTGCAATGGGGAATGGATCACTTAAGCTCCCATCACACTCAGCGATGCTACAGCGATCCCGACAACGATACGACCTAGCAGGGATCATTGCTGTGTAGCTATGTGGTCGCTGGTGAGATGCCAAACAGTCAGATCTTCTCAACAATGCAGCAACAATACGGTGACCCTAGCGACCTTTGTAAAGATGTCGGCAAATCCACGCCTATGTGTCTTGCTTCTGAGTTGCTAACGAGGTCGTTGGTACGGTGTCAAACATACCGATGCATGCTACCCAGCGGGACCTCAACAATCATAAAAATATCCAGGTCATTCCGACACGACCAGCGATCTCACAGCAGGGGCCTGGTCGCTGTTACCTGTCAAACAGCGAGATCGCTGCTGTGGTTGCTGTTGCGTCACAAAACTTGTGACTCAGCAGCGATCTCGCTAGTGATCTCGCTTAGTGTGATGGGGGCTTTACTCTGACACTGCCGACTTCTCCACCAGACAGCTCTACCTGTTGTCTCTGCATCAGGGCTCTGATCTCCTTTTGCAGGACTGGCTGCTGACTGGAGCTGGCAGTCTCGGCTACCTGTTGTAACAAAACAATAATTTCTCAATTTTCAATTTCATTAGTGCCTAAAGTAATCATAGGATGGCATTCTCAAATTATTGGGTTCTACAGGAAGAGCAAATAGATAGTCGTGGTATGGCACTGCATCCTGTCAACGCTAGAGTACCTTTTGTTTAATTACCAGCATTATATAAAAATTTTAAAATGCAGATGAAGGTGATAGAAAACCACAATCTATGTCCTCCCAGTATTCCTCTGTACACATCTCAGTATTCTGATCACTATTAGCATGATCTATTTCCATTTAACATTTCTCGGTCTTCGGATCACAGATGACAACCTGCTTCAGCCGCAGGGCAATGAGTATGGCCTACGATAGAACAGTTCTGGATGACATTTTTACAGTGTCAAACATTAATTAGTCCTAAACAAAATTATTTCTCTACAACACAGTCGGTGGTCACTTATTAATCCCCCCCCCATTTAGTGGAATATGAAGGCCTTGAGATTCATTTGTAGGAATTCAGATATTAAAGGTATGAAAGATTAACATTATCTTTTAAGTTTAAACAGATTATTGAAGAAATTTAAACAAGTTACAGTGCCTTGCGAAAGTATTCGGCCCCCTGGAACTTTTCAACCTTTTACCACATATCATGCTTCAAACATAAAGATACCAAATGTAAATTTTTGGTGAAGAATCAACAAGTGGAACACAATTGTGAGGTTGAATGAAATTTATTGGTTATTTTAAATTTTTGTGGAAAGTCAAAAACTGAAAAGTGGGGCGTGCAATATTATTTGGCCCCTTTACTTTCAGTGCAGCAAACTCACTCCAGAAGTTGATTGTGGATCTTTGAATGATCCAATGTTGTCCTAAATGACTAATGATGAAAAATATAATCCACCTGTGTGTAAGTCTCCGTATAAATGAACCTGCACTGTGATAGTCTCAGGGTTCTGTTTGATGCACAGAAAGCATCATGAAGACCAAGGAACACAACAGGCAGGTCCGTGAAACTGTTATGGAGAAGTTTAAAGTTTTTGGATACAAAATGATTTCCAAAACTTTAAACATCCCAAGGAGCACTGTGCAAGCCATCATATTGAAATGGAAGGAATATCATACCACTGCAAATCTACCAAGACCCGGCTGTCACTCTAAATTTTAATCTCAAACAAGGAGAAGACTGATCAGAGATGCAGCCAAGAGGCTCATGATCACTCTGGATGAACTGCAGAGATCTACAGTTGAGGTGGGACAGTCTTTACAAAGGATAACAATCAGTCGTACACTGCACAAATCTGGCCATTATGAAAGAGTGGCAAGAAGAAAGCCATTTCTCAAAGATATCCATAAAATGCGTTGTTTAAAGTTTGCAACAAGCCACCTGGGAGACACACCAAACATGTGGAAGAAGGTGCTTTGGTCAGAAGAAACCAAAAATCGAACTTTTGGCAACAATGCCAAACGATATGTTTGGTGTAAAGGCAACACAGCTCATCACCCTGAACACACCTCCCCATTGTGAAAAATGGTGCTGGCAGCATCATGGTTTGGGCCTGCTTTTCTTCAGCAGGAACAGGGAAGATAGATAAAATTGATGGGAAGATGGATGGAGCCAAATACAGGACCATTCTTGAAGAAAACCTGCAAAAGACCCGAGACTGGGACGGAGATTTGTCTTCCAACAAAACAATGATCCCAAACATAAAGCAAAATCTGCAATGGAATGGTTCACAAATAAACATATCCAGGTGTTAGAATTCAATTCAAAGTCCAGACCTGAATCCAATCGAGAAGCTGTGGAAAGAGCTGAAAACTGCTGTTCACAAACCTCACTGAGCTCAAGCTGTTTGCCAAGGAAGAATGGGCAAGAATTTCAGTCTCTCGATCTAGAAAACTGATAGAGACATACCCCAAGAGACTTTCAGCTGTAATCGCAGCAAAAGGTGGCGCAACAAAGTATTAAGTTAAAGGGGCCAAATAACATTGCACGCCCCACTCTTCAGTTTTTGAATTTCCACAAAAATTTAAAATAACCAATAAACTTCATTTAACTTCACAAGTGTGTCCCACTTGTTGTTGATTTTTCACCAAAAATTTACATTTGGGATCTTTATGTTTGAAGCATGATATGTGGGAAAAGGTTGAAAAGTTCCTGGGGGCCGAATACTTTCGCAAGGCACTATATTCAACATTTTTGTAGCCTCCCTTTGCAGAACAGTAGAACCATAATTGTGTTGTATTACAATACTAGCCCAAGGGAAAACCAGAAATTCTTGATGCAATAACGCAACTGCCCCACAACAAAGGTGAACTGTACTACAATGCTGTGAATAGGATAAATTGTCCAATGTCTGATGCCAGACTCCTTTAAACATCAATTACCTGCTGGTGTTCATCACCAACTTTAACCATAAACCAAAAATATTAATTTTTTTAAGGAGTCTCTGGACCCATATGTGAATTGTGAATCTATGTTATTACGGTATCCAAGTTGTGTTTGTGTCGTGTTTGTGTCGTTTGTGTCTTAAATGCAGGTGGTTGGATGATTGCTGATGACCCTGAGGATTTAAAGACTGCTTTTAAGAAAGTATCAGGATCAACTTCAGCTGGAGGATTTTAAGCAACAGTGGAGGAGGAGGAGGTTGTGTTTCTTCAACATTAACTGTCCTTCTTTGATGGGGTGTCACTTAATCTTAGAAGTATGGGCTGGTCTGATGTGATCACACTAACATTCAAAGGAAGATTGCATTTCATTGGTTGTCCATCTATGTATCTTTTGTATTTTTTGTAGACACCAGCTGCAATTTCCTTTATTACAAACACAACCTCTGCAACTCTGGAACGCAACAAGCAGGTGCACGTCAACTCACCGCATACACAGAAAAGCTCCACGATATCTTCCTCTGTGACTCTTGGATGCAAATTATTAATGGTCATTTTTGCGCCTTATAAAGAGCTAAAGAGAGACTCTTTATGAGTGGGTCCTACTGATGTACTGGCCTCCTTTGTGAAAAGTGTCCATGACACGTTGGTTACCGCCTTTGTGTGCAATACAGGTGGTCAATTGACGAACTGTCGTGCTGAGTAGTCATGGATGCTTTGTATCCATCATTCTGTAACACTTTAGTAAGAAGAGATAAAGTTTGCCCAAGAGAAAATTCATTTCCAGACAATCACAGCCTTTTTTGAACATTGTTTGCAGCTGTGATCTTCATCTTGATGGGGTTGTGTTAAAGTTCCAAGTCATCATCAATACCATAATCGTCTATATCTTGTAAAAGGAAATCAGTTGTTTCCCAGGTTCGTGGTTAACTACGTTTATTGACATTCCTTTAACAGTGTTCGTTACACTGTAACAAATATTTATCGGCTGTGACATTTGGATATTCTTGGTAATATGTATGGGTGAAGATGAAGAACTTTGGCCACGGTTGTGTTGATAGTTATGGTCGGTGCACTCGTCTTCAAACTTAGTTTTTCACGAGCATCTATCAGTTTGTTTGGTTTTCCTCCAACACTGATCTGCTTTGTATAATTCAGCATCTCATGAGCATGTTGCACTTTGCCCTTTATACATAAATGTGCGTGTTTGGCAACATATTTCTTACAGGCATCTTTTATGCAGAGCTTCGGACGCGCAACTGTTTCACCGATTTTCTGACAGGCATGAAACGCATTCTGGTAATTGGTGGTGGGCGGCTAACCGACTAATCATTGTAGGCTGCATCCTGGATCTCATATCTCCCATAGCCACCGCTGTTATTAATCCTGTACGTTCCCATTCCTGTCGTCACCATGACCCTTTTCCTAATCACTTCATCCAACAACTCGTCTGACATATTTTTGCCAAAAACCTGCACCTTCCCATCAGCAACTGTAGGAAACCACGTTACTGTTTTCCAGTGTGTTAATGATGCCCGTGCAAAAAAAAAAGTTTACACACTATGTTGATGTGTACTCCCCCACGGGTAAATGTTTGTCAGCCAATACTCTCAGTGTATGGCCATTCCAAGAATTCTTATGGAACTAATTTATGGACTTCCATGCGCTGCTTGACAAAATACAGGATTCCAATTATGGTGGAAGATTAATCATTTATTCCCAACGCGTTTCGAAGTAAAAACTACTTCTTCCTCAGGGGATGACAAACATGACCTTTGGACATGCAGCAGCTGACTACTAATCGTACATGCCTGATCTCTCCTGCAATAGGTGAGTGAATTTCTTTTATATTTTTTAATATTAACCCGGATAAGACCCTATTTGCACTTTTTTGTTCCTATATTGTAATACATTCCAAGAATAGGAGACCCGCTCCTTTGTAATGGGAAATTTTTTTAATGAGGCCCTCCTACACGTAAATTCCAAGGTGGATTGGGGTGCGTGCAAATGTGGTCCAGGCCTTGCATTCACTTCATGGTCATACATTATGGTATTAACAAAAGGATTAATAATGGGAACTTTTGTTTCATGTGGACATCCAGTATGTCATTTCAAAGGCTTTTAGGGTGCGTATAACTTTGGAGCAGGCCAGACATAGCATTCAATGCATAAGTAAACCCTTTGGGAGTACAAAATGAATAATGTGTACTTGGTTTTCCTGTGGCCATCCAGTACGTGGTTTCAAAGAATATTTTGGGATGCGTGTGACTTTGGTGCAGCCCAGACCTTGCATTCAATGCATAAGCCTGTAACACTATGGGAGTGCAAAATGAATAATGTGAACTTGTTTTTCCTGTGGAAATCCAGTACATGGTTTCAAAGGATTTAAGGGGTGCGTGTGACTTTGGGACAGGCCAGACCTTGCATTCAATGCATAAGCAAACACTATGGGAGTCCAAATTGAATAATATGAACTTGGTTTTCCTGTGACCATCCAGTACGTTGTTTCAAAGGATATTTTATGGTGCGTGTGACTTTGGTGCAGGCCAGACCATGCATTCAATGTATAGGCAAACACTATGGGAGGACAAAATAATGTGAACTTGTTTTTCCTGTGGACATCCAGTACGTGGTTTCAAAGGCTTTTTGGGTGCGTGTAACTTTGGGGTAGGCCTGGCCTTGCATTCAATGCATAGGCTAACAGTATGGCAGTACCAAAAGACTAAAGTGAACTTGGTTTTCCTGTGGCCATTCAGTACCTGGGTTCAAAGGCTTTTTGTGGTGCGTATGACTTTGTGGCAGGGCAGGGCTTGCATTCAGTGTATAGGCAAAGAGTATGGGAGACCCACTTCCTTCTAATGGGAACATTTGTCTCATGAGGCCTTCAAGTACGTCTGTTGAAAGGCTTATTAGGGTGCATGTGAATTTGGTGCAGGGCAGGCCTTGCATTCAATGCATAAGCAAACACTATGGTAGTACAAAATGAATAATGTGAACTTGTTTTTCCTGTAGTCATCCAGTACGTGGTTTCAAAGGATATTTTGGGGTGTGTGTGACTTTGGGGCAGCCCAGACCTTGCATTCAATGCATAAGCAAACACTATGGGAGTACAAAATGAATAATGTGAACTTGGTTTTCCTGTGGCCATCCAGTACGTGGTTTCAAAAGATATTTTGGGATGCCTGTGACTTTGGGGCAGGCCAGACCTTGCATTCAATGCATAGGCTAACAGTATGGCAGTAGCAAATGAAAAATAATGGCAACTTTTGTTTCATGTGGCCATCCAGGTTGTCTGTTCCAAGGGGTATTGGGGTGCGTGTAACTTTGGAGCAAGGCAGCCCTTGCATTCAATGCATAGGCAAACACTGTGGCAGACCCACTTTCTTATAGTGGGAACATTTTTTCATGAGGGCCTCCTGTACGTCTCGTGAAAGGGGTACTGGGGTGCATCCTAATTTTTGACAGCCCAGACACTCAAAGCATAGGCAATAACAGTAGAAGAGACACACTGTTTAATAATGGCCCTTTAAGAATAGTAATGCTGACTGATGCCCCTATAAAAATATTCTTTGTGACTTTAAGAGTCACTCCTTCATAGATGATACAAGATGAGTCTGATCATGTGTCACACATCATCCTGGAAAGCATGTGTCTTAACATATTTCTCTGTAAAATCCGTTTTGGGTTCATTTTTGTATGTTTTAGTGTGCGCATGCAAAAGTGGTGTCACACTCTGACAACATTGGTCACAGCGGTGACCTAGGAGTCAGAAATGCTTCTATGGACGTTTCCATGATGTTCCCATGTTGTTTGTGCACTGCTCCCATACATTTCAGAAGTTTAGATACCCTAAAACACCTCCGGGGGGGGGTTGAGGCAAAAAAGCTTGGATTTCCCATAGACTAACACTGGGTTCGTTGCAGGTGTTGAGTACCCGTGTATTACAATTTGATTGACCCAGACAACAAGCACTGAGGTATTTTAGTGTTCGCTCATCACTAGTCAAGATTAGTGATGTCTCAATCCTAGAAATGGAGGCAGAAACTTATTGATCATGCAATACCATCAGGAAGTATCTGGATCCAAATTGATTCAGCAGCAGGACAATGACCCCAAACGTACAGGCAATGCCATTAAGAACTATCTTCAGTGTAAAGAACAAGGAGTCCTGGAAGTGATATTATAGCGTGTGAGCATATATTTCCCCATAAAACAACTATTATTCATCAATATTAAAAAACACCTACCCAGTGAAAAAAAGGTTAGATACCCAAATAAACTGACCAAAAATTAATTTGCCTATAGATTCCCTACAGTAGACCTAGAATTGCCCCTGCCTGGCTGTGGAGGTTGTCACCCTAAAAGAACGATTTTCTGTCACCCCCACTATTACAGAACCACTCAGCACCCAGAATATGTTGTGCAGTTATATGTGTCATGGTCACGAGTGTCTGGACGCAGATGTTTCCGCAAGGCGAACCCATAACACACGTGACCCTGGATACAGCGCCTCCAGTGGGGCGAATTTAAATAATAAAACGTGCAGATGGATACACCGCCTCCACCTGGCGAATTTAGGTATTACACGTTAATATAAATTCTGGAAACCCCGCCTCCAGTACGGCAAATTTAAACAATAAGGGGGAACCTGGGAAACATTAACAATGGTGGGCCCTGCGATAGGGAATAGGGAAGTGGAGACCTGAGCTCCCCTGAGCCAGTGTCCCTGCACTCCTTACGTTCCCTATACAGGCTCCGCACCTGTCGCCACACGCAAACCTTAAACCCTTGCTCGCCCTGAACCTAAACCCTCACTAGGGAGTAGGCCGGTGCGGAAACTAATCCCACCACTGCACTAATAACACACATGAGGGAAAGAGACAATACAGGGGGACACCACTTAGCTTTATGCTCTGTGCTTATGCTCCTGCAACAGAGCCCTCCACCTGCGGGCGTCTTCTCCTCCACCCGGATCCATCACCATAACAGGGTCCTTCACCATAGTGCAGCCTTGGAGCAGAGTCCACCACCAGTTGCTGCTGCTTAGTAACAGAGTCCCAAAGATGAGTTCAGCTTCTGCCACGAAGGCAAGCATGCTTGAGTCCAGCTCAGCAGCCAAGTCCCACATGGTGAGTGCCACTCTCCATAGTCGCCACTCCACCAGTCCATGCAGACACTTCCTGCCGACACCATCACTGCGACCCCACCACGCCATGCCAGCCCTTCGTCCAGACACCATAGCTGACACATGTCCCCCCTGGCTAAGCTGCGCAGGACTCCTCCTCAGCTCCATCCTTCCACCAGGCTCTCACCAACTCAGAATCAATGAATGAATATCACCAGCCGTGATTACACACCCTGAGACTCATTTATAGAGCCCCACACCTGATTCATAATTATGTGCGCATTAAACCTAAAGTGCGATACCACTAACCACCACCGGGGACAGTCAAGTCACTTTGGCAACTTGCCAAAAGGAAAAAAAAGGTCACTCTGTGCTTTTAAAACTGTCAGATCAAATTCAGATCATGACAATATGTATATATAATAGGTTCCATGTGAGATGCATGTCCCAAATGTATCAGCAGTGTCCGCCCTCCCCCCACCTTTGAAATTCCCACAGTAAACATCCGCAGGCTCCGGCCACCTGTGGCTTTTGTAATGCATGTCTGGCCTGACGCTTGTCTATTGGCCAGCCCTCTGTATCTGTGTGATATATTCTGTGTCCTGTGAGTAAAGTGTTGTCAGACTGGAAACACATGGAGAAGCAGTGATCTTTTATATGCGCCCATACACTCAGAGGAATTTCAGCCAGCGTCCTTCATTCAGACTCCAGCCAACGCAGAGCGGACCTCCGAAAACACGGGGTGGTACTGAAAGAGGTACTCCAGCTTGGTAGACCCCGTTACACTGGTGGCAGCGGTGGGATATGATACCCCTTCTACAGGAGGAAAGGAATGAATGGAAAATGATTACCAGAAGTTAAAGAGGACTACATTAAAAGACCTGGTGGAAACCCGAGGGTTGATCACCAGCAACAAAACAAAAGCGGATTTGATAGCAGCCATCATCCCAATGTGAATGTTGAGGAGACCGAATTCCAGAGGGAGGTAAAGAACAGACTGGCGTTCTATGGCCCAAACCCTGCAGTAGAGATCATACGAGAGGTGATGGCTGATGTGCGTACTGTTCTGAAGGAAAAGATGGCCGAGCGGACCAGGATAGAGCTAGCCAAGATGGAGATGGCAGAGCGGACCAAAGTGGAGCTGGCCAAGATGGAGATGGCAGAGCGGAGAGAGGAGAGTCAGCGAGCAGGGGGAGCTCTGGCCTTCGACCAGGTACCTTCAACAGTAAGCCACAAAAAGATCCAGTACAATGCCTTCCGACAGTTGGGGGAGGCAGAGGAAGACATTGATGGCTTTCTGCAGGACTTTGAGCGGCAGTGTGCTCTTCATCAAGTGAAGCCGGAGGAACGGGTACATATTCTGGCCAGCAAGCTGACAGGCCGGGCAGCGGACGCCTATCGCACGGTACCTGATGAGGACTGTATGGACTATGAGCGAATCAAAGAAGTGATCTTGGCGCGGTATGCGCTGACACCAGAGGCCTACCGCCAAAAGTTCTGCGGACTTATAAAATGCGTAACCGATACCCACGCTGAATGGACCTGTAAATTACGGCGGTCACTGCTACAGTGGGTACAAGGGAGCCAAGCAACCACTAAGGAGGACGTCCTCCAGCTCTTCCTATTAGAATGATTCTTTAATGGACTAAACCCCGAGACACAGGAATGGCTTCGGGACAGGTGGCCAACGACTCTTGAGGAAGCCGCTCGTCTGGCCGATGAACATCATGATGCCAGGAGGCCGCAGTTGTCCGGATCAAAGGTGGTCACTAGGGGCCCGCCCATGAACCTGGAGGGCCCCAAACCACTGAAGATTGTAGGGGTCCAGCTAGAAACCCGGCCTACAACAGTCCCCCTGGGGCGCGATGCCACAACTGTCGTCAGCTGGGCCACCTGCAAAGACAATGTCCCAACCGGACTCAGCATACCCAGTGGCCAAAGGTGGGAACAGCTACCTTCAGCCGGGCTGCTGTACACTGCTACCAAGGCGAAGCTGACCCGGCATTGCGGGCTACGATTAACCAAGGGGTGGAAGAGATGGAGGAAGTGCTGCATGAAGTAGACCCCATGCAGGCAGCCCGGGCAGATAATCGACAACAGCATCGACAAGTCGTGTGGGTTAATGGGAAACGTATGCAGGGACTAAGAGATTCCGGGTCAACTTTGACCCTTGTGAAGCCTCATCTCATCCGGGACCAAGAGAAGACGGACTGCACAGTGGCAGTCCGTGTAGCAGGGGGAGCCATACATCGACTACCCACTGCCAGGATTCACCTGAACTGGGGAGTCAGGGATGGCCTTGTTGAGGTTGGCTTGATGGAGGATTTGCCTGCAGATGTCTTGCTGGGAAATGACTTGGGGCCCATGTTGTCTGCATTCTCGGTGGCCCCTCTGGCTGAGACATATCCTGTGACCACCCGGAGACAAGCTCGAGCTGCGGAGGCGGAATCACACTCAGAGGCCCAGGTAAGACATTCCAGCCCTACACGTATTATCATAGCCAGACACATTTCTTGGGCCACCCCAGATGAATTTAAGAGGGAGTTACTTGAGGATCCTTCATTAGAGGGATATCGTGGGAAGGCACAGGAGGGGAGAGGGGTACTGGAAGGGGAACAGTTTGTATGGAAGCAGGGACTCCTACCGGATCACAGAGCAGCACCACACAGGGACGAGCCCCACTATAAAACAACAGCTGGTAGTTCCCAAGAAGTATAGGCAGGAGTTACTGCAAATCTCTCATGATATACCCTTGGCCGGGCACTTCGGCGTCAGTCGCACCAGGCATCGTCTGACACAAAACTTCTTTTGGCCGGGGGTAACCTATGATGTTCGTCAGCACTGCCAGACCTATGACAGCTGTCAGCGCATTGGAAAGAGGGGGGATCGATGCAAGGCCAGATTACGCCCCCTCCCCATTGTGGAGGAACCATTTAGCCGAGTAGCGGTCGATCTGATAGGGCCGTTACACAAACCCAGTCCGTCCGGGAAAAAGTATATATTGACAGTGGTAGATTATGCCACATGGTATCCAGAGGCGGTTGCGTTACCTAACATACTGGCAGAGACGGTGGCGGCCGCCCTGCTCCAGGTTTTCTCACGGGTTGTATTTCCCCTGGAGATTATCTCGGACCAGGGTACCCAGTTTACAGCAGAGGTGACCAACCAACTGTGGAAGCTGTGCGGCGTAAAGTCCATTAGAAGCGCCCCATACCACCCGCAAACCAATGGGTTGTGTGACCCCTTTAATGGGACACTAAAACAGCTCATTGGGACTTTTACCAGGACCTACAGGGACTAGGAGAAATTCTTGCCACACCTCCTGTTTGCCTATCGGGAGGTGCCCCAAGAATCCACGGGGTTCTCCCCGTTCGAGCTGGTATACGGGAGACGGGTAAAGGGACCCCTAGACTTAGTGCTGGAACACTGGGAAGGGGAGGGCCTCATAGAAGGGGTACCTATTGTACCCTATGTGCTGGAATTCTGGGACCGCCTACAGGAGCTGACCCAGGTTGTACGTGAGAACCTGCAGGTGACACAGCGGCGCCAGCGCTTATGGTACGATCGGAGAGCCAGAGAGCGCACTTTGGAAATAGGACAGAAGGTCCTGGTGTTAGAGCCCACTAAGCATAATAAGTTTCAAGCTGCATGGAAGGGGCCCTACCAGGTAGTGGGGAAAATAGCCGACACAACCTATGACTATAATGTCGCCGATTGTGACGACCCCAGGGTTATCCGCATGTTCCACGTGAATATGCTGAAGCCCTACCGGGAGCGCCCTGAAGAGGTAGTGGCCATCTGTGCACCTGAAGCAGAGGATTTAGCCGGACTTCCCTTGCCGGATGTCTTAGGGGAAAGGACTCAATCTAAAACATGGGACCAGGTACACTTGGGCGCAGACCTAGGCCCCCGGGAAAACAGCAGGCGGAGGCGTTGTTGAGGCTGCGACAGAGGATGTTTTCAGAGAGACCGGGGTACACTCGCCTGGCACAACACAAGGTTGAGACCCAGGATCAGACCCCCCTGCGACAAAACCCCTTCCGCGTCCCTGAGTCTGTACGAGAGGATGCGACAAGAGATTCAAGAGATGCTGCGTTTAGGGGTCATTGAAGAGTCAGATAGTCCCTGGGCATCCCCCGTAGTGTTAGTGCCCAAGAAAGATGGGACTACACGGTTTTGTGTAGACTATCGTAAGCTCAATGAGAAAACAGTGACGGATGCATATCCCATGCCGCGTGTGGATGAGTTGTTAGACCGGCTGGTGGGGGCAAAGTATTTGACCACCATCGATCTATGCAAAGGCTACTGGCAGATTCCCCTTAGTCCTGACGCTATTCCCAGGTCGGCATTTGTCACCCCGTTCGGCTTATTCCAGTTTCGAGTTATGCCATTCGGGATGAAGAATGCCTCGGCGACCTTCCAAAGGCTGGCTGACCGGCTTCTGGATGGTCTCCAGGACTATGCTTGTGCCTACCTGGACGACATTGCCATCTACAGTGCGACATGGGAAGAGCATCTAAATCACCTAGAGACAGTATTGGACATGATCCACCAGGCCGGAATCACCCTGAACCCAAACAAGTGTCACGTGGGCAAAGCAGAGGTTCAGTATTTAGGGCATTGGGTGGGAAGTGGGAAACAGCGACCAGAACCAGCCAACATTGAGGCCATAGCCAAATGGCCCATCCCACGCACTAAAACCCAGGTCATGGCGTTTCTAGGGACAGCGGGGTATTACAGGAAATTCGTTCCCAATTACAGCAGCGTAGCCAAGCCCCTCACTGATCTGACCCGTAAGAACCAAACCCGCCAGGTAACCTGGACCTCAGAGTGTGAGGAAGCCTTCCGCCAACTAAAGGACGCCCTCACCAATACCCCTGTATTGGCCGCACCCGATACAACTAAACGTTTCCTTGTTCACACAGGTGCTTCTATGTTTGGATTGCGGGCAGTACTGAGCCAAGTCGGGCCGGACGGCCAAGAACACCCGGTAGCTTACCTGAGTCGGAAACTACTGCTCTTTGAAGTAAGCTATGCGGCCATCGAGAAGGAGTGCCTGGCGGTAGTATGGGCACTCGAGAAGTTGCAACCATATTTGTATGGACGACAGTTTTCCCTCCTAACGGACCATAATCCCCTAGTCTGGCTTAATCGGGTCTCCGGAGACAACGCCAGATTGCTGCGGCGGAGTTTAGCCCTACAACCTCTGGACTTCACCATCCACTACAGACCCGGCAAACAAAACGGTAACACAGATGGTCTAAGTCGACAAACGGAACTTGTACCAACCCCATAAACTTCGGTCATCCCCAAACCGATCCGTTGAGGATCAGACTGTGTATGCCGATCGCGTCGCTGAAAAGGGGGAGCCGTGTTACAGAACCACTCAGCACCCAGAATATGTTGTGCAGTTATATGTATATATAATAGGTTCCATGTGAGATGCATGTCCCAAATGTATCAGCAGTGTCCGCCCTCCCCCCACCTTTGTAATTCCCACAGTAAACATCCGCAGGCTCCGGCCACCTGCGGCTTTTGTAATGCATGTCTGGCCTGACGCTTGTCTATTGGCCGACCCTCTGTATCTGTGTGATATATTCTGTGTCCTGTGAGTAAAGTGTTGTCAGACTGGAAATAGATGGAGAAGCAGTGATCTTTTATATGCGCCCATGCACTCAGGGGAATTCCAGCCAGCGTCCTTCATTCAGACTCCAGCCAACGCAGAGCGGACCTCCGAAAACACGGGGTGGTACTGAAAGAGGTACTCCAGCTTGGTAGACCCCGTTACACCACTCAACGTGGACTATCCCTCACTTCCCTATCACAGCCCTATCAATATAGGTTGGAAAACAATATCATATAGGATAGAAATGAAGAGTCTTTTCTTAAATCCAAATATACTTCATATGAATTTCCTGTGGGTATCTTAATGGCAACAAGATTGTAACATCTGTCCGCGAATATGGGCTGCAGTAGGGACAGCACCCCGAGAAACCCCGAGACCCCTAACCCCTTTAAAGGGATCTGGAATTGTAGCAAGGCCCAGGGGGTGGCTGTCTAGAGGAGCAGTGGACCAGAGCAGGACGGTCGCCAAGGGAAAAAGGCAGGGAACCAAAAACGTAGACAGAAATTGGGAGAGCAGCGGAGGTACAGAATCGGCAGGCAGTGGCAGAGTCGACAGTCCAGGCCAAAGTCACAAAACGGGAGAGTAGCAGAGGTACAAAATCGTCAGGCAGTAGAGGGGTCAGAAATCCAGGCTGAGGTCAGAGTCAAACAATAGCAAATCATCACACAGTAGCACACAGGGGAACCAAGAATATATCCGGCGGCTTGCAAGACCAGTCTCAAGGTATTTGAGGGATCAGGTCATCCCTCACAGGTTCCCGGACTGATGATGTCATCAGGACCGCCCCCAGGACCAGGCCAGATGGTGATGCATCAACCCCTTCCTGACTGACAGAGGAGCGGAGCCTGCGTCCACCAGATGCCTGTGCAGGAGCCCCTTCTCTGTCACTGCCATCACTCACCAGTGGCCAAGGCAGGAACAGCAGGCCCTGAGTCTGACGGCGATGTGACAGTCCGGCGTCTCCTAGTGGCCGAGGCCGGGACAGCAGGCCCTGAGTCTGACGGCGACATGACAAAGATAAAATATCAAAAAACATCACAAATCATGACTGGAAATCCACAATAATGCACATATTAGAATTCTTTTGGCATGAAATAGGCATTTGAACAGGACATATAGAAAATCACAATAATATTGATAATCATGTGCCAAAATCTGGTACGGATGGATTCAAAGCATCCCTTATAAACAATCCATACTGTGGCCCATCATAATGCATTAGGCACATATATTTTATAAAGACCAAATTTTAAAAGGGAATAGATCATAGTGATAAATATAAAGGAGTAAACGTAGCATGAGTCGGATGCAACCCGACGCGTTTCCCCGCCACCACTGTTCATCAGGAGGTAATGCAGATGTATAAGATACCGGATGCCATGATAAGTGACATGAACCGGCGGTCAAATGGGCGGACTTAAATAACCCCCATTCCATGTCCTCACAACAGTGCACTCCACCCACCGAAATTAGCGGGCCATCAATACCGGGCGTAAATCACACACTCCCCTTCACTCACTCATGCCGGAGTGCGCTCCAGCTAGTGGAAGCAAATAGACTTCCGGCCATTGAATCCCGGTGTGCGTTCCAGCAGGCGGAAGTGATGACACTTCCGGCTTTTACATGGAATATGCGTTCCATTGCGTGGAACGCAACGCGTCACTTCCTGCTGCGTCCATGATCCAAAGGCGCTCGGATTACCACGTAATGCACTTCAACATGTGGAACGCACAAACAAATGACATACCTGGACACACACCCCCAAAGCATACAGATTATAAAGAACTAGGGCATTATGCTGAAATCCCCTGGAGTGCAAACAAAGCCATCCATCAGAGACAATTGGGTTATTGAATTCTCATGTTAATGTTATATTCTGTCTACATATAAAAATACCATTAGCCAGATACCCCAATACAATGTCCAATAGAAACAAATGAATGGAAATAGAGCTAAAAAGGAGCATGAAATATCAATACAAATTATCCAAAAAGATAGACTATAAACAAGATACAAACATATATAAACCCTCAATGTGGTTCATGTAGAAACATGTATCGATATGAAGTTCAAACAGCCTATCCATCATAAACAAGGAGACAGGTACACCAAGACAGTTAAATATAAAGCCTAAGGACCAATACCAAATTAAGTGAAATGAAACATGCATAGGAGAGACATTCGTTCAATTTTATCTACGTCCCCTCCTCTAATCTGGTTTGACTAGCTCAATTATAGTGAAGGTGAGGCCACTCACCCAGCCACCATGTGTCTCATTTATATGGTGGGCAATCGGCGTATCCCTTTAGTTCTTTATGTCACCCAAATGTTCGCCCACTCTCACCCTCAACTCCCTTCTAGTCTTCCCAATATAATCCATGGGGCATGTACATGTGACTTTGTACACTAACCCCATAGATCTACAGTTTCCAAAATCTCTAATGGAAAAAGTCCTGCCATTTGCAGCACTAGAAAAGGTCTTACTCTGAGTAATCATACTACATCTGGAACTGTTTCCACGCTTGAAGACGCCAAGGGGCTTCCTAACGAGTCAAGTCCCTGCTCTATTGGATCTATGATAAATGCTATGTACCAAGCGATCCCCAACAGAACGACCCCTCTTATAAGTAATACTTGGTTTTGATGCTACAAACTTACTTATGTTGAGGTCCGCCAAAAGGATCCCCCAATGTTTCTTTGTAATCTCATATACCCTTTCGGATTGCCCATCAAAAGTTCTGATCAGTCTAACCAAATTTTTTCAACATCAGTCTGAGTCTTATTTGTTTGGAGGGATTGTCTCTCAACAGAAAAAGCCTCATTTAGTGGTCTATCCAATACCCTACATGGATACCACCTTGCTCTAAACCTTTGATAGAGATCCTTAGATTGTCTTCTGAAATTACCCAAGTCAGAGCAGTTTTTTCTTAGTCGGAGAAACTGCCCCCTGGGTATTCCTTTTTTAAGAGGGATAGGGTGGTGGCTTGTCCATCTCAACAAACTGTTTGTGGCAGTGGGCTTGCGATATCTGCAAGCACTAATACTACCATCAGATTCTTTTGAGATTGTCAAATCCAGAAAATTGATACTTGTGTTATGATGTTCAGAGGTAATCCCAATGGTATTGTCATTAATAATCTCTAAAAAAAAACAGCAAAAAGCCTCCTCTGTGCCAGACAAACAAATCAAAATATCGTCAATGTATCTGGCCCAGAGGCTGATGTAAGTATTCCACCCACCCTCACTCTCCCCAAAAATGTGTTTCCTTCCCACCAGCCCAAGAAAATATTAGCATACATGGGGGCACAAGGGCTCCCCATCACAGTGCCCCTGAGCTGGTGGACGTACTTGCTATCAAAAGGAAAATAATTGTGAGTGAGGCTAAAGAGCAACATTTTTTCAATAAAGAAATTGTGCCACTGACATTCAACTGCTCTTGTTTGTAAAAAATGAGAAACAGCCTTCATTCCAAACTCATGGGGGATATCAATGCAGAGCGCCTCCACGTCGATTGATGCCACCAAGATGTTGGCCTCCACAGTAATCACTTCCAAGATATTAAGAAGATGAGATGTGTCACGAACATATGAGGGGAGACACAATAAATGATCTCAGGACTCTGTCAAGATAGATTCCACTATTTTGAGTCAGTGAGTCAATTTCTGCTACAATAGGATGGCCCCTCAAGGGTTCTAAACCCTTGTGGACCTTGGGCAGGGCATAAAAGGTCTGTATGATGGTATTGTTTGGTACCATAAATTTCCACTCATTTTCAGAGATAAGGCCCTCCTCTTTAGCCTGATCCAAAATACCTGACAGTTCCCTTTTGTAAACTAGAGTTGGATCCCCTTGTAGTGTTTCATATGTATCAGAGTCATTAAGTAATGTATGACACATCGTTAAATAAACCTGTTGATCCATGAGCATGAGGTTACTGCCTTTGTCAGAGACTTTTATAATAACATCCTTATTCCTCTCCAAATTTTCAAGAGATGGTCTTTCATTTACAGAGTGTTAGGCTGGCGGAACGCACCAAATAATATAGATGTTAATGAGGTGCGTTTGCAGCCTGGGGTCCACCGTGCAGCGATGGAAACTGCTGCTAGACAATGACAGATAGTAGCACGCTCGGGTTACCTCACCCGGAGTGTGCGAGGCGAACCCTGTTACTTCACAAGGTCGCACTAATATAATGTGAGCGCAAGCGATGTGGTCACAGAACTCTGCCCAGAGGCATGGAGCCAGACTCCTTCTAGACCCACATGCGCACAGAGCCACTGCAGCGGTGCTAGAGAGTGACGCTAGGAAAGTGCTGTGCCCTGAGAGCTGTCACAGGATGCAGCAGAGGCACAGGAAATATGGCGGCACTCTGGCGCTAACCTTTGTGCTGGACTGTGGAACATTGTGGCACATGCATTGCCACCATGAGGCCCTGACTCAGGCTGAACTAACCCTAACGCATACGTATCAAAGGAAGGGGTTATTTAATGAGTCAGTCACCAGTTACATGCATCCGTCATCACTCACACAAGTCTCAACAAAAGTGTATCTTAGTGCATGGCCGAGCGGCCATGCAAACCTTTTATAGCAGTGTCCTTCCGGGACCTTCCTGATGGTCCAATCTGAGCTGGAGAAGGACCTCAGCATGTGACCTCCGATCTCCAATGAGGGATCGTCCCACGGGCATGCTCAGTGGACTGACAGGGGGACTTAGTCCCTGGAGTAGCTCGCTGCCAACCAACATGCGTTGCTATAGCTGGGCCAGAGGTGGCAGGAGCAACCAAACCTACAATGCTGGTGTGAGCAGAGCGCTGGGATTGATGAGTCTGCTGAGCAGGCTCCACTGCGGCCAGAGAGGAATGTGAGACCGCCGAAGGCAAAGCTCGGGATTCCTGCTGTGCAGCGACAGGAACCCGACGCCTAATGCCCCGTCACACACAGCGATCTCATGACTGTAGGAGCCAAAACGCTTAATGGTTGGTAGGGGATCAAATAATTATTTCTCACTGCAAAATGCAAAAAAAAAAAAAATATAATTTATACAATGTGATTTTCTGGATTTTATTTTTGATATTCTATCTCTCAATATTAAAATTAGCCTACCATTAAAATTATAGTCTGTTCATGTCTTTGTCAGTGGGCAAACTTACAAAATCAGCAAGGGATCGAATACTTACTGTATGTGATTGCATTAGCATGTGCATATTCTACATATGTGTGCGCATATGTTTACCTAACGTGAATATGCATTTAGTGTGCATGAAGATGACTCTCAGAAAAAAGTAGCATAGTCAATTCAGAGTTGTATGAATGTGACAGAAAATCACACCATATCCATAATGCTACTAATTAGTGGGACTAATGGAGACAAATCATCATAGACATGAATCAAAGGGGGGTGAGGACCACGACAATCAAAAAGTCCAATCAAATATTAGAAATGTAACAAAATGGTATTGGTTAAAATACACAAGTGAGCAAGCAGGGGAAAAAAAGACACATGAACATAGATCAGGTGTGTATGGGGCGCGCAGGGTGGGAGCAATATAATATATGTAAACCATGAAAACAAAAAATGTACATGATGGTGGTATATATTGGACCATTATCATTATACCCTGCAGTGAGTACCAAATGGTAGGCATCAAACATCCATGTGGACACAAGCAAAGGTCATCACCATTAACAATTATCAGCCCATATTGTTCCCTGGAATGAATGCGATGCAAGGGCTCCACAGTACTTGCGCATCCGCCCGGACACACATTTCGGACCTGCCTGACATTTCTAATATTTTATTGTCGTGTTCCCCCCTCTTTTGATTTAAATGTGCATATATGTAGACAGGATACAATGGATTGAGATCCCACACACATCCTGTACATGGGCCCTTCGCTGTCAGTGTACTACACTGAACAGAACTGAGAACCCCACAAGCTCAACAGGAGACAAGCAGTGATTAACAGGCAAAAAGCCCATACACTAGAATGAGTATATTCAGCAGAAGGACCCCACTGCTAAAATTGCAATATGTGACAATGCACATGGCTGCATCTGACATGAGGAGAGATGAGTATCTTGTCTCAGATGTGGCCTCACACGGGCGTGGAAGCATGCAATCTCTCAGGTTGTGACAAAGAGCACAATTGTCCTGCTCCTGACATACAGTACATTGACCGATGTCATTACTTTCTGTGTGCAGACACCATGTGAACACATAACATTCAGTCAGTCTCTGCATAAGGCCGGGGTCACCCTTGGAACTTCAATGTGAGAAACTCGCACGAGTCTCTCGCCTCAATACCTGGCACTACCGCCGGCACTCGGGACTGGAGTGTGCGACTGCATGTATTTCTATGCAGCTGAGCGCTCTGGTCCCGAGTGCCGGCGGCAGTGCTGGGCATTGAGGTGAGAGACTAGCACGAGTTTTCTGCATTGCAGTTACAAGTGTGACCCCAACCTAAGACTGTTGGCTCCTCTGAAATAAATTGAGAGGTCCAGTCTCACTGCATGTGTCATGGGATGTGGAGCGCCCCGAGCGCCCCACGGGGCCTCGGGGTACTCGGTACCGGGCTCTTCGACTTCAATGGGGGACGGTGTCACGGTGGTGGCAACCCAGTCCGTGACCCTGGGGCGTCCATTAAATAATAAAATAGAGGGGAAAGTTGTTTGTGATGTTAGATGTGGTAAAAATGAAGACAAAGTTTATAGATGATTAAATATGTGACGCCACCTGTGGTATTCTGGTGAGAGGTGACCAGCGCTGCGGTGTTGTTCCCCTGAGTCTGTTGGTGTGTCGCAGCTGAGGTGAAAATAGCTCTCCACAGGTAGAGCAATAGTCCCAGGGCAAAGATGTTTGATTAATAGCTAAGATGGCTGTTAACGTTGGGGTGCAGAGAAATGAGAAGAGGACACAGAGAGGTGCAGTTTCTTTACCTTTTACTGACAATTGGTTGCAATCCGGAGTACCACATACGGGTGATGGGATGAGTCTGGCTCGCCTGGAGGCATTCAGGGGATCCACCTTGCCTGGTGGGGATTTAAGACCTTCCTTCTGCGCTTTATGTGTGGGTCTCTGCTGTTTATAACTATGCTGCGACCCTCAATTGCGTGATGATTTCACTAACCTGTATGGCTGTCAGCATGAGCCTATTCCACGGGTACCGTCCTTTTCACCGTCAGTCCAGGGCTCCTTATCTGCTGCCGTGCCCTCAGGTGTTCAATGTCGCTCAGGAGTTTACAATCCCCTGTACTTCCAGATTCGGCGGCAGGACATACAGCTCCTGCCCACCCAGTACTCTGGCGTCCCTTTCTCTCTATTAGCTCTTCGCTCTTGGGTCAGCTATACGCAGTTTTTGAGGTATTAGCTGATATTTTGGCGAAAATACTTGAGCCCGTAAACTGCGCCAAAGTTCCTCACGCTTACGGGTCCCTACACTAAACTAAATAGCAAAGCCACTAAAGAAGACACAAGGTCTCCAAAAATTCATTTTTAAACAGCAGAAAAAAAGGCAGCACTGCTTACCTGCCCAGATCTAGGAACAAATGCACTGTAGGGTGCAGCCAGCCCATGAAGCAAGATGTTAGCAACACAGGTGTAAAATACCAGATTAACAGCCACTCTCCACCTAACCATTCCTGGAGGGGGTGACTGCCCAGTATAAAATTGCACAATAAAGGCCCGCATAGGGCGCTGTTCACACAAGGGAATTACACAGTGTCTGGCTCACAGCCTATTAGTCACGCCCCTACTATTCGACTAGGCGGGCTGGCCAGCAAACCCTCAATGCATCCAGTGTGAACACCCCTAATACGAGACCAAACGTGTTTGGGCTCGGCTGCACCCTGAAAATTATATAGTGCAAAAAGTACACAATTAGTGAGGTATTAGCTTATATTTTGGCCAAAATACTTGAGCCCGTAAACTGCGCCAAAGTTCCTCACGCTTACGGGTCCCTACACTAAACTAAATAGCAAAGCCACTAAAGAAGACTCAAGGTCTCCAAAAATTAATTTTTAAACAGCAGAAAAAAAGGCAGCAACACTTACCTGCCCAGGCCTAGGAACGCAGTGCAGTGCATTTGTTCCTAGACCTGGGCAGGTAAGTGTTGCTGCCTTTTTTTCTGCTGTTTAAAAATATACGCATTTTTTAGCTTCCCCAGAGCCTTTCTGTCTCTGCTTGTGTCCTTTCCCTCTTCACAGATCAGCTCCCCCTCACGAGCTCTTCACAGATCAGCTCCCCGTCTTGGACTTACTGGACCTTCCAGAAAGATCTTTTTACCTCATGTTTAACTGTCTTGTCATTTGCTCACAACTGCTCTCGTTTCCATGACAACTCCCTCAGCTCACTTCTAGCTGACTCACCAACCCCCTCTGCTGGCCAGAATTTATAAGGCAGCTCCCTTTTCTGACCTGCAGCAGGAATTGTGATTCAAACTATGTTACCTGGCATGGGGGTTCCCCTTTCTGCCTCCAAGCATGACTTCATCTCTTAGAGGGAGGCAATGTCACTGTGACAACCGGACTGTGGGGTGTCACAGATGCTGCTGCAATGGTTTGATTTAACCTTCTCTGACTCTGGACCTTGGAGGATGGGTCCCAATATCTGTCTGTGCTCTGTATATACATTCATATATAGTTAATAAAACAGTTGTTTCCACAATGGCAATATTTTTTACATAGTACAGTATCTACAATACTATTGGAAATATACAGTACAAGCCGGATGTAAAGTTTATCTCTTGTACCTTTTGTTTCTTTTCTCATCTCTTCCTGCCCCTCTATATATACAGCTTCATAGACAGACTCGAATGGGAAGTACTGGACTTATTTTATAAAACTAGAAGCACCCTGCTACTTCTCAGTGCTGCAGGCTTCTTCCTCTGCTTTACTGTGTGATTTCTAAAGGATATTCAGCACAGCATTTTAGACAGGTTCATTAGGTGCATCTGTGCATGCTATACTAACAGCATTAGAACTACTGGGATTAGAAGTAAAGGGATGTCACAGTGTAGAAGATTTATCCTAATTCTCATTTGCACATGGAAACACAAGAAGCAATAGAATGAAACTGAGATGGAAAAGATACAACTTAGTTGTAAGAAAAAACTTTTTGCCAGTGAGGGTGATCAATGAGTGGAGCAGGCTACCACAAGAGGTGGTGAGTTCTTCAATGGAAGTCGGCAAACAGAGGCCGGACAGACATCTGTCTGAGATGGTTTAGTGAATCCTGCATTGAGCCGGGGGTTGAACATGATGACCCTGGAGGTCTCTTCCAACTCTAACATTCTATGATTCTACTGAACAGAGCTGCTAGAAGCGGAGGATGAAGAGGACCATGTAGTAATTCAGAGCTAACATACTTTAAAAAGAGAGCCGGGGCTGCAACTAAATCGTCAGCCAAGACACAGCCCTCTTTCAAAGAATGTGAACCCTGAAATGCTATAAGGGCCCAAACCTCCCAACTTTTGAATAAAAGAATGAGGGACAAAGTATGCATCATGCTATGCTCACAGCAGCAAATTTTGTCCACATCCCAATCCATGACCATTTCACATTTCTTTCAGCCTGGTAGGTGGAGTTGTTAGAGGGGCGGTGGCAGTGAGAGACATTCAGCAGACGTCCGAGTACATTGAGAGTTGATGCAGTATTTTTGTAGTAAAAGAAAAAAATCTTACTAAAAAGAATCAGCATATTCTAATAATAATAATAATCTTTATTTATATAGCACCAACATATTCTGCAGCACTCTTCAATTCAGAGGTTCATATACAACAGTCATAAGAAACAAAGCTAAAGATAATACAATTATTAAAGCAAAGATATTGAAGGCCCTGCTCGTAAGAGCTTACAGTCTACAGTGAGGTGGGGGAGACACAAGGTACAGGGGTTTGCTTACAGTGATGGTCCAGCGATCTTCAGGGAATGGGGGGTAGATAAAGGCTAGACGAGCTAGTCACTAGCTAATAGTTCTAGTGCTTTTGGGTGCGGTGGAGTTTGAGAAATGCTGAATGGGCTATATATAAAAGGACTTCAATTAGGGAACATGATAGGCTGCCCTAAACAAATGTGTTTTTAGGGAACACGTAAAAGTGTGCAAGTTGAGGTTAGTCTCTTGTGGTAGAAAAATATTCGCATGCGTTTTACCCATGGCAGGAGTGCGGAAATGTTGCAGAAATTTCCGTAGCATTTCTGCAACGTGTGCACATAGCCTAAATGTTCAAGCTGTCGGGGCTGATGATGTCAGTGTGTGCGCTCTGAGTATCTTCTGGGTGCTGTTCAGCATGTATGTGTAAGCTAGCAGGAACGTGGGATGCAGTGATGAGTAGGAGGCAGAACAAGAGTTAAAGGGTTTATTACAGGGGATACTCCACGCAGAGAGAATAAGGGATAAGAGGGTAATCAAGCTGAGTATTGTAAAGGGTAAGAATGAATGTTTATGAAACAGGTAAACTTATCAGTGTGATGGCTTTTGGGCAAGTGAAGCTTGAAATTCCACGATGGGGTCGCAAGTGACACGTGAAGTCTCTGGCCTGATCCTGAACAAAGTTGAGGCACTGTCTCCTGACGGAAGCATCGTACCCTGGTTCTCCTAGGCAAGGTCCTGCGTTCCTGGAGTGACGTGCTTGAAGTGTTAGTCTGTGACGCCGCTGGAGTGTGACTCAGTTCAGTGGAGGGGAAGAGGATGAGCTACCAGGCTCTGTATGACTCATCGGAACAGTTTTAGGCCGAGCTCTCGCGGCAATCAGCCAGTGTTCGGGGTGAGTGGGAACACAGATTTACGTTGCTCACAGTCAATGTGCGCGGGGGCAGGGGAGCTGCAGCTCGGGCCTGTACTTGCGCGTCCCTCCACAAAGAGTGAATCAACCTTCTCCTCCTGTGCACTCTGTCTTCCCGCCAATTGTCCAGTTTTCCTGCGTACAGTCCCTTTTATCTCTGTCTGGGAAAGAAAGCTTTCCCCCGTCAACAATGGTGACAGCCCCAATAGTTCCAGAACCGACGTGAGAGAGGTACCACTGGCCCGGTCCATCCTCCTACATATGCATAAATTGAATGGAGCCAAGAACATCAGGAATATTGGTAGCTGGTAGTCAGGAATATAAGAAGATGCAACTATGGCTGCTACTAGTCTTCCATTGTAGTAAAATGCATGTAGTTTGCAGGACGGGTGTGAGGAGCTTTCTGTACATTTCCATTTACAAATCCATCCAGCTTCATTGCTGGAGTCCAGCAGTAGGGTCATCTAACGGAGCAATGTTCCCACAGGTTGTAGGATGTGGAGCTAGGACACAGGGGATGGAAAGTGCTAAGTGAATGAGGTGAGGAATGAGCGTAAATCCTGTAAAATGGCCGGGTTCACACCAGTGTATAAAAAGTCTGTTTCTCATCCAGAAAACAATGGACAATTTCCTTCTGTTTTGTGGTCAGTATGTAATCCATATGGTATCAGTTTTTATATCATCATTTATTAACATTTACAAAACCAAATTCAGTTTCTTTTGTTAAAAATTGCAACCTGTCTGTAAAAACAGATGGATGATCCTCATGGGATCTGTTTTTTTTCGCACCTATAGATTTGAATAGACAAATATCACCCAACATACTGCAGAAACTGCTGCAGAAAATCGCTCATCTGCACTGCCCAATGGAATAATATTGGCCTCGGCGCTGTCTGTTTTATAGTCTCGAAAATACGGTCATGTGAACTTGGCCTTAATGTAGAACTCTGATGACAATGCTTAACTTTTAGCCCTTTTGTAAAGTCTGCGGTGTGATTATAAGTGCTGGTATTAATAACTTACCAATATCTGGTTATCCGGTACCCAACTTCACTGAAAGTCCCTTTGTTATTGCTTAGTGGGAATGCACTGAAAAAGTGACTTTTGTTCTTCACAGAAGCCATTTGTCACGCTCACCTCCTCCCCGGTGCCTGGCATGCTCACCTCCCCGGCTCTGGTCCACTGTGCGGCGTCTGCGACCGCTGTCCCGACCACTGCTGTCTCTGCTACCTCTGCCCGGGTTTCTCCATCTGCCGATGCAGCGGCTGCACCGCTTGCGGTGCCTTCGGTCCCCGCCGCCTCCCGTGCCTCCACGCCGTCTGGGCCTCTCCGGCGCATCCGCTCCTCTCGCTCCGCCCCCTCTGCTGGCACCTGTCAATCATCCTTCCTGCGGCCGGCTCCTGCTCCTTCACACAGGCGTACGGCTAGATACGCCCCCTAGACCTGACGTCCTATCTCCTGGTCCCATGGTTCAGCTGCACTCTGACCCGGAAGTTCTCTAGCATGTCTATATCAGGCAGTCTCACCCTATGCTCACTGCCTGACTATCATTTGTGGTATCTGGTCCACGCGCTCCTGCGTTCCTCTTCATTCCTGCGCTGTCTACCTCTCCGTGGCCTCCGCTGTTCTTCCTGTTTGTGACTTTCCTGTGTTCCCTCCTAGATCCAGTCCATTCCTGCTTCCATCCTCCTGCTCCTGTGTGTCTTGTCCTGTACCGGTTCCTGCCTCCCGCCATTGCCAGTCTCATCTGCCGTCCACCACCATTCCCGCAGTCTCAGCAGCCATCCCTGTGGCCGTCGTCATCTCTCATCTGGTCGCCTGTATTTCCCTGCCTGCTTACTTACCCGGCTGTTCCCAGGTATCAGCTTCCGCGGCGATAGTCTCCCTTGGGTCTGCCCCTAACGCTTCCTGTATAGGGGCTGGTCCACCTCGTCTGAGGGAGGTTCGTCGTCGCGTTCCTGAGGGTTCACTCTGGAGGTCCCCAATCTCACAGTACAGTCAGGCCATGGACCCCGCTGGTACCCCGACCCCGATTCTCTGCGAGAGAATCAGACGAGGATAATGTCCTTCCTCAAGTCTATGGAGTCTCGTCTGTCCTCCCTTCAGTCCTCAGATCCCACCAGCGCTTCCCAAATGACTGGTCTCCAGCAGGAGCTCGCTCAGCAGCGCGACACTCAGGCCCATATTTTAAATTATATGGCCTCGGTGGATAACCGTCTCCTGGCCCTCCAGTCCGCAGCCTCTGCTCTGGTCCAGGTGGTAACCCCCCACCCCTCACCCCGTTTGGCGAGACCTCCACGGTATAATGGGGATCCTAAATTATGCAGAGGGTTCCTAAACCAATGCCTGCTCCACTTCGAGCTGTCTTCCCTGCAGTACCCTACGGATCGGGCCAAGGTGGCCTTTGTTGTATCTCGTTTGGAGGGGGAGGCTCTAGCTTGGGTAAATCCTCTCTGGGAGCGAGACGACCCCATTGTCTCCCAACTCTCCAATTTTTTGGACACCTTTCGAAAGGTGTTTGATGAACCGGGACGTTTGGTCTCCACTACCGAAGCGTTGTTTAATCTCCAACAGGGCACGCTCTCGGTAGGCCAGTACACCATATGCTTTCGCACCCTATCCTCTGAACTGGGGTGGAATATCGAGGCCTTGGTAGAAGCTTTTTGGCGGGGGCTCTCTGGCCGAATCAAAGACGAGCTGGCGGGACAAGATACTCCAGCCTCCTTGGAGGATTTGATCTCCGTGGGCACCCGTATCGACCTCCGCTTTCAGGAGCGATCTCGAGAGGCTGCTAGAGAGAGGAGGCCTCGCGTCCTGCCAGCCGCTCGAAGTCCACCTCGCTCCCGCTGAGTGACGTCCTCGGCGGCTTCTGCACCGGAACCCATGCAAGCGGATCGTCTCAAGCCAGTGGAGGAGCGTCGGAGAGAGAAGATTGATCAGGGGCTCTGTTTCTATTGTGGGAGTGCATCCCACATCCTCCGTTCATGTCCCATACGCCCGGGAAACGCCTCCGCCTAGGTCAGGTAAGAGAGGCCTCCCTAGGTGATTGTGATTCCTCTCTACCCCTGATTCTTTCCGTTCTTTTGCACGTAGGCTCCAAACGATCCTCTGAGTGGGCCTACATTGATTCGGGTGCTGCTGGAAATTTTATTCAGTTTGAGGCGGTTAAAAGACTTTAGATCCCTGTCCGATCCCTGGAGACTCCTCGGTCGACCCCTGCGGATGTCCGCCACTCAGGTCACTGAAGAAATGGAATTGCAGATTGGAGCCTTACACCGAGAGAGGATAGTCTTTTATGTTCTGCCTTCGTTATCTCACACCATCCTCTTGGGCCTGCCCTTGTTAAGAACTCATGAGCCTGTTTTGGATTGGCACTCTGGGGATATCCATCCTGCGTTGGGGACAGTCGTGTCAAGCCGAATGTCTATCTGCCCTTCAACCGAAGAACGTCAAGCCTTCCGCTCCAGTCCCTACAGGATTACCTTCGGCGTATTGGGCCTTCGCGGACGTCTTCAACAAGAAGGAGGCGGAGGCTCTGCCCCCGCATCGGCCCTATGATTGCCCGATCGACCTGGTCTCTGGTTCTACTCCACCCCGTGGTCGGATCTATCCTCTGTCTCCCTCCGAGACCCTGGCCATGACCGAATACATTTGTCATGATCTGACAGTTTTAAATTGGACAAAGTGAATTTTTTTTACTTTGTCAAGTGCAATGTGTGATGTGATTGCCCCCGGTGGCCATTGGAATTATTACACGTGGTGTCTTTCATTCTAAGTTGCCCGGTGGTGGGGAGTGGTATCGCACCTTAGTGGTAGGTTTAATTGTAATTATAAATCAGGTGTGAGGCTCTATAAATGAGTCTCAGGGTATTCAATCATTGTTGGTGATAGTTGTTCATTTGCAACCAATCTTGGTGGTGGAAGGAGCTGGAGAGATTGCTCAGCTCAATCTGAGTCCTGGTGTGGAAGGAGTCACTGAAGGGAGTTCTTTGCAGCACTTACTGAACTTGGTGGCAGCTATTCAGGAGGAAGGCTGCAGTCGGTTGCTGGACTCTGTGCTGGAGCATTTGCACAGAGAGAGCTAAGTTTTCTATTTCCCCTGTTTGTGACTTTCCTTATGTGTGATCTAGTGCAGTGGTGGGATTAGTTTCCGCACCGGCCAATGCCCTAGCGAGGGACTAGGTTCAGAGCGAGTCAGGGCATAAGGTTCGCGTGTGGCGACAGGTGCGGAGCCTGTATAGGGAACGTAAGGAGTGCAGGGACGCTTCCTCAGGGGAGCTTAGGAGGTCTCCACGTCCCTATTTCCTATTACAGGGCCCACCACTGTAATTGTTCCTGTGTTTCCCCTTATTATTTAAATTCGCCAGCTGGAGGCGGGGTATCCAGTTTTACCTGCACTTTTTAAATTCGCCAGCTGGAGGCGGTGTATCCGGCTGCATATCCCGGTATTATTTAAATTCGCCCCGCTGGAGGTGCTGTATCCAGGGTCACGTGTATCATAAATTCGCCCTGCTGGAGGCGCTGTGTCCAGTCACACGTTGACCATTACAACATTCAAGAGAACCTGGCCAGAGGTTTTATTCGCAAATCATCTTCACCGGCAGGAGCAGGGTTCTTTTTCGTTAAGAAGAAGGATGGTTCCCTTCGTCCCTGCATTGATTACCGGGGTCTCAACGATATCACCATCAAAACAAATATCCATTGCCTCTCATTCCGGAGCTATTCGACCGTCTACGGGGAGCACGAGTCTTCACTAAACTGGATCTCCGAGGGGCGTATAATCTGATCCGCATTCGCCCCGGAGATGAATGGAAGACCGCCTTCAATACCCGAGACGGCCACTATGAATATTTAGTCATGCCCTTTGGCCTGTGCAATGCTCCCGCGGTATTCCAGGAGTTCGTCAACGACGTCTTTCGAGACCTTCTCTACTCCTGTGTGGTGGTGTATTTGGACGATATCCTTGTGTTCTTCGCGGACCTGGCTTCCCACAGAAAAGACGTTAGCCAAGTTTTACTACGCTTAAGAGAGCAGCGTCTCTACGCCAAACTCGAGAAGTGTGCCTTCGAGCAGTCGTCCCTGCCATTCTTGGGATACATCATTTCTGACTCGGGTCTCCACATGGACCCTGAAAAAGTGTCCGCCGTGCTCAAATGGCCGCGTCCTCAGGGAGTCAAGGCGATCCAACGATTCCTTGGGTTTGCCAATTATTACCGGCAATTCATCCCACACTTTTCTTCTCTGACCGCCCCTATCTCCGTCTTGACCCGTAAAGGAGCCAACCCTCACCTCTGGTCCTCGGAGGCCGAAGATGCTTTTCTGTCGTTGAGACAAGCTTTCGCTTCCGCTCCCGTCCTACATCGTCCTGAAATTAACAAGCCATTCATTCTTAAGGTGGCACACATTGTAGATCCTGGTAAAGTCATCATGGTTGCACCCATTAACCTGACTTCTTTGCCGCCCGGTAAGACCTTTGTGCAAGAGAGCGAGAGAAAGCGAGTGTTACACTGGGGTCATGCCTCCAAGCTGGCCGGCCACGTGGGTCTCAAGAAGACACTCCTTCTCATCTCTCGTTTCTATTGGTGGCCATCTCTTCTTCAAGATGTCCGAAGTTTTATCGCCTCCTGCCCGTCATGTGCCAGAAACAAAGTTCCTTGGCATCTACCGTCTGGTCTCTTACACCCGCTTCCGATTCCTTCGGTCCCATGGCAACACATCGCAACGGACTTTGTTACTGATCTGCCACGATCTTCTGGTCACACCGTCATCTTGGTTGTGGTGGATCGATTTTCCAAAATGGCCCATTTTATTCCGTTGCCAGGGTTACCCTTCGCATCTGAATTAGCAAGGATTTTCGTCACCCATATCTTCCAGATTCATGGCTTCCCCAAGCATATAATTTCCGACAGAGGGGTGCAGTTCACCTCGCGGTTTTGGAGGGCCCTATGCCTTATGATGGAGGTAACGTTGGATTTCTCCTCTTCCTACCATCCTCAGACTAACGGCCAGGCAGAACGAACAAATCAAATTCTCGTGACCTATCTCCGGCATTTTTCCAATGCTCACCAGAACGACTGGTCCAACCTGCTCCAATGGGCCGAATTCACCTACAACAATCATTTCAGTGAGTCCTCCTCCAAGTCACCCTTCTTTATTGTCTACGGGCAACATCCAGGTGTTCCTTTGCCGGTACGTCCTGTCTCGGGTGTGCCGGCGGCCGATCTTCTGACCGAGGAGTTCTCCAGGGTCTGGCAGGAGACCAAAACTGCGCTTGATCAGGCTCAAGGCCAGATCAAGAGACATGCCGATAAGAGACGCCTGGATTCCCCACGGCACCAGCCCGGAGATAAAGTATGGCTGTCTTCTAAGTTCGTCCGCCTGAAGCAACCCTCGTATATAAACTGGGTCCTCGGTATATAGGTCCGTTTGAAGTCTCGGCTCGTATCAACGATGTGGCCTACAAGCTGAAACTTCCAGCTTCGCTCAGGATTCCAAATTCTTTCCATGTCTCTCTCTTAAAGCCTGTCGTACTTAACCGCTTTCACCCCACCACCGGCCGTCCTCCTCCGCCTGTATCTGCACAAGATGTCTTTGAAGTCAAAGACATTCTCGCAATGAAAAAGTCCAGAGGTAAGACCCTCTTCTTAATTGATTGGAAGGGTTTCGGTCCTGAGGAGAGATGTTGGGAGCCTCGGGAAAACATTCAGGCTCCTCGTATCTTGGCCAGATTCCTTTCCGGTCTTAAGAAGAGGGGCGTAAGGAAGGGGGTAGTCATGCTCACCTCCTCCCCGGCGCCTGGCACGCTCACCTCCCCGGCTCTGGTCCGCTCTGCGGCGTCTGCGGCCGCTGTCCCGACCACCGCTGTCTCTGCTCCCTCTGCCCGGGTTTCTCCATCTGCCGATGCCGCGGCTCCACCGCTTGCGGCGCCTTCGGTCCCTGCCGCCTCCCGTGCCTCCACGCCGTCTGGGCCTCTCCGGCACGTCCGCTCCTCTCGCTCCGCCCCCTCTGCTGGCACCTGTCAATCATCCTTCCTGCGGCCGGCTCCTGCTCCTTCACACAGGCGTACGGCTAGATACGCCCCCTAGACCTGACATCCTATCTCCTGGTCCCATGGTTCAGCTGCACTCTGACCCGGAAGTTCTCTAGCATGTCCTATATTAGGCAGTCTCACCCTATGCTCACTGCCTGACTATCATTTGTGGTATCGGGTCCACGTGCTCCTGCGTTCCTCTTCGTTCCTGCGCTGTCTAACTCTCCGTGGCCGCCGCTGTTCTTCCTGTTTGTGACTTTCCTGTGTTCCCTCCTAGATCCAGTCCATTCCTTCTCCTGTGTGTCTTGTCCTGTACCGGTTCCTGCCTCCCGCCATTGCCAGTCTCATCTGCCGTCCACCACCATTCCCGCAGTCTCAGCAGCCATCCCTGTGGCCGTCATCATCTCTCATCTGGTCGCATGTATTTCCCTGCCTGCTTACTTACCCGGCTGTTCCCAGGTATCAGCTTCCACGGCGATAGTCTCCCTTGGGCCTGCCCCTAACACTCCCTGTATAGGGGGTGGTCCATCTCGTTCAGCTCGCCCGAGGGAGGTTCGTCATCGCAGTCCTGAGGGTTCACTCCGGAGGTCCCCAATCCCACACCATAGTGTGATACGGGCATTTATAGTGCACATGTTGCT
This sequence comes from Dendrobates tinctorius, assembly GCF_039654945.1. Lineage (NCBI taxonomy): Eukaryota > Metazoa > Chordata > Amphibia > Anura > Dendrobatidae > Dendrobates > Dendrobates tinctorius. Next base: position 18,750,843 of record NW_027361716.1, read on the forward strand.
GTTGAGGGTCAGAGTGGTGCTGATGAGGGTCAGAGTGGTGCTGATGAGGGTCGGAGTGGTGCTGATGAGGGTCAGAGTGGTGCTGATGATAGTCAGAGTAGCCCTGATGAGGATCAGAGTGCTGCTGCTGCTGAGGGTCGGAGTGGTGCTGACATCAGAATATTGCAGCCATTGGTAAATTTGTTTTCTACACAATAAACCTTACAAAGGGACTAAAGGATGAACATTTTCAGTGGAGTGCTACTTTAACCCGTTCCATTTGGCTGCATAAACCTTCATAGTCAGTCACTCTGCTTTCCAAAACCACCAGGGAAATTGTAGTTGGTGAGAGATTTTTTCATTTTTTTCTGGTGTGTAAATCAGGGTGATTTCTATGGTCAGGTGCGTCTGACAGTCCAAAATATACAGTAGTTACACGTGAAACGTTTTGGAATGGGGAAGGCTTAGTTATTATAGAGGAGGATCCTTGTTGGAGAACATAGAATTCGTGTAGTAATTTGTATTTTTAAAGGGAACCTGTCACACCGGATAATGCTATTAGGGTTAATCTACAGTACAGGCTAATATCATTACAATGTTTTCTGGACACCTTACTGAAAGTGCAGCTACCGGGAGAAAATAAACTTCATTCCTGACGGGAGCCATCAGCTTTCAGTCGTGGGGGTATGCACAAAGCGATTACGGTCATCGCTCACTATAATGTAAGTGGCGGCTGTATGCACACCCTGGCACTATGAGGGATATTGGGCTGTGCAGCGCATCTGTGAAGAGTGAGCTGTCAATCAAAGTGCCGGGACATGCTTGCAGCCGCCACTCACAATATAGTGAGTGGATTGCCCGCCAAGGCAGTGGGGTTACTCGGTATCGGGCCGGTGTCTCAGAGGGATGTGTCACAGTGGCGGTGACCCGGTCCGTGGCCCTGGGTGTCCATGCAAAAGGGGTGAAACGTAGTTGAATAAAGTTTATAGGTGGATGATACGTGACGCCACCTGTGGTGCTCGGCAATGAAGGGGTTAAGCCGACGCTGCAGGCAGATCCTCTGGGACAGATGGTATAAGGCAGCAAGATGTAATAGCTCCCCACAGGTAGAGCTGTAGTCCCAGGGCAGTAGTAATAGGTGTTGAGGAAGAGGGTGCAGTGTTAGGCACAGAGATGTAGCAGTGCTGAAAGGGTTGCAGGAAGAAGGCAATGACACAACAGGGTGCAGTTTCCTTTTTCTTTTTACTTTGCTTTGTAAGTGCAGTCCAGGATCCAGATTACAGATGAAACAGGAGTTGATCAGTCTGGGAGCAACTCAGGAATCTCTCTATGCATATGGGTAGTGTAGTCTCCTTTCTAGCACTTATCTGAGGCACTTGCAGTACTGAGTTACACTGAAATTACCCTTGCTTGCTCTCTTTAGAACTCCCCTCGTATGGCAGACAGCCGTAGCCTCTTTTTTCTCCTGGCTCACACAAGTTGATGCTGTGCCTCCGAGTCTTAGCTGGGAACAGAGCATTTACAGCCTCTTGTTCCTCCGGTTTCTGCTGCAGGACCATCAGCAACCATACTCCCTCGGATACCGGACTCCGGACCATGCGCTTACAGCTAGAAGTGAGCCTGAATTCTGCTCAATCCTCCAGCTCCTCTCTCCACGTCTGCACTCTTTTCCCTCTCCACAGAAATGAACTAACTTCCCTTTGCTGGCCACAGAGAGCAGCCCCTCCCCCAGTTTTGGTTCAGAGCTCCCTCTGCTGGCCTGGAGTGGGAACTGTGCTGTGTGCTGGATTTACCTGACAGAGGGATCTGTTATGATTAGGTCACTGAGGAGGGAAACAAAACCAAGCTAAGTCACAGAAACCAAGAGAGGTTGGTAACTATGCGGATTGCAGACCCCTGATCCTAACCACACAACTAACAGCAGCCGCGGAGTGTACCTACGATGATTCTAGACACCTCATCACAGCCGGAGGACTTAATAAGCCTAAAGCAAGAAAAGGGAAAATCTAAACTACCCCAGAGCAGACCCCAAAGGAATAGACAGCCCCCACACATGTATTGACGGTGAAACTAGATGAAAGCACAAACACAGGTAGGAAAATAGGCTGAGCAAACAATGGGGCCCACACTAGCTAAAAAGGACAGGAAAGGAAAGATACTGTCTGCAATCACGCCAAAAAACCCTGCAAAAAATGTCCAACACTTCTGATAGCAAAAAAACCCCTGAAGTCACTAGACTTCACCCACTATATCAGCACTCTGGCATATTCTGAGGACAGAGCAAAAAGAGGCCAATCTAATAAGGGACAAAAAGCAAACTGGCACATACAGTAAAATAAGAGTGGAAATTCAGCACAGCCCCCCGCCGGGGCTGGCTGACCACACAAAAACTGAATAGACAAAACTAAATCAAATGTGAACAATAGCAGAGAAAACTTAGCTTGAGAAGACAGGAACTGAGCTGGAAACCAAGACCTCAGGAGGCAGGAAACAATCACCAGCATGAGAATAGGGAGTCAGCTGTCTTAAATCCAGTCTGAGACTCCAGATGTCCAATCATCATCCTCATTATCAGGTGGCAGGTCTCTGTTAATTAGATCAGCTTCATTACCTCCTGCCACCACCAGAGGGAGCCTGGAAAGAGAACTCACAGCTCCTCTGTCAGCACAAACAGTTCCCTCACCAGAAACCAGAGGCAGACCAGAAAATGAATTCACAACAGTACCCTCCCCTTGAGGAGGGATCACCGAACCCTCATCCACGCCACCAGGCCGATCAGGATGGGCCCGGTGAAAAGCACGAACCAATCTATTGGCATGAATGTCAGAGGCAGAGACCCAAGAATTATCCTCCTAGCCATAACCCTTCCATATGACCAAATACTGGAGTCTCCGCAGGCCCGGATTGGCAATATAACCAACCGGGCATTTTCCCGCTGGGCCGCTGTCACCTGGGCCGCGGGCGGCAGCGCCCGATCATCTGGCCGCTTGCCAGCTGCTGCGGCCACTGTTGCTCCTGCCGCCGGCCCTCTGCGGGCACGGCGGTGATAGTTTCCAAGTTCCTCCCGCACTGCAGGGAGATAAGCCGCCACGCCCCCCCTCGCACCCCATCCTCGCCTTAGCATGAGACCCCCTCCCCCCCGCAGCCACTCACAGCGTCGCACTCGCTTGCCTGGCTGCTCGCTCTGTTCGCAGGACCTGTGATGAGGTCACAGGAGGGGAGGAGTCAGGGGGTCACATGATCAGGAGCCTTTGTCCAGACCCCCGATCATGTCACCCCTGACTCCGCCCCACCTGTGACCTCATCACAGGTCCTGAGCGCTCAGCCTTGCCTCTACCGTCTGCGACTGCAAGGCTCTGCTTTGCTGTTGTCATGGTGCTGGTTGAGGTAAGTATGTGTGGGGTCAGGATTTACAGTGTGGATGTAGCAGAGCCGTGTGTGTATGAGGTGTATGGAGCGGTGCCGTGTGTGTACAAGGTGTACGGAGCGGAGCCGTGTGTATGAGGTGTACGGAGCGGAGCCGTGTGTACAAGGTGTACGGAGCGGAGCCGTGTGTGTACGAGGTGTACGGAGTGGAGCCGTGTGTGTAAGAGGTGTACGGAGCGGAGCCGTGTGTGTACGAGGTGTACAGAGCGGAGCCGTGTGTGTACGAGGTGTACAGAGCGGAGCCGTGTGTGTATGAGGTGTACAGAGCGGAGCCGTGTGTGTATGAGGTGTACGGAGCGGAGCCGTGTGTGTACGAGGTGTACGGAGCGGAGCCGTGTGTGTACGAGGTGTACGGAGCGGAGCCGAGTGTACGAGGTGTACGGAGCGGAGCCGTGTGTGTACGAGGTGTACAGAGCGGAGCCGTGTGTGTACGAGGTGTACGGAGTGGAGCCGTGTGTGTAAGAGGTGTACAGAGCGGAGCCGTGTGTACAAGGTGTACGGAGCGGAGCCGTGTGTGTACGAGGTGTACGGAGCGGAGCCGTGTGTGTATGAGGTGTACGGAGCGGAGCCGTGTGTGTACGAGGTGTACAGAGCAGAGCCGTGTGTGTACGAGGTGTACGGAGCGGAGCCGTGTGTGTATGAGGTGTACGGAGCGGAGCCGTGTGTGTACGAGGTGTACGGAGCGGAGCCGTGTGTGTACGAGGTGTACGGAGCGGAGCCGTGTGTACGAGGTGTACGGAGCGGAGCCGTGTGTACAAGGTTTATGGAGCGGAGCCGTGTGTGTACGAGGTGTACGGAGTGGAGCCGTGTGTGTAAGAGGTGTACAGAGTGGAGCCGTGTGTACAAGGTGTACGGAGCGGAGCCGTGTGTGTATGAGGTGTACGGAGCGGAGCCGCGCGTGTACGAGGTGTACGGAGAGGAGCCGCGCGTGTACGAGGTGTACGGAGAGGAGCCGCGTGTGTATGAGGTGTACGGAGCGGAGCCGGATGTGTACGAGATGTACGGAGAGGAGCCACGCGTGTACGAGGTGGACAGAGTGGAGCCATGTGTGTATGGAGTGGAGCCATATGTGTACGGGATGTACGGAGCGGAGCCAAGTGTGTACAAAGCATACAAAGCGTGCTTTTCCCACGGACACAGGAGTATACGGCGGAGCCCCGAGGAGCATTTTAAAACACACACATGATGTTCCACCTGAAGTGATGTGCTGGAAGCTGACCGGAAATGAGATAATTTCTTGAGGAGATTATGACGGAACCAGGAATGCTTCAGATCCATCACCGTGTCCTCCTCCGACAGCGCAGACAGCAGGATCGCCTTGGAATCGGGGATGCCGGCCATGTGAGCGGATCATGATAGGTCCTGCACCGGGAGGCTCAGGTGGGCACTACAATGGGAGCCGGGCTGCTATAGTATCTTTGTAGAATCTTTCTTTCTCTCTTTTTCTTTCTCTCTCTGTTCTTTCTTTCTCTCTCTGTTCTTTCTTCCCCTCTTTCTTTCTTTCTTTCTTTTTCTTTCCTCTCTTTCTCTCTGTTCTTTCTTTCTTTTCTTTACTTCTTTCTTTCTCTCCCTGTTCTTTCTCTGTCTCTCTGTTCTTTCTTTCTTTCTTTCCCCTCTTTCTCTGTCTCTCACTGTTCTTTCTTTGTCTCTCACTGTTCTTTCTTTCTTTCCCCTTTCTTTCTCGCTCTCTCTGTTTTCTTTTTTCTCTCTCTCTCTGTTTTCTCTCTTCCTTAGTGCCAGCCACTGTGCCCTCAGTACCAGTCAGTGTGATCAGCAGTGCTAAATGGGTGCGATTAGGTGTGGACATGGGTGTGACTATTTGTGACATGGGTGTGGCTGGGCGTGGCCAAAATTTGCTGCGCGCGCCGCAGTCTTTGTCCGTCTTTCCCTTCTTCAAAAGTTGGGAGGTATGATAGGGGCGGCTATGACCAGGGGGTCTGGTTGCCCAATAGAGAGCAGTTCTGCCAGGAATTCTGTAATCATGCATACAAAAGGGGACAGAGATTTGGGAGGAGTACTGTACCTAAAAGCAATAAATAGGACTGAGCTGAAATACTGGGCACAGCTCTGACTACATGTTATATAGTCGTGTTAATCTCCTCTCACTTCTTGTAAACTACAAGTGTACAAAGATATTATATAGTCACCATGTGACTAGTGGGCCTGTGTAACTTCAAATGCCAGGGCTGAATTTTAGTCCCAGTCCGGCCCTGAGTCTCCGTCTAACCAAACGAGAATCCAATATTTTCTCTACCTCATATTCCACATTGCCTTTAACCAATACAGGGTCAGGAGATGCTGCCATAGGAACTACTGGCTCAACAAACCTCTTCAACAGCGATTTGTGAATCACATTATGGATCTTAAACGTAACTGGAAGAGCCAATCGAAAAGAAACAGGATTAAGAATCTCCAAAATCTTTTAAGGTCCAATAAATCTTGGCTTGAACTTTGGAGACGCAACCTTCATAGAAATATTCTTGGACGACAACCAAACCATATCACCCACTTTAAACCGGGGACCAATGGTCCTATGCCGGTTGGAAAACCGCTGGGTCTTTTCCTGAGAGAGTGACAACCTATCCACCACTTGGTCCCAGATCTGCTGCATTCTCTCTACCACAGTGTCCACACCTGGGCAGGCCGAAGATTCCACTTGCCCTGAAGAAAATCAAGGATGAAACCCAAAGTTACAGAAAAAGGGCGACATCAAAGTGGCAGAACTAGCTGTATTGTTTAACGCGAATTCGGCCAAGGGCAAAAATGAGACCCAGTCATCCTGATCAGCAGATATAAAACATCTCAAATAGGACTCCAAAGTCTGGTTTGCTCTCTCAGTCTGCCCATTGGTCTGAGGATGAAACGCAGAGTAGAAAGATAACTGAATTCCCAGATTGGAACAAAAGGCTTTCCAGAATCTGGAAACAAACTGGATTCCTCTGTCCGACACAATATTCTCAGGAATCCCATGCAACCGAACCACCTGTTGTAAAAACAAGGGCACCAACTCTGAGGAAGATGGCAACTTTGGGAGTGGTACAAGATGGACCATCTTAGAAAATCTATCACAAATCACCCAGATAACAGTCATTCTCTGAGAGACAGGAAGATCAGAAAATCCATTGTGATATGGGTCCATGGCCACTTGGGCACTGCCAGGGGCATCAACAACCCACTAGAACGAGAACAGGGTTTAGACCGAGAACAAGTCCCACAGGACTGCACAAAATTCCTGACATCACGAGATAAGGCAGGCCTCCAAAAAGACCGACTCACCAAATCTCTGGTACCAAAAATACCTGGATGACCAGCCAATGCGGAGCACTTCAGACATCACTCTCTACCTCCACTGGTCAGGATCATACAATTTTCCCATAGGACAACGCTCAGGTTTATCCTCCTGAAATTCCTCCAGGGCGCGTCTCAAATCGGGCGAAATGGCAGAAAGAACTACCCCCTCACCTAGGATGGTAGTAGGCTTGGTCACAATAAGAGAATCAGCAAAGAAACTCCTAGAAAGGGCGTCTGCCTTAACATTTTTAGTGCCCGGAAGAAAAGAGACCACAAAATTAAAACGCGAGAAAAACAAGGCCCACCTAGCCTGTCTAGGATTCAAGCGTTTGGCCGACTCCAGATAAATCAAATTCTTGTGGTCGGTGAGGACCACAACTTGATGTCTAGCTCCCTCTATCCAATATCTCCACTCTTCAAATGCCCATTTCATGGCCAACAATTCCCGATTCCCCACATTATAGTTGCGCTCAGATGGGGAGAACTTTCGAGAAAAGAAGGCACAGGGATTCATCTTGGAAGTCACAGGATTTTTTTGGGACAATACAGCTCCTGCACCAATCTCAGAAGCATTTACCTCCACCTGAAATGGAAGTGAGACATCAGGTTGCCGTAAAACCAGAGCAGAAGTGAATCTCCGCTTAAGCTCCTGAAATGCTGAGACAGCCTCTGGAGACCAATTCAGCACATCAGCGCCCTTCTTGGTCAGATCAGTCAGTGGTTTGACAATACCAGAAAAATTACCTATAAATTTACGATAGAAATTAGCAAAACCCAAAAACTTCTGGAGAGCCTTCAAAGAAGTGGCCTGAACCCAATCATAAATGCCTGTACCTCGGCCGGGTCCATTTCAATAGTCGACGGAGACAAAATAAATCCCAAAAATGAAATCCTCTGTACATCAAATAGGCATTTCGATCCCTTAACAAACAGGGAATTCTCCCTCAAAATCCGGAACACAGTCTGGACATGTTCCACATGAGAATCCCAATCACTGGAAAAGATCAAAATACCATCCAGATAGATGATCAAAAACTTATCCACAAAGTCCCGGAAAATATAATTCATAAAGGACTGGAAGACAGAAGGGGCATTAGTGAGCCCAAAAGGCATCACCAGGTACTCAAAATGTCCCTCCGGAGTGTTAAACGCCATCTTCCATTCATCCCCGTGCTTGATGCGAATAAGATTATACGCCCCCCTGAGGCCAAGCTTAGTAAACCAGCAGGCACTTTTAACTCTGGAGAATAAATCAGACATCAAGGGTGACGCCCCGGGTACTGATATTTAACCGTCATCTTGTTAAGGGAATGATAATCAATACAAGGTCTTAATGAACCATCTTTCTTGGCCACAAAAAACCCCCAGCACCTAAGAGTGAAGAGGATGGTCTAATATGACCCTTCTCCAATGACTCCTTAATATAGGATCACATAGCATCATGTTCGAGTACTGATAAGTTGAAAAGCCGACCCTTGGGAAATTTACACCCAGGCATCAACTCAATTGCACAGTCATAACTCCTATGAGGAGGCAAAGATGCAGACTTACTCTCACTAAATACATCAGAAAAATCGGCCAAATAATCAGGAATATCATGAGACTGAGGAGAGGTGGAGAAAACAGGAGTGTCCCTAAGAACACACTGACAACCCCAACTCACCACAGACACAGATTTCCAATCCAAAACTGGATTATGAGTTTGCAACCAGGGGAAACCCAGAACAATAGTATCATGCAAATTGTGCAGCACCAAAAATTTACAATTTTCTTGGTGGTCTGGGGCAACTCGCATTATCACCTGGGTCCAAAACTGAGGTTTATTCTCCGCCAAAGGAGTAGCATCAATACCCCTCAAAGGAATAGGCGTCCGCAGAGGTATCATGGGAAAACCACAACGTTTAGCAAAGTCCAAATCCATCAGCTTCAAAGCTGCTCCTGAATCTGCAAAAGCCTTAGCGGAAAATGTGGATATGGAGCAGATCAGAGTAATTGCCAAAAGAAACTTAGATTGTACACCGCCCACAGCAATTGTGTGTGCAAAACATTTCTCTTGTTTAGGGAAAACAGAAATAGTATGAGAGGCATCTCCACAGAAAAAACACAGCTTCTTACGCCTTCTAAACTCCTGACATTGCGCCCTAGACAAAACCCTATCACACTGCATAAGTTCAGACGTTTGTTCAAAAGGTGGCAACGCCTCTCGTGTAGTTTTACATTCACGTAAACGCCGATCAACTTGAATGGCTAATGACATAGAATCATCAAGACCAGAGGGAACAGGAAATCCCACCATAACATCTTTTACCGTCTCTGATAAACCCTTCCGAAAGAGAGCTGCCAATGCACCATCATTCCATGTAGTAAGGACCGCCCACTTTCAGAATTTTTGACAGTATAACTATGCAGAATCCTGACCCTGGTTCAATACCAACAGGGTTTTCTCAGCTTGATCAACAGCATTAGGTTCATCATACAACAACCCCAAGGCTTGAAAAAATGTGTCCACATTAGTCAGAATAGGATTTTCAGGTGTCAGAGAAAAAGCCCAATCCTGGGGATCGCCGTGCAGCAAGGAGATGACAATTTTAACCTGCTGCACAGAGCTCCCCGATGAGTTAGACTTCAAGGCAAGAAAAAATTTACAATTATTCTTAAAATTCAAAAATTTAGACCGATCCCCAGAAAACACATTAGTAGGGATCTTAGGTTCAGCAGCATGTGACTGAATGAGGTAGGTGGAAATTCCCTGCACTTCAGCAGCAAGTTGCTCCACATGATCAGACAATTGCTTAATCTCCATTAGGAAAAAAAAAATCCTCCTACGGCCCCAGAGAAAAAGAAGAAAAAAAAATTCTGACACTTTTTTTTTTTTCAACAATTCTTTCCTGCTTTTGAGTACCCTAGAATCTGCAGTATGGCTGGTGATTCTGTTATGATTGGGTCACCGAGGAGGAAAACAAAACCAAGCTAAGTCACAGAAATCCAGAGAGGTTGGTAACTACGTGGATTGCAGACCCCTGATCCTAACCACACAATTAACAGCAGCCGTGGAGCGTACCTACGATGATTCTAGACGCCTCATCACAGCCGGAGGACTAAATAAGCCTAAAGCAAGAAAAGGGGAAATCTAATCTGCCCCAGAGTAGACCCCAAAGGAATAGACAGCCCCCACACATGTATTGACGGCTTCATTACCTCCTGCCACCACCAGAGGGAGCCCAGAAAGAGAACTCACAGCTCCTCTGTCAGCACAAACAGTTCCCTCACCAGAAAACAGAGGCAGACCAGAAAATGAGTTCACAACAGAGATCCTTCATTGCTTCCAAGCATGACATCACACTCCCTAGGAGGAATGTAATGCCACTGTGGCGACCATACTCCTGGAGGGGCCACATTCCCCCTAGTGCAATTCAGTACTCCCGGACTGAGAAAACATGCGAACGTATAAACAAATGAACAATTGTAACTGTTGCAAGATTTCAAAAATGAAAAATTATAAAAAACAAAGCTGAAAAATAGTCCTTGTGATGAATAGTTCATGTATCAATGTCCATGGTCCAATTCTTGAGCAAGTTGGTAACTATATACAAGGATTGTTTTGGCCACACATAGTCCTGTGGCCCAATTGTCTATCAAAACAAAATAAGATATTCAAAAAGTTCTTACAGAGTCTCTTTAGGCACATAAGCTTGAAAAGTTGCATATTTACAGGTACAGTTTACATTTTCTATTTGCATTTTAATCTCTATATCTAACTGGGATCTCACCTTTTGTACTACGGGTAGATCTGCGTAGCATGGGTACTTCTAATGGCCTATTTAGGTTTAGTGGGCCTGTTATTGCTGTTGGTAAACTGGGTAGTAGCCGTCTGCAAACTCTTAGACTCTCTGTGGGCATGACAGATTCACCACTGGCAGGGCAAGGATTCTCTTGCTCCACTGCTGGTGTGGCATCTGCTGCCTGAACTTCCTGACTTTCAGAGTTGTTTTGAGTCTCTGCTACTTCAGTTACAGTACGCTGGGGAAAGATTAGGACAGGAACTACGATGGCTTGATCCACTCTTGTCCAGTTAGCAGGAAATTCTCTGAGTACAGTGTTGACCTTTTCTTCCTCTTCTATGGGTTGAAGGTTGTTTTGTTCTCCCATCCTTTCCTTTAGCTGGTCAGGGCACAGTTTCAGATGATCCCTCGATACTGCTGATGAGGTTTCTCCTCCATCCTTACTTAAGGCACACCTTGGTGTTGTCAAAGTTTTTGATGGTAGGACGGTGTAGGGTTCAGCCTCCCATTGGTCATCCAATTTATGCATCCTCCTTTTCCTCTTTAGGACTTGTTCTCCTGGTGACAAGGGAACTGCAGGTGCATGTTGATTGTAGTTCTTTTCCTGCTTTTGTCTTGCCTGTGCTAGACTCTTTTCTACGCAGTCTTGCATTTTACGGTACTGCTGCTGCCACTCTGTATCCCAGTCAGCATCTGGTGATGTCACCTCAGGTGTAAGGACTCCCATATCCAAATCAATAGGCAACTTGCCAGGTCTTGCTCTCATTAGGTAGGCTGGTGTGCAGTTGGTGGAATTCAAAGGAATGTGATTGTAGAGGTCTACCAGATCCGGCAACTTCTCTGGCCACAGATTCCTCTCTTCCAAAGGCAAGGTCTTCAGTATATCGATCACCACCTGATTCATCTTTTCACACATGCCATTGGTCTGTGGTTGGTACGGTGTTGTCCTGATCTTCTTGCAACCGTACAAGTTACAGAATTCCTGGAACACTTCTGCTTCAATGGCTGGACCTTGATCTGTAAGCACTCACTCGAGATATCCGTGTGATCGACAAAAGTGCTGTTGGAATGCTCTGGCTGCTGTCCTGGCTGTTTGATCCCTGACAGGCACGACTACCAGGAATCTCGAGTAGTGGTCAACGATGGTAAGAGCATAAACATCGCCTGAATGGCTTGGGACCAGCTTCACATGGTCCAGGGCTACCAACTCGAGTGGCTGTTTAGTTATTATTGGCTGGATTTATCGCTAAAGTGTCACCGATTTTGTGATGCAACAGCGATATCGGTAGCGATCTCACAACATTTGACACTTACCTCCGACCCGGCTCCCCACTGGATATCGCTGATCGCGTGAGAACAGGATGGTCCATTTCTCGTCGTCGGCTTCCTGCTGGCACCGACGAGCGACTCCATGGACTCGGGCGGAAGACGTCACCCTCGTTGCATGTGACAGGTAAGTATCGACCACCGACCGCTGCTGCATCGCAAGTGAGATCTGCCTCTTTGGCAGCTCACTAGAGACCATTTAGCGATGCACCAGCGATCCTGACCGGGTCGTATCGTTGTCGGGATCGCTGGTGCATCGCTAAATGTAACGGGACATTTACTCTCCTATGCCAGTTAATGAGATTTCTTTGCCAGGCGCAAGACAAACTCTATTAAACAATGATCCAGAATACAATGTATCTGCGTTCCTTCCATACACCAGTGGCCTAAAGCTTTCTCTTGTCGCCATCTACTGGTAGATAATAGTATGGCTTTTACGCCATTATTAAATGCCCTTATGAATACACCATTCCCCTGGCGGCATTGATTACACTGGTCTACAAAAAAAGAAAAAAAATTCTGGCATGGACTTTAAGAACAGTTTTAGACTAATTTGAGGGTGCTGATTTCAAATCTGATCTTATAATTTCTCTATCACATCACGTTTTTGCGCTATAGGTATATGAATTCCATGCAAAATATAAGTAGTGTATGAAAAGTGCCGGTTTATACGGTTCACTAAGGTAAATTTAGTTTTCATTTAGTCTCCCAATAAATGTGAGAATATCTTTGCTTTCTTTGAACATACATAATTCCCATTTGTTATGATAAGAAAGTAAGCAAACAGTTTTCAACATACACAACAGTCGTGTTCAGGTACTGTTTTATTTTATTAAATTTTCAATGAATTTTGATATTTATTGTTTTTATGCTGGTGTTTTTCTGTTTTTTGTTTGTGAATAAATACCTAAAGCCCCGTTACACATAGCGATATCGCTAGCAATATCGCTGTAACGTCACCGATTTTGTGACGTAGCAGCGATATTGGTAGCAATATCGCTATGTCTGATACTTACCTCCGACTGGCTCCCCCGCTGCTCATCGCTGGTCGCGCGAGAACGTCCTGGACCATTTCTCGTCGGGCGATTCCTGCTGGGCTTCCTGTGGTGCCGACGAGCAACGTGTGGACGAGGGCGGGAGGACGTCAGGATCGCCGCGTCTGACAGGTAAGTAGCGACCCCCGACCCCTGCAATGTCGCTGGTGAGATCTGCCTGTGTCGCAGCTCACTAGCGACCACTTAGCGATGCACCAGCGATCCATATAGTTGTCGGGATCGCTGGTGCATCGCTAAGTGTAACGGTACCCTAAGGTGTGTGGGGGGGGACAGAAATTCAATGAACAACTCAGGTAGCTAACAACTTTTATCTTGTATTTCTTTGCAGGATGTTTTGCTGATCAAACAATGGCCTCTACATCTTACAGAAGACAGTGCTCAAATGATCCAAATATTTTTTGTTACATCTGTGGAAACTTTACTGTGAAGACTCAGACGCAACATTACTGACTTTGTTAAGAGGGTGTATTTTGCGTACTTCAAAGTAAAACTTGGAGACCAAGACAAGCATTGGGCTCCTCACAAAGTGTGCAAAACCTGTATTGAGAGCTTGAGATCATGGTCTCAAGGAAAGAATGCTAAACTTCAGGTTGGAGTTCCTATGGTTTGGAGAGACCCAAGCAATCATTTTGAAGACTGCTATTTCTGCCTTGTCGATGTAAAAGGTTTCAATAAGAAAAACAAGCAATATTTGCAATACCCGAGTATCCCTTCAGTTGCCCATAGTGAAGACATACCTGTTCCAAAATTTACTGTGCTTCCAGAAAACGTTGACACAGATCTCTCCTCACATTGTTATACTGATGAAGAAGACAGTCCAGATATTTTTCAGCCATGTGATGAAGATTGTGACAAACCAATTCTGTTTACTCAGTCTGCTTTGAATGATCTGGTTAGAGATCTTTATCTACCAAAAGAGTATTTTTTTTTAAGAGTGTTTTTATCATAAAACATTCGATAGGAGTAATTTTCATCAAAAATTGAAAATATCTCGAAATCCTGAAGTGATAGCCAAAAAGGAGTTCATATTCATAATCAGCAGCCAAAATTGACTTAAAATTTGTTTTAAAACCTTTTGCCAGAAATATTGCGTTGACCAGTGATTGGGTAATGGCTGGCATGTGAGTCACTCTGCGGGCACTATTGCTTATTAGGGTTAGTTGCTGGCAGCGTTGCTGTCATTACCACACGTTAGGTTTTCTGTCTTATATTGAGAATAAAACAATTAGTAAAAAACTTTGAGCAAAATAAGTAAAATAATTCATAATTTTAGACTTAGATTAGTGGTAAACACTCAAATACTGTACATTTCTTGTGCAGAGGTTTCGTTCAGCTTTCTTACCTATTGACTCCACAGAAATTTTTGGCAGCAAACTTTTAGTTTTTCCGTCCCTGCCTTACATGAGCCAGATCATTTTTATTTTTATGTTTACACATGCATATATAGAACTTGTATTTTTGCAGGACAAGTTGTTTTTTTAATGACACAATTTAATGTATTATCTAATGCATTGAAAATAAAAATATTCCAAAACGAGGAGAAAATGTCATCTCACTCATATGAAGATCAAACGCACAGCGACTGGCATGCTGCGGGAGAAGCCTTTGGAGAATGTTATCCTATATCCCTGAGATAGGGGATGGCTTGCTGAGCATTGGTGGTTACCACTGCAAGGACATTCATGAATCTCAATGCTGGTGCTCTGAAACCTCTGCTTCATTCATTGTCTATGGGACTGCCGAGCACAATGCTCAGCTATTTCCTCCAACCCCATATACAATTGTGTTAAAAAAATTTCCCCCCCTTCCTGATTTCCTACTTTTTTGCATGTTTGTCACACTTAAATGTTTCAGATCACCAAACGAATTTAAATATTAAACAAAGATCACAGAAGTAAAATGTATTTTTTAAATTAAGGTTTTTATTATTGAGGGAAAAAATCCAAACTTACAGGGTCCTGTGTGAAAAAATGATTACCCCCCCTCCTTAAAACATACAGCTCTGGCAAAAATTAAGAGACCACAGCACAGTTTTGTAAAAATCAGCTTCTCTACATGTCTGACAGCCATTCCATTCCAGTGTCAGTTGAATTCCAACCAGAGGACACCTCATTCTACTTAATGTGCTTCTGATGAGGTGATCACCTGAACCAAATCTTGTTTAAGGAAGGAAAGTATAAAAAACCCTGCTGTGGTGTTCACAGTCCTTTTGCAATAGGACAAGCTGGATGACAAAACAAGTGCTAGTAATATCCCAAAAGTAATAGGAATGAAAAAATAAATTTTAACCACGCCAAAGGAGTTGAAAAGAAAAGTCTTGAGTGAGGAAAAGAAGGGCTCAATTCTGGCTTTACTAGCAGAGGGATACAGTGAGCGTCATGTTGCCTCCATCCTTAAAATTTCTAAGAAGGGAGTCCATTACAACAAGGTCAAGCAGCAGACATTGTGGACAACAAAGCTACAGACCGATTACCAAATCCAAAGCAATGGATAGCCATGAAAAGCCCAGACAAAGAATATTCAATTAAAAATACCTTTATTTAATAAAAAATGGCAAACAGTAGTACTACATACAAAACATGTGCATGTGCCAGGACAAATTATAAAAATTTTTAGTTGTGTATAAATGGCAGACCAAAATGGATTCAAAACAATTATAAAAATAATATATATCCCCACTTTTAAAAATAATTCCACAAAGTATCTCTAGGGGAATATAAAAAATACTGTGTGATTGAAAAAATTAGAAAAATAAACATAAAAACCAATACCAAAATATATGAGTATGCACACAAAGTTAATATGGGAGAACACCCCCTCGTGGGAATGGTTAAAGTGCATTAGTGTAAACACAAACAAATATTCAATGCAATACAAAGGTGCCAAGTGCTATGGGGATAGTACAGGAGGAAAAAGGAAGGTGTATACCTTATAAGGTCTGCCTGGTCCTGGGGTGTGCGTTTTATCAGGACCAGGCAGACCTTATAGGTATACACCTTCCTTTTTCCTCCTGTCCTATCCCCATAGCACTTGGGCACTTTGATTTTTACTGTTTGTCTTTGACATTACAGGTTCTCTGCACTTAGGCACCTTTATATTGCATTGAATATTTGTTTGTGTTTACACTAATGCACTTTAACCATTCCCTGCCCCATATATTGCTAATTGCTACTGACGCCTAAGAAGCAGAGTAGCAAGAGAAGAAGCATGAATTACCTAATGAAATGGCGGGCAAAGGTTCCAGCAGTCATCTGGGGGTGGGCTGCTGACTGCTGGAACCTTTGCCCGCCATTTCATTAGGTAATTCATGCTTCTTCTCTTGCTACTCTGCTTCTTAGGCGTCATATACCTGTCTAACCATGGTGAATGATCACCTGCTATCTGATAATGATCTGTGTATTTAGCTGCCTACTTGATGGATGGAGCTTGAATAAGACTTTTTGACAGTGCACTCTTATTTGCCATACATTGCTAAGCACTATATGCATTTTGCGATAATTTAGCAACTTTATGTATTTATTCCTTGTTATTGCATAGGTTCTGATTGCACAGCAACCACTTGTTATCCATGCGGTGTGTGGTTTCCGCACTTCATTGTCCACTTCCCCCCACTTGTATCTGGATTTGTCTTAATAAAAATTATTGACTTTACTTTGGACTTATGGTCGCCTTTTTGGAGCTTTGCTCAGTTTGTTCCCTTGGTAGATTGCAATTGTCCTTATTGTCCATCTATTTGTGTCTGCTATTGAATTATTATGCTGATTTCCTAATATTTAAAATGCAGATATTTGTCAAAGGCATCTTTATTCAGAGAACAGACTGAGCAAACGGTGGTGCCCAAGCTGTCTAGACAGGACAGGACAGAAAAGATACTGTCTGCAATCACGCACAAAACCCTAAAAAAGTCCAACACTTCTGATATACAAAAAACACGACCTCACCCCCGCTAGATCAGCACTCTGGTATAAACTGGAAGCAAGGCAAAAAGATACTAACATAACAGGGGACTGAACAAGCTGTAACATATGATGCAGGGTCCAGCGCTGCCCCCAGCAGGGAGCACGGTGAACCCTAGCCACAAAGCAGAAAGCAAAAAAAGGCACAACCAGATTAGATGCAAAGGATTAGCAAAATAATCACTTAACTGAACCATGCAGATCAGGCAGGGGACAAAAGAACTCAAAATGCACAAGGAGGAAAATCACCAGCAACCTTCAAGAGCAGCCAGCTCAATTATATGCTCCCAGCCAGTAATCCCAGGTTCCCAATTATCGTCATCAGGTGGAGAACTTCCATCAACCTGGCCAGCTCCGCTACTCTCAGTAACCACCAGAGGGAGCAGAGCGAGCTTTGGCTCAGAAATCAAAGCAAGAGAATTCACAACAGGACAGGTTGGGGATGGCTTTGTAGGTCAGTGTTAGTAGTTTGAACTGGATTCGTTGGGGAATAGGGAGCCAGTGGAGGGATTTGCAGAGAGGAGAGACAGGGGAGTAGCGAGGAGAGAGGTGGATTAGTCGGGCAGTAGAGTTGAGGACTGACTGGAGTGGTGCAAGAGAATTAACAGGGAGGCCACAGAGGAGAATGTTACAGTAGTTGAGACGGGAGATGATGAGGGCATGTACAAGAGTTTTAGTAGATTGAGGGCTGAGGAAGGGACAGATTCTGGAAATATTTTTGAGTTGGAGGTGACAGGAGGTGGCAAGATTTTGGACGTGTGGTTTGAAGGACAGGGCAGAGTCGAGAGTTAC
Organism: Dendrobates tinctorius; assembly: GCF_039654945.1. Lineage (NCBI taxonomy): Eukaryota > Metazoa > Chordata > Amphibia > Anura > Dendrobatidae > Dendrobates > Dendrobates tinctorius. The sequence continues at coordinate 18,768,450 of NW_027361716.1, forward strand.
TGCGAGGCAGTGAATTTCAGGTGTGGGAGAGAGTGTGATGCTGTTTACCATAATAGATAGATAGGGTAGGGAAGATACGTGAGATGCAGGAAAGATAATGAGCTCAGTTTTGATTACATTGAGTTTTAGAAAGCGAGAGATGAAAAAGGAAGATATGGCTAATAGACACTCTGACACTCTGGGATTCTGGACAGCAGAGAAGTGACATCTGGGCCAGAGAGGTAGATGTGAGTGTCGTCCACATACTGGTGGTACTGGAAGCCATGGGACTTTATGAGTTGCCCTAGGCCAAGGGTATAGATGGAAAAAAGTAGGGGCCCCTGGACAGAGCCTTGGGGGACTCCAACAGAGAGAGGGAGGGATGAGGAGGTAGTGTGGGAGTGAGAAACCCTAAATGTGCGGTCAGAAAGGTATGAGGCAATCCAGGACAGGGCAAGGTCTTTGATGCCAAGGGAAGAAAGAATCTGTAGCAGTAGGCAGTGGCTGACTGTGTCGAAGGCAGAGGACAGGTCGAGAAGGGGGAGCGTGGAGAACTGTCTGTTAGTTTTGGCTGTGAGTAAGTCATTAGTAATTTTGGTCAGGGCAGTTTCAGTGGAGTGGTGGGGGCGGAAGCCAGATTGGAGGATGTCAAGGAGGTTGTTAGATGAGAGTTGGGAGGAAAGTTGAGCATGGACATGCTGTTCAAGGAGTTTGGAAGCAAACGGGAGCAGTGATATGGGGCAATAGCTGGGCATAGCAGTTTGGTCAAGGTTTGTTTTTTTGAGGATGGGTGTGATGGTGGCATGTTTCAAGGCAGAGGGGAAGGTACCAGAAGATAGCAATAGGCTGAAGAGATGGGTTAGGGCTGGGATGAGCTTGTTAGTGAGGTTGGGGAGCAAATGGGAAGGGATGGGGTCAAGTGCACAGGTGGTGAGGTGTGATTTGGAAAGGAGATGAGTAAGCGCTCCTTCATTTATGTTGGAGAGGGAGGTTATTAGGGAAGGGCAGAGGTCTGGTCTGTAGAGTGGTTGGGGTAGTGGAACAGTAAAGGTTTGCTTTGTTTGGTCGATCTTGTTTTTGAAGTAGGTGGCAAAGTCCACGGCAGAGATGAGGGGAGTTGGAGGTGGCAGTGGTGGGTGGAGGAGAGAGTTAAATGTGCTGAACAGTTGTTTTAGGTTGTGAGTAGAGTTGAGCGATACCGTCCGATACTTCAAAGTATCGTATCGGATGGTATCGGCCGATCTTTAAAAAAAGTATCGGTATCGCCGATTCCGATACCGGAAGTCCCATTCAAGTCTATGGGACTTCCGGTATCGGAATAAGAAAAACCCTTTCCTGCCCTTGTACAGCCTCTCTGGGGTCTGTACGGGCCTTTCGGGGGGCTGTGCCGGCCTGCCAGGGGGTCTGTGCAGGCTCCGGTGGTCTGTGCCGGCCTGCCGGTGGTCTGTGCAGGCTCCGGGGGGCTGTGCCGGCCTGCCGGGGGGCTGTGCCGGCCTGCCGGGGGGCTGTGCAGGCTCCGGGGGGCTGTGCCGGCCTGCCGGGGGGCTGTGCCGGCCTGCCGGTGGTCTGTGCAGGCTCCGGGGGTCTGTGCAGGCATCGTCCGATGGGACTACAAGTCCCATCGGGCGATGCCTGCTACCATGACAGTGATTGACACATTAGCCAATGATGGGACAGTAGTAGTCCCATCATCCGGCTAATGTGTTAAATGTAAAAAAAAAAAAAAAATTACATGCTACATACATACAACATGCATACTACATACATGCTACATTCATACTACATACTACATACATGCTACATTCATACTACATAAATACTACATGCAACATACATACTACATATATACTACATGCATGCTACATACATACTGCATGCTACATACATACCACATATATACTACATACATACTACATGCATGCTACATGCATGCTACATGCTACATACATAACACATATATACTACATGCATGCTACATACATACTACATGCTACATACTACATATATACTACATGCATGCTACATACTACATGCTACATACATACTACATATATACTACATGCATGCTACATACATACTGCATGCTACATGCATGCTACATACATACTACATACATGCTACATACATACTACATATATACTACATACATACTACATACATACTACATGCATGCTACATGCATGCTACATACATACCACATATATACTACATGCATGCTACATACATACTACATGCTACATACATACTACATGCTACATACATACTACATATATACTACATGCATGCTACATACATACTACATGCTACATACATACTACATATATACTACATGCATGCTACATACATACTACATGCTACATACATACTACATATATACTACATGCATGCTACATACTACATGCTACATACATACTACATATATACTACATGCATGCTACATACATACTACATGCATGCTACATACATACTACATGCTACATACATACCACATATATACTACATACATACAATACATTCATACAATACATACATAGACATACAGTACATATAACATAGAGTAACATACTTACCAATACTTGTCACATTGTTCCCCGAAGCCATTGTCTTTTCCGGGATAAATATTAACATAACAAACCACAAAAATACTCACCCACGATCCGAAGCAGTCCACGAGTGTGTCCCACGACGATCTTGGGTAGAGAACTGCAGCATCAGATGATGCTGCCGTTCTCTACGGGCTGCAGGAATCCAATGACGGAAGGTAGGTATCCTTCCGCACTGTATTCCTCCGCCACTTAAAAAAAAAAAAGTCCCTAGTCTCACTTTATGCCATTGCTGTGTGGGAAATTCCCACACAGCAATGGCATAAAGTGAGACTAGGGACTTTTTTTTTTTAAGTGGCGGAGGAATACAGTGCGGAAGGATACCTACCTTCCGTCATTGGATTCCTGCAGCCCGTAGAGAACGGCAGCATCATCTGATGCTGCAGTTCTCTACCCAAGATCGTCGTGGGACACACTCGTGGACTGCTTCGGATCGTGGGTGAGTATTTTTGTGGTTTGTTATGTTAATATTTATCCCGGAAAAGACAATGGCTTCGGGGAACAATGTGACAAGTATTGGTAAGTATGTTACTCTATGTTATATGTACTGTATGTCTATGTATGTATTGTATGAATGTATTGTATGTATGTAGTATATATGTGGTATGTATGTAGCATGTAGTATGTATGTAGCATGCATGTAGCATGCATGTAGTATGTATGTAGCATGCATGTAGTATGTATGTAGCATGCATGTAGCATGCATGTAGTATGTATGTAGTATGTATGTAGCATGCAGTATGTATGTAGCATGTATGTAGTATGTATGTAGTATATATGTAGTATGTATGTAGCATGTAGTATGTATGTAGCATGCATGTAGTATATATGTAGTATGTATGTAGCATGCATGTAGTATGTATGTAGTATGTATGTAGTATGTATGTAGCATGCAGTATGTATGTAGCATGTATGTAGTATGTATGTAGTATATATGTAGTATGTATGTAGCATGCATGTAGTATGTATGTAGTATGTATGTAGCATGCAGTATGTATGTAGCATGTATGTAGTATGTATGTAGTATATATGTAGTATGTATGTAGCATGCATGTAGTATGTATGTAGTATGTATGTAGCATGCAGTATGTATGTAGCATGTATGTAGTATGTATGTAGTATATATGTAGTATGTATGTAGCATGCATGTAGTATGTATGTAGTATGTATGTAGCATGCAGTATGTATGTAGCATGTATGTAGTATGTATGTAGTATATATGTAGTATGTATGTAGCATGCATGTAGTATGTATGTAGCATGCATGTAGTATGTATGTAGTATTTTTTTTTTTTTTTTAACATTTAACACATTAGCCGGATGATGGGACTACTACTGTCCCATCATTGGCTAATGTGTCAATCACTGTCATGGTAGCAGGCATCGCCCGATGGGACTTGTAGTCCCATCGGACGATGCTTGCACAGACCCCCGGACATCAGCACAGCCCCCCGGCAGGCCGGCACAGCCCCCCGGCAGGCCGGTACAGACCCCCACAGGGTGCACAGACCACCGGCAGGCCGGCACAGCCCCCCGGCAGGCCGGTACAGACCCCGGGCAGTCCACACAGCCCCCCGGCAGGCCGGCACAGCCCCCCGGCAGGCCGGCAGAGACCCCCGGAAGGCCCGAAATGACGGCGCATCATGATGCGCACACACCGCGCATCATGATGACGTCAGGCCGTCAATCAACTGAACTTCCGATTCCGATGCCGAATTCCGATATTGAAAAAATATCGGAAGTCGGTATCGGAATTCCGATACAGCAAGTATCGGCCGATACCCGATACTTGCGGTATCGGAATGCTCAACACTAGTTGTGAGATAATGAAGATACAAGGTTTGTGAAATAGGTCTGTTTAGCAGAGCCGAGGGGTGGTTTGAAGGCAAGTGTAGCTTGTTTGAGAGCAGTGAAGTAATCTAACAGGCGTATTTTCTTCCAACGCCGCTCCGTGACCCTGGATACTTGTCGAAGTTTTTTGGTGAGGTTGTTGCGCCAGGGTTGCCTATTGATTTACCGTACTTTGCAATGCATGAGAAGGGCGACTGAGTCTATGGCTGATATGAGGGTGGCGTTGTAGAAAGCGGTGGCAGTGTCCGTATTGTGGAGTGAAGATATAATCATTACTAAACCACCCTAGACATGAAAGATTTATGCCAGGAAGTAAAGCAAAGGTCTTACCCAGGATTGGGAGGAGGGGTCGGCAGGGTAGGCACTCGCCTAGGGTGCTACCTAGTGCCTTCCTCAGTCTGGGTGTCATGATCTGAAGTGATCTGACAGTTTTAAATCACTGGGTGAACTTTTTTTACTTTGGAAAGTTCCAAGGTGTCTTGACTGTCCCCGGTGGTGGTTTTGATATTGCACTTTAGGTTTTGTGCACTTAATCATGTATCAGGTGTTACACCCTATAAAGGTGTGCTAGAGGTGTGCAATCACTGCCTGTGATATTGTGAGTTTGTGTTCACTCTGTTTTTGGAGAGCCTGGAGGAAGGATGGAGCTGGTGAGGAGTCCTGCGCAGCTTAGCCAGGGGGGACGTGTTGCAGCTATGGTGACTGGACGAAGGGCTGGCATGGCGTGGTGGGGTCACAGTGATGGAGTCAGCGGGAAGTGTCTGCATGGTCTGGTGGAGTGGCTACTATGGAGAGTGGCACTCACCATGTGGGACTTGGCCGCTGAGCTGGACTCAAGCATGCTCGACTTCGTGTCAGCAGCTGAACTCATCCTTGGGACTCTGGTTCTAAGCAGCTGCAACTGATGTTGGACTCTGCTCCAAGGCTGCACTAAGGTGAAGGATCCTGTTATGGTGATGGATCCAGGTGGAGGAGAAGATGCACTCAGGTGGAGGGCTCTGTTGCTGGGAGCGCACGCAACAGAGCAAAGCTAAGTGGTGTTTCACCTGTATTGTCTCTTTCCTCATGTGTGTTATTAGTGCAGTGGTGGGATTAGTTTCCGCACCGACCTATTCCCTAGTGAGGGTTTAGGGTCAGGGCGAGCTAGGGCGTTGAGGTACGCGTGCGGCGCCCGGTGCGAAACCGGCATAGGGAACGTTAGGAGTGCAGGGACACTGGCTCAGGGGAGCTCAGGAGGTCTCCAATTCCCTTTTCCCTATTGCAGGGCCCACCATTGTTAAAGTTACCCAGGTTCCCCCCTTTATTATTTAAATGCGCCTTACTGGAGGCGGTGTTTCCAGATATTGTATGTATAACGTGTAATACCTAAATTCGCCGGGTGGAGGCGGCGTATCCACCTGCACGTTTTTATTATTTAAATGCGCCACACTGGAGGCGGTGTATCCAGGGTCACGTGTGTCACATGTGTTCGCCTTGCGGAAACATCTGCGTCCAGACACACGTGACCATGACATTATCACAGTCCATACAGTTTTTTTTTTTCTGGTGAGCTTTGGCCATGTGGAGACCGCTGAGTAATTGCTGCCGGGCCTCACTGATGTGAGTGGGGAGCGGCAAGGTGTTTAGAGCCGCTGCAGCAGCAGTTATCACGGTCTGGGGCCTCTGCTCAGATAACCAGAGAAAAAAAAAAAAAAATGGCGGCTGCGGTCTGGCAAAAGCCCCTAGAGTCGCTGCTGGGGAGTGGGACTTGCTCTCGCACGGGGAGGTACCCAGGCAGGTGGGAGGAATGGTGCCCCAAGGAGCTGCCTGGTATTCCCCGAGGTGAAGGGGTACATCCCTGTGGTGAGCAGACTAGGTGTGTAGTAGCTGCTGGGGAGCGGGACTTGCTCTTACAGGGGACGCACCCAGGCAGGTGGGAGGAATGGTGCCCCACGGAGCTGCCTGGTATTCCCCGAGGTGAAGGGGTACGTCCCTGTAGTGAGCAGATTGGTGAATAGTCCGCGGGGCTCATGCCAAATCTTCGATGCCGCCCCTCCTGGTCGTGTGGAGGCGACCAGCGAGTATATATATTTTCCTCCATATTCCTGCGGCTATGGTACTAAAACCCCCTAGAGTCGCTGCTGGGGAGCGGAACTGGTTCATGCAGGTGGGCGTACCCAGGCAGGTGGGAGGAATGGTGCCCCACGGAGCTGCCTGGTATTCCCCGAGGTGAAGGGGTACGCCCCTGTGGTGAGCTGACTGGTGTGATAGTCCGCGGGGTTTACGCCATATCTTCTATGCCATCGAAGAAGCCGCCCTCCTGGTCGTGTGGAGGCGACCAGCGAGAGTATATTTCCTCCATTTCCCGGTCCCCTTCTCCTCCTGGTGTGTGCAGCAGGTGTGCTGCGGGGGAGTAGGGACAAATCTCTACCCTCGCCATTAACCAACCCTAGGAGGCGCAGTCCTCATGGTGAAAGGGTTGGAGGGTGGTGTCCCTTGGTGAATAGCGGGGGTGAGAGTGTGGTGACACAGGGGGACGCCTCTGCTGTCTAGTTCAGAGTGAGTTCACCAAAAAATGACAAATGTATGTGTGCAATAAACGTTCAGGTCCGGACCTGTGTGTGAACGAGCATGTATGGGTGCCACCAAAAAACATCTTGGAAATGTGTTGTGGAGTCTGATCAGCTCTTAGCATACATACACATACATAATCTCGTTCCCCAGGTCGGCGCTGTGGAGATGAGTGGTGCCTCCAAAATGAACATGTATTGCCAATACCAGCGGTGTTTGTCATGAACCTGAAGTGTCAGGTAATGGTGGGGTGAACTCAGGGTCTGGGTGTCCCCGCTGTAGGTGTTTCCCTAATGAGGGGTGGTCTTGAGGGTCCAGAGGCCCCTCATTAAGGAGGGGGTACTGTCATGATCTGAAGTGATCTGACAGTTTTAAATCACTGGGTGAACTTTTTTAACTTTGGAAAGTTCCAAGGTGTCTTGACTGTCCCCGGTGGTGGTTTTGATATTGCACTTTAGGTTTTGTGCACTTAATCATGTATCAGGTGTTACACCCTATAAAGGTGTGCTAGAGGTGTGCAATCACTGCCTGTGATATTGTGAGTTTGTGTTCACTCTGTTTTTGGAGAGCCTGGAGGAAGGATGGAGCTGGTGAGGAGTCCTGCGCAGCTTAGCCAGGGGGGATGTGTTGCAGCTATGGTGTCTGGACGAAAGGCTGGCATGGCGTGGTGGGGTCACAGTGATGGAGTCAGCGGGAAGTGTCTGCATGGTCTGGTGGAGTGGCTACTATGGAGAGTGGCACTCACCATGTGGGACTTGGCCGCTGAGCTGGACTCAAGCATGCTCGACTTCGTGTCAGCAGCTGAACTCATCCTTGGGACTCTGGTTCTAAGCAGCTGCAACTGGTGTTGGACTCTGCTCCAAGGCTGCACTAAGGTGAAGGATCCTGTTATGGTGATGGATCCAGGTGGAGGAGAAGATGCACTCAGGTGGAGGGCTCTGTTGCTGGGAGCGCACGCAACAGAGCAAAGCTAAGTGGTGTTTCCCATGTATTGTCTCTTTCCTCATGTGTGTTATTAGTGCAGTGGTGGGATTAGTTTCCGCACCGACCTATTCCCTAGTGAGGGTTTAGGGTCAGGGCGAGCTAGGGCGTTGAGGTACGCGTGCGGCGCCCGGTGCGAAACCGGCATAGGGAACGTTAGGAGTGCAGGGACACTGGCTCAGGGGAGCTCAGGAGGTCTCCAATTCCCTTTTCCCTATTGCAGGGCCCACCATTGTTAAAGTTACCCAGGTTCCCCCCTTTATTATTTAAATGCGCCTTACTGGAGGCGGTGTTTCCAGATATTGTATGTATAACGTGTAATACCTAAATTCGCCAGGTAGGGGGCGGCGTATCCACCTGCACGTTTTTATTATTTAAATGCGCCCCACTGGAGGCGGTGTATCCAGGGTCACGTAGAATCATAGAATCATAGAATCATAGAATCGTAGAGTTGGAAGGGACCTCCTGGGCCATCTGGTCCAACCCCCTGCTCAAAGCAGGATTCGCTAAATCATCCCAGTCAGATGTCTGTCCAGCCTCTGTTTGAAGGCTTCCATTGAAGGAGAACTCACCACTTCTCGTGGCAGCCTGTTCCACTCATTGATCACTCTAACTGTCAAAAAGTTTTTTCTAATATCTAATCTGTGTCTCCTCCCATTCAGTTTCATCCCATTGCTTCTAGTCTTTCCTTGTGCAAATGAGAATAAAGTTGATCCTTCTACAATGTGACAGCCCTTTAGATATTTGTAGACAGCTATTAAGTCTCCTCTCAGTCTTCTCTTTTGCAAACTAAACATTCCCAAATCCTGCAACCTTTCCTCATAAGACAGGGTTTGCAGACCGGTCACCATTCTGGTCGCTCTTTTCTGAACTTGCTCCAGTTTGTTGATGTCTTTTTTAAAATGTGGTGCCCAAAACTGGACACAATATTCCAGATGAGGTCTGACCAAAGAGGAGTAGAGGGAAATAATGACTTCACGTGATCTAGACTGTATGCTTCTGTTAATACATCCTAGAATTGCATTTGCCTTTTTTGCTGCTGCATCACACTGTTGACTCATATTCAGTCTGTGATCTGTTAGTATACCCAAGTCTTTTTCACATGCGCTGTCACTTAGCCCTATTCCTCCCATTCTATATATGCTTTTTTCATTTTTATTGCCCAGATGTAGTACTTTGCATTTCTCCCTGTTAAAAACCATTCTGTTAGTTGCTGCCCACTTCTCCAGTTTATTTAAATCTTTTTGAATCCTCTCTCTCTCTTCTCTAGTATTAGCTATCCCTCCTAGCTTTGTGTCATCAGCAAATTTAATCAGTTTACCCTCAATTCCTTCATCTAAATCGTTGATAAAGATGTTGAACAATACAGGGCCCAGGACAGAGCCCTGTGGTACCCCACTTGAGACATTCTTCCAACTGGATGTGCAGCCATTTACGACCACTCTTTGGGTCCGATCACTAAGCCAGTTATGAATCCACCTAACAGTTGCCTTGTCCATTCCATACTTAGTCATTTTTTCAATAAGGATTGTATGAGAGACTTTGTCAAATGCTTTGCTGAAGTCAAGATATACTATATCTACAGCATTTCCTTGATCCACCCAATCAGTGATACCGTCATAGAAGGAAATTAAGTTAGTCTGACATGACTTATTAGTTAGAAACCCATGCTGACTCTGTTTGATCACTTCATTCTTATCCAGGTATTGACATACATGTTGTTTAATAATTGTTCAAAGATCTTTCCTGGTATAGAAGTCAGACTCACCGGCCTATAGTTGCCTGGGTCCACCTTCTTCCCCTTTTTGAAGATAGGAACAACATTTGCTCTTCTCCAGTCTTCTGGCACTTCTCCTGTTCTCCAAGAATTTTCAAAGATTATGGAGAGGGGTTCAAAAATTTCTTCTGCTATCTCCTTCAGTACTCTGGGGTGTAATTCATCTGGACCTGGAGACTTGAATTCATTTAGGTTAGCTAAGTGTTTCCTCACTATCTTTCTGTTTATAGATATCCTGGATCTTCTATTCCCTTAATAGGACAGTGAATAACAGTTGGTGTTACATTTCCTTTCTGAGAGAAAACAGATGCAAAATAGGAATTTAAAAGTTCAGCCTTCTCAACATCCTGTCTTACCATTTCATCATTTTCATCCTGTAAAAATCCTATAGCATCTTTGACTTTTCTTTTACTTTTGACATATCCCCAAAATCCTTTATTATTGCTTTTGACATCTCTTGCAAGCCTCAATTCATTTTCAGCTTTAGCTAATCTGATTTGTGCCCTGCAGGTTCTGCAGACAGCATTATATTCTTCTTTAGATATGCCTCCCTCTTTCCATTTTATAAACATTTTTTTCTTCCTTTTTAGCATGTGCTTAAGTTCTGTGTTCACCCATCCTGGTTTCCTTAAATGCTTCCTATTCTTCCCTCTTTTCGGAATTGTTAACAACTGTGCTTTGAGAATTTCATTTTTCAAGATTTCCCATCCTTCCTGGACATTTTTGTCTTTAAGGATATCCAGCCATTGGATCCCTCCAATTATCTTTCTGAATCCCTTAAAATCTGCCTTTCTGAAATCTAACCTTGACGTCTGAGTCTTCACAGGTCTTCCGCCTCTAGTTATCCAAAATTCTAAAATAGCATGGTCGCTACCTCCTAGGGTTCCAGCCACTTTTACCTCCTCAACCATTTCCTCCCTGTTTATAAGGATTAGATCCAAGGTAGCAGTTCCCCTTGTTTTCTCCCCTACCTTTTGGAAGATAAAGTTGTCAGCTAGAGAGGATAAGAATTTCCTTGACCTGTTAGTTTTGCCTGAGAGAGATTCCCAACAAATGTCTGGATAGTTGAAATCTCCCATGACAACTATGTCATATTTTTTGGAGAACTTGGCCAATTTGATGCATAAAGAGTTCATCCATATCTTCAGCTTGCACAGGCGGCCTGTAGTAAATGCCTACAATGGTGTCCTTTCCATTGTTCTGTCCTTGTATTCTTACCCAAACAGTTTCCACAGAACTCCCAGTCTCTGAAGCTTCAATCTCTGTGCAGATATACGCGTTTCTAACATACAATGCAACACCCCCTCCTCGTTTATCAAGTCTGTTTCTTGCAAATAAGTTGTATCCTTCTAGTCTTGTATTCCAATCATGTGTATTGTCCCACCAAGTTTCAGTGATTCCAATGACATCATATTTCTTTTCCTGTGTTAGTAGTTCCAATTCTCCTTGTTGTTGCCCATGCTTTGTGCATTAGTATAGAAACATTTTAGTTTGTGATTGGTTTCTCTTTCTCCAATATTTTTATTAATTAGATTCTTTCGTCTTTGTTCTTCCTTTCCACTTCTAATAGCAGAGTTCTCAATAGCATTTCTCAGGTGTATGGCTTTTTCTGGTCTTTTGCTTCCCTTCCCATGTTGTTCTAGTTTAAAGCTCTCCTTACAAGTGTAGCAAGGCGACTTCCAAATACATGCTTTCCAGTCTTCGTAAGGTGCACCCCATCTCTAGCAAGTAGTCCATCGTATAAGTAGTTCACTCCGTGATCCAGAAATCCAAATCGTTGCTGACGGCACCATCGACGTAGCCAGTTGTTCACCTGCAGAATCTTATTCCACCTCCTTGTTCCATGGCCATCCACTTGGAGGATGGAAGAGAAGACCACCTGCGCTCCCAGTTCTTTCACTTTCTTGCCTAAGTCTTCAAAGTCTCTGCAGATGGTTTCCAGGTCGTTTCTTGCGGTGTCATTTGTCCCCACATGTAGTAGCAGGAATGGGTAGTCATCTGTAGGTCTGAAGAGTCCTGATATCCTGTCAGACACATCTTTAATTTTTGCACCTGGAAGACAGCACATTTCTCTTGAAGTTATATCCGGTCTGCAGATAGCGGCCTCTGTTCCTCTCAACAGGGAATCCCCCATGACCACCACTCTCCGTTTCTTCTTCACAACATTTTTCTTTCTCCATCCAGGAGGACTCTGAAGGCGTACAAGGTTGCTGTTTGTTGGCAAAGTCTTATCCTGATGTATTTCTTCATCGTTTTCCTGCGTGAGAGCCTGGTACTGGTTTCTGAGCAGTATGGGTGCTGACTGCCTCCTGATCCTCCTGCTTCTCTGGGTCACATGTCTCCAATCCTCTGTTTCTTCAGGTGCACTTCGAATTTCTTCTCTTTCTGTAACATGAAGAGATAATTCTGCTCTGTCCAAGAACTCTTCACCTTCCTTAATGATCTTCAACGTAGCTAACCTCTCTTCGAGATTTTGCAACTTTTCCTCCAACAGGGACACAAGCTTGCATTTGTGGCATGTGAAGTTTGGCTTTTCCACTGGTAAATCTGTGAACATGTAGCAAGAAATGCAGCTCACCAAATGGCTCCTGGCCTCTTCCATCTTGAGATTTCTTAAAAACGATGAAAGATGAGCCAAAATTCGCACGCCTATCGGCGCGCGGTTTTTCCGATTTCCTCTTTTCAGCTGCAACGGCCAAACCCCAGTGATCGTTGAGCTCGCGGAGACTCTTCACTTATCCCAGAAGGCACTGGGAATATGCAAATGATCTCCTCAAGACTCTTCCCCTGGTTTTCCGATTTCCTCTTTTCAGCTGCAACGGCCAAACCCCAGTGATCGTTGAGCTCGCGGAGACTCTTCACTTATCCCAGAAGGCACTGGGAATATGCAAATGATCTCCTCAAGATTCTTCCCCTGGTTTTCCGATTTCCTCTTTTCAGCTGCAACGGCCAAAACCCAGTGATCGTTGAGCTCGCGGAGACTCTTCACTTATCCCAGAAGGCACTGGGAATATGCAAATGATCTCCTCAAGACTCTTCCCCTGGTTTTCCGATTTCCTCTTTTCAGCTGCAACGGCCAAACCCCAGTGATCGTTGAGCTCGCGGAGACTCTTCACTTATCCCAGAAGGCACTGGGAATATGCAAATGATCTCCTCAAGATTCTTCCCCTGGTTTTCCGATTTCCTCTTTTCAGCTGCAACGGCCAAAACCCAGTGATCGTTGAGCTCGCGGAGACTCTTCACTTATCCCAGAAGGCACTGGGAATATGCAAATGATCTCCTCAAGATTCTTCCCCTGGTTTTCCGATTTCCTCTTTTCAGCTGCAACGGCCAAAACCCAGTGATCGTTGAGCTCGCGGAGACTCTTCACTTATCCCAGAAGGCACTGGGAATATGCAAATGATCTCCTCAAGACTCTTCCCCTGGTTTTCCGATTTCCTCTTTTCAGCTGCAACGGCCAAACCCCAGTGATCGTTGAGCTCGCGGAGACTCTTCACTTATCCCAGAAGGCACTGGGAATATGCAAATGATCTCCTCAAGATTCTTCCCCTGGTTTTCCGATTTCCTCTTTTCAGCTGCATCGGCCAAAACCCAGTGATCGTTGAGCTCGCGGAGACTCTTCACTTATCCCAGAAGGCACTGGGAATATGCAAATGATCTCCTCAAGATTCTTCCCCTGGTTTTCCGATTTCCTCTTTTCAGCTGCAACGGCCAAAACCCAGTGATCGTTGAGCTCGCGGAGACTCTTCACTTATCCCAGAAGGCACTGGGAATATGCAAATGATCTCCTCAAGATTCTTCCCCTGGTTTTCCGATTTCCTCTTTTCAGCTGCAACGGCCAAAACCCAGTGATCGTTGAGCTCGCAGAGACTCTTCACTTATCCCAGAAGGCACTGAGAATATGCAAATGATCTCCTCAAGACTCTTCCCCTGGTTTTCCGATTTCCTCTTTTCAGCTGCAACGGCCAAACCCCAGTGATCGTTGAGCTCGCGGAGACTCTTCACTTATCCCAGAAGGCACTGGGAATATGCAAATGATCTCCTCAAGATTCTTCCCCTGATTTTCCGATTTCCTCTTTTCAGCTGCAACGGCCAAAACCCAGTGATCGTTGAGCTCGCGGAGACTCTTCACTTATCCCAGAAGGCACTGGGAATATGCAAATGATCTCCTCAAGATTCTTCCCCTGGTTTTCCGATTTCCTCTTTTCAGCTGCAATGGCCAAACCCCAGTGATCGTTGAGCTCGCGGAGACTCTTCACTTATCCCAGAAGGCACTGGGAATATGCAAATGATCTCCTCAAGATTCTTCCCCTGGTTTTCCGATTTCCTCTTTTCAGCTGCAACGGCCAAAACCCAGTGTCACATGTGTTCGCCTTGCGGAAACATCTGCGTCCAGACACACGTGACCATGACATTGGGTCTGATATTTATAATATAGGATGTCAGGGATGAATATCTCCATTTATCCTTTGTATTGTGTAAATGATCCACCACAATGAATGATTCTGTATATAACTTTGACATTTTGCTTCCTATTAAGCCTCGCCTCACCCCTAAAATACACCATATTTTTTATTTTTGCTGGAATCTTTAGGTCATAAAGGTAACAATTTTAGGGGAAGTGGTCATCAGAGCTTGTTATCTTACTGATCAGAGGATGGAGGTGCTGAGTTAGGGTCCTTTTTCCTTAGTCTATTACCTATTCTTTTGTTTGGGGGGAGGCACCTTTGGCTTCAACTGCCAAAGGCACCAAGATACAGACAACAACAAGAAGAAAAGAGAATAAGCTATAAAATGGGGGATCACCACAGACACGTGATTGACTTTAAGAGAGGCAATTTTTATTGACACATGTACACCACAAACACTATAAAAACATTAAAAAGTCACACATGTGACATAACCAACAAAAGCTCATAATAGAGCACCCACCCTGTACTTGCACCCCACAATAACAGGTGATCAAATACCAGCCCATATAAACAGCATACCGTCAGATAACTGGATATGTTACAATTGATGCCTCCAAGAGCAGGAGAAAATAGCTCCTGTACCTACTTTGGAACCTGATAGAGCACTTAAATAAGAATCCCGGATGGATTGGGATACGAGAGAGGCAGCATGGAGGGCGCAGTCCTCAGATATTTTTTCCACTTCTAATAGTTATATGCCTAGTTCAGAATTTGCTAGTGTGACTGCAGAGTTGATAGCAGCACATAAATTAGGCATCAGGTTGTGGTGGAACATTCGGTCCTTGGAGGAATATATTAAATCCAACATTGTGCCAAGAGGCCTTAGGGTTTCTATATATCCGGCATGGGAACCCTCTTTGGACTTTCGTGCCACATGGGAGAAGGGACTTTTACGATGCTCAGGTATTATTATGAATATGTTGTTGGAACATGATAGGGAGCTATTGGTCTCGGTTAAAAAACAGATTAAAGAATTAGATACTAAACTGAGTGCTTTTGATGAAGTGACCCAAGTATTGCCTTTTAAAACCAGGCTAAAAGAAACTTTGGACAGATATGATAGGGATATTACCCATAAGAAAAAATCCAAATTTCACAGAGATCGTAGAGATTTTGAGGAGAAGCAGGTATTCCAATGGAAACACAAAGGGAATATTAGACGTAAGGCCCCTATGGATAGGGCCCCAGAGAGAACTGTGGAGTTGGCCTGTAAACCTGATTATACATCGGGTAGTGATTTTTTATCTTCAGCCGAGAGCGAGGCCGAAATTGGACAAGAAGGGGCCGTCGCAGGCGGGAGAATGTTCACAAGAAACACCCGCTTCAGGGGACGCAGGCCCCCGCAGTACAATCAGTACAGGAATTTTCACAAGTAGATGAGGAGGTTGTCGTGGAGGATGGGACTACGGAGATACAGGTACAGGAGAATGTGCTTCAAATCATTAACCTATCTCAATATAACCTTTCACCTTTGGAAATTTCTGTGTTACAGAGGGGTTTGACTTTTTCGCCTGTTATAGGTATGGATAAGTTCACTTTGATTAAGGACCTTTATATTTTTTGCAGACAATTAATTCTTCAGGTTTTACATAACAAGCCACGGATGGTGGATGGCTTGGATCAAACGGATCGTCAGGTGTTACAGGATCTATTGGATCTTTTACAGGAGGACACGATACATGGTAAAAATCGATTTCCTTATAAAAATAAATCAATGGTAGCCCCGCCTTTTTCCTTGGTTCCAGCTGTGAGGGTTTTTTTTGAGTTGGTCAAAAAAGATTTTTTGGCCATTCCTGCTAGATCACGTCACGTGGATAATCTACATGCGGGGGAAAGACTGGCTGTGCATAATTTAAAATCTAATAAATTGTTTTTGATTAAGGAGGCTGATAAAGGTGGAAATGTGGTGTTGTGGCCGCATGAATTATATCAGGAAGAGGCGCAACGCCAATTGGATAATGTTCGATTCTACAAAAGATTACCGTCAGATCCTACTGGACCCTTCTCTATTAAATTCAAGAGACTACTAGATAGGGCTTTTGAGTTGGGTATTATTAACAAGAAGGAGATGGAATTTTTGTGGGTTGAACATCCAATCACTCCTACCTTTTGCATGTTGCCGAAGGTCCATAAGGATCTTGTTAGGCTTCCGGGCCGACCTATAGTTGCCAGTATAGGCAGCTTATGCGAAAAGGCCTCTATCTGTCAAAGACACCGCACTACACTGGCTCATAGAGCCAGTGCACGTGTCCTGAGTACAGAAGCAGTGCTAAGAGTTACCTGGGGAGCAGGGCAGCAGAGGTGACAAAGCATGCTTCAAGCTAATAGTGTCAGGGTCCAGAGAACTCAGATTATGGCAAAGTAGAAGTCATGCACAGTACAGACAAGTGAGGTATAGGAGAGATAAACAGATGGGAGGTCAGACAAAGCCAAAGGTCATACACAGGATCACAGTACAGTACCAGGGAGGAGACAGAGCGGATAATCAGGGCCAAGCAGAGATCAAAACCAAACAGACATATAAGGTACCAGGCAGAATCCAAAGCGATATCCAGGGAACAGACCGAGTCATACACAGAGAATCAAGTAACCAGAACACAGCACTAACACACTCAGGGGTCACCACACAATGCCAAGGGCGAAAGTATAACTGACAGGGATGGGAGCATCCTGAGGCTATAAGAAGCCTCCCCCAGAACCAGGGAGAGGCCACAATCATAGCCCCAGGTGTGCAGGTAAGCCTGCACCAGGATCACAACCTTTAACCCCAGAAATGCCAGTCATCAGCACTGGTTCCAAACATTAACCCCACGTGTGCGAGTCAAACCCGCACTGAGATCATGACACTATCTATGTGGACTATTTCCTTCAACCGATGGTGAAGACGTTACCATCCTATATACAGGATACCTCTCATTTTATTAGGAAACATCGTGATGTTACTCTACCCCCTGGGGCCTTGTTGGTCACTTGCGATGTAGAATCGCTTTACTCTAATATTGACCATTCTGATGGCATCACTGCAGTACTGTATTTTTTTGATCAGATAGTTCATTCGGATAGAATGCACGATTCATTCATTGTGGATCTGTTAGGTTTTGTGATGAAGCATAATTTCTTCCTTTTTGACAGGTCTTATTTTCTCCAGACCTCCGGTGTGGCTATGGGGGCCAGATGGGGGCCAGGCTTGCCCGGGTACTTAGCATGGAAAGCCCGCACCAGGCGATCAGCATGCATCAACCGGGCTGGTACCCAGGACCTGTCCTCTGGTCCATACCCCTTCCAATGAACCAGGTACTGTACCAACCGCCGTACCAACCTGGAATCTACGATATGACCAACCTCGTACTCCACCTGCCCCTCGACCAAAACCGGAGGAGCAGCAGACTCGGAGTCTCCCCGTACTGCTTCAAAAGGTTTCAGTAGAGATTTGTGGAAGACGTTAGGGATCTTGAAAGAGGGTGGAAGGCACAGCCTATACGCCACTGGATTGATTTTTTCCACAATCTTGTACGGGCCAATGAATTTGGGTCCCAACTTGGCTGACGGAATCTTTAACTTAATGTTTCGCGTGGAGAGCCAAACTTTCTCTCCCACCCGAAACATGGGACCAGGTGTTCGTTTCCTGTCCGCGAAAAACTTATACCTGCCTTGAGACCTAGATATACGCCGCTGGACTTCTGCCCATGTATCTTTTAACCGCTGAACAGAATCCTCAGCCCCGGGACACCCCGAATCCAGACGAGAAAACTCACCAAAATGAGGACTGAACCCATAGTTAATCAAGAAAGGGGACCTACCAGTGGATTGACTCACCCGACTATTGAAGGAAAATTCAGCCAACGGCAGTGCATCGCACCAGTCATTCTGTCTAGCAGAGGTTAGACACCTGAGGATCTGTTCCAGGGACTGGTTAGTGCGCTCCGTCTGCCCATTGCTCTCAGGATGGTATGCAGACGAAAAGGACAGAGACATACCTAATTTTTTGCAGAAAGCACGCCAAAACTTAGCCACAAACTGCACACCACGATCAGACACCACATTCAGGGGTACCCCATGCAACCGGATCACATGCTGCACAAACAACCTGGACAACGTCTCAGCTGACGGTAGTGCGGACAGGGGTACGAAATGAGCCTGCTTAGAAAACCTGTCCATCACTACCCATACCACTGTATTACCCTTAGATGGAGGGAGATTGGTAACAAAATCCATGGATAAATGAGTCCATGGCCTTTCGGGCACTGCCAAGGGTATCAGCTCCCCTGCCGGCCGGCTATGAGAGCTTTTAGAACGAGCGCAGACCCCACAACCAGCAATGAATTTTTTTATGTCCGAACCAAGGGTAGGCCACCAAAAGATCCTAGCCACCGCCAGACGTGTGGCTGAAATACCAGGGTGAGCACTCAGCTTGGATTCATGGAACTCCTGCAAGAGTTTCAGGCGAAGTTGCTCTGGGACAAACAACTTCCCCTCTGGCTTGGCCGCCGAGGCCTGCGACTGGGCCCCCAGAATCTCCCGTTCCAATTCAGATGAGACCTCTGCTATCACAACCCCAGGGTGAAGAATGGAGGACGGTGGCTCAGGGGGCGACACCGGCTGAAAACTGCGTGATAAGGCGTCAGCCTTGACATTCTTAGACCCTGGACGAAATGTAATCGCAAACTGAAACCGGGAAAAAAAAAGTGACCAACGGGCCTGTCTGGGCGTTAGTCTTTTAGCAGACTCAATGTACGACAGATTTTTGTGATCCGTGATCACCGTAACCGGGTGACTGGCCCCCTCCAAAAAGTGCCTCCATTCTTCAAACGCCAATTTGACTGCAAGAAGCTCTCTATTGCCTACGTCGTAATTTCTTTCTGCAGCAGAGAACTTCTTGGAAAAGAAAGCACATGGCCTGAGGTTGGTTAGAGTGGCAGGCCCTTGGGACAACACCGCCCCCACCCCCACCTCAGAGGCGTCCACTTCCACGAATGGTTTGGACGGATCTGGCTGCACTAACACAGGAGCAGACATAAAACATTTTTTCAGCATTGCAAAGGCCTCTTTTGCGAGCGAGGACCAATTTCTCACATCCGCACCTTTGCATGTTAGATCCGTGAGAGGTTTGACCACTTGCGAAAACCCCCGGATAAATTTGCGGTAATAATTGGCGAACCCCAAGAAGCGCTGAAGACCCTTAAGATCTCGGGGTTGCACCCAATCCGCAATGGCCTGCACCTTCTTGGGGTCCATGCGAAAACCCTCACCGGATACAATTAACCCCAAAAAGGACAACTCTTGTACACAGAATACACATTTCTCCAATTTGGCATACAAATGATTTTCTCTAAGCCTTTGGAGCACAGTTCGTACATGTTCCAAATGAGAATACTTGTCGGGGGAATATATCAAAATATCATCTAAGTAGATAACGACAAAACGACCAATGAGATCCGAGAATACCACGTTGATGAAATTCTGAAATATGGCAGGGGCGTTGGTAAGACCAAACGGCATGACTAAATTTTCAACTAGTCCCTCGGTCGTGAGGAATGCGGTTTTCCATTCATCTCCCTCCCGGACCCTTATCAAATTATATGCCCCCCGAAGGTCCAGTTTAGAAAACCACTTTGCCCCTGATAGTTGGTTACATAAATCGGGAATCAACGGAAGGGGGTACGTATTCCGTACAGTAATTTGATTAAGCTCCCGGAAGTCGAGACAGGGACGTAACCCGCCATCTTTTTTCTTTACAAAAAAGAAACCTGCCGCTACAGGTGAGACTGAAGGACGTATGTGTCCTTTGCGCAGACTTTCAGTAATGTACTCCTTCATAGCCAAGCGCTCAGGACCAGACAAATTAAACAGACGGGCTTTGGGTAATTTAGCCCCCGGGGCCAGCTCAATAGCGCAGTCAAAGGGTCTATGTGGCGGTAACGTCTCGGCCTCGCTTTCAGAGAATACATCTTCGAAGTCCTCCAGGCATTCCGGAATACCTTCCAGCTCGACAGATGATACAGACACAGATTTAACTGGTTCAACCAGCAGTGCGGATTTATCACATAACTCAAAATCATTAAACCCCCATTGAACAATCTCCCCCGTTTTCCAGTTAATAACTGGGTTATGGCGTTGTAACCAGGGCATGCCCAACACCAACCCTGCAGGTAGATTGTCCAGCACAAAACAACTTATGTTTTCCACATGAATAGCGCCCACTCTGAGCGAAAACATATCAGACATAAAGCGAATTCCCTCCTTAGTGAGGGGAGTTGAGTCAATGGCCATCACCTTGATCGGAACCTTGAGCCTAACTGTCCCTACCTTGCAGTGTGTGACCAATTGGGAGTCAATGAGGTTAATAGATGAAAAAGAACTACCGTCCACAAATAGTTCCACAGGCAGTAATACTTTAGAAAACGAGGAAAATGGTACCTGAGGGTCTGAGCAGCCTCCCCGTTGACTACCCAGACCTAGTCGTTTCCTGCCGACCGGGTTTGAAGACGGGCAATTCGGGCACTCCCTTTTCCAATGTCCCGTTTTACCGCAGTAAAAGCATAACTGCTTGTCCTTCCGGCGTTTCCTCTCTGTATCCTTCAGGGAGAGGGAGCCTACATCCATGGGCTCAGGGGCAGTCTCTTTTCCACTGGGGAATAATGGAGTATCCACCTGCATCACCCCTCTGGCCCGCAGCCTGCGGTCCATCCGGACGGCCTGGGTCATGGCGTCCTCGAGAGAGTTAGGTGGGGGATGTAACGCCAAGGCATCCTGCAACCGCTCGGACAAGCCTCTGCGAAAGAGTCCTCGGAGTGCGGCGTCGCTCCAAGAGACCTCTGCCGCCCAGCGGCGGAACTCAGAACAAAACCACTCAGCTGAATGTTTCCCCTGACAGACACTCATCAACATATCGTCTGCCAATCGCACTCGGTCAGGTTCATCATAAATGTGCCCGAGGGCCTCAAAGAATGCGTTCACTGACATACGTTCAGGAGCAGAGAAAGACAGAGAGAAAGCCCATGCTTGCGGAGCCCCCCGAAGTAGGGAAATAATGACCCCCACCCTCTGGAACTCATCCCCGGAGGAGCGGGGCCTTAGAGAAAAAAAAGCTTGCATCCTTCTCTGAAAGACCTGAACTCCTTTTTGTCCCCTGAGAAAAAGTCTGGCAATTTGACCGGAGATTCGGGGGACGCTAATGACACATCCCTACCCCCAGAACTAGAAGCCCCTGCATCGACAGCCTCCTGCACAGTAACCACCAACTGTTGCTGGGTCTGGGCCATTGTGCGTTGTTCCACATTGAGCTTATGGAACATTTGGGTCAGGTGCTTGACCTGATCAGACAAGGCTTGTATGGGATCCATGAGGATAACACACACCTTTTTTTTTTTCTTCAGAAAAAAAAAACAAAAAACTGAAATGGTCAGTTATAATGTCAAAGACACCGCACTACACTTGCTCATAGAGCCAGTGCACGTGTCCTGAGTACAGAAGCAGTGCTAAGAGTTACCTGGGGAGCAGGGCAGCAGAGGTGACAAAGCGTGCTTCAACTAATAGTGTCAGAGAAGCCAGAGAACTCAGATTATGGCAAAGCAGAAGTCATGCACGGTACAGACCAGCGAGGTACAGGAGGGATAAACAGACGGGAGGTCAGACAAAGCCAAAGGTCATACACAAGATATCAGTACAGTACCAGGGAGGAGACAGAGCGGATAATCAGGGCCAAGCAGAGATCAAAACCAAACAGACATAGGAGGTACCAGGCAGAATCCAAAGCGATATCCAGGGAACAGACCGAGTCATACACAGAGAATCATGCAACAAGAACACAGCACTAACACACTCAGGGGTCACCACATAATGCCAAGGGCAAGAGTATAACTGACAGGGATGGGAGCGTCCTGAGGCTATAAGAAGCCTCCCCCAGAACCAGGGAGAGGCCACAATCATAGCCCCAGGTGTGCAGGTAAGCCTGCACCAGGATCACAACCTTTAACCCCAGAAATGCCAGTCATCAGCACTGGTTCCAAACATTAACCCCACGTGTGCGAGTCAAACCCGCACTGAGATCATGACACTATCTATGTGGACTATTTCCTTCAACCGATGGTGAAGACGTTACCATCCTATATACAGGATACCTCTCATTTTATTAGGAAACATCGTGATGTTACTCTACCCCCTGGGGCCTTGTTGGTCACTTGCGATGTAGAATCGCTTTACTCTAATTTTGACCATTCTAATGGCATCACTGCAGTACTGTATTTTTTTGATCAGATAGTTCATTCGGATAGAATGCACGATTCATTCATTGTGGATCTGTTAGGTTTTGTGATGAAGCATAATTTCTTCCTTTTTGACAGGTCTTATTTTCTCCAGACCTCCGGTGTGGCTATGGGGGCCAGATGTGCCCCGGTTTTGGCTAATTTGTTTCTCGGATGGTGGGAGGCCACTCGGGTATATGTGACACAAATGTTGAGAGATAAAGTGCGACTTTGGTCGCGCTTTATCGACGATATTTTTTTTATTTGGACTGGTACGGTAGAGGAATGTGATATCTATATGGGATTATTGAATTCCAATCCATACAACATTGTGCTCACTTATACTGTGTCCTCTGTTTCAGTTAACTTCTTGGATCTTACGGTCTCTAATATCAATGGGGGCATCTCTACAAGACTGTTTAGAAAACCTACTGCTACAAATAGTCTTTTGGACTATACAAGTTTTCATCCAGCCCATACGAGAAATGGGGTGCCCATTGGGCAATTTTTGAGAGTACGAAGAAATTGCACATCGGAGGTAGTGTTTCGTGAGGAGGCTGCACAATTAACGAAGCGCTTCAGGAAGAGAAACTATCCTCGGGGTAGCATTTCACGAGCTTATCAGCGAGCGAATGGTACTACGCAGGACTCTCTCCTGGTTACTCGTGACAAGATTCGGAGTGTGATGCCCCGGTTCATTACGCAATATAATAGTCAGTGGTCACAGGTGAGAGAAGTGATTGGGAGACATTGGGGTATACTTACGACGGACTTGCAGACGTCTGCTCTGGTGCCGGAACGGCCCTGTATAACAGCAAGAAGGGCTCCAAACTTTAAGGATATTTTAACAAAAAGTCACTATATGAGACCAGTAATTGGGTTGGAAAGGGGAATAATGCTTAGGGGCTCATTTGCATGTGGCAATTGTACCATATGCCCCCATATGCATTCCATCAGGGTTTATTTTGTGAACCCAAGAGACGGCACTAGACATAGGTTAAGGTCATATATGAATTGCAAAACTACTTGTGTGGTTTATGCATTAATCTGTCCATGTCATCAGGTTTACGTTGGTCAAACTTCTCAGGAATTACGCCGGAGGATCCAGAAGCATTTCTCAACAATCAACCTGGCACGTATTGATCAAACCAAGGGCAAGGTGTTGACATCTGTGGCAGCCCATTTCTTGAACCACCATGCTGGTAAGATTGCTGGTACTATGGTGGTCGCATTGGAGAAAATATCATTATCCAATAGGGGGGGTTCACCCAGAAAGCTATTATTACAAACAGAGTCCAGATGGATTTTTAATTTGGACTCACTGAGCCCAAGGGGTCTAAATGAGGAGCTCTTATTTACTGGATTTCTGGGATGAATATTTATGATGTTCTCTTCTCTCCCCTCATGCAGTTATCCTATTGGACATCACTTCTCATGGGGAAGATGGTTACCCCTTACCTCATTGGAATCTCAGTCTGGATATATTGTGTTAGGTCTTCGTTCTCTTATATGTAACTAAAATCTGAATAAAGTTGTACTGTATTGATTTATATGGTTCTAATTGATAGGTTTACACGATGTCTCTGTAGTCTCTTTGAGATATTCCTTATCATTATCTTCTGTTTTCTGTATAGTAGGAGTCTGATGTGAGGGGGGTTTTATCATCATATTATCAATTTTGGCTGTGAGGTTTTACCTTATATATTGCTTGGGACATTAATCCCTTTAAGGATTTTCTATCTAGTTCTATTGTATATGGGACCTTGGAATAATATGGTGGATCCCTAGGTTTGAGCTCATGGGGACCATTGGGTTGGACCTGGGGATAGGTAGCCATTGTTATATTTTTAATGTCTTTTATGACATGTACCGGTGTTCATGCTTCACATTAACCCTAATTAGCTTATGGCTCCTTTTCATGTTGTGACCCCCTCCCTATGTGTTTCTGTCTGTCTCATTGTTGTGTCTGTTCTTCATGTTGCATGCTCTTGTGAGCACTGTGTGTCGTTGGAGCTGCAGCCTCGCGCCCGGGTGTGGGTTACCGCTCGGTGCTGACCTTGATTGACTTCTTTGGCCAGCATGTGGGGGCGTGAGGCTTGCGTTCCAGGGGAGAACTCCATGCGTCTCACTGGACGCAGGTGTGAAAAAGAAAATAAGAAAGAAAAATTTTTTTCAAAGGAAAATTTTTAGGGGGATTTTTTTTTTTTCCCTCCCCTGTTTTATCAACACTCCTCACACAGCTCATTGCGCATGCGCGGCGGCCATGTTCCTTCAGTGACCGGGACGCCGGTCTTTTTGTAGTGATTGGTACTTTTGGATGGGGGCAGTTCACCTGTGGTGCATGTGCGAGTCATTTGAGTCTTAGTAAGGTATATAAGGCTGTTGGATCATGATCAGTGTACCTCCCCTGATGAAGCCGCATGGGTTGCGGCGATACGCGTGGGGTATGATCCTGGGTGTAGCACCCACTTGGTTATAGCTGTATTTTCACTGCAACCTTATTATTGGTTGCTCTGGAGTAATTTTTGTGTGGTACAATTGAATATTGGATTGTGGGCATTGGCCATATTGCTGTTCGCTTATTATGGCCTGTGTGCCCTAACCAGTGAATATTTAGGGACACATGCATGGAATTATTTCATGCAGTGATTGTGCAATATTAGGGCCCTTGTTCTCCATGAGCAGGTTTATGGGGTGGTTGTTGTGATTTATTGCAGTGAGGTTGGACCACATGGTTGATATACAGGTTATTACAGCATAATCTATAAGTGATTTAGCGAATCCTGCTTTGAGCAGGGGGTTGGACCAGATGGCCCAGGAGGTCCCTTCCAACTCTACGATTCTATGATTCTATGATTCTAAGTGTGATATGCCATACTTCACTGTTATATATTGTGGGATGCTTCATATGTTTTTATTATGTTTTTAATTGTATTGCTGCATCAATAAAACATTGTTTTTGTACTGGTTCAGTGTGCGCTATTTGCAGTGGTTCTTTTTCTTCTCTTCTCTCCCCTAAATAAGAATCATAGACATACATAAGGGCTGGTCACCCAAGCCGAAACATACCTATAATGAAGATCATACATAAACATGCAGTACTTATAAGGGACTGTTTTGCCCTATGGGTCCCTGTTTTGCCTTTTTGCTCCTCTTAGTTATGCCTGTTTTGTTGTTGTTTTTTGATATTGTCTGTGTGTTTAATTATATCTTCTTTTTTGCCCAGATATAAACAGCATACCAGTTCATGTTGGGTTATTCCCTCTATTGGCAAGCTATCTGTGTCAGATTTTGTTCATCTCTAATTATCTCTGAGTACCACCTTATCCTATGTTGTGTATGGAGACATTTACGGTGTTGAGTTTTGTGAGTTCATGTATTGTTTTGGGGATCACATCACTTCCAGCACTGATCTCTGTTGTTTCGTGGGCCTCATACTGCATTACAATAGTATTTTGTCCCTCTTGCCTTATCAAAGTATTTAGTGCGTTGTAGTTTTTCATATCATCTTAATGTTTACATCATGCCCAGTGTCGTCCTTTATCTTTTATAGAATTTAGTGCGCTCTAACAATAATTACAATTAACAGGGGCTGATATCATATCTCTAATATGACAAATGAATATGGGCATTCATATTTGTTTCAAAAAGCTCTTGGCCTCACGTACATATATATTTATCTGTACAGTCGACATTTGCCATTATACTATGCCGTGTCTTTTTTGGTATTGCTTATTCATGTGGCAACAGTGAGTTTACTTACTGTCTATAGAGACTATATTCTGCGCTCATCTAAGCAGGTTATTTATTTACGCATGCTTGTCTTTGCTTTTCCATCTATATAATGTGGGTCATATTGAGAAAAATTGTAAAAACTAAAAATAAATATGCACGTGCTGCAGTGTACTGCCTTTCGAGTTTTCTGCTCATTTGGTTTAGTCAATAGTATATGTGCTCTGCATCATACTCATTTATCCTACATGTTGTATTGGTAAAATCTTATATATTGATCTGCTTATCAGAGATTTATTTTCTGTGCAGTATAGTGTAAATATGGGAGTATCGGGCCTATTGATAGGCCCGGTTACCCTTATTGTTATTAGTTTGATCATATTATTATTTTTATTACATTTTATGCAGTTAGGAGACAACTTGCCTATGCGAATTTAATATGTATCTGTGATACATATTCAAATATTGTATTACATCGATTCAAAAAGTAGAATGGGTTTAACCTGTACTCTGTTATGGTATTGAGCTGCGTATGGGCTTCATTTGTCCCTTGCTGTGACTGTTCTGGTTTACCCTGGGCATGCGTAGAAATTCCACGTTTTGGCGTTTATAATAACTTGTCAGTCATGTGCGTTCTTCATGGAACGCTTATATTTGCGCTACACGCATTACATTAGTCTCTGTGACCACTGTGTATGCTGGACGGTGTACTGCATAGTTACTCTGAGACTCTTATGTTTGGTTTCCTTGACAACTATGATTCATGATGCGTTTCCTGCTATCTAATGTGGACGCATGTACTATATTGCTATTGGGCAGCGCACGTATTAAACTATACCTTGGCTTTCTGTCTCTATGACAACCACGATCTGTGATGTATTTCCTGTGTCCTATTGAGGATGCATGCGCTGTATCTCCTATGGTAGAGCGCACGCTATAACCATTTTGGTATATCCTAGGCATGTGTAGAAATTCTATGTATTGGCATGTACAATAACTTGTCAGTCATGTGCGTTCTTAATTGAACGCTTATATTTGCGCTACACGCATTACACCAGTCTCTATGATCACTATGTATGCTGGACGGTGTGTTGCATAGTTGCTCTGAGACTTTTACTTTTGGTCTCTTTGACAAACAAGACTCATGATGCGCTTCCTGCTACCTAAAGTGGACGCATGCGCTGTGTTGCCATTGTGCAGCGCATGTATTGAATTATACCTTGGCTTTTTGTCTCTATGACAACCATGATTTGTGACGTGTTTCCTGTGCCCCATTGAGGACGCATGCGCGGTATTGCTATAGTGGAGCGCACGCAACTTGTGTATACTGTGGTCTCCATGGCAAATGAGGGCTATGACGCTCTTCCTGTCAGCAAACGCCGGCGCATGCGCAGTATCGCCGGTAACATGAAATTGACCCGGTAAGTGGTGCAGCTGAGCTCCATGATTTAAATTTCTTTACATATATAAAGACTCGTTTAGGCCACACTCACTACCCCGACGAAGCCACTGCGGGTGGCGACATGCGTCGGGTATCTCTTCCCCCCCCTGCTTTCACCCATGGGTTATGCCATTTGACGCCAGTGCTCCAGGTTGTTATGCACGGAGTATGGACTCTGTATATTTCAGTCCATGCTGCTGGCGCTGGGTCTTATAAGTACTGCATGTTTATGTATGATGTTCATTATAGGTATGTTTCGGCTTGGGTGACCAGCCCTTATGTATGTCTATGATTCTTATTTAGGTGCTCTATCAGGTTCCAAAGTAGGTACAGGAGCTATTTTCTCCTGCTCTTGGAGGCATCAATTGTAACATATCCAGTTATCTGACGGTATGCTGTTTATATGGGCTGGTATTTGATCACCTGTTATTGTGGGGTGCAAGTACAGGGTGGGTGCTCTATTATGAGCTTTTGTTGGTTATGTCACATGTGTGACTTTTTAATGTTTTTATAGTGTTTGTGGTGTACATGTGTCAATAAAAATTGCCTCTCTTAAAGTCAATCATGTGTCTGTGGTGATCCCCCATTTTATAGCTTATTCTCTTTTCTTCTTGTTGTTGTCTATGCTATTTTGAATAAGCTGGGGTTGGACCCCACTATATGATCTGTGTATTGTGGTGCCCCCACTGCTTGGTTTCTAGGCACCAAGATACATTGTAGTGGTCCTGGGCCTCGCATACACATCTCCACCATATTCACGATGAGACTGCAGTGCCATTTTAAGGGGGTTCCAGAACCATGATCTTGGGATCCTTGCTGGTCCAAGCTGTCAGACCCCCAGTAATCAGCAATTGAACTGCTTTCCCATACATTGGAACAATTAGATTTTTTGGGGAATGGCCCTTTAACTTTATTGCATGGGTCAGTATGATAATGGTAATACCAATTTTATATTGTTCTTGCTATATGTATTTTTTACAAAAGAAAATAAAAGTTTTGTTGCCATATTCTAAGAGCTGTACATTTTGAATTTTTATTTCGAGCCCCTCTATATATTAGCCACACAACCATCTATTCAGCAAACTTGCTGAGGCTTCACCTCTAAGATCCATTTCAGTGGACGGCCCCCACTGATATCTTGATGTTGGAAGGTATTCATTAGCTTTCATTACAAATAATATAGGAATTACATCTTTCCCTGCTTTAATGCATGACATTCGCTTTTTTCAAGGAGGAGGACTCCCTTCAGATTAAAGAGAAAATTAAATGGGGCGATAGTTTTGCAGTGGTGTACTCAGTACAGATCGCTGCAGCTTTGATGAAGTCATGAGATTATGCTTCTTAATTAATCACATTCACTCCACCAATAAGAAAGGATCAACTGAGCAACCCCCTAGAGAAATTGTCGGGAAGAAGAAAGATCTCCAGTGTGATCGCATGGTGTCCACTGAAGATGGGGAAAAGCTCTCCAAGGCCTTGAAGCATCCATGCTATGAAATGTCCACCAGGGACAGTTATGGAGATGCAGCTCTGGTCTTCAACACACTTTACTATGAACTACTTAGACAAGGAAGCCTTTCTCCTGGGACTTTCAAAAGAAGAAATGTATCCAAATTGATGGAAAGGATTCCCAAAATTTAGGCCAATTCTGCTCTAAATGCGAATGGTCGAAGTTTAAGTTTCAATTCTTTTCGGGATTATATTCCGGAATGGTTTGCATTGATAAAAAGCAATGAAGGAGAATTCTGATTTACTCCATGAATGTGGAGCACAACTCTTGAGTATGCTAGAATAAAAAGACATGCGGATGTCTTCACTAGTGGGCTACGGGCAGCAGGTGGATAGACGTTTGCCACAACACACTAAAATACTAATTTATGTTGTTAGTTTGACAAGTGAGCCAAGATATTTGGGAGAAAGACACAAGAGGACTAATTACCTAATTAAGATGAAAGCATTGCGCCAACGGCATGATGCTTACTTTATTTCCCTGGATGGTCTATTTAGGTTGTATATCAGTTGTGTGCACCTTATTGGATGGATTATTCTACTGTCCTTTATGGAGAAGTGACAAAAGAGCTGGCGCTTTTTTAGTTTTATTGTGACACGTTACCATAGACTGAAGATAAAGGCTTCACCAAGAACCGCTTCTCTGGCCGTGTTCAGATGCAGAATTTTTAATGGGAACTTTTCACACATGCTGTTATCCATGTTGGAGACAAAGAAATACTCCCACCTCTTTCATTATAATTATTGTCCAAGAAATTGTCTCATATTCTTGATATTTTAAAATGAAGCAGTGGGTAATGGAGGGGATTTAGGATGATGAAAAATAAATAATTTTTCTTCTTTTTTCATATCGTTGCTATTCACCCCAACCAAGTAGTGTTTGGAGTTTGGCCTAAAGCAGCGATCTCCAGGGTGGATGTTCCTTGTAGAGAGACTGTGTCAGGCCCGGATTGGCAATATAACCAACCGGGCATTTTCCCGCTGGGCCGCTGTCACGTGGGCCGCGGGCGGCAGCGCCCAATCATCTGGCCGCTTGCCAGCTGCTGCGGCCACTGTTTCTCCTGCCGCCGGCCCTCTGCGGGCACGGCGGTGATAGTTTCCAAGTTCCTCCCGCACTGCAGGGAGATAAGCCGCCACGCCCCCTCCCCCATCCTCGCCCTAGCATTAGACCCCCTCCCCCCCAGCCACTCACAGCGTCGCACTCGCTTGCCTGCTGGCTCTGTTCGCAGGACCTGTGATGAGGTCACAGGAGGGGAGGAGTCAGGGGGTCACATGATCAGGAGCCTTTGTCCAGACCCCCGAACATGTCACCCCTGACTCCGCCCCTCCTGTGACCTCATCACAGGTCCTGTGCGCTCAGCCTTGCCTCTACCGTCTGCAAGACTCTGCTTTGCTGTTGTCATGGTGCTGGTTGAGGTAAGTATGTGTGGGGTCAGGATTTACAGTGTGGATGTAGCAGAGCCGTGTGTGTACGAGGTGTACGGAGCGGAGCCGCGGGTGTACGAGGTGTACGGAGCGGAGCCGCGTGTGTGCGAGGTGTACGGAGCGGAGCCGCGTGTGTGCGAGGTGTACGGAGCGGAGCCGCGTGTGTGCGAGGTGTACGGAGTGGAGCCGCGCGTGTGCGAGGTGTACGGAGCGGAGCCGCGCGTGTGCGAGGTGTACGGAGCGGAGCCGCGCGTGTGCGAGGTGTACGGAGCGGAGCCGCGCGTGTGCGAGGTGTACGGAGCGGAGCCGCGCGTGTGCGAGGTGTACGGAGCGGAGCCGCGCGTGTGCGAGGTGTACGGAGCGGAGCCGCGCGTGTGCGAGGTGTACGGAGCGGAGCCGCGCGTGTGCGAGGTGTACGGAGCGGAGCCGCGCGTGTGCGAGGTGTACGGAGAGGAGCCGCGCGTGTGCGAGGTGTACGGAGCGGAGCCGCGCGTGTGCGAGGTGTACGGAGAGGAGCCGCGCATGTGCGAGGTGGACAGAGTGGAGCCGTGTGTGTATGGAGTGGAGCCATATGTGTACGGGATGTACGGAGCGGAGCCAAGTGTGTACAAAGCATACAAAGCGTGCTTTTCCCACGGACACAGGAGTACACGGCGGAGCCCCGAGGAGCATTTTAAAACACACACATGACGTTCCACCTGAAGTGATGTGCTGGAAGCTGACCGGAAATGAGATAATTTCTTGAGGAGATTGTGACGGAACTAGGAATGCTTCAGATCCATCACCGTGTCCTCCTCCGACAGCGCAGACAGCAGGATCGCCTTGGAATCGGGGATGCCGGCCATGTGAGCGGATCATGATAGGTCCTGCACCGGGAGGCTCAGGTGGGCACTACAATGGGAGCCGGGCTGCTATAGTATCTTTGTAGAATCTTTCTTTATTTCTTTCTCTCTTTTTCTTTCTCTCTGTTCTTTCTTTCCCTCTTTCTTTCTTTTTCTTTCCTCTCTTTCTCTCTGTTCTTTCTTTTTCTTTACTTATTTCTTTCTCTCTCTGTTCTTTCTCTGTCTCTCTCTGTTCTTTCTTTCTTTCCCCTCTTTCTTTCTCTCTCTGTTCTTTCTCTGTCTCTCTCTGTTCTTTCTTTGTCTCTCTCTGTTCTTTCTTTCTTTCCCCTTTCTTTCTTCTCTCTCTCTGTTTTCTCTCTTCCTTAGTGCCAGTCAGTGTGCCCATAATGCCAGCCACTGTGCCCTCAGTACCAGTCAGTGTGATCAGCAGTGCTAAATGGGTGCGATTAGGTGTGCACATGGGTGTGACTAGTTGTGAAATGGGTGTGGCTGGGCGTGGCCAAAATTTGCAGCAGCGCGCCGCAATCTTTGTCAGTCTTTCCCTTCTTCAAAAGTTGGGAGGTATGATAGGGGCGGCTATGACCAGGGGGTCTGGTTGCCCAATAGAGAGCAGTTCTGCCAGGAATTCTGTAATGATGCATACAAAAGGGGACAGAGATTTGGGAGGAGTACTGTACCTAAAAGCAATAAATAGGACTGAGCTGAAATACTGAGCACAGCTATGACTACATGTTATATAGTCGTGTTAATCACCTCTCACTTCTTGTAAACTACAAGTGTACAAAGATATTATATAGTCACCATGTGACTAGTGGGCCTGTGTAACTTCAAATGCCAGGGCTGAATTTTAGTCCCAGTCCGGCCCTGGACTGTGTCGTATTCTTGGAAAGTCTACCTGGTCCCTAGGTGTAATGGTTATGTCCAGTGACCTAGCACATTCTTCTTACTCCAGATGAGACAGTCATTTTACTCCTTTGGGTATAATCCTGGGAGCGATGCCTCAGTTGTTTGTGATTTTTAGGACAAGGATGTTACCTAAGGTTTGCATTGCATTTACGTAGACACATTTCTTCTAATACCAATCTCCAAATCCTCTTCACTTTCCTCCTATACCTGCTGTATACTGTTACATGATGACATGTTGTTTCCTAGTGGCCACCACTAATGGAGCCTAATCCATAAGGAATAATAGAGCTCCCAATAAAAATAACTGGAAATTGATTGGTAAAACCGGTCCAGTGTCCAAATTAATGATGTGTGGCCCTTTATGGGAGTCCTGTGAGCTGCCCCCTAACTGACGGCATCTGCTGATCTTCCTGTGATTGGCGGCCATGGCAGGGTGTCACATGGGCATCACGCCTCAGCAATAATGTCATGCCATGTCGCTGTAAATCCAATCATTTCACCTTGCTCTGCCCCTTCCAGACATGGTGCTTTACATATTCCCGACAGTGTGTAAAGGCTCCGGATGGGACACAGCATGAAGCAATATGTCATGGGCTGTGCAGTGAATTCAGTCCATGGGTCCTGTATAGTGACGAGAGCACGCAATAAGCCATAGACATGTTAGTCACATGGCATGTGATCAGATCTCACAGGTCGTCCCATCTTTGGCCATAAAATGAGACTATTGCCGAGACTATTGCCAGCGCTGCAGCCTCAGATGTCAATAACATGGAGGGACTGAAAGACTGAGAATTAATCTACATTAGTAAGTGCCATGGGGCCTGAGAATAGACTTATCTGACCACATTTTTACCAAAGCTCAGCCACAATGCAGGAAATACAATGTCATTTCTCACAACCTTGGTTTCTAAACATTAGGAGCTCAGATATTAAGAACCTCTCTTAGGTGTATTCCTGACCTGACAAGTCTACCAGCAAATGTGGCTCTGTCTCTCTGGACAAGTCATGATACCAACCAATTAGAATATAAAGCGTATGTACATATCCCTGGATAAAGCCAAGTGCGAAACGCGCGTTGGGGTGATTGCTGCTAGCAGGTATAGATTTAGATCCATTACATGAGCACCTTTTTGCATGATTATTGTCTCTTTGCTACTTTTTATATACAGTATGTTAATAGGACTTCTTTGTCTCAGCCATCTGCATAGCTTTGGGCAATGCCAGTATAGCAATTCAGTATTGTGCTTTCAGAATTACCTTTATATTAGGCTTATTTGTCTGTAAATGGTCTATTGTTGCACAGGCACTTTACTCTTCTTTTATAAGTATAATACTGGTTGCTTTATCAAGCTGATTTCATATTCCATTTCTGTACTGGTATTACACATATTTTTTATTGGTAGAAATCTATGCTATAAAGACTTTTTGGACAAATTTTGGGCTAATTTTTCTTGAGTATTTTACTCAGACTTTTTTGTGAACTTTAGCCTTTATATGCGCATACATGCAATTATGCAAGGAATATATTATCTATCTATACCATAGGACATTTTTTGCAGCATTCTTTTGTATTGGTGTCTCCCCGTTTTTATTGGCATTGTTGCATTTACTATATTTAATAAAAATTGCTTTTTACGGAAATATGTTAAAGATTTGCACTATTGCACATACAAAATAAAATCCATTTTTATGGTAATCAAGCTTCCTATTTCTTTTTTGGTTTTGGCCTAAAGTTAAGGATGACACATTTCCTTTGCATTTTAAGCCAAAAAAAA
The DNA here is from genome assembly GCF_039654945.1 of Dendrobates tinctorius. Classification (NCBI taxonomy): domain Eukaryota; kingdom Metazoa; phylum Chordata; class Amphibia; order Anura; family Dendrobatidae; genus Dendrobates; species Dendrobates tinctorius. The sequence goes on from NW_027361716.1 coordinate 18,802,535, forward strand.
TTGTTATTTTTTCCTTTTTAAAAAAGGCAAATGGTCCAATGCAAAGTATAGGCACCCTGCATGGTTAGTACCTAGTAGCACCCCCTTTTGAGAGGATTACAGCTTGTAAATGCTTTTTGCAGCCAGCCAAGAGTCTTTCAATTCTTGTTTGAGGGATTTTCATCCATTCTTCCTTGGAAAATCTTCCCAGTTCTGTGCGATTCCTGGCTCTGTCTTGCATCCTCTGCTATTTTGACGTCTAGCCACAGATTTTCAATGATATTCAGATCAGGGAACTGTGAGGGCCAGTGTAGGAGCTTCAGCTTGCACCGTTTGAGGTCGTCTATTGTGGATTATGACGTGTGTTTGGGATCATCATCCATTTGTAGAAGCCATCATCTTTTCATCTTCAGCTTTTTTACAGGTGGTGTTATGTTTGCATCAAGAATTTGTTGAAATTTTATTGAATCTACTCTTCCCCCTACTTGTGGAATGTTCCCTGTGCCATTGGCTGCAACACACATATTGCCATAGGCAAATAAAGATCCCTATTAAAGATCCTAAAGTAAAACAGAACTTTTATTAAATTCGAAGGGACACACTATTAAAAATACATGACTCTAGTGTGTGAGTTATAGTTATGCCATGTAGGGAAATCTGTCAGTGACAGAAAGTGCTAGTGTGTATTACAGCCTATTAGCTATTGCACTACCCTTACATTAGTTAGCTTTGGTAAGCAGGGAAGGTATTTCACCATTTGCTGACTAATAACAGAGGAATACCAGCCTTCATTACCTATGGTTAACTTAGACTCTTCTTTTCCAATTATTTGTCTACCCAAAGCTGTAAGGATCATACAGTTAGATCCACTTAGGGAGACCCTTTATATTGAAGGGTGCAAGTTTATAGTAGGACCTATTACTGAAAATCGCTCTAGCAGTACGTCACTACAAATAAGCTTTCTAATAGGTAAGAATAGTATATAGGCACTGAATAAATAACATTCTAGAAGCCTATCGACCCTATTGCCTAAAGTAGCAAGCTCTTATATCTACAATTATTGCCTTCCCGAATCTATAAGGATCATACAGTTAGATCCATTAGTAGTTGTTCATATAAAGCACCATCATATTCCTTATCCACATAGAGCAATGGGAACCTTAGATTATATATCACTACAAGCACCACTCATCACACTATGTCATGCTAGTTAAAAGTTAGCAGCCATTGTAAAACCTTCAGCTTGCACCTTTTGCGGTAGTCTCTTGTGGATTTTGACATGTATTTATGATCAATTATCTATTTGTAGAAGTCATGAAACTTTTATACAGGTGGCATTATGTTTGCATCAAGAATCTGCTGAAATTTCATTGAATCCATTCTTCCCTCTACTCGTGGAATGTTTCCCGTGCCATTGGCTGCAACACAACCCCAAGGCATGATTGATCCACCCCCATGCTTAATGGTTGGTGAGAAATTTTGCTTTGTCTTCCAGACCTTATCTTCACCTCCACTGTTTCTGTTAACTATCATTCCTAATTACATTTTGAATTGAGGAAAAGGCAACTTCACAAAGATTTACTTTCTTCTTATAGCCTTCTCCTGCTTTGTGGACCTCCACCATTTTCATTTTCAGAGTGCTAGGCAGCTGCTTAGAAGAACCCATAGCTGCAGTTTTTTGGCACAAGGTTAGAGGAGGTTGGATTTTTATAAAGCTGGGAAATGTGCATCACCTGACCTTTCCCAATGATGATAGTGAACAAGTCATAACCCTTGCAGGCTAATTAGCTCTGATACCTTGGTTAGAGTTATCTGAGCACACAAATCTACAAGGGTGCCCAAACTTTTGCATAGGCCCATTTTCCTTTTTGTAATTTTTAAATTGTAAAAAATGACAATACATTTTCTTTGCCTAAATTACAAAGGAAATGTGTCATCTTTAAGTTTAGGCCTTTTATAGATCACTTCTTCATCCTCTTGCTAAACTGCTCACAATAACAGTAATATTGACCAGGGGTGCACAAAGTTCTACATGCCACTGTAAAAAGGAGACTTTGTTACAAGGTTTGTGGTCTCTTTTTTAACAATGAGAAGACAGGGAGTGTTGTATTGCAATTTTAACCTCTGGTAGCTTATTGAGACCTGTCACCAGGTCATAAGTGGGCATTTATTGCTGTTATTTTACTCATGCTGCTCACCTGAGCAATCCGTTTTTTGTTTCATTTACTTCCATCATACGGCTCCAGAGATATGGGTTTTTTTTAATTTAGTGCTGTTTTTTATGATCTTTACTAAGAGGGCGTGGCAAGCAGAGTAACACTGCAGAGAAGCTGAAAGACACGCCCCCGAGGATCATTTCAGCCATAGCCCATTAGAAAGGACCATACAAATTACAGCAAAAAAAGGTCCATATCTCTGGAACTGTATGGCAGATTTATAAAGGAACAAATGAAAAAGGATCTACTCAGGGGAGCAGTTGGAATAGTGTAAGAGCAAAAGCTAGCCACTTTTGACCTGATGACAGGTTCTACTTAAAGATTCAAGGTTGAGATATTGAAAGAGATACGTACAGTATGTCTGCTATGGCCTTGAGCATAGATCTCTTGGTATTTTGCCTTTAAGAACTAGATTTATATAACTGTTTGGGTACTGGGACCAGAAATGAAATATAAAGTATAAAAAAGTGATGAGAGAAATGTTTATATTTGTATAAAATATTGTAAATAAGATTTGCATGAAAACAAATAATATTGTGAATAATTTGTGAGATCTGATGAAATGATTTTGTTGTTGAGCTCATGGTGAACTGGATAAATATGCTGTATACATGCGAGCCAGAGATGACTCTGTGACTATGGGGCCCAAGGGCCAATATACACCTCTTTCTTAGCACAGGAAAAAAATAGCAGAGGCTTGAACTTTTATTTCACAACTGATTTATTCCTGAAAACCGAGGTGTCAGTAAGGATGAACTCTAGAAGGAACGTCCACTCTCCCGCGACTCATTTCCTTCCTGCGTGTTACAGCTCTGTAATATTAATCTTCGTAGTAAGGCAGTTTCCAACCTCTCAGTGCTGGGCATTCCCAAGATTGCTGCTGCAGCTGTGGTTTTGCCAATCAGTACACGGTACACATTAGAAGGACACATTTCTCTAATGTAACCAACATAACAAAAAATTACATTACTATCCATATCACATTTTTTCCACTCAGACATCTTGCCCCTGCAACACTCAGTATTGTTCAAACATTTTAGACTGGTGGGAGAAAATGCTGCATAGATGCTTTCACAAATAGAAGAGTTAAAATTTTATTTTTACCAATTCAAAATGCAAAAATCTAAATCAAGCCAATATTTAGTGTGACTGCCCTCTGCTTTCAAAATAGCATCAAAACCTCAATTCTTCTCGATACCCACACACAGTTTATGAACTGCAACTCTGCAGAGAGATTGTTCCAAACATCTTGGAAGAAGTAACCACAGATCATCTGTGGATGTCGCTTACACAAATCCTTCTGTCACTTCATGTAATCCCACACAGACTCGATGATGTTGAGATCAGGCCTCTGTGCAGCCATACCATCACTTCCAGGACTTCATGTTCTTCTTTATGCTGGAGATAGTTCTTAGTAACATATTTGTGGTCGTTGTCTTGCTGCAGAAAAAAATTTGGAGCCAATCAGCCGCCTCCCTGATGGTATTGTAGGATGGATAACTATCTGCCTGTATTTCTCAGTACTGAGGACACCAAAGATGGACAATGTTAATGACCGTAATGCAGTTATTGGCCAAGGAAACAATGCAGCAGATGAAAGACACACCATGCCTACTTCCCTTCAAAATCAGAAGATGTGCAGCAGTGCCATCAAAACTGGCAGTGTGCTGTCAGCTAATCCTTTGCAAAGACTTTTCAGTCATTATAGGATATAATGTAATGTATATGGGTTAATTCTGTCTATTGCATTTGTTGTACTTTGCTGCCATCTACTGGCTATTGTTATGTGGTTTATGTATTATTACTCTACTTTACCTTTCTTTCTGCAACTCCTCCCATCTGTATCTCACTTCCTTCACCTTTGCCAGTGCCATCTTGGCTAACACATGCTACAGGACTGGAGAAAGGATTCTCTTGTTACCTCTAACTTCATGCTTCTAACTTGCAGTACTAACTCTTACCTCATCTTCATTCCTTCATCATCCCTGATAACTCACCTCATCTCATCAAGGTACTGTGAATAAAACCTGTTGAATTCATAACGGCAACATCCTTCCGGACTAATCACGTGCAGCTCATCAGCAATAATAGACATGAGTTAGTGAGTTAACGCTATCTGTTATAACTTATGCAGAAAACCGTGTTCACATCCCTCAGACACATCTCATCCACATACATTGGTGACAGAATAGGCAGCATCCAATAAAACCCAGCTACCCTCATCTACTTTTTTGGAGAAGTCTGGCCAGAAGTGGTATTCATTAACCCCTTCACCCCCAAGGGTGGTTTGCACGTTCATGACCAGGCCAATTTTTACAATTCTGACCACTTTCCCTTTATGAGGTCATAACTCTGGAACGCTTCTATGGATCCCGGTGATTCTGACATTGTTTTCTCGTGACATATTGTACTTCATGTTAGTGGTAAAATTTCATTCAAATAACTTGCGTTTATTTGTAAAAAAAATGGAAATTTGGCAAAAATTTTGAAAATTTCGCAATTTTCCAACTTTGAATTTTTATGCCCTTAAATCACAGCGGTACGGCACACAAAAAACTTGATAAGTAACATTTCCCACATGTTTACTTTACATCAGCATAATTTTGGAACCAAAATTTTTTTGTTAGGAAGTTATAAGGGTTAAAAATTGACCAGCGATTTCTCATTTTTGCAACACCATCTTATTTTTACGGACCACATCACATTTGAAGCCACTTTGAGGGGTCTATATGATAGAAAATACCCCAAAATGACACCATTCTAAAAACTGCACCCCTTAAGGTGCTCAAAACCACATTCAAGAAGTTTATTAACCCTTTAGGTGCGTCACAGGAATTTTTTGAATACTTAAAATAAAATGAATATCTAACTTTTTTTCACAAAAAAAATACTTCAGGTTCAATTTTTTTATTTTACCAAGGGTAACAGGACAAATTGGACTGCAAAAGTTATTGTGCAATTTGTCCTGAGTACGCTGATACCTGATATGTGGGGGGAACCACTGTTTCGGCGCATGGCAGAGCTCAGAAGGGAAGGAGCGCCGTTTGACTTTTTCAATGCAAAATTGGCTGGAATTCAGATCGGACGCCATGTCACGTTTGGAGAGCCCCTGATGTACCTAAACAGTGGAAACCCCCACAAGTGACCCCATTTTGGAAACTAGACCCCCCAAGGAACTTATCTAGATATGTGGTGAGAACTTGGAACCCACAAGGGCTTCATAGAAGTTTATAACATACAGCCGTACAATTAAAAAATCATATTTTTTCCACAAAAATTATCTTTTCACCCTCAATTCTTATTTTTCCAAGGGTAACAGGGCCCTAAAAGGTATTGTGCAATTTGTCCTGAGTACGCTGATACCCCACATGTGGGGGTAAACCACTATTTGGGTGCATGGCAGAGCTCGGAAGGGAAGCAGCGCCATTTGATGTTTTTGGCTGGAATTGAGATCTGACACCATATCGCGTTTGGAAAGCCCCTGATGTACCAAAACAGTGGAAACCCTCCACAAATGACACCATTTTGGAAACTAGACCCCCAAGGAACTTATCTAGAAATGTGGTGAGCACTTTGACCCCTCCAGTGCTTCACAGAAGTTTATAACGCCCGGGCGTGAAAATAAAAAATTCGTATTTTTTCCACAAACATGATCTTTTAGTCACCAATTTTTTTATTTTCCCAAGGGTACCAGGAGAAATTGGACCCCAAAAGTTGTTGTCCAATTTGTCCTGAGTACGCTGATACCCCATATGTGGGAGAAAACTACTGTATGGGCACATGTCGGGGCTCGGAAGGGAAGTAGTGACGTTTTGGAATGCAGACTTTGATGGAAAGGTCTGCGGGTGTCATGTTGTCTTTGGAGAGCCCCTAATGTACCTAAACAGTGGAAACCCCCCACAAATGACCCCATTTTGGAAACTAGACCTCTAAGGAACTTATTTAGATGTGTGGTTAGCACTTTGAACCCCCAAGGGCTTCACAGAAGTTTATAGTGCCTGGGCATGAAAATAAAAAAATCGTATTTTTTCCACAAACATGATCAATTAGTCCCCAATTTTTTTATTTTCCCAAGGGTAACAGGAGAAATTGGACCCCAAAAGTTGTTGTCCAATTTGTCCTGAGTACGCTGACACCCCATTTGTGGGAGAAAACTACTGTATGGGCACACGTCGGGGCTTGGAAGGGAAGTAGTGACGTTTTGGAATGCAGACTTTGATGGAATAGTCTGCGGGTGTCATGTGCGTTTGGAGAGCCCCTGATCTAACTAAACTATTGAAACTCCCCACAAGTGACCCCATTTTGGACATTAGACCCCCCACGGAACTTATCTAGAAGTGTGGTGAGCACTTTGAACCCCCAAGTGCTTCACAGAAGTTTATAACGCCCGGGCGTGAAAATAAAAAAAATCATTTTTTTCCACAAAAATGATATTTTTGCCCCCAATTTTTTATTTTCCTAAGGGTAACAGGAGAAATTGGACCCCAAAAGTTGTTTTGCAATTTGTCCTGAGTAGGCTGATACCCTACATGTGGGGTAAAACACTGTTTGGGCGCATGGCAGAGCTTGGAAGGGAAGGAGCACCATTTGACTTTTTCAACTCAGAATTGGCTGGAATTGAGATCAGATGCCATGTTGCATTTGGAGAGCACCTGATGTGCCCAAACAGTGGAAACCCCCAACTCCAACCCTAATGCCAACACACCCCTAACCCTAATCTCAGCCCTAACCCTAACCCTAGCCCTAACCCTAGCCCTAACCCTGGCCCTATCCCTAGCCCTAACCCTAATGGGAAAATGGAAATAAATACATTTTCTTTTAATTTTATTATTTTTCCCTTACTAAGGGGGTGATAAAGGGGAGTTTGATTTACTATTTATGGCGGTTTTTATTTTTGGCGGCTGTCGCACGCTAAAAGACGCTTTTTATTGTAAAAATAGTTTTTGCATCACCACATATTGAGAGCTATAATTTTTCCGTATTTTGACTCACTGAGTCATTTGAGGTCTTATTTTTTGCGGGACGAGTTGACGTTTTTATTGGTACCATTTTCGGGCACGTGACATTTTTTGATCGCTTTTTATTCCGATTTTTGGGACGCAGAATGAACAAAAACCAGCGTTTCATGAATATCTTTTGGGGGGGTGCGTTTACACCGTTCCGCGTGCGGTAAAATTGATAAAGCGGTTTTATTCTTCGGGTCAGTACGGTTACAGCGATACCTCATTTAGGTTGTTTTTTTATGTTTTGTCGGTTTTATGCAATGAAAACTATTTTATATAAATAATTATTTTTGTATCGCTTTATTCTGCAAGCTATAACTTTTTTATTTTTTCGCTGATGATGCTGTGTGGCAGCTCGTTTTTTGCGGGACAAGATGACGTTTTCAGCGGTACCATGGCTATTTATATGCATTTTTTTGATCGCGCGTTATTGCACTTTTTGTTTGGGGGTATAATAAATCATTATTTTTTGCTTCGTTTTTTATTTTTATTTTTTAAGGGGTTCGCTAAAAGGGTTAACTAATGGGATATATATTTATAGGGCAGGTCGTTACGGACGCGGCAATACCTAATATGTGTACTTTTATTGTTTTGGTTTTTTTTTATTTAAAAAAAATGGATTTATTGGGGGAATATTTTTTTTTTTCTAATTTATTTGGCGATTTTCTTTTAATTATTTTAACACTTTTTTTTTTTTTTTAACTTTATTACATAGTCCCAGGTGGGACATCACTGTCCTGTGACAGATCGCTGATCTGTCACATCACAGATCACTGTGACAGATCAGTGATCTGTCACAGGCAGTTCTGCAGACTTCCTCATGCCTGCGCTTTGCAGGCACTGAGGAAGTCAGCTCCCTACAGGCCCCCGAAGGCCCCCGTCGCCATCTTGGATTCGGGGGCCTGTAGGGAAAGAGACCCCCGCAGCAGCGCTGCACATTGCGCTGCCGTGGGGGGCTCAGGGAAGCACGGAGGGAGCCCCCTCCCTGCCGATGCTTCCCTTTAACTGATCGCGGTGTGCAAGGGGTTAACGTATTGGGGGCGGTCCGTGACCGCCCCTGACACATAGTGCCGGGTGTCAGCTGTGATAATCAGCTGACACCCGGCCGCGATCAGCGGCGCTCACCACGTGGGCGTCGATGATCGCGGTAGACGTACTATCCCGTCCATGGGCATAGGGGCCCGGGGCCCATGGACGGGATAGTACGTCTGATGTAAGGAAGGGGTTAAAGAACTGTGACCAAAAACCATACTGTGGACATAGAAACAAGGCTAACTGACACAAATGTGCATGAAGACATGGGAACTGGGGTGCAGAAAATTTCAGCATGTACTCTGGAGTGATGAGTGAAAATGTGAAATACTTGGCTGTAACATAAGACGAATTATTTGCCTAAAGACTTGAGTGTGGTACAACAATGAGCATCTGCAGATAATAGTGACGCATGGTGGAGGGTCCATGCCAATTTGAGGCTGTATTTAAGCTCATGGAGTTGGGAATTTGGTCAAGGTTAATGATGTCTCAATGCGAGAAATGCTGGAAGAAACTTATTGATCATGCAATACCATCAGGAAGTGTCTGGATCCAAATTGATTCAGCAGCAGGACAATGACCCCAAACATACAGCCAATGCCATTAAGAACTAGCTTCAGTGTAAAGATGAGCAAGGAGTCCTGGAAGTGATGTTATGCACCCACAGAGTCCTTATCTCAACATCGAGCTATTCTGCGATTACATGAAAATCAGAAGGATTTGTGCAAGCGACATCCACAGGAGATCTGTGGTTACTTCTCCAAGATGCTTGGAACAGCCTCCCTGCTGAAGTCCTTCAAAACCTGCGTGCAAGTGACAAATGTTTTCCCTGGAAGAATTAGTTGTGTTTTGAAAGTAAAGAGCGGTTACACCAAATATTTGTTTGGTTTTATTTTCCCTTTTGTTCATTCACTTTGCATTTTATAATTTGATTAAACAAACTAACACCTGCATTTTTTACACTATTCTTACTTTACATCATGTATTCCACAGCTGGCTAAAACTTTAGCACAATAATGTATATGCTGAGGGATAACGCAGATAAAAATGGTTACAACTAGTCCAGTATCAGAAAAAAAGCAGAGACAGTATGGCTGCAGAAGTTGAACCAATGGTATGTCTGCCTCTGTGTCTCTTTGCTAAAAGGAAATGAAGCATGGATGCTGTGTGCTTAGGAGACATCATATCAGCTGTTCTCTCCCACCAGTCCAGAGTCAACTGCAATTTATGAGATAGAGCCTGCAGAAGCAAAAATTGGTGAGAGTGCAGAGTACAAATCATGTAGTCATGCAATGGCCAGAAATTGTGTTTTTCCTAATGTACACACACGAAGCAGCCTATTCTGAAATGTTACTTGAAACTATACAGCAGTGTTCAAAATAATAATGTGTTTTAAAACTTCATACTAGTTTTTATTTACAGCATTGGGAACAATGCATACTGTTCTCTAATTCAAAACATGAAGAAAAATGTATATAATTTTAACTATTTTACAGAAAATAACAAAAAAATGAACATTGGGCTGTTAAAAAAAATAAAGCAGTGTCTGTGTGGTGCCCCTGAGGCTCTGTCGCCACAGAGGTACTGCACCATCTCCTAAGGTGTGGTGCCCCACCAACTAGGTAAGTTGGGAGCTCCTTTCCACACTCCAACACTCGCACCCCACACACAGGATAGTTCAGCAATTGACCAGATTGCGGCTTCATACTTCAGGGCATGTCACTCTAAGAGATATCGCTAGCAATATCGCTATAACTTGTGACGTTATAGCGATATTGCTAGCGATATCGCTGTGTATGATACTTACCTACAACCCGCTCCTCCGCTGGTTATCGCTGATCGCGCGAGAACAGGCTGGACTGTTTCTCGTCGTCAGCTTCCTGCGGCGCTTACTGCTGTGACGACGAGCGACGCGTGGACGCAGGCGGGAGGACGCAGGATCACCTGGTGTGACAGGTAAGTAGCGACCCCCGACCCTAGCGATGTCACTAGTGAGATCTGCCTGTGTGGCAGCTCACTAGCGACCACTTAGCGATGCACCAGCGATCCTGACCACGTCATATCGCTAGTCGGGATCGCTGGTGCATCGCTAAGTGTGACAGTACCTTTAGAGGGTAGCAGAGCACCTTTCGTGGTTCCTTGCTTCGTAACACGAGATGTGCTGGGAGATGGGTGGAGTTGAGATTCATATAAAAGGTTGGGAAGGTTTAGAATTACAGGTCAGTCTGGGAGAGCAGTCTGACAGAAGGTCAGTCTGAGGGGAGCTCAAGACGGAGGAAGACAGTCAGTCAGGAGAGGCTGAGGACTGGTCTTAGTGGAACGAGCTCCCTAGGAGAGGAGAGAGGAAGGAGTGCTGCAGCTGCCTCAGTGACCTGAGCCAGCTGGCATGGGAAAGGAACAGAAGGAGAGAGACGTAGAACTGCAACCTAAGCTTCCATAAGAGAGAGACGGAACAGCGCGGAACGAAGGAGTAGGAGAACAGAGAGGAGTTGTGGGTTGGAAGAGGAACCCTGCCTATAGGTTCTCAGCACAAGGCCGGGGCCCGGTCCCCGAGGTTGTATGGACACTTATGGTTCTGCAGCAGACACCGGTGGAGTAGTTGGCTGTAAATGCATTACTCCCATCCAAGACTTGGGACACAACAGCAACACGGATAGAGAGCCGGGATCTAGGAGGTCCCTGATCAGGCTACAGCTGTCTGTCATACAAGTAGAGTTGTTAGGAACATCTGACAGGAGGAACTTCAGAGTAACCACGGTACTGGAGCTCTTCACACTATAAAGCGCAATAGAGGAGTCGTTCAGGAGAGGTACATGTTGGCGGAGTGTTGGAGAGGAGAATCCTGACTTGCCCGGGAGGTTGATTGAGTCTCTGCCCCAGAGGACACGGCACAGAGGCAGGCACCAGTGTGTACCACAAACTGTGAGTAAAGCTTTGGAACTACAAGCCCTGGTGTCTTCCAGTCATTGTGCACCAACACCGTCAGCACTGCTACATCTGAGTACCAGTATTCCTCACAACGCCTGCGCCTATACATTGCCCTGGGGTTACAGCTTCACCTGTGGGGAGCTACACCATCTATGCTCCAACACACCATCAGCCCCAGAGGATCTGCATGCAGCGTTGGCTTAACATCTTGCTTGTCAAACACCACGGGTGGCGTCAAGAACTATTCAATTCCATTAACCACACACCACCATTGACATTGGGCGCCCAGGGCCACGGACCGGGTCACTGCTGCTGTGACACATCCCCCTGATACCGGCCCGGTACCGAGTACCCCACAGCCCTGGGAGGGCGACCCATCTGCATCTGTCTTTACAAACAATGTTGTTTTCTTTGTGTATTTCGCATTCCTGTGAATTTAGTTGTATACCCACAGCTTTTTAGAACTGCGTCACATCTATGTTCCACAGAGTCATCCAACTTCTGGCACCTGTCAACTGTTATTCCAGCCCAGGATGCTTGGACTACATCCCACAACTTTTTGGCATTTGTTGACTTTGCCTCAGAAACAGCATTTTTAATATCCCCCCACAAGTGTTCTATCGGAATAAGGTCCGGGGATTGGGCTGGCCTCTCCATAACCTCAATTTTGTTGGACTGGAACCAAGATTTTGCTCTTTTATTGGTGTGTTTAGGGTTTTGTCTTGTTGAAACCCCCATTTTAAGGGCATATCCTCTTCAGCATAAGGCAACATGACTTCAAGTATGTTAATATATGCAAACTGGTCAATGATCCTGGTATGCGATAAATAGGTCTGGCACCATAGTAGGAGAAACATGCCCATATCATGATGCTTGCACCACCATGCTTCTCTGTCTTCAGAGTGTACTGTGGCTTGAATACAGAGTTTGGGGGTCATCTGATGAACTGTCTGGGGCCCTTGGACCCAAAAAGAACAATTTTGCTTTCATCAGTCCTCAAAATGTTTCTCCATTTCTCTTTAGGCCAGTTGATGTGATCTTTGACAAATTGTATCGGCTTCAGTACAAGTCTTTTTTTCAACAGTGGGACTTTGTGGGGACTTCTTGCTAAGAGATTAGCTTCACACAGGCATCTCTGTCACAGTACTCACAGGTAACTTGAGACTGTCTTTTATCCTGGAGCTGATCAATGGCTGTGCCTTTGCCTTTCTGGCCATTCTTCCATCCATTAGAATGGTAGTCTTCTGTTTTCTTCCAAGTGTCTCTGGCTTCACCCTTAGATAAGGGCCACCAGATTCACACCTGTTTCTTCACAGAATGATTGACATGACTAATTGAACTCCACACATTGGACGAGAAAACATCACATAGCACTCGGCCCAGTGTTAATCTATAGGGCAAGTCACATCACCGTATTTTTTTTCTCTAGTGTATTCTACATGCGTCTGTCTCACCAATGCGAGCCTATAGGTACGAGAAAACATCGGACACAACACGGACCATGCGAGTGCTGTCCGATGTTTACGCATCAGTGTCCTTTGAAATGCCGGCAATTCATGTGTGCTGTACCGTAAAATCACACTGACTGGTTAGAATAGAATAAATAGAATAGATCTATATGTATAAAATACATAGATATATAGATGTCAGTGACACACACCTATACAGTATAAATGTATTTATATTGTGTAGATAGATAGATACAAGAAAAGCCGGCAAATTATCTGTCTCGTACAGTATAATCAGAGAGACAGGTTAGAATAGAATAGATAGAATAGTTATATACACATAGAATAGATGTATATATACAATATGTCAGTGACATACACTTATATAATGTTAGGAACGGCGGAACGCACTAAATAAAAATAAATAATAAAGTGCGTTCGCCGCTCGGGGACCACCGTGCAGTAGGTGTTACACCGCTGCTAGGTAATGGCAGATGCACAAAATGGCGGTATATCGCGCACGGGTTGAACGTCACCCAAGTGCGGTAAGAAATCTCTGTTTGCTCACAGAGATGTCAGCAGAGGTAAACACAAAAGACTGAGCCTGTTAGTGTCACAGGACTCAGGTAAATGCACACACGGTATCTGGTCACAGGAGCATGACCCAAGACAGAGGAGCTGCGTCCGTCTAGACCTACCGTGCGTGCGGCGTCGCTACTGCGGACGCCAAAGAGGGCGGCAACTGCAGCGTGGCGTAGAACACTGCCGCTAGTCAACAAAGCAAGGAAGCAGGCGCAATGTCAGACGCTAGCACTGTGGATGATGCTGTAGTGGCTTGAGGCTTGCCACGCGCTGGTGCTGACTCTAATCTAAGTCCCTGTACACATTCGTAATATCAAAGGAAGGGGATCTTAATGAGTCATTTGCAGGTTCATACATCCATCATCATCCACACAGTTGCAACTAGAGACTATACTAGTGCATGGCCGAACGGTCATGTGTGCTTTTTATAGCCGGGACCTTCCGGAAGCTTCCAGATCTCCGAGATGAACCAATGAGATCTGGAGCAGGACCTGGGCACATGACTCTCGATCTCCAATGGGAGATCGTCTCGAGAGCATGCCCAGTAGGAGAACAGAGGGACAGTCTCTGGAGCAATCTGCTGCAAAGCAATCTCCTCTGCGGTAGATAGACAGCAGGAGACCACAGAATGTGAGGCTCTGGATTCCTACAGAGCAGATGCAGAAACCTGACGCCTAACATATAAATATATTTATATTGCGTAGAGAGATGGATAGAGGAAAAGCCGGTAATTCATCTGCCGAGTACGGTAAAATCACTGAAGGAGCCGACAGTATAGAAGAGATGGATTACATACAGTAAGTAGAATAGGTAGATATATAGATGTCAGTGACAAATACAATTAGTACAGTGTGTGTGCAAATTACTGCACATGTATTTAATTAATAAAAGATTATTTTTTGAAAAAAATGATGTGGGCTCCCATGCAATTTTCGTAGCCAGCAGAGGGAAAGCTGATGACTGGGGGCAGATGTTTATATCCTGGGAAGGGAGTAATACCCATGGAGCTTCCCATGCTATTAATATCAGCTCACAACTATATAATTAACCTTTACTGACTATTAAAATGGGGGACCACCCCAAGAAATGACGTGGGGTTCTCTATAATTAATAACCAGCAAAGGCTATGCAGACAGCTGCGGGCTGATATTAATAGCCTAGGAAGGGACCATGGCTACTGGCCCCCCGGCAAAAAACATCAGCTCCCAGCCACCCCAGAAAAGGCGCATCTCTAAGATGCACCAATTCTGGCAATTAGGCTTGCTCTTCCCACTTGCCCTGTAGCGGTGGCAAGTGGGGTAAAAGTTGGGGGGTTGATGTCACCTTTATATTGTCTGGTGACATCAAGCCCCGAGGTTAGTAATGAAGAAGTGTCAATAAGATGCCCCCATTACTAACCCCATAGTTACATTGTAAGAAAACATAGACACCCAGAAAAAAGTCCTTTAATTGAAAGAAAGACACAGACTCCTTTAATAATTTCAATTAAACCATATTTACGACCTTGCCTAATTCCACCGAAGCCCTCAATCTCCGGTAATAAAAGTAAAATTAAAAAAAACAATATTCCATACCTGTCCGTTGTTCTGTCCCACGCCATAATCCATGTCTGGAGGATAAACAGTTTTCAACCTGGACGGTGCCAATATGCGACCGTCACGCTGAGAACCACTGGTGAATGAGCTGCTGGTGACGTCACTGACTAGTGGTGACGTCACTGAGGCAGCACTCCCAGCCGGCTTGAACTGCGGTGACCTCTGGACCGTGGGAAAATGCCAGTGTTGAGATCACCGCAGTTCAAACTCAGTGTCTTCACAGCAGATCACTGAGAATTTTTCATAAAACCAGAAAATCACCTTTTCTGATTTGGCAAGATTTATTTTTCAAATTATGGTGGAAAATAAGTATTTTGTCATTAACAAAAGTTCATCTCAATATTTTGTTATATATCCTTTGTTGGCAATGACAGAGGTCAAACGTTTTCTGTAAGTCTTCATAAGATTGGCACACACTGTTGGTGGTATGTTGGCCCATTCCTCAATGCAGATCTCCTCTAGAGCAGTGATGTTTTGGGCCTGTCGCTGGGCAGCTCAAATTTTCAAATCCCTCCAAAGGTTTTCAATGGGGTTGAGATCTGGAGACTGGCTAGGCTACTCCAGGACCTTCATATGCTTCTTAAGAAGCCACTCTTTCGTTGCCCTGGCGGTGTGCTTAGGATCATTATCATGCTGAAAGACCCATCCACGTTTCATCTTCAATGCCTTTGCTGATGGATGGAGGTTTGCACTCAAAATCTCATGATACATGCCCCATTCATTCTTTCATGAACACGGATCAGTCGCCCTGGTCCCGTTGCAGAGAAACAGCCCCAAAACATGATGTTGCCACCCCCATGCTTTACAGTAGGTATGGTGTTCTTTGGATGCAACTCAGCATGCTGTCTCCTCCATACACGACAAGTTTTGCTTCTACCAAACAGTTCTACTTTGGTTTCATTAGACCATATGACATTCTCCCAGTACTCTTCTGGATAATCCAAATGCTCTCTAGCAAACTTCAGACAGGCCTGGACATGTACTGGCTTAAGCAGAGGGACACGTCTGATACTGCAGGATCTGAGTGCCTGACGGCGTAGTGTGTTACTGATGGTAGCCTTTGCCACGGTGGTCCCAGCTCTATGCAGGTCATTCACTAGCTCCCCCTGTGTGGTTCTGGGATTTTTGCTCACTGTTCTTGTGATCAATTTGACCCCACGGGGTGAGATTTTGTGTGGAGCCCCAGATTGAGGGAGATTGTCAGTAGTCTTGTATGTCTTACATTTTCTTATTATTAATGTCCAGAAAATTATAGAGATAGGAGCAGTCTTGTTTACTGCTGAAGGCTATTTGAAACAGCCGAAAATGTCTATATTTGTGACTGCAAATAAAAATTCTTCATCTTTGCAACGAGTTGAGTGCCAAAATGTTTTTGATTATTGTTTGTGGTTGTGGACAGGTGTCTCTTATACTAATAACAAGTTCACACAGGTGCCATTACTACAGGTAATGAGTGGAGGACAGAGCATCCTCTTAAAGAAGAAATTACAGGTCTGTGAGAGCCAGAAATCTTGCATGTTTTTAGGTGACCAAATACTTATATTCCACCATAATTTGCAAAATAAATCTCGCCAAATCAGACAAGGTGATTTTCTGGATTTGTTTTCTCATTTTGACTCTCATAGTTGTGGTCTACCTATGATGTCAATTACAGGCCTCTCTTATCTTTTTAAGTGGGAGAACTTGCACAGTTGGTGGCTGACTAAATGCATTTTTTCCCCACTGTGTATACATGTGTGTGTCACTGACACACACACACACACATATATATATATGTATATATATATACTGCATATATTGTAAGATAGCGCTTGTTATTCAGGTAGGGGTTACTCGCTAGGCAGACAAATAACCAGGTCCGGCATGGGTTTCTCATATAACTCCAACAGTCCATGCGGTTTATTAAGCATCATAAGTAGTGTTGAGCGATACCACCCGATACTGCAAAATATCGTATCGGAATGGATCGGCCGATCTAAAAAAAGTATCAGGTATCGCCGATTCCGATCCCGGAAGTCCCATTCAAGTCAATGGAACAGAAATATCGGAATTAAAAAAAACCCTTTCTTTCCCTGTTGGTTAATTCTACATGGAGAAAAACAACTAATAATAATGTAGAATGTATTGTGGGAGGTGTAGGAGACATCAAAGCCATTGAGCTTTAGCCCAATCAAATGGAATCGCAGTATTTTTTTTTTTTTTAAAGACGTTCGTAGTTACAAAGATATTGACTATGTTAGTCTTTAATTTTTTGTCAGATATGTATGTTTCACTACTTCCATGCTCTTCACCTTCTTTTTTACTTCTCCCACACTTTCTCCTTCATCATCTTCAGCAGCAGCAGTATCTTCTTCTTCTTTTATTCTTCTTCTTTTATTCTTCTTCATATTCTACTTCTTCATCTTCTACTTCTTCATCTTCTTCCTCATCATATTCTTATTTGTGTCAGGCATTCCTGTAGTTGTTATCTATAAAAGTTTGAAGATGACAGCTTCCGTTCAGCCTGTCACAAAACAAAAGATTTACAACAGGATTTGTCCGCGTTCAGTTTGGCCTGCAGCAGCAGGCCTTTTCCAGGGGCACCACGAGGAGGAACGGACTCACCCCCATACACTGCTTAGTCTTCTTCTGCTTATAATTTAGATAATATAATTTGCTCTGATTGTTAGTCTTATGCTTCATGTTCTTCTGCTTTTGGTTTTTATGCTTCTTGGTCTTCTGTCTCTTGTTGTTCTGCATCTTGGTGGTTGTCTTCCTGTTCTTTGTCCTCTTGGTCATCTTCTTCAGGGTCATCTTTTAGGTATTCTTCTGTGTGGTCTTCAGGGTCGTCGTCTTCAGGGTCATTGTCAGGGAGATCCAGAGTGAGAATCAAAAACCATTTCCACAAGCTTGAACTTGGAAAAGTAGCAGAAGGTACAAGAAGGCTGAGGATCTGCCGAGAACCAGCTGACGGTACTGGAACCTGGAGGGGCAGCAGAAGTAACAAGAGCCAATGGCACAACCGTGGACCAGCTGACGTTGCTGGAAAGGTTACTAAGCAGGAGGTACCTGTGCTCCAAAGCACTACCAAGGACCAGCAGACGTTGCTGGAACTCGGATACCAAGAAGGAGGCACCTAGGCCAAAGGCACTGCCGAGAACCAGCTGACGGTGCTGGAACCCGGATGGGTAGCAGAAGGTACCCAGGAAAAAAATGGGTAGCAGAAGCTGCAAGAGCAAATGACACTAGCGAAGACCAGCTGACGGTGCTGGAACCCGGTGGGGCAGCAGAAGGAACAAGAGCCAATGGGAGAACCGTGGAGCAGCTGACGGTGCTGTAACACGGTTTCTAAGCAGGAGGTACCTGTGCTACAAAGCACTACCAAGGACCAGCTGACATTGATGGAACTCGGATACCATGAAGGAGGCACCTAGGCCAAAGGCTCTGCCGAGAACCAGCTGACGGTGCTGGAACCCGGATGGGTAGCAGAAGGTACCCAGGAAAAAAACAAAGTTGCAAGGTCGTGAGCCGGCCGCAGTTACCGAAACCCACCGTCCTACAGGGGGTGCTTGTCCTATTGGCACTACGGAACCAGCCTTTATTACCAGAACCCGCAGCCCACATAGGAAGCACCGAAATTGCAGGCACCATAGACTCGGCT
Organism: Dendrobates tinctorius; assembly: GCF_039654945.1. NCBI lineage: Eukaryota > Metazoa > Chordata > Amphibia > Anura > Dendrobatidae > Dendrobates > Dendrobates tinctorius. The sequence continues at coordinate 18,820,958 of NW_027361716.1, forward strand.
AACCCAACTGCAACACGACAGGACAACGTATCGGTGGCAAAGTGACGTTGACACTACCCGGAAACAGCAGGCGTGCTGGAACCAGGCTGGGCAGGAGGGAGTGCCCGTGCTAAAGACACTTCCGAGAACCAGCTGACGGTGCTGGAACCCGGATGGGTAGCAATAGCTACAAGAGTCAATGGAACTACCGAGAACCAGCTGACAGTGCTGGAACCCGGAGGGGCAACAGAAGGAACAACAGCCAATGGCACAACCGTGGACCAGCTGACGGTGCTGGAACACGGTTACTAAGCAGGAGGTACCTGTGCTCCAAAGCACTACCAAGGACCAGCAGACGTTGCTGGAACTCGGATACCGAGAAGGAGGCACCTAGGCCAAAGGCTCTGCTGAGAGCCAGCTGACGGTGCTGGAACCCGGATGGGTAGCAGAAGCTGCAAGAACAAATGACACTAGCAAGGACCAGCTGATGGTGCTTGAACCTGGAGGGGCAGCAGAAGGAACAAGAGCCAATGGGACAACCGTGGACCAGCTGACGGTGCTAGAACACGGTTTCTAAGCAGGAGGTACCTGTGCTAAAAAGCACTACCAAGGACCAGCAGACGTTGCTGGAACTCGGATACCATGAAGGAGGCACCTAGGCCAAAGGCACTGCCGAGAACCAGCTGACGGTGCTGGAACCTGGATGGGTAGCAGAAGGTACCCATGAAAAACAAAGTTGCAAGGCCGCGAGCCGGCCGCAGTTACCGAAACCCACAGTCCTACAGGGAGTACTTGTCCTATTGGCACTATGGAACCAGCCTTTATTACCAGAACCCGCAGCCCACATAGGAAGCACTGAAACTGCAGGCACCATAGACTCGGCTAACCCGACCGCAACACGACAGGACAACGTATCAGTGGCAAAGTGACGTCGACACTACCCGGAAACAGCAGGCGTGTTGTAACCAGGCTGGGCAGGAGGGAGTACCCGTGCCAAAGACACTGCCGAGAACCAGCTGACGGTGCTGGAACCCGGAGGGGCAGCAAAAGGAACAAGAGCCAATGGCACAACAGTGGACCAGCTGACGTTGTTGGAACACGGTTACTAAGCAGGAGGTACCTGTGCTACAAAGCACTACCAAGGACCAGCAGACGTTACTGGAACTCGGATACCAAGAAGGTGGCACCTAGGCCAAAGGCACTGCCGAGAACCAGCTGACGGTGCTGGAACCCGGATGGGTAGCAGAAGGTACCCATGAAAAACAAAGTTGCAAGGCCGCGAGCCGGCTGCAGTTACCGAAACCCACAGTCCTACAGGGAGTGCTTGTCCTATTGGCACTATAGACTCGGCTAACCCGACCGCAACACGACAGGACAACGTATCAGTGGCAAAGTGACGTCGACATTACCCGGAAACAGCAGGCGAGTTGTAACCAGGCTGGGCAGGAGGGAGTACCCGTGCCAAAGACACTGCCGAGAACCAGCTGACGGTGCTGGAACCCGGAGGGGCAGCAAAAGGAACAAGAGCCAATGGGACAACCGTGGACCAGCTGACGTTGCTGGAACACGGTTACTAAGCAGGAGGTACCTGTGCTAAAAAGCACTACCAAGGACCAGCAGACGTTGCTGGAACTCGGATACGATGAAGGAGGCACCTAGGCCAAAGGCTCTGCCGAGAAACAGCTGACGGTGCTGGAACCCAGCTGGGCAGGAGGAGGGAGTACCCGTGGCAAACACACTTCTGAGCAGCAACATGCGATGTTGAAGCCCAGGGGTCAATCAGGCAGCAGGCTGAGGCCAACTTGGAGCGAGTTTTATATTGGTTGTACACAACTACTGATTGTAACCGTGATCCACTTTGGCCTCTGTCTCTACTGTCTCTAGTATTTCCCCTGGCCTCCAACCACGGCAGTTGCTGCTCTGCAGAGTTGTCTGCACAATCCACACTTGTTCCTGAGTTACTGGGGCTCAGTCACGTCAGTTGATCCCCTGAGGTGTGTCCGGCAAGTTGTCCTGCTCTGTCCACATTACCACATCTATTAATGGGAATGGGGACAGAGCAGGAGACATTGCCGAACACACCACAGGGGATCAACTGACGGGACTGAGGCCAAGTAACACAGGAACAAGTGTGGATTGTGCTGACGCCACTTCAGAGCTGTCACTCGCGGGGTTGGAGGCCAGGGGAAATAGTAGAGACAGTACAGCCAGAGGCCTAAGTGGACCACGGTTAAAAGTCAGTAGTAGTGTGATGTTGGAGGCAGCAGGAGACTTTGCCATCCGCACAGCAGGGGAACAGCTGGCGTTACTGAACCCCACAGACACAGGAGCGAGTGTTTCTATCTGTGCGGACGGCACTTCCAAGCTACAACTGGCTGTGTTGAAGCCCAGGATCAATGCTCCGAGCAGGCCTTGGCCTACTTGGAGCAAGTGGAAAATAACATGTAGTGTGATGTTGGAGGCAGCAGGAGACTTTGCCATCCGCACAGCAGGGGAACAGCTGGCATTACTGAACCCCACTAACAGAGGAGCTAGTGTGTGTTTCTCTGTTAAGACGGCACTTCTGAACACCAACTGGCATTGTTGGAGCCCAGGATGAGGCATGGAGTTGGCTGAGGCCAACTTCCAGCACATTTTATAGAGGTTGTAGACTACTACTGATTGTAACCGTGCTCCACTTAGTCCTCTGGCTCCACTGTCTCTAGTATTTCCCCTGGCCTCCAACCCCGCGAGTGACAGCTCTGAAGTGGCGTCAGCACAATCCACACTTGTTCCTGTGTTACTTGGCCTCAGTCCCATCAGTTGATCCCCCGATGTGTGTCCGGCAAGGTCTCCTGCTCTGTCCTCATTCACACTACTAGTAATGGGAATGTGGACAGAGCAGGAGACCTTTACGGACACACATCAGGGAATCAACTGACGTGACTGAGGCTAAGTAACACAGGAACAAGTGTGGATTGTGCTGGCGCCACTTCAGAGCTGTCACTCGCGGGGTTGGAGGCCAGGGGAAATACTAGAGACAGTGGAGCCAGAGGCCTAAGTGGAGCAGGGTTAAAAATCAGTTGTAGTTTGAATGTGGATGGAGCAGGAGACTTTGCCGTCCACACAGCAGGGGAGCAGCTGGCATTACTGAATACCACTAACACAGGAGCGAGTGTTTCTATCTGTGCGGACAGCACTTCCAGGCTACAACTGGCTGTGTTGTAGCCCAGGGTCAATGCTCCGAGCAGGCTGAGGCCTACTTGGAGTGAGGAGAAAAAGCGTTGTAGTGTGAGTTTGGAGGCAGCTGGAGACTTTGCCGTCCTCACAGCAGGGGAACAGCTGGCATTACTGAACCCCACTGACACAGGAGCTAGAGTGTTTTTCTCTGTGGAGACGGCACTTCTGAACACCAACTGGCGTTGTTGGAGCCCAGGATGAGGCATGGAGCAGGCTGAGGCCTGATGGTGTTGGCATGTGGAGGCAGCAGGAGACTTTGCCGTCTAAACAGCAGGGGAACAGCTGGTGTTACTGAACCCCACTAACACAGGAGCGAGTGTTTCTATCTGTATCTGTGCGGACGGCACTTCCAGGCTACAAATGGCTGTGTTGTAGCCCAGGATCAATGCTCCGAGCAGGCTGAGGCCTACTTGGAGTGAGGAGAAAAAGCGTTGTAGTGTGAGTTTGGAGGCAGCTGGAGACTTTGCCGTCCACACAGCAGGGGAACAGCTGGCATTACTGGACCCCACTGACACAGGAGCTAGAGTGTTTTTCTCTGCGGAGACAGCACTTCTGAACACCAACTGGCGTTGTTGGAGCCCAGGATGAGGCATGGAGCAGGCTGAGGCCTGATGGTGTTGGCATGTGTATGGAGCAGGAGACATTGCCATCTACACAGCAGGGGAACAGCTGGCCTTACTGAACCCCACTGACACAGGAGCGAGTGTTTCAATCTGTGCGGACAGCACTTCCAGGCTACAACTGGCTGTGTTGTAGCCCAGGATCAATGCTCCGAGCAGGCTGAGGCCTACTTGGAGCGAGGAGAAAAAGCATTGTAGTGTGAGTTTGGAGGCAGCTGGAGACTTTGCCGTCCACACAGCAGGGGAACAGCTGTCATTACTGGACCCCACTGACACAGGAGCTAGAGTGTTTTTCTCTGCGGAGATGGCAATTCTGAACACCAACTGGCGTTGTTGGAGCCCAGGTTGAGGCATGGAGCAGGCTGAGGCCTGATGGAGTTGGCATGTGGAGGCAGCAGGAGACTTTGCCGTCTACACAGCAGGGGAACAGCTGGCGTTACTGAACCCCACTAACACAGGAGCGAGTGTTTCTATCTGTGCGGACGACACTTCCAGGCTACAACTGGCTGTGTTGTAGCCCAGGATGCAGCATGCAGCAGGCGGAGGACAACTTGCAGCTGGTTTTATAGATGTTGTAGACTACTACTGATTGTCACCGTGCTCCACTATGGCCTCCGGCTCCACTGTCTCTAGTATTTCCCCAGGCCAACAACCCCGCCAGTTACAGCTGTGAAGTGGCGTCTGCACAATCCACACTTGTTTCTGTGTAACTGTGGCTCAGTCCCGTCTGTTGATCCCCTGATGTGTGTCTGCCAAGCTCTCCTGCTCAGTCCTCATTCACACTACTAGTAATGTGAATGTGCACAGAGCAGGAGACCTTGCCGGACACACTTCAGGGGATCAACTGACGGGACTGAGCCACAGTAACTCAGGAACAAGTGTGGATTGTGCAGACGCCACTTCACAGCTGTAACTGGCGTGGTTGTTGGCCAGGGGAAATACTAGAGACAGTGGATCCAGAGGCCTAAGTTGACCAAAGTTACAAATCTGTAGTAGTTTGCATGTGGAGGCAGCAGGAGACTTTGCCGTCCACACAGCAGGGGAACAGCTGACGTTACTGAACCTCACTAACACAGGAGCTAGTGTGTTTTTCTCTGCGGAGACGGCACTTCTGAACACCAACTGGCGTTGTTGGAGCCCAGGATGAGGCACGGAGCAGGTTGAGGCCTGATGTGTTGGCATGTGTATGGAGCAGGAGACATTGCCGTCTACACAGCAGGGGAACAACTGGCATTACTGAACCCCACTGACACAGGAGCTAGAGTGTTTTTCTCTGCGGAGACGGTACTTCTGAACACCAACTGGCGTTGTTGGAGCCCAAGGTGAGGCATGGAGCAGGCTGAGGCCTGATGGTGTTGGCATGTGTATGGAGCAGGAGACTTTGCCGTCTACACAGCAGGGGAACAGCTGGCGTTACTGAACCCCACTAACACAGGAGCGAGTGTTTCTATCTGTGCGGACGACACTTCCAGGCTACAACTGGCTGTGTTGTAGCCCAGGATGCAGCATGCAGCAGGCGGAGGACAACTTGCAGCTGGTTTTATAGATGTTGTAGACTACTACTGATTGTCACCGTGCTCCACTATGGCCTCCGGCTCCACTGTCTCTAGTATTTCCCCAGGCCAACAACCCCGCCAGTTACAGCTGTGAAGTGGCGTCTGCACAATCCACACTTGTTTCTGTGTAACTGTGGCTCAGTCCCGTCTGTTGATCCCCTGATGTGTGTCTGCCAAGCTCTCCTGCTCAGTCCTCATTCACACTACTAGTAATGTGAATGTGCACAGAGCAGGAGACCTTGCTGGACAAACTTCAGGGGATCAACTGACGGGACTGAGCCACAGTAACTCAGGAACAAGTGTGGATTGTGCAGACGCCACTTCACAGCTGTAACTGGCGTGGTTGTTGGCCAGGGGAAATACTAGAGACAGTGGAGCCAGAGGCCTAAGTTGACCAAAGTTACAAATCTGTAGTAGTTTGCATGTGGAGGCAGCAGGAGACTTTGCCGTCCACACAGAAGGGGAACAGCTGACGTTACTGAACCTCACTAACACAGGAGCTAGTGTGTTTTTCTCTGCGGAGACGGCACTTAGAATCATAGAATCGTAGAGTTGGAAGGGACCTCCTGGGCCATCTGGTCCAACCCCCTGCTCAAAGCAGGATTCTCTAAATCATCCCAGTCAGATGTCTGTCCAGCCTCTGTTTGAAGACTTCCATTGAAGGAGAACTCACCACTTCTCGTGGCAGCCTGTTCCACTCATTGATCACTCTAACTGTCAAAAAGTTTTTTCTAATATCTAATCTGTGTCTCTTCCCATTCAGTTTCATCCCATTGCTTCTAGTCTTTCCTTGTGCAAATGAGAATAAAGTTGATCCTTCTACAATGTGACAGCCCTTTAGATATTTGTAGACAGCTATTAAGTCTCCTCTCAGTCTTCTCTTTTGCAAACTAAACATTCCCAAATCCTGCAACCTTTCCTCATAAGACAGGGTTTGCAGACCGGTCACCATTCTGGTCGCTCTTTTCTGAACTTGCTCCAGTTTGTTGATGTCTTTTTTAAAATGTGGTGCCCAAAACTGGACACAATATTCCAGATGAGGTCTGACCAAAGAGGAGTAGAGGGAAATAATGACTTCACGTGATCTAGACTGTATGCTTCTGTTAATACATCCTAGAATTGCATTTGCCTTTTTTGCTGCTGCATCACACTGTTGACTCATATTCAGTCTGTGATCTATTAGTATACCCAAGTCTTTTTCACATGTGCTGTCACTTAGCCCTATTCCTCCCATTCTATATATGCTTTTTTCATTTTTATTGCCCAGATGTAGTACTTTGCATTTCTCCCTGTTAAAAACCATTCTGTTAGTTGCTGCCCACTTCTCCAGTTTATTTAAATCTTTTTGAATCCTCTCTCTCTCTTCTCTAGTATTAGCTATCCCTCCTAGCTTTGTGTCATCAGCAAATTTAATCAGTTTACCCTCAATTCCTTCATCTAAATCGTTGATAAAGATGTTGAACAATACAGGGCCCAGGACAGAGCCCTGTGGTACCCCACTTGAGACATTCTTCCAACTGGATGTGCAGCCATTTACGACCACTCTTTGGGTCCGATCACTAAGCCAGTTATGAATCCACCTAACAGTTGCCTTGTCCATTCCATACTTCGTCATTTTTTCAATAAGGATTGTATGAGAGACTTTGTCAAATGCTTTGCTGAAGTCAAGATATACTATATCTACAGCATTTCCTTGATCCACCCAATCAGTGATACCGTCATAGAAGGAAATTAAGTTAGTCTGACATGACTTATTAGTTAGAAACCCATGCTGACTCTGTTTAATCACTTCATTCTTATCCAGGTATTGCCATACATGTTGTTTAATAATTTGTTCAAAGATCTTTCCTGGTATAGAAGTCAGACTCACCGGCCTATAGTTGCCTGGGTCCACCTTCTTCCCCTTTTTGAAGATAGGAACAACATTTGCTCTTCTCCAGTCTTCTGGCACTTCTCCTGTTCTCCAAGAATTTTCAAAGATTATGGAGAGGGGTTCAAAAATTTCTTCTGCTATCTCCTTCAGTACTCTGGGGTGTAATTCATCTGGACCTGGAGACTTGAATTCATTTAGGTTAGCTAAGTGTTTCCTCACTATCTTTCTGTTTATAGATATCCTGGATTCTTCTATTCCCTTAATAGGACAGTGAATAACAGTTGATGTTGCATTTCCTTTCTGAGAGAAAACAGATGCAAAATAGGAATTTAAAAGTTCAGCCTTCTCAACATCCTGTCTTACCATTTCATCATTTTCATCCTGTAAAAATCCTATAGCATCTTTGACTTTTCTTTTACTTTTGACATATCCCCAAAATCCTTTATTATTGCTTTTGACATCTCTTGCAAGCCTCAGTTCATTTTCAGCTTTAGATAATCTGATTTGTGCCCTGCAGGTTCTGCAGACAGCATTATATTCTTCTTTAGATATGCCTCCCTCTTTCCATTTTATAAACATTTTTTTCTTCCTTTTTAGCATGTGCTTAAGTTCTGTGTTCATCCATCCTGGTTTCCTTAAATGCTTCCTATTCTTCCCTCTTTTCGGAATTGTTAACAACTGTGCTTTGAGAATTTCATTTTTCAAGATTTCCCATCCTTCCTGGACATTTTTGTCTTTAAGGATATCCAGCCATTGGATCCCTCCAATTCTCTTTCTGAATCCCTTAAAATCTGCCTTTCTGAAATCTAACCTTGACGTCTGAGTCTTCACAGGTCTTCCACCTCTAGTAATCCAAAATTCTAAAATGGCATGGTCGCTACCTCCTAGGGTCCCAGCCACTTTTACCTCCTCAACCATTTCCTCCCTGTTTATAAGGATTAGATCCAAGGTAGCAGTTCCCCTTGTTTTCTCCCTTACCTTTTGGAAGATAAAGTTGTCAGCAAGAGAGGATAAGAATTTCCTTGACCTGTTAGTCTTGCCTGAGAGAGATTCCCAACAAATGTCTGGATAGTTGAAATCTCCCATGACACTTCTGAACACCAACTGGCGTTGTTGGAGCCCAGGATGAGGCACGGAGCAGGTTGAGGCCTGATGTGTTGGCATGTGTATGGAGCAGGAGACATTGCCGTCTACACAGCAGGGGAACAACTGGCATTACTGAACCCCACTGACACAGGAGCTAGAGTGTTTTTCTCTGCGGAGATGGTACTTCTGAACACCAACTGGCGTTGTTGGAGCCCAAGGTGAGGCATGGAGCAGGCTGAGGCCTGATGGTGTTGGCATGTGTATGGAGCAGGAGACATTGCCGTCTACACAGCAGGGGAACAGCTGGCGTTACTGAACCCCACTAACACAGGAGCGAGTGTTTCTATCTGTGCGGACGGCACTTCTAGGCTACAACTGGCTGTGTTGTAGACCAGGATGAAGCATGCAGCAGGCGGAGGACAACTTGCAGCTGGTTTTATAGAGGTTGTAGACTACTACTGATTGTCACCGTGCTCCACTATGGCCTCTGGCTCCACTGTCTCTAGTATTTCCCCAGGCCAACAACCCCGCCAGTTACAGCTGTGAAGTGGCGTCTCCACAATCCACACTTGTTCCTGTGTAACTGTGGCTCAGTCCCATCTGTTGATCCCCTGATGTGCGTCTGGCAAGCTCTCCTGCTCAGTCCTCATTCACACTACTAGTAATGTGAATGTGGACAGAGCAAGAGACCTTGCCGGACACACATCAGGGGATCAACTGACGGGACTGAGCCACAGTAACTCAGGAACAAGTGTGGATTGTGCAGACGCCACTTCACAGCTGTAACTGGCGTGGTTGTTGGCCAGGGGAAATACTAGAGACAGTGGAGCCAGAGGCCTAAGTTGACCAAAGTTACAAATCTGTAGTAGTTTGCATGTGGAGGCAGCAGGAGACTTTGCCGTCTACACAGCAGGGGAACAGCTGGCATTACTGAACCCCACTAACACAGGAGCTAGAGTGTTTTTCTCTGTGAATAGGTCACTTCTGAACACCAACTGGCGTTGTTGGAGCCCAAGATGAGGCATGGAGCAGACTGAGGCCTGCTGTTTTTTGAATGTGGAGGCAGCAGGAGACATTGCCGTCCACACAGCAGGGGAACAGCTGACGTTACTGAACCCCACTAACACAGGAGCTAGTGTGTTTTTCTCTGTGAAGACGGCACTTCTGAACACCAACTGACGTTGTTGGAGCCCAGGATGAGGCATGGAGCAGGCTGAGGCCTGATGGTGTTGGCATGTGGAGGCAGCAGGAGACTTTGTCGTCTACACAGCAGGGGAACAGCTGACGTTACTGAACCCCACTAACACAGGAGCTAGTGTGTTTTTCTCTGTGAAGACGGCACTTCTGAACACCAACTGACATTGTTGGAGCCCAGGATGAGGCCTGGAGCAGGCTGAGGCCTGATGGTGTTGGCATGTGGAGGCAGCAGGAGACTTTGCTGTCTACACAGCAGGGGAACAGCTGGCATTACTGAACCCCGCTAACACAGGAGCTAGTGTGTTTTTCTCTGTGAAGACGGCACTTCTGAACACCAACTGACGTTGTTGGAGCCCAGGATGAGGCATGGAGCAGGCTGAGGCCTGATTGTGTTGGCATGTGGAGGCAGCAGGAGACTTTGCCGTCTACACAGCAGGGGAACAGCTGACGTTACTGAACCCCACTAACACAGGAGCTAGTGTGTTTTTCTCTGTGAAGACGGCACTTCTGAACACCAACTGACGTTGTTGGAGCCCAGGATGAGGCCTGGAGCAGGCTGAGGCCTGATGGTGTTGGCATGTGGAGGCAGCAGGAGACTTTGCCGTCTACACAGCAGGGGAACAGCTGGCATTACTGAACCCCACTAACACAGGAGCTAGTGTGTTTTTCTCTGTGAAGACGGCACTTCTGAACACCAACTGACGTTGTTGGAGCCCAGGATGAGGCATGGAGCTGGCTGAGGCCAACTTGCAGCACGTTTTATAGAGGTAGTAGACTACAACTGATTGTAACCGTGCTCCACTATGGCCTCCAGCTCCACTGTCTCTAGTATTTCCCCTCGCCTCCAACCCCGCCAGTGACAGCTCTGAAGTGGCATCAGCACAATCCACACTTGTTCCTATGTTACTTGGGCTCAGTCCTGTCAGTTGATCCCCTGATGTGTGTCCGGCAAGGTCTCCTGCACTGTCCTCATTCACACTACTAGTAATGGGAATGTGGACAGAGCAGGAGACCTTGCCGGACACACATCAGGGGATCAACTGACGTGACTGAGGCCAAGTAACACTGGAACAAGTGTCAATTATGCAGACGCCACTTAAGAGCTGATATACAAAAACTAGGCACACACTTGTGGATTCTGATGCAGAAAAGTGATTGATTTTAATAATGTACAGTACATACATGTAGACGTTTCGGTCTATGACCTTCATCAGTGTACTGTAGGCATGAAACAAAAAATAAAAACAAAAATAAACATAGATACAAAGAAAGTATATACAAAAAACTGGGTTGCTAGAACAGAATCGATCATAAGCATATGCAGAGACATCAAATTCATTAATGCACATATGTGTAAGGTGTATATGAAAAGGGAATAGTGGTGGAAACCAAGGTCTACTGAGTAAGAGAGACACATACCATGAGACTGTACTGTGAGCTCAAAAATAACTGGGCATAGATCTAGAAATCCTATGAGAAAAGGGTATTGTTATAGGACTTAAGGTGCACTGAGTGGTGGGAGTATAACATACCCGGATTACATACCGATAAATGAGGAGGCACAAAAGGCCGTTTCTCTGCAAGAGAGAACATATGGAGCTAATGAAAAAAGTCCCATGTCAAAATATAGATAAACTAAGTATCCATAAGGGCTTACCGTTGCTTGAAAATAGTAAATGGACGCGGTATCCGCCGCGAGTCAATGGCGCTATACTATTGGGGAGCGTCAGGGTTTATATCCCTGAGAAATGTGGAGGCTGAGTGAAGGAGCGCAGACCGGAAGTGCACAACCGGAAGTGAGCCTGGCGTGCGCTCCACTAACATCATCGTGCGCTCCAGGCACTGGAATATGACAGGGAGGGGGCGTAGATAAGAAACGCCAGTGTGTATGTATGAATGCTGATGAGTGGGATGGATTGAGAGGAGGTGCAAGGTGGTGACTAGATTACCATAGTAACCGCTAGAACGTAGTTACAGGAAGTGCCAGGGAATAAGGCAGAGAAAGTTCAGTGCTCTGGTGACGGTGATTTCAAGACAATTCACAATTGTTGGTTCTGAAATAGAGATGAAAACAGATTAGTATGCGGTATGCAAATTTTAAATACATAGTATGTTATCATATAGATCATACCGCCTCGTATCCCAATAATAATATCATATGATAGCCCATATATTAGCCCATAGATTGCAAATATGGTTACGATGGAAGAAAGGATTGTATATCATAGTCCTTATTTAACCCCTTGGGCGCCAGGGTATTGAGCTCATGGATCCAGTAGGCCTCTCTTCTTTTTAATATATTGATCCGGTTGCCCCCCCTGCGTGACGGATGAATTTGTTCTATAACTTGGAACTTCAGTTGTGCAATAGTGTGTCCAGCAGTGATAAAATGATGAGGAACCGGAAGGAGCATATTTTTACATCTGATAGTAGATTTATGTTTAGATATCCGATCCCTTATATGCTGTGTGGTTCCCCCACATATAATAAGCCACAAGGGCATTTAATGATATATATCACAAAAGAGCTGTCACAGGTATAATACTCTCTAATATCATATTTTCTGCCTGTGTGGGGGTGATGAAAGGTATTTCCTTTCTGAATGTTATTGCACTGTGTGCACTGAAGGCAAGGGAAGGTACCATATTTAGGATTTTTAAGAAAGCGTTGTTGACTATAGGGACGAGGAGAGCCTATGTCTGCTTTAATTAAGATGTCACGTATATTTCTGGGTCTCCTAAAACAAGGGAGAAAAGGTTTTTTGAAAGCCTCTATATTCGGATAGGCCGTTGTAAGAAGGTGCCAGTGGCGTCTTATGTTAGAATGTATTCGATAGGCTAGGGGATGGTAATCATGTACAAATGCGATCCGGTTGGTTACCTTGGGTTTGGGAGGGGAATTTAAATCTAAACTATTCAATGTGTGTGATGGATAACCCCTCTCCAAAAATTTAGTACGCATCTCATTCATGCGTACTTTCTGTACCTCCGTGTCTGAGACTATCCTCTGAACTCTTTTCAATTGCGATTTGGGGATAGCATTCTTCATTTTTGTCGGGTGAAAGCTTTCGTAATGAAGCAAGCTATTACGATCAGTTGGTTTTCTATAAAGATCGGTGGAGAGGTTGCCCAAGTTGTCTTTAATGACTAGTGTGTCCAGGAAATTAATCTGGTCATTATGATGTGTCATTGTAAAGCTGAGGCCTGGCCAGGATGTTTGTAACATGGAGAAAAAGGAATCCAAGGTGTCAAGTGATCCACTCCAGATGCAGAAGATATCATCGATGAATCTCTTCCACACTATAGAATAGGTGCGGAAGAGAACATCTTGATATATGACACAGTCCTCAAAATGGGCTACGTAGCAATTTGCATAAGGGGGTGCAGTGTTAGAGCCCATCGCGGTCCCCCTAGTCTGTAAATAATATTTGTCCTCAAAAAGAAAGACATTTTTTGTTAATACTATAGACAGGAGTTCACAGCAGAGGTTAGTCTGTTGTGGATGAAATTTAGACAATTCAAGTAGCCTACGTACTGACTGGATACCCTCCGTATGAGGAATGGACGTGTATAAATCTTTGACATCAAATGTAACCAGGATAGCATCCTGGGGAATTGGGCCTAGATTATGGATAATATCCAGGAAGGCTCTTGTGTCTAGTAGGAAAGATGGTGTTGATTTTATGAGAGGTGTCAGAATTTTTTCCAAGTATTTCGAGATGGGAGAGAAGATGGACTCTGTAGAGGCTACAATAGGTCTACCTGGTGGATTATTTAAGTTTTTGTGTATTTTAGGGAGAATGTAAAAGACAGGTGTGATTGGAGATTGTTTAGTTAAATAACCACAAGTTTTGTCATCCAACATTCCACTAATTTTATATTTGGATAAAGTGTCCTGGATTAATAGTCTGACTTCATTGGTAGGATCATGAGGAAGTGGTTTATAAACCGACGTATCGCCAAGTTGGCGATGAACTTCATCTAAATACATGGATTTGTCTAGAATTACAATGGCTCCCCCCTTGTCAGCCGGTTTGATGATAATCTCCTTATCATCTTGTAGGGTTTTGAGAGCTAGTTGGTCAAGTGTAGTAAGGTTTGACGGGAAGTGGACCTTACCCTTATTGATATCACCCCTGAGGCTCTGAAAAGTGTCATCTATGAAAGAGATGAAAGTCTCCAGGGCATGAGACCCCATGGGTGGTCTATAATTACTCTTATTCCTGAGACCCAGGCTGTCGGATGATATCAATGGTGAGTGCGATGGTATAGATTCGTTTCTGTTATCAATAACACTAGAGAAATGTAATTTAAGTCTTAACGATCTATAGAACCTTTGAAGGTCCATATCAAGATTGAATGTGTTATATTTATAGCTAGGACAAAAAGAGAGACCCCTCTGTAGCATACGATGTTCCGCTATACCTAGATTTTTTGATGAAATGTTAACTACAAGTGGGTCATTACCTGCGAGCGAGTTATGCGACCAAAGTCCGTATTTCTGCGTAGGTCTCTTCCCCCTCCGGGTCCTCTTCTTTTTGAAGATCTGCGTCTCTGTCCTAAAAAATGACTTGATGGGGCCTGTCTCTCGTAGTCTGAACCTGAGGAAGAAATGTCCGTGGTAGACCTGTAATTTGAGTGAGTGTGGAAGTTCCCGGAACTGTAGGATTCTCGCCATTTATACACTCTGTTCTGTTCGTAGTCCTCCGTATCTCGAACAAATTTATTCCTTTTCCTTGTCTCGGTGTCCCGTCGATGTTGCTCAATGACGCTGTTAATCTTGGTTTTCAAATTGTTGAATTCCTCAGTGGTAGTTGAAGATGCTAGCTGTGTTTCGATGTTGGAAATCTCTTCCTTGCACTTAGTGATTCCCAGGTGCAGATGCTCTAACGTTAGAGTGATAAGGTCAAAGGAACATTTATTAATAATTTGCTCAAACCGCGAGCAAAAATCATGTGAATCACTGAAAAGAGTGGGACGTAAGGGGACCCGTAGTCCCCTAGGAATCCTCTGAACTTTGAGGTATTCCGTAAGAGTGACACAGTGTAACTCAAGGTTAGTGCATCGCCTGAGTGTTTTCTCCAGATCACGACCTCTGGTCTCTTTAGGAGGGAGTCTAAGGAAATCACTCGGCAAGGTAGACTGTGCTATAATGTTCGATGTCTCCTCTGCATTATACGAAAAAGTCAATGAAGACATAGCCCAGAGAGGGTGTGCTCAGCGTAAGGGTTACTATAATTAAACAAAACCGTTGGCACAACCCTGTAGTATTAGTGGTGCTCAAGTAGGATCCCAATCCGTGACTCGTGATATACAAAAACTTGGCACACACTTGTGGATTCTGATGCAGAAAAGTGATTGATTTTAATAAAGTACAGTACATACATATAGACGTTTCGGTCTATGACCTTCATCAGTGTACTGTAGGCATGAAACAAAAAATAAAAACAAAAATAAACATAGATACAAAGAAAGTATATACAAAAAACTGGGTTGCTAGAACAGAATCGATCATAAGCATATGCAGAGACATCAAATTCATTAATGCACATATGTGTAAGGTGTATATGAAAAGGGAATAGTGGTGGAAACCAAGGTCTACTGAGTAAGAGAGACACATACCATGAGACTGTACTGTGAGATCAAAAATAACTGGACATAGATCTAGAAATCCTATGAGAAAAGGGTATTGTTATAGGACTTAAGGTGCACTGAGTGGTGGGAGTATAACATACCCGGATTACATACCGATAAATGAGGAGGCACAAAAGGCCGTTTCTCTGCAAGAGAGAACACATGGAGCTAATGAAAAAAGTCCCATGTCAAAATATAGATAAACTAAGTATCCATAAGGGCTTACCGTTGCTTGAAAATAGTAAATGGACGCGGTATCCGCCGCGAGTCAATGGCGCTATACTATTGGGGAGCGTCAGGGTTTATATCCCTGAGAAATGTGGAGGCTGAGTGAAGGAGCGCAGACCGGAAGTGCGCAACCGGAAGTGAGCCTGGCGTGCGCTCCACTAACATCATCGTGCGCTCCAGGCACTGGAATATGACAGGGAGGGGGCGTAGATAAGAAACGCCAGTGTGTATGTATAAATGCTGATGAGTGGGATGGATTGAGAGGAGGTGCAAGGTGGTGACTAGGTTACCATAGTAACCGCTAGAACGTAGTTACAGGAAGTGCCAGGGAATAAGGCAGAGAAAGTTCAGTGCTCTGGTGACGGTGATTTCAAAACAATTCACAATTGTTGGTTCTGAAATAGAGATGAAAACAGATTAGTATGCGGTATGCAAATTTTAAATACATAGTATGTTATCATATAGATCATACCGCCTCATATCCCAATAATAATATCGTATGATAGCCCATAGATTAGCCCATAGATTGCAAATATGGTTATGATGGAAGAAAGGATTGTATATCATAGTCCTTATTTAACCCCTTGGGCGCCAGGGTATTGAGCTCATGGATCCAGTAGGCCTCTCTTCTTTTTAATATATTAATCCGGTTGCCCCCCCTGCGTGACGGATGAATTTGTTCTATAACTTGGAACTTCAGTTGTGCAATAGTGTGTCCAGCAGTGATAAAATGATGAGGAACCGGAAGGAGCATATTTTTACATCTGATAGTAGATTTATATTTAGATATCCGATCCCTTATATGCTGTGTGGTTTCCCCCACATATAATAAGCCACAAGGGCATTTAATGATATATATCACAAAAGAGCTGTCACAGGTATAATACTCTCTAATATCATATTTTCTGCCTGTGTGGGGGTGATGAAAGGTATTTCCTTTCTGAATGTTATTGCACTGTGTGCACTGAAGGCAAGGGAAGGTACCATATTTAGGATTTTTAAGAAAGCGTTGTTGACTATAGGGACGAGGAGAGCCTATGTCTGCTTTAATTAAGATGTCACGTATTTTTCTGGGTCTCCTAAAACAAGGGAGAAAAGGTTTTTTGAAAGCCTCTATATTCGGATAGGCCGTTGTAAGAAGGTGCCAGTGGCGTCTTATGTTAGAATGTATTCGATAGGCTAGGGGATGGTAATCATGTACAAATGCGATCCGGTTGGTTACCTTGGGTTTGGGAGGGGAATTTAAATCTAAATTATTCAATGTGTGTGATGGATAACCCCTCTCCAAAAATTTAGTACGCATCTCATTCATGCGTACTTTCTGTACCTCCGTGTCTGAGACTATCCTCTGAACTCTTTTCAATTGCGATTTGGGGATAGCATTCTTCATTTTTGTCGGGTGAAAGCTTTCGTAATGAAGCAAGCTATTACGATCAGTTGGTTTTCTATAAAGATCGGTGGAGAGGTTGCCCAAGTTGTCTTTAATGACTAGTGTGTCCAGGAAATTAATCTGGTCATTATTATGTGTCATTGTAAAGCTGAGGCCTGGCCAGGATGTTTGTAACATGGAGAAAAAGGAATCCAAGGTGTCAAGTGATCCACTCCAGATGCAGAAGATATCATCGATGAATCTCTTCCACACTATAGAATAGGTGCGGAAGAGAACATCTTGATATATGACACAGTCCTCAAAATGGGCTACGTAGCAATTTGCATAAGGGGGTGCAGTGTTAGAGCCCATCGCGGTCCCCCTAGTCTGTAAATAATATTTGTCCTCAAAAAGAAAGAAATTTTTTGTTAATACTATAGACAGGAGTTCACAGCAGAGGTTAGTCTGTTGTGGATGAAATTTAGACAATTCAAGTAGCCTACGTACTGACTGGATACCCTCCGTATGAGGAATGGACGTGTATAAATCTTGTGGAGGCTGAGTGAAGGAGCGCAGACCGGAAGTGCGCAACCGGAAGTGAGCCTGGCGTGCGCTCCACTAACATCATCGTGCGCTCCAGGCCCTTGGTTATGACAGGGAGAGGGCGTAGATAAGAAACACCAGTGTGTATGTATGAATGCTGATGAGTGGGATGGATTGAGAGGAGGTGCAAGGTGGTGACTAGGTTACCATAGTAACCGCTAGAACGTAGTTACAGGAAGTGCCAGGGAATAAGGCAGAGAAAGTTCAGTGCTCTGGTGACGGTGATTTCAAGACAATTCACAATTGTTGGTTCTGAAATAGAGATGAAAACAGATTAGTATGCGGTATGCAAATTTTAAATACATAGTATGTTATCATATAGATCATACCGCCTCATATCCCAATAATAATATCGTATGATAGCCCATAGATTAGCCCATAGATTGCAAATATGGTTATGATGGAAGAAAGGATTGTATATCATAGTCCTTATTTAACCCCTTGGGCGCCAGGGTATTGAGCTCATGGATCCAGTAGGCCTCTCTTCTTTTTAATATATTAATCCGGTTGCCCCCCCTGTGTGACGGATGAATTTGTTCTATAACTTGGAACTTTGTCTTTTACATTCTCCCTAAAATACACAAAAACTTAAATAATCCACCAGGTAGACCTATTGTGGCCTCTACAGAGTCCATCTTCTCTCCCATCTCGAAATACTTGGAAAAAATTCTGACACCTCTCATAAAATCAACACCATCTTTCCTACTAGACACAGGAGCCTTCCTGGATATTATCCATAATCTAGGCCCAATTCCCCAGGATGCTATCCTGGTTACATTTGATGTCAAAGATTTATACACGTCCATTCCTCATACGGAGGGTATCCAGTCAGTACGTAGGCTACTTGAATTGTCTAAATTTCATCCACAACAGACTAACCTCTGCTGTGAACTCCTGTCTATAGTATTAACAAAAAATTTCTTTCTTTTTGAGGACAAATATTATTTACAGACTAGGGGGACCGCGATGGGCTCTAACACTGCACCCCCTTATGCAAATTGCTACGTAGCCCATTTTGAGGACTGTGTCATATATCAAGATGTTCTTAGAATCATAGAATCATAGAATCATAGAATCGTAGAGTTGGAAGGGACCTCCTGGGCCATCTGGTCCAACCCCCTGCTCAAAGCAGGATTCGCTAAATCATCCCAGTTAGATGTCTGTCCAGCCTCTGTTTAAAGACTTCCATTGAAGGAGAACTCACCACTTCTCGTGGCAGCCTGTTCCACTCATTGATCACTCTAACTGTCAAAAAGTTTTTTCTAATATCTAATCTGTGTCTCCTCCCATTCAGCTTCATCCCATTGCTTCTAGTCTTTCCTTGTGCAAATGAGAATAAAGTTGATCCTTCTACAATGTGACAGCCCTTTAGATATTTGTAGACAGCTATTAAGTCTCCTCTCAGTCTTCTCTTTTGCAAACTAAACATTCCCAAATCCTGCAACCTTTCCTCATAAGACAGGGTTTGCAGACCGGTCACCATTCTGGTCGCTCTTTTCTGAACTTGCTCCAGTTTGTTGATGTCTTTTTTAAAATGTGGTGCCCAAAATTGGACACAATATTCCAGATGAGGTCTGACCAAAGAGGAGTAGAGGGAAATAATTACTTCACGTGATCTAGACTGTATGCTTCTGTTAATACATCCTAGAATTGCATTTGCCTTTTTTGCTGCTGCATCACACTGTTGACTCATATTCAGTCTGTGATCTATTAGTATACCCAAGTCTTTTTCACATGTGCTGTCACTTAGCCCTATTCCTCCCATTCTATATATGCTTTTTTCATTTTTATTGCCCAGATGTAGTACTTTGCATTTCTCCCTGTTAAAAACCATTCTGTTAGTTGCTGCCCACTTCTCCAGTTTATTTAAATCTTTTTGAATCCTCTCTCTCTCTTCTCTAGTATTAGCTATCCCTCCTAGCTTTGTGTCATCAGCAAATTTAATCAGTTTACCCTCAATTCCTTCATCTAAATCGTTGATAAAGATGTTGAACAATAAAGGGCCCAGGACAGAGCCCTGTGGTACCCCACTTGAGACATTCTTCCAACTGGATGTGCAGCCATTTACGACCACTCTTTGGGTCCGATCACTAAGCCAGTTATGAATCCACCTAACAGTTGCCTTGTCCATTCCATACTTAGTCATTTTTTCAATAAGGATTGTATGAGAGACTTTGTCAAATGCTTTGCTGAAGTCAAGATATACTATATCTACAGCATTTCCTTGATCCACCCAATCAGTAATACCGTCATAGAAGCAAATTAAATTAGTCTGACATGACTTATTAGTTACAAACCCATGCTGACTCTGTTTAATCACTTCATTCTTATCCAAGTATTGACATACATGTTGTTTAATAATTTGTTCAAAGATCTTTCCTGGTATAGAAGTCAGACTCACCGGCCTATAGTTGCCTGGGTCCACCTTCTTCCCCTTTTTGAAGATAGGAACAACATTTGCTCTTCTCCAGTCTTCTGGCACTTCTCCTGTTCTCCAAGAATTTTCAAAGATTATGGAGAGGGGTTCAAAAATTTCTTCTGCTATCTCCTTCAGTACTCTGGGGTGTAATTCATCTGGACCTGGAGACTTGAATTCATTTAGGTTAGCTAAGTGTTTCCTCACTATCTTTCTGTTTATAAATATCCTGGATTCTTCTATTCCCTTAATAGGACAGTGAATAACAGTTGATGTTACATTTCCTTTCTGAGAGAAAACAGATGCAAAATAGGAATTTAAAAGTTCAGCCTTCTCAACATCCTGTCTTACCATTTCATCATTTTCATCCTGTAAAAATCCTATAGCATCTTTGACTTTTCTTTTACTTTTGATATATCCCCAAAATCCTTTATTATTGCTTTTGACATCTCTTGCAAGTCTCAATTCATTTTCAGCTTTAGATAATCTGATTTGTGCCCTGCAGGTTCTGCAGACAGCATTATATTCTTCTTTAGATATGCCTCCCTCTTTCCATTTTATAAACATTTTTTTCTTCCTTTTTAGCATGTGCTTAAGTTCTGTGTTCATCCATCCTGGTTTCCTTAAATGCTTCCTATTCTTCCCTCTTTTCGGAATTGTTAACAACTGTGCTTTGAGAATTTCATTTTTCAAGAGTTCCCATGCTTCCTGGACATTTTTGTCTTTAAGGATATCCAGCCATTGGATCCCTCCAATTCTCTTTCTGAATCCCTTAAAATCTGCCTTTCTGAAATCTAACCTTGACGTCTGAGTCTTCACAGGTCTTCCGCCTCTAGTTATCCAAAATTCTAAAATAGCATGGTCGCTACCTCCTAGGGTCCCAGCCACTTTTACCTCCTCAACCATTTCCTCCCTATTTCCGCACCTATTCTATAGTGTGGAAGAGATTCATCGATGATATCTTCTGCATCTGGAGTGCATCACTTGACACCTTGGATTCCTTTTTCTCCATGTTACAAACATCCTGGCCAGGCCTCAGCTTTACAATGACACATCATAATGACCAGATTAATTTCCTGGACACACTAGTCATTAAAGACAACTTGGGCAACCTCTCCACCGATCTTTATAGAAAACCAACTGATCGTAATAGCTTGCTTCATTACGAAAGCTTTCACCCGACAAAAATGAAGAATGCTATCCCCAAATCGCAATTGAAAAGAGTTCAGAGGATAGTCTCAGACACGGAGGTACAGAAAGTACGCATGAATGAGATGCGTACTAAATTTTTGGAGAGGGGTTATCCATCACACACATTGAATAATTTAGATTTAAATTCCCCTCCCAAACCCAAGGTAACCAACCGGATCGCATTTGTACATGATTACCATCCCCTAGCCTATCGAATACATTCTAACATAAGACGCCACTGGCACCTTCTTACAACGGCCTATCCGAATATAGAGGCTTTCAAAAAACCTTTTCTCCCTTGTTTTAGGAGACCCAGAAAAATACGTGACATCTTAATTAAAGCAGACATAGGCTCTCCTCGTCCCTATAGTCAACAACGCTTTCTTAAAAATCCTAAATATGGTACCTTCCCTTGCCTTCAGTGCACACAGTGCAATAACATTCAGAAAGGAAATACCTTTCATCACCCCCACACAGGCAGAAAATATGATATTAGAGAGTATTATACCTGTGACAGCTCTTTTGTGATATATATCATTAAATGCCCTTGTGGCTTATTATATGTGGGGGAAACCACACAGCATATAAGGGATCGGATATCTAAACATAAATCTACTATCAGATGTAAAAATATGCTCCTTCCGGTTCCCCATCATTTTATCACTGCTGGACACACTATTGCACAACTGAAGTTCCAAGTTATAGAACAAATTCATCCGTCACGCAGGGGGGGCAACCGGATTAATATATTAAAAAGAAGAGAGGCCTACTGGATCCATGAGCTCAATACCCTGGCGCCCAAGGGGTTAAATAAGGACTATGATATACAATCCTTTCTTCCATCATAACCATATTTGCAATCTATGGGCTAATCTATGGGCTATCATACGATATTATTATTGGGATATGAGGCGGTATGATCTATATGATAACATACTATGTATTTAAAATTTGCATACCGCATACTAATCTGTTTTCATCTCTATTTCAGAACCAACAATTGTGAATTGTCTTGAAATCACCGTCACCAGAGCACTGAACTTTCTCTGCCTTATTCCCTGGCACTTCCTGTAACTACGTTCTAGCGGTTACTATGGTAACCTAGTCACCACCTTGCACCTCCTCTCAATCCATCCCACTCATCAGCATTCATACATACACACTGGCGTTTCTTATCTACGCCCCCTCCCTGTCATATTCCAGTGCCTGGAGCGCACGATGATGTTAGTGGAGCGCACGCCAGGCTCACTTCCGGTTGCGCACTTCCGGTCTGCGCTCCTTCACTCAGCCTCCACATTTCTCAGGGATATAAACCCTGATGCTCCCCAATAGTATAGCGCCATTGACTCGCGGCGGATACCGCGTCCATTTACTATTTTCAAGCAACGGTAAGCCCTTATGGATACTTAGTTTATCTATATTTTGACATGGGACTTTTTTCATTAGCTCCATATGTTCTCTCTTGCAGAGAAACGGCCTTTTGTGCCTCCTCATTTATCGGTATGTAATCCGGGTATGTTATACTCCCACCACTCAGTGCACCTTAAGTCCTATAACAATACCCTTTTCTCATAGGATTTCTAGATCTATGCCCAGTTATTTTTGAGCTCACAGTACAGTCTCACGGTATGTGTCTCTCTTACTCAGTAGACCTTGGTTTCCACCACTATTCCCTTTTCATATACACCTTACACATATGTGCATTAATGAATTTGATGTCTCTGCATATGCTTATGATCGATTCTGTTCTAGCAACCCAGTTTTTTGTATATACTTTCTTTGTATTTATGTTTATTTTTGTTTTTATTTTTTGTTTCATGCCTACAGTACACTGATGAAGGTCATAGACCGAAACGTCTATATGTATGTACTGTACTTTATTAAAATCAATCACTTTTCTGCATCAGAATCCACAAGTGTGTGCCAAGTTTTTGTATGTCACGAGTCACGGATTGGGATCCTACTTGAGCACCACTAATACTACAGGGTTGTGCCAACGGTTTTGTTTAATAATAGCCACTTAAGAGCTGTCACTGGCGGGGTTGGAGGCCAGGGGAAATACTAGAGACAGTGGAGCCAGAGGCCTAAGTGAAGCAGGGTTAAAAATCAGTAGTAGTTTGAATGTGGATGGAGCAGGAGACTTTGCCGTCCACACAGCAGGGGAGCAGCTGGCGTTACTGAACCCCAGTAACACAGGAGCTAGTGTTTTTCTCTGTGCAGACGACACATCTGAGCAACAACTGGCTGTGCTGAAGCCCAGGGATTATAGTTCAGGTGGTAGAAACATGAACCCAACAGGAGACCCGGATACATTTGCCAACCAATTATTTAGTCTGGAAGATGACTGGCAAATTCTGGGGAGATCCAGGCCTTGTTCATTTTCAGAAAAGTAAGCCGGTCGACGTTATCGGAAGAAAGTCGCGTGCGACGGTCTGTTAGTACACCACCTGCGGCACTAAAGACGCATTCCGATAATACACTGGCAGCAGGGCAAGCCAGCACCTCCAATGCATACTGGCTAAGCTCTGGCCATGTATCCAGCTTAGAGACGCAAAACTTGAAGGGGGAAGAGCCATCTGGGAGTTCACTCACAGGGCAAGACATGTAGTCTGTCACCATCTGACGGAAACGTTGCCTCCTGCTGACTGGAGCCGTCAGTGATGGTGTAGACAATTGTGGCGGATACACAAAACTTTGCCACATTTGGGCCATAGTGGTCTTGCCTTGTGCTGAGGCGCTGCCTCTGCTCCCTCTTTGTGCCGAGTTTCCTCCACTGGGTCGACGCACACAGGTCCTTTGTAAAGCACTAGCACCACTGCTGTCGGGTGGAATGGAAAACATGATGGCCTGCACCAGTGTGTCTTGGTACTCCCGCAGTTTACACTCCCGATTCAATGTTGGTATGAGGGTTTGCAAGTTGTCCCGGTAGCGAGGATCTAGGAGGGTGTACACCCAATAATCAGCCATGTAGAGAATGTGGGCGATGCGGCGGTCGTTTCTCAGGCACTGCAGCATGAAGTCAACCAGATTCTGCAGACTCCCAACTGCCAAAGAACCGCTGTCCCCTGCTTGAGGCGTGATCTCTGCTTGCTCTGCATCACCTCACCCTCGCTGTACATACTGACTAGAGCTTTGTGTACCTCCCTCCTGTGGAGAGATGTCTTCCTCCTCCATCGACTCCTCCTCATCCTCCTCACAAAGTGTCCCCTGCCTAGGCCTTTGTGAGGAAGCACGTAGCGCAGACTGTCCAGAAGCAGATGGCATTTGGGACTCCTCATCCTCCACCTCTTCCAAAACCTTCTCCCTTAGTGCTTGCAGTGTTTTTTGAAGCATGCAGATAAGGGGGACAGTCATGCTGACTAGTGCATCATCTGCACTTGCCATCCGTGTGGAATCATCGAAGGCACGCAAAACGAAGCAGATGTCCTTCATAGAGGCCCACTCAGTGGTGCTGAAGTGTGACCGGCGCACATTGCGACTTGTTTGCGCCTGATGCAGCTGGTACTCCCTGACTGCTGCCTGCTGCTCACACAACCGCTCCAACATATGTAACGTTGAATTCCACCTGGTGGGTAGGTCACATATGATGCGATGTTCCGGAAGGCGTAATCGGCGCTGCAGAGCAGCAAGGCGCGATCTTGCCGTGCTGGAACGCCGCAAGTGAGCGCACTCTATGCGGACCTTGTGCAGCAGTGCATCAAGATTCGGATAGTCCCTCAGAAAGCTCTGCACGACCAAGTTGAGCACATGTGCCAGACATGGGATGTGAGTGAGGTTGCCAAGGCCAAGAGCTGCCACCAGATTTCGGCCTTTGTCACACACTACCAAGCCCGGCTGGACATTCGCTGGCAGAAACCACACGTCGCTCTCCTGCTTGATGGCATTCCAGAGCTCCTGCGCTGTGTGGCTTCGATTCCCCAATGAAATTAATTTCAGTACAGCCTGTTGACGTTTGGCCACGGCTGTGCTCATATCGGTCGTAAAAGGCTCCTGCTGCTCTGTTTCAGAGGAACTGGAGTAGGAGGAGGAGTCAATGTGTACAGACTGGATTCCTGCAATCCGTGGCGTTGGCAGAACTCATAGAACGCCACTCTCCAGATCTGTACCCGGCTCCACAACATTGACCCAATGGGCAGTGAGGGAAAGGTATCGTCCCTGTCCATGGTTACTGGTCCACGCATCGGTGGTCAGGTGGACCTTGCTACTGACAGCGTTTAGTAGCGAATGTTTTATGTTTGCCTCCACATGTTTCTGCAGGGCAGGGACGGCTCGCCTGCTGAAATAAAAGCGGCTGGGCACAGTATATTGTGGGACTGCCAATGCCATGAAGTCCCGGAAGGTGTTAGTCTCCACCAGCCTGAATGACAGCATTTCAAGGGCCAGTAGTTTGGCAATGCCAGCATTCAGAGCCTTTGCTCGGGGATGGTTTGCCGAGTATGGCCGCCTTTTCTCCCATGCCTGTGCTACGATGGCTGCCGAGTGGCCTGGGAGTGTGAGGATGACTTGGAACGTGGTGCTGTGGGTGGAATGTCACAGGGTCTCCGGACAACAGTACCAGAGGTTCTTCCTTGGCGATCCTGTGAGGAAGCCGAACCAGCTTTGTGTGAGCTGGAGGAAGAGGCCCCAACACGAGCTGAAGAGGTGGTAGGTGGTGCTGTACGTTGGCCTACGTCTTCAGTGTGTCTGTGTAACTCCAGCTCATGGTTGGTCCGCACATGTTTCCACATATTAGTGGTATTGAGGTTGCTGACATTTTTCCCTCTTTTGACTCTCTGATGACACAGCTTGCATTTGACAAAGCAAATGTCATCTGCAACTGTGTCAAAAAAGGACCACGCACTGCAAGTCTTGGGAGCGCCCTTTTTGCCTTTTGAAAGTGGAATGCTCCTAACGGGTGCCGAAGTGGAGGCTACAGGCAACCAACTTTGCCCCCTCCCTCTCCCTCCGGTTTTGGCCGTTCGGGGAATCTCTTCCTCAGAGCTGCTCCCACCACCTTCCTGTTCCTCACGCCATGATGGGTCAAGGACCTCATCATCTACACTCCCCTCTTCAAACACCTGCTTCTCCTGGGTTGTCTCGCCAGCACCGTACGCACCAGAAAGTGGTAACTGAGTCTCGTCATCATCTGATGCGTACTGAGGTGTGCTGACCATAGGCACTGGCCCACCCGCCTCTTCAGATTCAGATGGACAAAGAAGTTGCGTATCACTGCATACTCCCTCTTCTTCACATTCTGGAATGCTGCTTGGCTGGCCCCCTCTTTCCAAACCAACAGATTCCGAGAACAGAAGTAGAGACTGTGATGGCTCCTGTCCAGGGGTCTCTGACTGCCTGGGCACTTTGGCAGGTGGTGAAGAGACATATGGTTGCTCTTCAGTGCTCTGGCCCTGAGAGGATGTTGAAGTAATTGAAGTCGTGCGTTAGCTGCCATCCATCCCTCAACGGCTTCAATTTGTTCCTCCCGCAGCAGTGGGGTACGGTGAGGTCCTACAAAGCTGCGCATAAAGGACTGTTGCCTGCCAAAACTGGGGGATGCTGACTCACTGGTGCCAACAGCAGGCACAGAATCCCCACGTCCTCTCCCTGCAGAATCCCCACGTCCTCTCCCTGCAGAATCCCCATGTCCTCTCCCTGCTGAAACTCCACGCCCACGGCCACGTGCCTTACTCCCTGCCTTCTTCATCTTGCTAGACTGAGAAAGATAGGCAGAAAAGTACAAAGGGGGGCCTTAGTGTGCTTATTCCTGAACAGCTGGTTACAGTTATAAGAAACACTAATTTTATGAAGTGTGTGTGTGTCGACTACACTTTAATAGGAGATAATGTGGCCTACACAACTTTCAAATGTAGTGTTTGGTGAACTTTGTTGTTGTTTTGGGGGGGAAAAAAAATTAAAAGGATGTGACCAAAGATTTGAAAGTCAGAGTATCACCAACTTTCTGGAGCTATTACAATGCAGGCAGGTAACCTACAATGCAAAAGATGAGGCTCCAAAAAAATTGGGTAATACTAATCTGGCTACAGCTGAAGGGCACAAGCCAGAAAAAAGGCTCCTCTATCTACTCCTATATAGTGTTTGCAACCAACCAATGTAGATGGATATGGATGGATGCACACTAATAGGAGAAGAAAAAATGAGCTGCAATTAAAGAAATATATGTGTGAGGCAGTGACGCACGCTGAGCAGCCTACAACCAGACGTTGCTGCAGGACACACTACTCAGCGTGAGCTGCACTCACACACAGTCAGAGACCTCTCAGACAGCCGTGAACAGTGCAGCTAAGTGGGCACTAGCACTGACAGGCTGCAGAAAGGCTCCGCTGTGTACTCCTAGAGTGTTTTGCAACCACCGTATATGGATACGGATGGATGCACACTAATAGGAGAAAAAATGAGCTGCAATAAAAGAAAAATGTGTGAGGCAGTGACACGCTGAGCGGCCTACAACCAGACGTAGCTGCAGGACACACTACTCAGCGTGAGCTGCACTCACACACAGAGACCTCTCAGACAGCCGTGAACAGTGCAGCTAAGTGGGCACTAGCACTGAAAGGCTGCAGAAAGGCTCCGCTGTCTACTACTAGTGTTTGCAACCAACGTATATGGATACGGATGGAAGCACACTGGATAGAATTTTTTTAAAATAAGCAGCTCAAAAAGAAAAATATATATGAGGCAGCAGTGAGGCACGCTGGACGGCCTACAACCAGACGTGGCTGCAGGACCCACTCCACAGCATGAGCTGCACTCACACAGCCCTTGCAGACAGCTGTGAACACTGCTGCTAGGGAAAAGCAAGCTACAGTGGTGGTTTATGTAGCCTGGGTAATGCACAATATTGTTTTGAGAATCGCTATTTCTAACTGTCCCTCACAGTCTTCAACAGCAGCCTGTCCCTAACTGAATTCACAGCAGAGTGACCAGAAATGGCGGCGGCAGTGGCTTTTATAGTGCATCATGACATCATTTCAGCAGCCAATCACTGCCATGCCAATAGTTAACATGCCTACATGCCTAACAGGATGTGCCCACACTTCTGAGGAATCCCATTGGCTGAATCAAAGCGAGCGGGCTGATAGCATTATGGGAACTTCCGATTCCGGTATCCGATATGAAAAAAGTATCGGAAATCAGTATCGGAATTCCGATACAGCAAATATCGGCCGATACCCGTTACTTGCGGTATCGGAAAGCTCAACACTAATCATAAGCCATGAACAGCAACAGAAAGTTCATATACAACAGCATAGCGTCCATGACAGAGCTCCACTCTGTTAACCCTGTAGTCACACAGGTTATGCAATGAGGCTCTCTAGCCTCAGTTAT
This sequence comes from Dendrobates tinctorius, assembly GCF_039654945.1. NCBI lineage: Eukaryota > Metazoa > Chordata > Amphibia > Anura > Dendrobatidae > Dendrobates > Dendrobates tinctorius. The sequence continues at coordinate 18,849,254 of NW_027361716.1, forward strand.
CTCACCCAGTGGCCGGGTTACCTCATGGTTGCTTCACCACACTGCAGACGTCCATTCCCTCCCCTGGGAACTCTCAGGCACTTGCAGCCATTAAACACAGCGTCCACACGTACTGTTAGGAAGGTTGCCACATCTTCCTCATTCGGTCTCACGTCAGCCCAGACGAGACCTTCCATACGGACCAACCGAGTCCAAGCATTCACTCATGTGACCTTCCTTGGTCACCTTATATGGTCTGTAGCCACGCCCACCGGATCACATGGCTATGACCTCATCGCAGGTCCTTAACACACATCCACTTTACTATGGCGTTCTAGACACCGCCCCTAGGTGGGTTTGTAGGTAGCTGGTTTTTGATCTTTGGCTCTCCAGTCACAGTCTGTCTGCGTCATCAGACACTGTTTAGTCATCACACTCCTCCAGTGCGCTTCGTCACCTCCTTTTCTGTCTATGCGTCTGGTAACAAATGGCACATCACCATGTCTAAGTTTGCTTTTCAGTGCATTAACCTCACGGTTCATTGCATCTGCTGCTTCTGTAGCATCCTCCAGTTCACACTGTAATCTACGCTGCAACACATTGGCACGTTGAGCCTCCTTCTGTGCTTCTTCCACCTGGCGCTTCAGCTGTTCAGCCGAACATTATTTTTCTCCGCCTGGCCTTTGTACTGCTCAGAATTACGCCTTTCATCATTCATTTGCATTAGTACCTCCTTCGGTTTTTTCTCCGCATGACATACTTGTTTGTTTGCAGATTGTCGCTCTTTAGTTTCAGCCTCCAGCTGTTCCTCCAGTTGTGCAACCTTTGCTTTTAACTCCTTATTCTGGCGATCTAATTGCTGACGGGCATTCTCATTCTTCTGCGCATTACTACGTTCTGCCTTCAGATCAGCATTCATCTGGTCATCCTGAAGTGTGGCCTTTCTCAGCCTGTCATTGGCTAATTCAACGTTGCCTTGTTCTTCCTCCACTTCTTCAAGCTGAGCAATGCGAGACTCTAACCGCCTCTTTTCTTCCAAAGCCAGAGCATCTTTACCACTGTTGTTGGCAATCACATCAGCCAGTTCATCTCTTTCCTGCTGTGCTTGCTTCTTAGCATGCTCTTCAGCAGCAAGCTCCTCCTGCATATGGATCATCTCTGCTTCCAAACTTTTCAGTTTCTTCTTATCTTCACTCTGTTCACTACTTGGGCCTGGCCTCTGTAAGCCTTCGTCCCAGTTCTTCTCCCGCCGAAGACCTCTTACCGTTTCTGTTAGTACTCGTACCTCTTCTCTGAGGGGCTTATTCAGACCTTGCCACGATGCCAGGTAACCTTTGAACTTGGAGACTTCCTTCTCTAGCTCTTCTAGTCTGTGCTCCCTTTCTCTCTCAGAGCCACAGTCACCCCCAGAGACTGAGTCACCCTGATCATCCAAGTGAACCCTCCAGTTACCTTCTGACCGTGTGTCCGCTCCAGTTGTCTCATCTCCCAGCCCACCCTCCGTCATGTCACGAGGCGTCAGGTCCTTAAGTTGAGCAGATGTATCACTTTTTCCGGTCACTTCTACAACTGACTTGTCCACTTTAGCAAGCGTCATTGTCTCAATGTCTGTTAGGCCAACAGTAGAAATGTCTCCATCCCCTTGCTGTAGAGGAACTCCCATCTCCCACAAGCCAGAGAACAGTCTAGAGTCGTGGCCTATAATCACTGGACAGGACAGATTCGGGACTATCGCTACATCCTGTCTCTCGATGTCCCAACCTGTCTCAAAGACTACCCTGGCAACTGGGCAACTCTCAGTGCACCCGTGGTTGCAAGTAACCCCCACCTTTCTGCAGGGTATCTCAGGAGCAACCCGCACTAGAGTCACTGGGCTCCCAGGGTCGACCAGACCAACTATATCTTCATTATCTATCTGGAGGCCACACCCCTTGGCATCGTGCTGGCTGGGTAGTTCACGAGGCAGATAGGACAGACATAGGACATTTGCCCCTGGCAACAGTTCATCTGTACCAGCCTTTTCACATTGGGATGCTCCGCCCCCATTCCCTGGGACTCCACCCCTTTTGGACGATTATCCCCTTTTGGGACTCCACCCCTTTTTGGGTTACCAACCAAATTTGGGTCACCGCCCCCTTTCGGGATTTCCCCATGTCCTTTCTACAGGTCTCCTTAGACCACAGTTCACACCAAAACAGTTTATTTCTTTAACGATACCACACAAGTTCTTGTTGGCACCACCACAGCTCCTGCTGTCACCGATCTCCGACACCTCTGGCTGACATTCACACACAGCTGCTGGTGTCACCTTCGTAACCCCGCTGAGTTACAGCAAGCCGCTTGTCACCTTCGTAACCCCGCCGAGTTACAGCAAGTTGCTTGTCACCATCTTGACCCCACTGAGCAACTGCAGGCTGACTTGAAAGGGAAAAGAAGAAGAGAAAAAAAACCACACCACACAAAACTCAAATGTCCTGTCTGTGTGCTATTCAGGACGTCCGTCTCCTCCTGAGACCGTCCAACACACAGGGCGCATCGGGTGCTATTCAGGGAGCCGACCCTCCTCCCAGGGTTTCCCAACACACCGGCCTCAGGATCCGATTCTTCTCCTAGAATCTCCCAACACTGACCCTCCAGGACCTCGCACACTGAACTCTCCAGGTACACAGTCTTTCTCACTGACCCCGGTCAGTACAACACAGACACCTGTCCGTTACCTGTGTCGGCCACACAGGTTTTCGGGTACCTCTTCTCAGAGGCGTATCTAGGCTTTCTGGCACCCGGGGCAAGAATTCGGTTCGGCGCCCCCCCCCCGCCCAAGTACATATGCGACTTGCACACTTAGCCATGTACCTGCGAGCTGCTCTTCCTAATGCTCTCAATGTTCAGTAAAAAACTGAGAGAAGCAGGAAGAGAAGCTCGTTGTCACAGGACCATACCTATGAAAATCGCATATGAGTGAAGTGTCCATGTGATGACTACTGCAACCTGCAGAGCTGAATCCTGACATTGCAGCTTCTGAATTCTCACAACGAATGCACCTGCACACTTTTAGGATTCTCCCTTGCTGATGTACAGTCATGTCAGCACAAGCATGTGATTTATATACTTCTGGCCACATGCCGACTAGACGTGCCCTGCCCCGCTCCGTTCATTTTCATTGAGTGAGGCCACACATGTCTAGTCAGCATGTGACCGCCTGTATGTAAATTACCAGCACGAGAGAATCCTAACAGCGTTCAGTGAGCACTGTGAGAATTCAGGAGTCTGCAGTCACATAGAATGACTGCAGACTCAGCACAAACCTGGACAAACCCTTTAATGTTCCTAACAAATAAAAACATGAGAATAAGTCAGTAGCACAAATAACATTTACATCCAGGTACCTTATAGATGACTAGAGTTGAGCGAAACGGGTCAAAAAATTTCAAAAGTCGCCGACTTTTGGCAAAGTCGGGTTTCATGAAACGAAACCCGACCCTAGGATGAGGTCGGCCACGAGGTCGGCGACTTACGCGCCAAAGTCGCGTTTCAAAAGTTTGTTTTGCGCTCTTTTTCAGCCAATCAGGATCCACGGACACTGTGGGAAACGTGATGACATAGGCACGGGTCACCACCATCTTTCAGAAGGGCATGCAAGTGATTGGCTTGCTTTGGTGGGCGTCACAGGGGGTATAAAAGGGCGTGCACGCCGACCGCCATCTTACTTCTGCCGATCTTAGCATAGGGAGAGGTTGCTGCTGATTCTGTAGGGAGAGTGTTAGGTAGGGAAGAAGAAAAAAAAACTGCTTCTGCTGCTAGCGATTGTGCCTGTACAACACACCAGTCACTGTGTGTGCAGTGCAAGGGGAGGCTATATTGTGGTGTATCAGTGGTGTTGGTTGTTGGGCTGCCTTCTAAGGCTTCCTGACAGCTGCATTGCTGTTTACCCACTGCTCTGCAAACTGCTTTTTTAAAAGCAATCCCAATTTTTTTTTTTGTCCTGCTGAGGTACTGAGCTGCAAACTGCTTTTTTAAAAGCTATCCCAATTTTTTTTTTTGTCCTGCTGAGGTACTGAGCGTGCATTTTTTCACACCATACAGCGGTGTACGCTCCTCACACAGTACCGTGTAACGGCTGTTATCACAGCCACAGTGAAGCTATCTGTGTCACTCTGTGAGAATAAGTCGAGGACATGTTCCGTTCTTACAGACCTGCACTCTAGGGAGATTCCTACTCTGCCCAATTCTACATACACCTTGTAGTTTGTGACACACTAGCCAATTTCTGCCTGTGACATAGCGCTGTGATATTCAGTGGGCCTCACACAATCCAAAAGTGTCCAGTGTCCACAAGTGTCTGCAGAAATTCAAAATCTCCCTTATCATCTAATCACTTTGGTCACAGCTGTGCCATCGAGCCTGTGACACAGCGCTCAGATATTCAGTGGGCCTCACACAATCCAAAAGTGTCCAGTGTCCACAAGTGTCTGCAGAAATTCAAAATCTCCCTTATCATCTAATCACTTTGGTCACAGCTGTGCCATCGAGCCTGTGACATAGCGCTCAGATATTCAGTGGGCCTCACACAATCCAAAAGTGTCCAGTGTCCACTAGTGTGAGCAGAAATTCAAAATCTCACTTATCCTCTAGTCACTTTGGTCACAGCTGTGCCATCGAGCCTGTGACATAGCGCTCAGATATTCAGTGGGCCTCACACAATCCAAAAGTGTCCAGTGTCCACAAGTGTCTGCAGAAATTCAAAATCTCACTTATCCTCTAGTCACTTTGGTCACAGCTGTGCCATCGAGCCTGTGGCATAGCGCTCAGATATTCAGTGGGCCTCACACAATCCAAAAGTGTCCAGTGTCCACTAGTGTGAGCAGAAATTCAAAATCTCACTTATCCTCTAGTCACTTTGGTCACAGCTGTGCCATCGAGCCTGTGACATAGCGCTCAGATATTCAGTGGGCCTCACACAATCCAAAAGTGTCCAGTGTCCACAAGTGTCTGCAGAAATTCAAAATCTCGCTTATCCTCTAGTCACTTTGGTCACAGCTGTGCCATCGAGCCTGTGACATAGCGCTCAGATATTCAGTGGGCCTCACACAATCCAAAAGTGTCCAGTGTCCACTAGTGTGAGCAGAAATTCAAAATCTCACTTATCCTCTAGTCACTTTGGTCACAGCTGTGCCATCGAGCCTGTGACATAGCGCTCAGATATTCAGTGGGCCTCACACAATCCAAAAGTGTCCAGTGTCCACAAGTGTCTGCAGAAATTCAAAATCTCACTTATCCTCTAGTCACTTTGGTCACAGCTGTGCCATCGAGCCTGTGACATAGCGCTCAGATATTCAGTGGGCCTCACACAATCCAAAAGTGTCCAGTGTCCACAAGTGTCTGCAGAAATTCAAAATCTCACTTATCCTCTAGTCACTTTGGTCACAGCTGTGCCATCGAGCCTGTGACATAGCGCTCAGATATTCAGTGGGCCTCACACAATCCAAAAGTGTCCAGTGTCCACTAGTGTGAGCAGAAATTCAAAATCTCACTTATCCTCTAGTCACTTTGGTCACAGCTGTGCCATCGAGCCTGTGACATAGCGCTCAGATATTCAGTGGGCCTCACACAATCCAAAAGTGTCCAGTGTCCACAAGTGTCTGCAGAAATTCAAAATCTCGCTTATCCTCTAGTCACTTTGGTCACAGCTGTGCCATCAAGCCTGTGACATAGCGCTCAGATATTCAGTGGGCCTCACACAATCCAAAAGTGTCCAGTGTCCACTAGTGTGAGCAGAAATTCAAAATCTCACTTATCCTCTAGTCACTTTGGTCACAGCTGTGCCATCGAGCCTGTGACATAGCGCTCAGATATTCAGTGGGCCTCACACAATCCAAAAGTGTCCAGTGTCCACTAGTGTGAGCAGAAATTCAAAATCTCACTTATCCTCTAGTCACTTTGGTCACAGCTGTGCCATCGAGCCTGTGACATAGCGCTCAGATATTCAGTGGGCCTCACACAATCCAAAAGTGTCCAGTGTCCACAAGTGTCTGCAGAAATTCAAAATCTCGCTTATCCTCTAGTCACTTTGGTCACAGCTGTGCCATCGAGCCTGTGACATAGCGCTCAGATATTCAGTGGGCCTCACACAATCCAAAAGTGTCCAGTGTCCACTAGTGTGAGCAGAAATTCAAAATCTCACTTATCCTCTAGTCACTTTGGTCACAGCTGTGCCATCGAGCCTGTGACATAGCGCTCAGATATTCAGTGGGCCTCACACAATCCAAAAGTGTCCAGTGTCCACAAGTGTCTGCAGAAATTCAAAATCTCACTTATCCTCTAGTCACTTTGGTCACAGCTGTGCCATCGAGCCTGTGACATAGCGCTCAGATATTCAGTGGGCCTCACACAATCCAAAAGTGTCCAGTGTCCACAAGTGTCTGCAGAAATTCAAAATCTCACTTATCCTCTAGTCACTTTGGTCACAGCTGTGCCATCGAGCCTGTGACATAGCGCTCAGATATTCAGTGGGCCTCACACAATCCAAAAGTGTCCAGTGTCCACAAGTGTCTGCAGAAATTCAAAATCTCACTTATCCTCTAGTCACTTTGGTCACAGCTGTGCCATCGAGCCTGTGACATAGCGCTCAGATATTCAGTGGGCCTCACACAATCCAAAAGTGTCCAGTGTCCACTAGTGTGAGCAGAAATTCAAAATCTCACTTATCCTCTAGTCACTTTGGTCACAGCTGTGCCATCGAGCCTGTGACATAGCGCTCAGATATTCAGTGGGCCTCACACAATCCAAAAGTGTCCAGTGTCCACAAGTGTCTGCAGAAATTCAAAATCTCACTTATCCTCTAGTCACTTTGGTCACAGCTGTGCCATCGAGCCTGTGACATAGCGCTCAGATATTCAGTGGGCCTCACACAATCCAAAAGTGTCCAGTGTCCACAAGTGTCTGCAGAAATTCAAAATCTCACTTATCCTCTAGTCACTTTGGTCACAGCTGTGCCATCGAGCCTGTGACATAGCGCTCAGATATTCAGTGGGCCTCACACAATCCAAAAGTGTCCAGTGTCCACAAGTGTCTGCAGAAATTCAAAATCTCACTTATCCTCTAGTCACTTTGGTCACAGCTGTGCCATCGAGCCTGTGACATAGCGCTCAGATATTCAGTGGGCCTCACACAATCCAAAAGTGTCCAGTGTCCACAAGTGTCTGCAGAAATTCAAAATCTCACTTATCCTCTAGTCACTTTGGTCACAGCTGTGCCATCGAGCCTGTGACATAGCGCTCAGATATTCAGTGGGCCTCACACAATCCAAAAGTGTCCAGTGTCCACAAGTGTCTGCAGAAATTCAAAATCTCACTTATCCTCTAGTCACTTTGGTCACAGCTGTGCCATCGAGCCTGTGACATAGCGCTCAGATATTCAGTGGGCCTCACACAATCCAAAAGTGTCCAGTGTCCACAAGTGTCTGCAGAAATTCAAAATCTCACTTATCCTCTAGTCACTTTGGTCACAGCTGTGCCATCGAGCCTGTGACATAGCGCTCAGATATTCAGTGGGCCTCACACAATCCAAAAGTGTCCAGTGTCCACTAGTGTGAGCAGAAATTCAAAATCTCACTTATCCTCTAGTCACTTTGGTCACAGCTGTGCCATCGAGCCTGTGACATAGCGCTCAGATATTCAGTGGGCCTCACACAATCCAAAAGTGTCCAGTGTCCACAAGTGTCTGCAGAAATTCAAAATCTCGCTTATCCTCTAGTCACTTTGGTCACAGCTGTGCCATCAAGCCTGTGACATAGCGCTCAGATATTCAGTGGGCCTCACACAATCCAAAAGTGTCCAGTGTCCACTAGTGTGAGCAGAAATTCAAAATCTCACTTATCCTCTAGTCACTTTGGTCACAGCTGTGCCATCGAGCCTGTGACATAGCGCTCAGATATTCAGTGGGCCTCACACAATCCAAAAGTGTCCAGTGTCCACTAGTGTGAGCAGAAATTCAAAATCTCACTTATCCTCTAGTCACTTTGGTCACAGCTGTGCCATCGAGCCTGTGACATAGCGCTCAGATATTCAGTGGGCCTCACACAATCCAAAAGTGTCCAGTGTCCACAAGTGTCTGCAGAAATTCAAAATCTCACTTATCCTCTAGTCACTTTGGTCACAGCTGTGCCATCGAGCCTGTGACATAGCGCTCAGATATTCAGTGGGCCTCACACAATCCAAAAGTGTCCAGTGTCCACAAGTGTCTGCAGAAATTTAAAATCTCGCTTATCCTCTAGTCACTTTGGTCACAGCTGTGCCATCGAGCCTGTGACATAGCGCTCAGATATTCAGTGGGCCTCACACAATCCAAAAGTGTCCAGTGTCCACTAGTGTGAGCAGAAATTCAAAATCTCACTTATCCTCTAGTCACTTTGGTCACAGCTGTGCCATCGAGCCTGTGACATAGCGCTCAGATATTCAGTGGGCCTCACACAATCCAAAAGTGTCCAGTGTCCACAAGTGTCTGCAGAAATTCAAAATCTCACTTATCCTCTAGTCACTTTGGTCACAGCTGTGCCATCGAGCCTGTGACATAGCGCTCAGATATTCAGTGGGCCTCACACAATCCAAAAGTGTCCAGTGTCCACAAGTGTCTGCAGAAATTCAAAATCTCACTTATCTTCTAGCCACTTTGGTCACAGCTGTGCCATCGAGCCTGTGACATAGCGCTCAGATATTCAGTGGGCCTCACACAATCCAAAAGTGTCCAGTGTCCACTAGTGTGAGCAGAAATTCAAAATCTCCCCTGTCCTATAGACACCTTGTACCTTGTTTTACATTACTATATAGTTTGTTGGATTTTGTCTACATTTCTACCAAAAATGAGGAAGGCTGGTGGAAGAGGCCGTGGAATTGGGCGGGGGTTGGCAGCTGGTAATGATGGTGTTGGTGGTGGATCTGATGGTAGTGGCAAGAGCAAAATAGGACCGAATGCAGGAGGTGTTGAGCCTGCGTCATCATCTGGCTCCATAAGGCTTCGAAGGCTTAGTTTTCTAGGAGTTGGCAAACCGCTTTTAAAGCCAGAGCATCAGGAAAAAGTTTTGTCTTACATTGCTGACTCAGCCTCCAGCTATATCGCCTCCTCTTCTTCAGTTGTAAAAAGTAAAAGCACTGAGTCGTCATTGGAGGCTCATGTTCATGAACCACACCTTTCCTTGTGTCCTTCACCCCAACCAAGATTGAAGGATGACGCAGGCCATACTACTGATTACTCCTTGGAGCTGTTTTCACATACCATGCCTGGATTATCAAGTCAAATGGTGAATTACCCAGGCCAAGATGAATCTGACATGGAGTGCACTGATGCACAGCCGATGATGGATGATTCTGCTGGTACATTCACTCAGAGCACTACCTTGACCTCGCAGTGTACTGAGCCAGATTCTGACCCTGATGAGACTCAGGTGCCCCTTCCCGCACACTATACCACCATACACGGTGACACAGAGGAAGGTGCACATGACATTGAAGAGGAGGTGATGGATGACCCAGTTGTTGACCCAGATTGGCATCCATTGGGGGAAGAGGGTGCTGCTTCCAATAGCTCAGATGAGGAGCATCCACAGCAGACATCGACATCACAACAGCTGTTATCTGGCAGGCCCGGAGCACTCCAAAGACAGGTTCCAAAAATCAAAAGAGTTGCTGGACAGCTTGTCCAGAGGGTCAAAAGATCACAGCGTGCTAGGCCGCAAAATGTCTGCCAAAGTAGGAAGAGTGCAGTGTGGCACTTTTTTGAACAAAATCCTCATGATCAGGCCAAGGTTATCTGTAAGAAGTGCGCAAAGACCTTTAGCCGAGGGAAAAATCTGAAAAATTTGAATACCAGTTGCATGCTTAGACATTTAACCAGCATGCACTTGCAAGTGTGGACACAACACCAAACCTCAAGTGCCACATGTGCAACTGATCACAACGAAGGTAGTCAGCAACGCTACATTGTTTCCCCCACTGTAAGCCCACCGGTTAGCACAGCAGCAAATGTTGAGGTGTCGTTGCAAGGCCACAGCAGTCAGGGAATCCCACTGTTATATCAATGAAAGACTGATTCTAGGCCATCAGAAAGAACACCAACTCCATCACCATCATCAACCCTCTCTCAGTCCGCCCTGTCCACCGCTACTTCCACCATATGCAGCTCTCAAGTCCAGCTCACCCTCCCAGACACTATGAGTAGGTCAAGAAAGTACTCAGTCTCTCATCCGCGTACACTCGGTTTGAACGCCCACATTGCCAAACTAATCTCGTTTGAGATGATGCCCTATCGGTTGGTGGAAAGCGCAGCTTTCCGCGAACTCATGGCCTATGCAGTACCACGCTATGACCTACCCAGTCGCCACTTCTTCTCTCGCAAAGCCATCCCAGCCCTCCACCATCATGTGAAAGACCGCATTGTCCATGCACTCAAGCAGTCAGTGAGCGGAAAGGTGCACCTCACAACTGATGCATGGTCCAGTCGGCATGGCCAGGGCCGTTACGTGTCCATCACTGCACACTGGGTTAATGTGGTGGATGCAGGGTCCACAGGGGACAGCGGTGGTGGGACAGTGCTGCCTAGCCCACGGTATAGGAAACAGTTGGCTGTAGGCGTTCGACCCTCCTCCTCCTCCAGAAGCGAAAGCTCGTCCACAGAGCGCAGTCGTACGAGCACTCCATCTGCAGATGCCACTGTTGCACACGAGGTGTCCCCCTATCGAGCAGCTAGTGGAAAGCGTCAGCAGGCTGTGTTGCAGATGATGTGTTTGGGCGACAGACACACCGCCGAGGTGCTGGCCGAGTACTTGAAGCGACAAACTGAGTCATGGCTGGGCAGTGTACATCTTGAGGCAGGCAAGGTAGTTAGTGATAACGGCCGTAATTTTGTGGCAGCCATAGCCCTTTCAAAACTCAGCCACATACCTTGCTTGGCTCACATCTTGAACCTGGTGGTGCAGTGCTTCCTCAAAAATTATCCAGAGTTAACAGCCCTGCTCCAGAAGGTGCGAAGACTGTGCGCGCACATCCGCCGGTCGCCTGTACACTCCGTTCGTATGCAGAAGCTGCAGCGATTGCTCCACCTTCCCAACCACCGCCTCATTATCGACATTGCAACGAGGTGGAACTCCACCCTGCACATGGTGGAGCGGCTGTGCGAGCAGAGGCAGGCCATAATGCATTTGTGGGAGGATACACGGCCAGGCACTTTGAGAGCAGACATGGAGTTGACAGGTGTGCAGTGGTCGAAGCTGAAAGACCTCTGTAAAGTCCTTCAGTGTTTTGAGGAATGCACACGGCTGGTAAGCGCAGACGACGCCATCCTAAGCATGAGCATCCCACTTATGCGTCTGCTCATGCAAACTTTGACGCACCTTAAGGAGCAGGCTTCTGCAGCCAATGTTGATGAGGAGGAAGAGGAGGAGGGAATCCTTGATGACATTCAGCCATTGTCTGCTCAGGGACCTCTCCTGGACGAGGTGGAGGAAGAAGAGGAGGAGGAGGAGGAGGAGGATGATGGGGATGATTACTTAGGGGAGGAGGATGCATCTCATGGGGCAAGTGAAAATGTTGGCGTGGCAAGGTCTGGTACAGGGTTTGTGCGTGACTGGAGGGATGTGGATTTGATGTGGAGTGCTCCTCCAACCAGCACTCGCTGTACATCATTGACACCGGGAACATTGGCCCACATGTCAGATTATGCCTTGCAGATCCTAAAAAGGGACCCCCGCATTGCCAAAATGATGAACGATGACGACTACTGGTTGGCCAGCATCCTGGATCCACGCTATAAAGGCAAATTACAAAACATCATGCCACAGGAGAACCTTTACCTAATATTGGCTAATAAACAAGCAACTCTGGTAAATCGGTTGCTTGAGGCATTCCCAGCACACAGCAGCGGTGATGGTTCTCACACGAGCCGTACGGGCCGGGGTCAGCTTGGCAGAGGTGTTCATGGTGCACACAGCAGAAGTGGCGTTGGAGACAGGGGTTTCATGACAATGTTGTGGACTGATTTTTCAAGTACCACTCACACAACTGGTAATACTGCATCGATGGAAAGTGACAGGAGACAGCAGTTGTCAACTATGGTCCAAACTACTTTTCCTCCCATATCGATGTTCTCCCACACAGGTCATTCCCCTTTGACTATTGGGCCGCTAAACTGGACACCTGGCCTGAATTGGCACAATATGCCTTACAGGAGCTCGCTTGCCCAGCTGCAAGTGTGCTATCGGAAAGAGTCTTCAGTGCAGCTGGATCAATCCTGACAGAAAAAAGGACCCGTCTGTCAACCCAAAATGTGGATGATCTAACCTTCATTAAAATGAACCACGCATGGGTTTCCAAGGATTTTGTCCCACCTTCCCCTGATGACACATAGGGTGACAGAAAAATGGCTTGCTTTGGTCCACCTCTTCCTGGGACTTGACCTATTTCACCTTTTGCATCAGCTGAATGTCCAACATCAACATATGCCACTTTCTAAAACTCCCTAACTGTGCTGCCTCCCCCCCATGGCCGGGGTCACCACCTAGCGCACGACACCGTGCGAGTGCCCTGGACAGGTGGGTAGGCCAACTCTTGGGCGTGGGCACTGGCACAGGGTCCCTCACAGTGCAATCAAGTGTCTCTGACGGTGGTGGTGCACACCCGCCGTCAGACACACCGCCGTACTATGAGGGGCCCAGTGCCAGTACCGACGCCCATGAGTGGGCCCCCCTTGCTTGGGCAGGGCCCCAGCATTTGCAATCTTTACCTCTCCCTGCTCCTCCACTGTGTAGTCTGGGCCGTCAAATCCATACTGTGCCTGACACCGTTTGAGCCTGCCTCCTGATGTATAGACATATATTTTGAATGTGTACGCTATCCATACATGTTATCTGGGGATACGGTACCCTTTCTCACCTTTGTGCAATCACGTGCAATCCATACTGGGCCTAACACCGTCTGAGCCTGCCTCCTGATGTATAGACATATATTTTGAATGTGTACGCTATCCATACATGTTATCTGGGGATACGGTACCCTTTCTAACCTTTGTGCAATCACGTGCAATCCATACTGGGCCTAACACCGTCTGAGCCTGCCTCCTGATGTATAGAGATATATTTTGAATGTGTACGCTATCCATACATGTTATCTGGGGATACGGTACCCTTTCTAACCTTTGTGCAATCACGTGCAATCCATACTGGGCCTAACACCGTCTGAGCCTGCCTCCTGATGTATAGACATATATTTTGAATGTGTACGCTATCCATACATGTTATCTGGGGATACGGTACCCTTTCTAACCTTTGTGCAATCACGTGCAATCCATACTGGGCCTAACACCGTCTGAGCCTGCCTCCTGATGTATAGACATATATTTTGAATGTGTACGCTATCCATACATGTTATCTGGGGATACGGTACCCTTTCTAACCTTTGTGCAATCACGTGCAATCCATACTGAGCCTAACACCGTCTGAGCCTGCCTCCTGATGTATAGACATATATTTTGAATGTGTACTCTATCCATACATGTTATCTGGGGATACCGTACCCTTTCTAACCTTTGCGCAATCACGTGCAATCCATACTGAGCCTAACACCGTCTGAGCCTGCTTCCTGATGTATAGACATATATTTTGAATGTGTACGCTATCCATACATGTTATCCGGGGATACGGTACCCTTTCTAACCTTTGTGCAATCACGTGCAATCCATACTGGGCCTAACACCATCTGAGCCTGCCTCCTGATGTATAGACATATATTTTGAATGTGTACACTATCCGTACATGTTATCTGGGGATACGGTACCCTTTCTCACCTTTGTGCAATCACGTGTAATCCATACTGGGCGTGAGAACGGCTGGCGAGCTGTTAAGCAAGCTACAGCACCTGTGGTTTGCACACGTAAGTTTTTCATTTTTTCAGGAATGACGGTTAGGCCTAATTCCGGAACTGCGGTTGACCTGCACTTACTGGGAAATCATTGTTCGCGGGTAATAATTGTAATCAGTGATCCCCAGCACTAACGTTGTTCAGCGGGTTATCTGCACCTGTAAGCGACAAACGCTGGCCTTTGCAGTGTAGCGCACATGCAGCCACGGACATGTGAGGGCATGACACACCAGTTATTGGCCAATCTCATGTGCCAGAGCCTCACTTGTCCCTCTAGTAAGCCGGACTCGGACCGCGGGGCATGACGGAGTCTCGTTCGTTAACGGAATTAAGCTTGCAATGTGTGCATCTGTTCGGTAGCTGGCATGGTTGAGGTTTCCCAGGTGGAGTCGAATTTAACCGTAGGCTCCACTCCTGGTGGTGCCCTTCTGGACATTCCTTTAAGGTTCAGCTTTGCAACCATACTGCCCACGTAAAACAAACACTTTGCCTTCATGAACGCTGTTTGGAGGGTCATGACTCGTGGGAATAACGCCGCCCAATCAGTTAACCTGCTAGAGAGATCCTTCGTTGCTCCCAAGCATGACATCACACTCCCTAGGAGGAAGGTAATGCCACTGTGGCGACCGTACTCCTGGGGGCGACACAAGTGCACTGATGCCCAGCCACTGCTCGATGAATCTGCTGGTACATTGACCCAGACCACTACATTCCCCTCGCACGCTACACAGCCTGAATCTGACCCTGATGAAACTCAGGTTACCCTTCCCATATACAGTTCCATCTTACACGGTGACAAAGAGGAAGCTGCAGATGAAAGTGCAGGTTCGGCCCACCCGCCATCAGACACACCACCGTACTATCAGGGGCCCTGTGCCAGTGCCGTCGCCAACGAGTGGGCCCCCCCTGCTTGCTCAGGATCACAGCACTTGCAAAGTTGAAATACTGTGCAGTGAGATGGAAGATGGGGACGACGAGGAGTCCCGACAAGTACAGGGATTCCCTAGCGAGGAGACTTATTTGATTGTTTTCAATGTTGGGACAGCAATTTTTGGGGAGCACTATACTCTGGAGAATGATAGATGGGGCCCACCATACACTGGAACATTCCAAAGGTGGACATCAGACACTGGAGCAGCATTTACAGGGCCCATTATACACTAGAGCATTAGAAATGGGGCCCATTATGTTTGGAGCATTATTTGGGCCCATAAGACAGTGGAGCTTCATCCATGGGGACCAACATATACTGTAGCATTATGTGGAGCTCATCATATACTGTTTCAAACATTATATGGGACCAATGATTCTGTATGGAGAAATAGATGGGCCTCGTCATGAGATGTAAAAAGTGAAGTATTTTTCATTGTACTATACCGCTATTTCTCTGCCGTATCGGAGCATGATGAGTTGTGGTATGTGTTAAAGGGGCGCTCTTTCGCCCAGGGCACATGAAAACCTGGAGCCAGCCCTCCCCCCCCACAACTGTAGCCAAATAACCCCCATTTTTCAGTGCGTAACTTGTATTATGAAGTTAATTAAGGTTGACAAGCTTAAGTAAGAAGAATTGATGCTTTTGGCATTCAAATGGGCACTGTTGGTGTGTTTCCTGTCCTCCTCTCACTGCCGACTTTTATTCCCCATTGACTTACATTGGGTTTCGTGTTTCGGGACGACCCCGACTTTTCCCTATAATCGGACGATCTTGCTCGACCCGACTTTTGGAAAAGTCTGGCTTCACGAAACGAAACGCGACCCTAAAAAACCAAAAGTCGCTCAACTCTATAGTTGACGTCTCTGGAGTCAGTCACCTTTTCTTCTAGACCCCATGATGAGTTTTCTCATCCACATCTCGTCTCTGCAGACTTCCATCCTCTCCAGTCTTCTGCAGCAAATCTCCACACGACGCCCTTAAAGATAGAAGCGTCATTATAGTGCTCCTAAATAAAAATATCTGCAATATACTGTCAACTCACCCTATTTCCCTCTAGCATCCCACCTGTTCACCATACTGTCTCCTCATATATTTACCCCCTCACTCTCTATACTGTCTGCTCACACATATCCCTGACTCCCCATACTGTCTCCACTTACATTAACCCATTCGCTCCCCATACTGTCTGCACCAATCCCCCATACTGTTTCCTCATGCATACTCTTTATTTTGTGTCCTCAAATCTCCCCACACATTAAATCCCCCCATCCCCCACACACATTAAGTACCCCCCATCCCCACTCCAAATCCCCCCACACATTAAATAACCCCCCACCCCCACTCCAAATACCCCCACACATTAACCCCAACCCCACTCATTAACGCCCCCACACATTAACCCCCATCCCCATTCATTAACCCCCGCACACATTAACCCAATCCCCACTCATTAACCCCCATCACATTAAATAACCCCCATCTCCACTCCAAATCCCCCCACACATTAACCCCATGGCATCCCCACTCATTAACCCCCACACACATTAACCCCCATCCCCACTCTAAATATCCCCACACATTAACCGCCATCCCCTCTACAAATCCCCCCATCTCCACTCATTAACTCCCCCTCATCTCCCATCTTCGGTGGTTCTTCAGCTCCACAGAGGAGCACACTTACCACCAGCGTTTGCTTTGGGCGCCGGGGAGTGACGTCAGCAGCGTGATCACATGACCTGATCACGATGCTGATGTCACTCTGGCCCGGCGGTCAGAGCTTCATTTGTACTGGCGTCTGTATAGATGCCAGTACAATTGTTCCTTGGGAGCCAGCACGCGCTCCTTCTCTGCGCCGGCTGTCAGCTTGACAGCCGACACAGAGATCCGACTCCCAGGCCGGGGGGCGGCAGAACACAGCCGCCAAGGAGGACACTGCGGACCGCTGCATTAGGCGGCCCTACTGCGCCCCCCTGCTGGCTGCGCCCGGGGCAACTGCCCCGGCTGCCCCCCCTAGATACGCCCATGCCTCTTCTCCACAGAGGCACCCTATAGCAATCACCAGTCTCTTTCTCTGACCCCGGTCAGCACATCACACGGCTTTCACGATCATCACCTGCCGGCCACGCAGGTTCTCGGACCCATCTACCGCAGAGGTGTCCTATAAGTCTCTTCCACTGACCCCGGTCAGCATATCACACAACTTTCAAGACCGTCAGCCCTCCTGGCTCAGTGTTGCCAGCACTGCAACATGTGCTGTTGGAACCCGTTGCCCTTAGCAACCGAATTTTGCAGTTCTCGTCTGTTGCCCTAGCAACAAGGCTACAACACTGCCCGCATTCTCCACCAATTGTAAGGTAGCGCTTGATATTCAGGTAGGAGACACTCGCTAGGCAGCCAAATAACCAGGTCCGGCACGGGTTTCTCATATAACTCCCAACAGTCCATGCGGTTTATTAAGCATCATAAACCATGAACAGCAACAGAAAGTTCATATCAGATAAGCATAGCGTCCATGACAGAGCTCCACTCTGTTACCCTGTAGTCACACAGGTTATGCAATGTCCAATACGCAGGCTCTCTAGCCTCACAGTTATCTCACCCCATGGCCGGGTTACCTCATGGTTGCTTCACCACACTGCAGACGTCCATTCCCTCCCCTGGGAACTCTCAGGCATTTGCAGCCATTAAACACAGCGTCCACACGTGCTGTTAGATAGGCAGCCGCATCAGCCAGACGAAACTTTCCATACGGACCAACCAGGTCCAAGCATTCACTCATGTGACCTACCCTGGCCACCTTATATGGTCCGTAGCCACGCCCACCGGATCACATGGCCATGACCTCATCACAGGTCCTTCAAGTATTCATACACATACACTTCACTATGGCGTTCTAGACACCGCCCCTAGGTGGGTTTGTAGGTATCTGGTCCTGCCCTTCTCACCAGCTACCTGGAAAGCTCTCCCTGACACAGTGTAATGAAAGCTCAGCTGTACCTCTGCTGATCAACACACATATTCAAGCTTCCATCCTAAGGCCACCTACCTTGGGATACCTAACGGTCAACTACCATCCTACTGCTATTAGCACACTGGATATGCCTATACGTCTGTCCTGGGACACACACACAGCACACCCTTCTCTTTATAGGTATATTTTTGAGAAAAATGTACATTGCTCTTTTATTCTATAAAACATGTCTCCGAATTTCCAAGCACTAAATTTTGTATTCATTTTCAGAAAATGAGAAATGGTCAAGATAACAAAAAAATGCAGTGCTTGCAGACATCAAATAATGCTAATAAAACAAGTTCATAATCATTTAAAAACAACAATACTAATGTTTTAATTCAGGAAGGGTTCAGAAATCAATATTTTGTGGAATAACCATGATTTATAATCACAGCTTTCATGTGTCTTGGCATGCTTTCCACCAGTCTTTCACACTGCTTTTGGGTGACTTTATGCCACTCCTGGTACAAAAATTTAAGCAGTTCTCTGTTTGAGGCTTGTGACTATCCATCTTCCTCTTGATTACATTCCAGAGGTATTCAATGGGGTTCAGGTCTGGAGATTGGGCTGGCCATGACTGGAATTTGATGTGGTGGTCCTTCATCCACACTTTGATTGACCTAGCTGTGTGGCATGGTGCATTTTCCTGCTGGAAAAAACAGTCCTCAGAGTTGGGGAACATTGCCTGAGCAGAAGGAATCAACTGTTTTTCCAGGACAACCTTGTATGCGGCTTGATTCATATATCCTTCGCAAAGATTAGCCTGTCCAATTCCAGCCTTGCTGAAGCATCCATTAGCATCCATTCCACGAATCCTCCACCAAATTTCACAGTGGGTGCAATACATTGCAGCTTATACGCCTCTCCAGGTCTCCCTCTAACCATTAGATGACCAGGTGTTGGGCAAAACTGAAAACTAGACTCATCAGAGAAGATTACCTTTCTCCAGTCCTCTATGGTCCAATCCTTATGGTCTTTGGCAAACTTCAGCCTGGCTTTCCTTTGCTTCTCATTGATGAAAGGCTTTTTCTAGCTTTACATGACTTGAGCCCTGCCTCTAGGAGCCTCTTACAAACTGTTCTTGCCATGCACTTCACCCCAGCTGCCATTTGCCATTCCTTTTATAGGTCACTTGATGTCATCCTGCGGTTGTTGAGTGACATTCAAATAAGATGATGGTCATCCGGGTTAGTGGAAAGTCGCTTTCGCCCTCTGCCAGTCTGTTGCTTTCTTGTCCATAATGTCTGCTGCTTGACCTTGTTGTAATGGACTGCCTTCTTAGAAATGTTAAGGATGGGAGCAACATGACGCTCACTGTATCCCTCTGCTATTAAGCCAGAATTGAGCCCTTCTTTTCCTCACTCAAGACTTTTCTTTTCAACTCCTTTTGCATGGTTAAAAGTTATTTTTTCATTCTTAGTACTTTTGGCATATTCCTAGCACTTGTTTTGCCATCCAGTTTATCCTATTGCAAGAGGACTGTGAACACCACAGGAGGGTTTTTTATACTTTCCTTCGTTAAATAAGATTTTGTTCAGGTGACCACCTAATCAGAAGCATATTAAGCAGAATGAGGTGTCCTCTGGTTGGAATTCAACGGACACTGGAATGGAATGGCTGTCAGACAAGTAGAGAAGCTGATTTTTATAAAACTGTGCAGTGGTCTCTTAATTTTTGCCAGAGCTGTATACATATATAATGTGTGTTTTTAAGAATATTTCATTTGAATACGTAAATGACAGAGAATTGCTGTATGTAAAATCTCATGTTAAAATTGTACTGCATTCGGATGTAAATTGGATGCTAGATGTGAGAAATTGGATTATGCTTGCATGACACTCGCATTACACTCCTGCTACTCTCGGTAGGGAGACTCGAAACCGATTTTTCATACGGTAAGGCCTCATACCCATTGGCGATTAAAAAAAGGTCCGATTTCTGGACTGGAAAAAAGGGTGGAGTGTTATGCCAGTGTCATGCGATTTCTATGCGATTTTTTATTTTTCCATCCGTTTTCCATCCGTTTTTTTTTCCCAGCAACTCTTTTTCTACAGTCATTTACAGGACCATTTACAGTGTTCTATACCACAGAATGGTGATGTATCCGTTAAAAACAGATGGAAAACGGATGGTCCCTTTTTGGTCCTTTTTTTAATCGCACCCATTGACTTCTATTATGGAAAATCGCTGCAAATCACAGCATGCTGCGATTTTTTTCTCAGACCGATTTTGGCTGAGAAAAAAATCGCAAGTGAGATGTCAGCCATTCACTAACATAGGTCAGAGTGCAATCTGATTTAAAATCGGATTGCAATCGTCCGATTTAATCGCCAGTGAGTATGAGGCCTAAGTGTGATGCCGGCCTAATACACAGACTTAGAAACCTGCAGGTAATGAATGCTGAGTCTGGTGGTTTTCTTAGGCCTCTTTCACACATCAGGTTTTCGCCGTCAGGCGCGATCCGGCGCTTTTGACAGAAACCGGATCCGGCGAAATGCAATGCCGGATCCGGTTTCCCCCCCTATTGACTTGCATTTGCGCCGGATCGCGCCGGATTGCCATGCGTTTCATCCGGTTTTCGCCGGATCCGGCAATGTGTCGCAATGTGTCGCGATCTGGCGTCTGGAAAAAACGTCTACTGTAACGTTTTTTGTCTCCGGCGAAAAAGCCGGACACGCCGGATCCGGCGCGTCCGGCTTTTTCACACAATGAAAGCCTATGAGCGCCGCAATGCGCCGGATCCGGTTTTTTTGGTCTGAGCATGCTCAGTAGCTCTGCCCACAGGAGATATATAAAAGCAAGACAATGGGACCCTCAGCCACACCCAACATGCCACCCAAGCCAAGAACCAGGAGCAGGAGAAGGCAGCAGACATCTGCAGCAGCAGCAGCACCATCAGCAACACCCCAAATGGAGCAGCATGCTGAACGGGAGGGGAGTCCAGAAGCAGATGAGAGACGGTAATTATCAAATCCCCCATTCCTCCAAACTAGGGCCATGGAATATCAAGATATTCATTGGCCCTTTGTTTCTCTTTATTCAACAGCCGCCAAAGAGATGCAGCAGCAGCAGCAGAAATGGCATCACTGGCAGCAGCAATACCCACAGCCATGGAGTCTGGCCATCAACAGGACAGCACATCTTCTTCTGGGAGCCCTCCCTCGCATCGTCAGCGTTTGACGGTAAGTTTTTATTTCCAAAATCCATCATCTCTGTATATGTCTATTCATTGCCTTTTATTTCAAAACAGGAATCACAAGATGAAGAGGAGCTCCCAGAAGAAGAAGGAAGGGGTGGACAGACACCTGGAGTGGGCTCACAATTGGTAAGTTTTTTGCATCAAACGCAGAAACACAACATCACACTACACACAACACATAGAAAACAATGTTCTGCAGACCACACACAGCAAACAAATGCCTACATCCAAAGACATAACATTTTTTGTTTTCTTCTCTAGTATTCCCAATCTGGTGCTCGGCCAAGAGGTCCTCGCAGTGCCTCCCAGGGTCGTCGGCGACAGCAACGCGGCGGTCACCAGCGTGTAAGTATAAATATTTTTGCTTTGTTTTTTTGCACTTTTTATTTTATTTCTTTTGTGGAGGCTAATTATGTTATTTTTGTCTTTTTCTTTAACAGCCTTCACAGCGTGCTCCCGACTCTGACGGTGAGGATGGAGGGATTGATGTGGACCGCCTCATCGATCTCGTCAGAGAAAGGGAGCCGCTCTGGAATATGGCTGACCGCCGCCACGCTGACCTGATCATTACCCGACGACTCTGGGAGGAAATCTGTTCTCTCCTTGTGGGCCGCTGGGAGGACCTCGAAGCTCGGGCCCAGATTAAAGAGCGTAAGTATATACAGTAACGGTTGCTTGATGTAAACCAGTGTTTCCCGAACTCCAGTCCTCGTGGTCCCCACGGATCATGTGTTCAGGATTTCTATTTACTATGGAAATCCTGAAAACATGACCCCTGGGGACCATGAGGACTGGAGTTTGTGAAACACTGATGTTGTATACTAACCACTCCTTTCTCGTTTCAGGGAACAGAATTGTGAATCGGTGGCGGTCTGTGAGGGATCGTTTCAAGAAGGAGTTCAATAAAGAGATGCGGGCCCCGAGTGGATCTGGAGGACGCAGGAGCAAGTACAAGTACGCACAAGCCCTGTCGTTCCTCCGGGAAACAATGCTCACCAGAAGGTAAATATTACACACCACATGTGAAAAAAATGTTAGATGTAACTTTTTTTTTTCAGCCAGGGCCATACCATGTCAGCATTTTAATTGTTTTTTTTTCTCTTTATTACACAGCACGGTGAGCAGCACTCGGGAGCCTGCACGATTGGACCCTTCTGAGGCGATCCCTGAGGAGACCGGCACCGAGGGACACTTCGACCGCCCCGGTACATCTGCACCTTCCCAGCCTTCCCACACATTCGACCCATCTGTCCCATCCACCAGCACAGGAGCATCGTGGCCGCCTACATTACATGAAGCTGCTGGTGAGGAGATCGCTTTCCCTTTACCCCACCCTTCTGCCCCTGCCGCCTCTAGTACACCTGCGGGTACTGGGCGGCAGCGGCAGAGGGGTCAGGAAAAGAGTTATGCGCAAGAGTTATTGCATCTGAATGCATCTTTCCAGAACTGTCTCAAAGTCTTGTCAGAGCAAATCGCCGCAGGCTTTCAGCAGATCAACTCCAGCATTCTGGAGGTGAAGACACTTCTGCAAACCATGCATTCAGAAGCAAGATCTTCGCCAAACCACACCTTTTTCAGGTCTGTTGTGGAGCGCATGGCAACACTATCTCCTACCCAGCAGATGCATGTAATGCATTCGTGCCACGGTGCTCTACAGCAGGTTACCTCCCAACCTCCACCTCCCACCACTGTAGTTCCTCCACCTGCACCCCCTCCAGCCACTTTCCATCCTCCCCCTCCTATTACATCTGCACCCCCTCCAGCCACTTTCCATCCTCCCCCTCCTATTACATACCAGCAACCTCACCAGTACCAGACATCTCCCCACTTCCAGCAACCTGCCCCGTCCCAAACTCCTTCCCCGTACCAAACTCCTTCCCCGTACCAAACTCCTTCCCCATACAACTTTCCATCAACATCATCTGCTCCTACAGTCCCTGCCCAACCCTCCACTCCACCGCCCACCACCTCTTCTGCCTCCCACATGTCCACCCATTCTGTAGCTTTTTCCACACCTTCACCTCTAACTGTTCCTTCCCCACCACGATCCCAGTCCTCTCTCCACACACCCAGTGTCGAAGTGTCCCGCAGCCCCTCCAGCAGTATTTCCACCCCACAGTACACAGATTTGTAATGTTTTTTTGTTGTAATAAAAATGCCCATTGGGTTTAAAACCTTTATTAAAAAAGTTTTTTGCACTTTAAAAACATTAAAAAAAAAAAATTTAAATAAAAGTTAAATTCGTTTCACAATGGTTGTCTGTCATTTCTTTCTGCGGCGAACTATGTTTTAAAAAAAGGTTAAATACAGGGTATTTCAAAGGTAAAAAGGTATTCAAAACCAGGTGTATAACCTGTGGGTAAATTTTAGCTTTTTGCCACAGTTGTGTTCCTGGTTGTGTTTGAAGCAAAGTATTTCACCTAAAAAGTTGTGTTTATTGTTGGTGATTTCCTACCAATGTACACAACTTTTGTTAAAAGGTGAAATACTTTGCATAAAACACAACCAGGTACACACCTGTGGCCTAAAGCTAAAAATAGTAAGACCATGACAAGATAGCCAACTTTGGTTGGCAAAGGTATATACTGTTGGTCCAGAAGGTACACAAGTTTAGGGCACAAATCTTTCACACTCTGTCATCCCAGTGTACTCTGCCTTGAGGTGACATAAAGTATAGTGGAAAATTGTCCCTCATTACTGAAACCGTCACAGAACTTCTAGTGGTAATATTTCCAATGACAACATCCATCTTCGCCAGTAACTTGCTCTTCTCTCCAACCTGCACTTTCTTCTCTACAACCTGTCAAAGAAGGGCTGTAGGAACATGCTATATCTAGTTTTCCAGTAGCCAATCCCGTTCGGAAGGCCACAAGGGTCAATTTTAAAAACCGGATCCGGCGTAATCCGTCGAAAAATGGATAGAAAAACGGATAGAAAAACGGATGAACCGGATGAGACGGATCCGGTTTTGTCTGTCAAGAACAAGACGGATCCGGCAGAAAACCAGATCCGGCACTTCAGGTTTTACAAAACATTTGCCGGATCCGGCATTCCGGCACGACGCCGGATCGCGCCTGACGCCGAAAACCTGATGTGTGAAAGTAGCCTTAGAATCTACTGCACCAACTGGTAAATTGTTTGACATGTGGTAATATAATTTATACCAAAAACAGTGATTAATCTGGTTAGTCACATTGGACGGCTATGATTTTGAACACTACTGTAGGTGTCTTTTAACTTTGGCTCGCTGTAAGATCTGGAAACTCACAGACACAAGCTGTCAGTCAAATGCTCAGCTATTCTTCCAAACTCTCTTCATACATACGCATCTGTTCTCAGTAGGGAGAGGGACCACATTTGCTGTTTGGAGACCAAGGAGTCATGTCACCTCCATAAACATTCGATTTTTAGAAGGTCACCCAAAAATCATCAGTTTTTATGTTATATATCAAACATGTAATTCAACTGAGACCCAACAAAAGATCTGAATAAAAGGCCCTCCAGCTATATACAGTCATATGTTAAAGTTTGGGCACCCCTATTAATGTTAACCTTTTTTCTTTATAACAATTTTGGTTTTTGCAACAGCTATTTCAGTTTCATATATCTAATAACTGATGGACTCAGTTATATTTCTGGATTCAAATGAGGTTTATTGTACTAACAGAAAATGTGCAATCTGCATTTAAACAAATTTTGACCGATGCAAAAGTATGGGCACCTCAACATAAAAGTGACATTAATATTTCGTAGATCCTCCTTTTGCAAAAATAACAGTCTCTAGTCGCTTCCTGTAGCTATTAATGAGTTCCTGGATCCTGGATGAAGGTATTTGTGACCATTCCTGTTTACAAAACAATTCCAGTTCAGTTAAGTTTGATGGTCGCCGAGCATGGACAGCCCGCTTCAGATCATCCCACAGATGTTCAATGATATTCAGGTTTGGGGACTGGGATGGCCATTCCAGAACATTGTAATTGTTCCTCTGCATGAATGCCTGAGTAGATTTGGATCGGTGTTTTGGATCATTGTCTTGCTGAAATATCCATCCCCTGCATAACTTCAACTTTGTCACTGATTCTTGCACATTATTGTCAAGAATCTGCTGATACTGAGTTGAATCCATGCAACCCTCAACTTTAACAAGATTCCCGGTGCCGGCATTGGCCACACAGCCCCAAAGCATGATGGAACCTCCACCAAATTTTACTGTGGGTAGCAAGTGTTTTTCTTGGAATGCTGTGTTTTTTAGCCTCCATGCATAATGCCTTTTTGTATGACCAAACAACTCAATCTTTGTTTCATCAGTCCACAGGACCTTCTTCCAAAATGTAACTGGCTTGTCCAAATGTGCTTTTGCATACCTCAGGCGACTCTGTTTGTGGCGTGCTTGCAGAAACGGCTTCTTTCGCATCACTCTCCCATACAGCTTCTCCTTGTGCAAAGTGCGCTGTATTGTTGACCGATGCACAGTGACACCATCTGCAGCAAGATGATGCTGCAGGTCTTTGGAGGTGGTCTGTGGATTGTCCTTGACTGTTCTCACCATTCTTCTTCTCTGCCTTTCTGATATTTTTCTTGGCCTGCCACTTCTGGGCTTAACAAGAACTGTACCTTTGTTCTTCCATTTCCTTACTATGTTAATCACAGTGAAAACTGACAGGTTAACTCTCTGAGACAACTTTTTGTATCCTTCCCCTGAAAAGCTATGTTGAATAATCTTTGCTTTCAGATCATTTGAGAGTTGTTTTGAGGAGCCCATGATGCCACTCTTCATAGGAGAATCAAACAGGAGAACTACTTGCAAGTGGCCACCTTAAATACCTTTTCTCATGATTTGATACACCTGGCTATGAAGTTCAAAGCTCAATGAGGTTACAAAACCAATTTAGTGCTTCAGGAAGTCAGTAAAAAGTAGTTAGGAGTGTTCAAATCAAGAAAATGATTAGGGTGCCCATACTTTTGCACCGGTCAAATTTTGTTTAAATTCAGATTGCACATTTTCTGTTAGTACAATAAACCTCATTTGAATCCAGAAATATAACTGAGTCCATCAGTTATTAGATATATGAAACTGAAATAGCTGTTGCAAAAACCAAAATTGTTATAAAGAAAAAAGGTTAACATTAATAGGGGTGCCCAAACTTTAACATATGACTGTGTATATATATATATATATATATATATATATATACATATATGATTTATACTACTAATATTTTGATCGTCTGGCAGGTTTCCCAGAAGTCTACAGCTTCTTCACCTCACAGTACATGGGTAATAAACCCTCTACATTGATAGGAGTAGTAAGATCAGAGTACAAGGAAAACAAGTACGGTGATGTCACAAAAGGGAGATTATGTTCAATGTGATGTCACACTGCAGGGATAATAAATGCAGCAATGTGACAATAAAAAGTCAATTCTCCACAAAGAGTTAATAATAAACAAAATTGCATGTCATTATATCATAGATTAGTAAGTAAAGATTACAGTCAAGTAACAAGACAGGAATTATAGTGGCAGTGAAGAAAGTGCAGAGTGATGTCACAGTACAGTAAGTATGTTATTAATGTATCACTACACGGGGGTCATAGTTAAGACAGAAACAACAAACAGTGATGTCACAGCAAGTGATCAACAATCTGTCTGGAATCATAAGAGGTATTACACATAGTGATGTTACAGTATGAAAATAATGAATGTGCAGCGAGGTCACAGAACAGGTAGAAAAAACATAGTAAGAGCAAACATAAGCACTACAGTAATGCCACATCACATGGTTATTATTAAAGGGGTTGCCTCCTTTGATCAATCTTCTGTCCACAGGCTTAGTCCTGTGTAAACAAAACAAACTGAGTTTTCCTTACCCTCCCTGGGTACAGTTCTGACTCTGCCACTACAGCAGCTCTGATGTTTTGTCTATAATGGGGATATCACATTGACATCACTGCAGCCTTCAGTGAACTCAGTGGCCTTTGCCATCCACATCTGCAAAGATACTAAGCTCAGTGTTTGGCTGCAGTGTTGTTGATGTGACTTCACCACTGCAGCCAAACAGCAGAGACCAGGGCAGCGGCACACGGCTGATTCTAGATTTTTTTCTGCTTGAGATGACACCCTTCCCACAGTGTAATTTACACCTACAGTGAACAAACGGAATTCTGTCATTGTTTTGGGGGGTTTTGCTTTTACAATATTCATTCATGTTTAGTCCCCTTAAGGAACTTGAACCTGCAACCGTCTGATTCCTTATACTAAAGTATTTATCCTACAGTGCTTATACAACAGTATTGCAGTATACAGAGAAAATCGCTGTTTTCTATGGCAGAACACAGCACCAGAACCATCATGAGTACAGGAACATTGCACAGAACGGGTATCAGTAAAGGACCAGAAGCACCATCAGTATGTGAGTGCATTACCAGAACCAACATCTGGACATGAATACTTTCACAGGAGCACCATCAGTACATAAATGCATCACTAGTACTACCATCAGTAAATGAATAAGGCACCATCAGAACCATCCTCATTATATGAATAGAACACCAGAACCATCTTATGTACATTAATACAGTATCAGAACCACCATCAGTTTGGTTGCTAACTGTAGTTGTTACATGATGGACTTAAAAACAATCTATGCATCTGTTTCTCTTCATCTATAATGTGATCTGTTTAGATTCCATTTGAGAATCCACCAAATGATGGACTCTTTAATTGAAACCATACAGGAAAAAA
The DNA here is from genome assembly GCF_039654945.1 of Dendrobates tinctorius. Classification (NCBI taxonomy): domain Eukaryota; kingdom Metazoa; phylum Chordata; class Amphibia; order Anura; family Dendrobatidae; genus Dendrobates; species Dendrobates tinctorius. The sequence goes on from NW_027361716.1 coordinate 18,877,026, forward strand.
AATCCAGATTATATGGAGTCAGGGTGAAAAATAAATATTTACACCCAGTCACCCTACACTGTAGGTGACATCTTCTCTAAATGGAGTCACTCTCACCCCTTTCGTCTTCATCTGGTCCAGACCCCATGATTACTTGAACCACTTTGATGACAGCTTGTGTCTGTAAACTTCCCACTTCTCCAGTCTTCTGCAGCACATCCCAATATGGTGGCCTGAAAAATAACATTATCTTTATAATTCTCTTGAATAAAAAGATCTGCCCATGTAGTGGCCCCTGGATAATAGATGCCCCTCACTGTGCTTCCTTATGAACCACAAGCACTACTGTTTCCCTCTTTCATGTTGTCCTATCTCCACCTGTTTCCTCTCATGCTGTCCTTATCTTCACACTGCTCCTCAGTGTCCCCCCTTGTCCGTCCCCATGTTCAGTCTATTCCCCTCTCTATACTATGCCAACTCTATATATTATCCCTTCTTGATACTGTGCTGTCTATACTGGGCCTTCTCGATATGCTGCCCCCTCGCTATGCTATGCCTCTTCTCTACAACCATCCATCCTTAGGATGATGGTCACTATAGCTCTTCATATACAGTGTAGTGACTCCCAGAGCGTCACATATACAGTATGGTGGCACCCACACCATGTATAATGGGGATCTTGTAGTAAAACTCCTGGTTCAGGAAGTTAAAAATAAATAAAAATGTATATGGATGACTAATATATATTGTAATCAATATTTTTCTAGATTTCATCATGCCTTGGAAGGTTGGATGAGAACCAATATGCAGGATTGTTGAGTGGTGTTCATAGACTCTGAGGATACCTGGGACACATATATAGTATTTGAATGTGTTTGTCGCTGGTGCCACGAGATGACTGAAAACCTAGCAAATAACCTGGTGCAGCAAGCTATAGTTCTCCTAGAGTCGCATAGCAGACATTTTGTAGAGTCGTGATTATAATTTCTACCTATTTAGGGCTTAACCACTAAGGTATGTGCAGATCCAGGGGCTGTGGGCTGCTCATCTGATCATACATAGTAACATAGTAACATAGTAACATAGTAATTAAGGTTGAAGGGAGACTTTAAGTCCATCTAGTTCAACCCATATCCTATCCTAACTTGCCCTAACATGTTGATCCAGAGGAAGGCAAAAAAAACCCATGTGGCAACAGTAAGCTTCACATTGGGGAAAAAAATTCCTTCCCGACTCCACATACGGCAATCAGACTAGCTCCCTGGATCAACGCAATATTAAGGAGACTAGTGTATATACCCTGTAATATTATACTTTTCAAGAAAGGCATCCAGTCCCTTCTTAAATTTTAGTAGTGAATCACTCATTACAACATCATATGGCAGAGAGTTCCATAGTCTCACTGCTCTTACAGTAAAGAATCCGCGTCTGTGAGTATGCTTAAACCTTCTTTCCTCCAGACGTAGAGGATGCCCCCTTGTCCCCGTCACAGGTCTAAGAGTAAAAAGATCATTAGAAAGGTCTTTGTATTGTCCCCACATATATTTATGCATTGTAATAAGATCACCCCTAAGCCTTCGATTCTCCAAACTAAATAACCCCAAGTGTAATAACCTGTCTTGGTATTGCAGACCCCCTAGTTCCCTAATAACCTTGGTCGCTCTTCTCTGCACCCGCTCCAGTTCAGCTATGTCTTTCTTATACACCGGAGACCAGAACTGTACACAGTATTCTAAGTGTGGTCGCACTAGTGACTTATATAGAGGTAAAATTATGTTCTCCTCATGAGCATCTATGCCTCTTTTAATGCATCCCATTATTTTATTTGCCTTTGCAGCAGCTGCTTGACTCTGGCCACTAAATGTGAGTTTGTCGTCCACCCATACACCCAGGTCTTTTTTTGAGTGACTGTTTTGCCCAGTGTTTTACAATTAAGCACATAATTATACAACTTGTTTGTTCTACCCAAGTGCATGACCTTACATTTATCCCCATTAAAGCTCATTTGCCATTTATCAGCCCAAGCTTCTAGTTTACATAAATCCTCCTGTAATATAAAATTGTCCTCCTCTGTATTAATTACCCTGCAGAGTTTAGTGTCATCTGCAAATATTGAAATTCTACTCTCTATGCCCCCTACAAGGTCATTAATAAATATGTTAAAAAGAAGCGGGCCCAAAACTGACCCCTGTGGTACCCCACTGCTAACCGTGACCCAGTCCGAGTGTGCTCCATTAATAACCACCCTTTGTTTCCTATCCCTGAGCCAGCTCTTAACCCACCTACACATATTTTCCCCTATCCCCATTGTTCTCATTTTATGTATCAACCTTTTGTGTGGCACCGTATCAAAAGCTTTTGAAAAGTCCATGTACACCACGTCCACTGCATTCCCTTGGTCCAGTCCGGAACTTACCTCTTCATAAAAGCTTATCAGATTAGTCTGACAGGAACGGTCTCTTGTAAACCCATGTTGATATTGGGTCATAAGGTTATTCTTCTCCAGATACTCCAGTATAGTATCTCTTAGAAAACCCTCCAGGATTTTACCCACAGTTGAGGTTAAACTTACTGGTCTATAATTTCCAAGTTCAGTTTTTGTCCCCTTTTTGAATATTGGCACCACATTTGCTATACGCCAGTCCTGTGGTACAGACCCTGTTATTATGGAATCTTTAAAGATTAAAAATAGTGGTCTATCTATGACTGTGCTTAATTCCTGCAGTACTCGGGGGTGTATCCCATCCGGGCCCGGGGATTTGTCAATTTTAGTGATTTGTAGACGCCGCCGTACTTCCTGCTGGGTTAAGCAGGTGACATTTAATGGAGAATTTTTATCCCTGATCATGTTATCCGTCATGGGATTTTCTTGTGTAAATACTGTTGAAAAAAGTCATTTAGCATATTGGCTTTTTCCTCATCCTCATCCACCATTTCACCCAGACTATTTTTAAGGGGACCAACACTATCATTTTTTAGCTTCTTACTATTTATGTAGTTAAAGAATATTTTGGGATTATTTTTACTTTCTCTGGCAATGAGTCTCTCTGTCTCAATCTTTGCTGTCTTGATTTGCTTTTTACAGAATTTATTTAATCTTCTGTATTTATTTAATGCCTCATCACTACCTACTTGCTTTAATTCTCTAAATGCTTTATTTTTATCTCTTATTGCGCCCCTTACAGCTCTATTTAGCCATAGTGGTTTCCTCCTATTTCTCGCATGTTTATTCCCATATGGTATATATTGTGCACAGGTCCTATTCAGGATGCTAATAAACGTCTCCCATTTTCTTTGTGTATTTTTATGTCTCAGGATATCGTCCCAGTTAATTGCACGAAGATCATCTCTCATCCGTTGGAAATTTGCCTTCATGAAGTTTAGTGTCCTTGTAACCCCTCTACTACACATCTTATTAAAGGATACATGAAAACTTATTAATTTGTGATCACTATTACCCAAGTGACCCTCAACCCTTACATTTGATATGCGGTCTGGCCTGTTGGTTAATATTAGGTCTAGCAGTGCCCCCCCTCTTGTTGGGTCCTGAACCAGTTGTGAAAGGTAATTGTCTCTCATCGTTGTCAGAAACCTATTACCCTTGCTGGAATTGCAGGTTTCGGTTCCCCAATGTATTTCAGGGTAGTTGAAGTCCCCCATAATAATGACTTCTCCTTGAGTCGCTGCTTCATCTATTTGCTTTATGAGGATATTCTCTGTAGCTTCCATTATTTTTGGAGATTTATAACAAACCCCTATCAGTAATTTATTATTTTTCCCCCCTCCCCTTATCTCTACCCACAGGGACTCTACATTTTCATTAGATTCATATATATTATCACGAAGGATGGGTTTTAAGGATGATTTTACATATAAACACACGCCTCCCCCTCGCTTATTTGTACGGTCATTTCTGAACAGACTATAGCCCTGTAAATTAACAGCCCAGTCATGGCTCTCATCCAGCCATGTCTCAGATATCCCCACCATGTCATAATTATGTTCCAACAACATTAACTCCAATTCCTCCATTTTGTTGGCGAGACTTCTGGCATTAGTATACATGCACTTTATGTATCTCTCTGTACCTCTATTCTTTCTTAAATTATTAACTGTTCTAACCCCACCCCCCATGCCACCTCCACCCCCAATGTCATTATTTGTGCCCAGGTCTCTATCTGCACTGTCTTCCCCTCCTATAAAAGGAATACCCTCCCCCCCCGTCCCTAGTTTAAACACTCCTCCAACTTTCTAGCCATTTTCTCCCCCAGCACAGCTGCACCCTCCCCATTGAGGTGCAGCCCGTCCCTAGCGTAGAACCTGTAGCCAACTGAGAAGTCGGCCCAGTTCTGCAGGAATCCAAACCCCTCCTTCCTACACCAATTCCTGAGCCACTTATTAACCTCCCTAATCTCCCGTTGCCTCTCTGGCGTGGCACGTGGTACAGGAAGTATTTCCGAAAATACCACCTTGGAGGTCCTAGCTTTAAGCTTACAGCCTAATTCCCTGAAATCATCTTTAAGGACCTTCCACCTACCTCTAACTTTGTCATTTGTGCCAATGTGCACCATGACCGCTGGATCCTCTCCAGCCCCTCCCAGTAATCTGTCAACCCGATCAGCGATGTGTCGGACTCGAGCGCCAGGTAGGCAGCACACCGTTCGACAATCCCTGTCTTTGTGACAGATTGCCCTATCTGTTCCCCTAATAATTGAGTCTCCCACTACCAGAACCTGTCTAGCCTGCCCTGTTCTCCTATTTCCCCCCTTACTGGAGCAGACACTCCTCCGGCTTTCAGAGGACATGCCTGGCTGCAGCAGTGCTACTCCTGCACTAACACTCCCCTCATCTGCCAACTTAGCAAACTTATTGGGGTGTGCCAGATCAGGACTAGCCTCCCTGGTGCTCTTCCCTCTACCCCGCCTTCTAACTGTCACCCAGCTAGCTGCTTCATTGTCCTGCAGCTCCAACCTAGCATCCCCCCCTCATCTATCCCATTGAGCGTCTGCTCAGTGAGCAGAAGACTCCTTTCCATATTGTCTATGGATCTCAGTGTTGCCAGCTGCACATTTAGATCCAGTATCTGGGCTTCCAAATGCACAACGTGCTCACATCTCGCACAGCAGTATGCACCCTCGACCGGCTGTTCAAGGATTTCATACATGCGGCAAGACGTGCACTGGATGGCATTGGCAATAGTGGAGCACATCCTAATGGGGATTGCACCAGACAATAAGATAAGCAAAAATAAATAAAAAAAAAAAAAAAGAAAGTATTAATATAACAGCAATTCAGTAAGACCTCCCTTGGAAACTCCCTGAATCTAAAGTCACTGAATTTCAAGTCACACACTTACCACAGTTCGCACTTACGCTCAGGTCACACTCAGCTCGTTCACACTCGCTCAGGAAGAAGATTTAAAAGAGTTTTTTTTTTTCCCCCTTTTACCAGTACACCACCTTGCTGCTCAATGCACTTCCAAAAGGAGGACTGCAGACCAGCAGGTGCTTCCTTTTTCAGGTTCCCAGTATGGCTAATTGAGCAGTCTAAATATCCCACTATGGCATCCATATTAGGCCTTCTTGTGAATTATAGGGGTTATTCTGAAGGGAAAAGTACAGATTTGCTATTCAGGAGGTTAGAAAACTGGGTTAAATACATGTATTAAATCATATACTCAGTGCCTGGCGCAGCAGCAGATTTATATTCTCGTGATGGTACTTCCCTTCATTTTTTGCTTTTCTCTTATGATAGTAATATTTTTCGTTATTACGTTGTTAGTTGATTACTCCCAAATAATCGGAAACCAGACGTGCCAGTCCTATTCATATTAGCCGGATACCTGTGGAATGACACAGGAGTCCCACAAGACAAGACAGGTACCTGAAGGAGGGAGGTGTTACCTTTACCTGCCCCATGACTTCCTGGTGTAAGACTCATGGGACTTTGTCTACCCCCGGCTACATATGATGATGACACAGATTCCCATGGGCTTGTGCTGAGAACATTGCAGACAGAAGTGTACATGCTTTGGAATCGTTGTTTGTGACTTTATTGCTTGGACTTTGGTTTTTGGTCTCTTCAGAAGTGGTGAGATTAGAGAAAAGAAGTGTGTTCACTCCTCCAAAAACCACAGGATTCAAGGTACTGATGAATCTGTTCATCCATGAAAATAAGGCTCCTACAGTGAGGTAAGTCAGCGACATTTATACGTCTTCTGAGCCACTACTGTAATTGTTAATGAGTTTTGTGGATGTTATTTTTTTATAGAAGTTCAACCAAAATAAAAAGAAGTGTGTTTTCTACATACTGTTTAGCTTGTGTATACAGATTGATAATGGGGGAGTGTTAACGTTCTCAGCAAAGGGTCCTTTTCAAACAATATATTAGCTCTATATACCGTATACTGCAGCTTATGAGAAAATCTGCCTAAGAATGATGTTTTACATAAACCTCTCCCTGAATAGGAGGCTCACACTGAGACTGGCAGCAGCACACTCTCTGGTCGGTGGGTGGCATCTAGTGCATGTGCAGGATATCGTACCTATGACATATGTACACATGAGTAACTTTAATGTATGCATTTAGCTACTCCCAATGTCTGCTGCAGTCAGAAGTATCTTGTTGTATTGTTGAACATAGAAGTTTTTACTAATAATGAATGGTTTGTAGCATCTGCAGGATGACCATGTCCTGCCAGCATGTCAATGACCAAAACCGTAGGATTACTAGAACAGAAAGGCTATTTGACCCATTTGCAGTACATCTGGTTATACCACAAACTACCAAAGAGTTATTACGAAAGAAAGATGTTTCATAACTGTAGTAGATAAAGAGATTTACTTGGCTTAATATATCACAATTCATTGTAGGGTCTTCTGGACTCTGGAGAATACCTGCAATTAATATGATGGACTAAACAAAGGTGTTACTCAACCACAGGATTGTATATCCTTACCTTTCCCCTAGGACGTAAAATAAGGTATAGAAAACTGCTCCATGTGTGGATCAGTATACACTGACAAGCCACAGGGTAACAATGTTTTCATTTCCAGGCTGCATATCTCACCACTCACTACTGCTTTGATCGCGAGACTACCATCATTTTTATAGACAATCATCTTGGATATCTCATACATAAATTTGACTTGCAACTATTGAATAGCATATGATTAGTTATGTAGATTCTTGTTATGTCATTGCATTGTTACTGTTTTGCTGGGGGCAAAATCTTTTTCATTCTGTATAAGAGCTCTTTCTTAGGTCCGTGTCTCCAGTACATATGGTGACAGTTTTCACATGTACCGGAGATACTGATACACATAGACCCATTCAAGTGAATGGATCTGTGCACATGTCAGTGTGTTTCCACAGACCGTGTGTCCGTGGGCATAACACACTGACATGTACATTTTTTACTGTCAGCACGGGCCGCAAAATGTCCTGCACCCGGATGACACACTGGAATGTCATCCGTGTGACACGTCCCGGCGCCTGAGAAGCAGCGTTACAGCAAGCACTGTTCCCCAGCGCCAGGTGATGAAGACTGCTCTCATCATTCTCCCCTGCTCTGCCGGGGATCAGCGCAAGCAGGGGAGAATGATGAGAGTTGTATTCAAGTGATAACAATGATAGCAGGCGACGGCTTTTGGGACTATTATTCCAATCAGCCTACACCTGCTGCCGCTAATAACAATGACAGCAGGGGCGGCTAATGGGAATATTCTTCAGCCGCCGCCTGCACTATAAATAATTAAATGAAGAAAATGGTGTGGGTTCCCCATTATTTTCTGTAACCAGCCAGGCAAAACTCAAAGCTGTGGCTGCAACCCTCAGCTGTCAGCGTTAGCAAGGCTGGTTATCATGAATGGAGAGGTCCCCACACTGTTTTTTTAAATTATTTATATAATTATAAAAAATGGAGTGGGGCCCCACAATTTTTGACAAACAGCCTTGCTAAAGCTTACAGCTGGCAGCTGGTATTCTCAGGCTGGAAAGGGGCCATGGATATTTACCCCCACAGCCTAAAGATAGCAGCCCACAGCCTACCAGAAAAGGCACATCTATTAGTTGCACCAATTCTGGCGCTTTGTAAGGGTGGCAAGTGGGGTTCATATTTGTGTGGTTGATGTCATCTTTGTATTGTCAGGTGACATCAAGTCCACGGTTTAATAATGGAGAGGCGTCTATAAGACACTATCCATAACTAATCCTAAAATTAGCTGGTAAATAAAGACACATCAAGAATAAAGTATCTTATTAGAAATAAAACAAAACACAGTATTCCATTTTTATTTTAAAATAACAAACACAGTTACAGTATACGTACCTAACGCCTAATTCCACTGAATCCCTTTCTCCTGTAATAAAATTAATATAAAAAATCAACAACATACCTCACCTGTACGACATTCTGTACGACGCTGTAATCTATGTCTGCAGGATAAATAGTTTTCACCCTGGACGGTGCCAAGCTGCGACCGTCCAGGCTGAGAACCACTGGTGAATGAGCTGCTGCGAGCACAGTGTCAGTGACCGGCGGTGACGTCATTGAGGTTACCATCGGTCAGTGAGGCTGCATTCCCAGAAGGGTTGAACTGTGGTGACCTCAGCATCATGGGAAAAAGTCAGTAATGAGGTCACCGCAATTCAAGCTCAGTGAATTCACAGCAGATCATCGTGAGGATTTTTCAGGTGTAGGTTGATGGGAGTAATAGTCCCATCAGTCGGCACCTGCTGTCATTGTTATCACTTGAATATAACTGTCATCATTCTCCTGTGATCGCTGGCAGAGCAGGGGAGAATGATGAGAGCCGTGTTCAGCATCCAGTGCTGGGGAACAGTGCTTACTGTACCGCTGCTTCCCTGGCACCCGTGCGTGTAGTACTGATGCGGCACATAGTTGCCACACGTGTGCCTCAAGTATTACACACACAGACACTGTCATCTCCAATACCATATTTTTCTGGTACCGGAAATATGTCAGGACATGAGAAACTGGCCTAAGACAAATTACAACCCGTTCTCGCATTCCCTAATAGCTCAGTCTGTTATTAGGTTGGTTCACAAGCGAAAGGTCACTGGTTTGAATTAAGAAGCTGCCATAAAGATTTTGCAAGAAAAGAAAAACAGGTGTCCAGCTCATCGATAGCGGTGTCTCAGCCAAGAAAATTGGCAAACTGCATCTTGTGAATGCCATGACAGTTGGAAGAACATGAAATGAAGTCCATCCACGCATTCAAAAGCCAAGAGGTGGACGCCCAGGCAAAATATCGGAGTCAAAAAGTCTGCTCATTACAAGGTCTATCAATTCTGGGGCGACAAATATGACAGTGGAGATGGCTCCTATGCTTTGTAATAGTGAGATCACAGACGTCCATGCAAGCAGAGTGCGATCCACAAAAAAGTACGAAACGTAGACAGTAGAAGATTGACCGCCGAGGTCATTATACGGATCGCCGGACCGTTGCTGCGTCGTTGAGTAGATCTGTCTGACAGCTGACTAGTGACCATTTAGCAACGTACCAGCAACCCTTACCAGATCGTATCATTGTCGGGATCGCTGGTGCGTCGCTTAGTGTAACGGTACCTTAAGAGACCACTGCACAGTTTTATAAAAATCAGCTTCTCTACATATCTGACAGTCATTCCATCCCTGTGTCAGTTGAATTCCAATCAAAGTACACCTCATTCTACTTAATGTGCTTCTGATTAGGTGATCACCTGAACACAATCTTATTTAAGGAAGGAAAGTATAAAAAAAACCTTGCTGTGGTGTTCACAATCCTCTTGCAATAGGCAAGACAAGCTGGCGATAGACAAGCTGGATGGCAAAACAAGTGCTAGTAATATCCCAAAAGTAATAGGAATGAAAAAATAACTTTTAACCATGCCAAAGGAGTTGAAAAGAAAAGTCTTGAGTGAGGAAAAGAAGGGCTCAATTCTGGCTTTACTAGCAGAGGGATACAGTGAGCGTCATGTTGCCTCCATCCTTAAAATATCTAAGACGGCAGTCCATTACAACAAGGTCAAGCAGCAGACATTGGGGACAACAAAGCTACAGACCGGCAGAGGGCAAAAATGACTCTCCACTGACCGGGATGACAGTCATCTTATTCAAATGTAATTCAGCAGCCGCAGGATGACATGAAGTGACCTACAAAAGGAATAGCAAATGGCAGTTGGGGTGAAGTGCATGGCAAGAACAGTTCGTAACAGGCTCCTAGAGGCAGGGCTCAAGTCTTGTAAAGCTAGAAAAAAGCCTTTCATAAATGAGAAGCAAAGGAGAGCCAGGCTGAAGTTTGCCAAAGAACATAAGGATTGGACCATAGAGGACTGGAGAAAGGTAATCTTCTCTGAGTCTAATTTTCAGCTTTGCCCAACACCTGATAGTCTAATGGTTAGACAGAGACCTGGAGAGGCGTACAAGGCACAGTGTCTTGCACCCACTGTGAAATTTTGTGGAGGATCCGTGAGGATCTGGGGATACTTCAGCAAGGCTGGAATTGGGCAGGTTAGTATTTGTCAGGGATGTATTAATCAAGCCGCATACAAGGTTATCCTGGAAAAACAGTTGATTCCTTCTGCTCAGGCAATGTTCCCCAACCCTGAGGACTGTTTTTTCCAGCAGGACAATGCGCCATGCCACACAGCTATGTCAATCAATGTGTGGATGAAGGACCACCACATCAAATACCTGTCATGGCCAGCCCAATCTCCAGACCTGAACCCCATTGAAAACTTCTGGAAGGTAATCAAGAGGATAGTCACAAGTCATCAAACAAGCAAGAACTGCTTACATTTTTGTTCCAGGAGTGGCATAAGGTGGAAAGACTGGCGGAAAGCATGCCAAGACGCATGAAAGCTGTGATTAAACATCATGGTTATTCCTCAAAATATTTATTTCTGAACTCTTCCTGAGTTAAAACATTAGTATTGTTGTTTCTAAATGATTATGAGCTTATTTTCTTAGCATTATTTGAGGCCTGCAAGCACTGCATTTTTTGTTATTTGCTACATTTTACTCAAAAATATACCAATAAAGAGAAAAATCAGACAAACAAAAATTTTTGCAGTGGTCTCTTAATTTTTGCCAGAGCTCTATATACCCAAGTGAGTCGGCCAGTATGCACCAACTTTAGTAATGTGTAGAAGAGACCTGGGATCAGATTTTATAGAGACATACTTGAATCAGATCAACAGCATGCCCAGTAGGATTCAGGCAGTGTTGAAAGGCAAAGATGGATTAGCAAAAATTAAAATTTAGATTTTTTAGGAGCAAAACAGTAACAGTGCAGTGGCATGACAAGAATCTGTATAACTAATCATATGCTAAATAGTTGCAAATCAAATACTCGTGTATAAGCCAACCCGTGTATAAGCCGACCACCCTAAATTTGCCACACAAAACTGGGAAAACTTATTGACTCGCGTATAAGCCTAGGATGGAAAATGCAGCATCTACTGGTAAATTTCAAAAATAAAAATAGATACCAATAAAAGTATAATTAATTGAGACATCAGAAGGTTAAATGCTTTTGAATATCCATATTGAATCAGGAGCCCCATATAATGCTCCATACAGTTCATGATGGGCCCCATAGGATGCTCCACACAAAATACACCCCATATAATTCTGCACAAAGGTTAATAATGCCCCCATAAAATGCTCCATAGATTATGCCCCATAATATGCTCCATAGATTATGCCCCCATATGCTGTTCAATAAGATGCTCCATAGATTATGCCCCCATAAGATGCTCCATAGATTATGCCCCCATAAGATGCTCCATAGATTATGCCCCCATATGCTGCTCTATAGATTATGCTCCCATAAGATGCTCCATAGATTATGCCCCCATATGCTGCCGCAGCAAATAAAATGGAAAAAAATGACATTCTCACCTCTCGTCGCTGGGGGCCCGGTGCCGGTGTCCTGAGCAGGGGGGACAGGTGCTGTGACACCGCTGGCTCAGGACCCCAGCACTGGCGATATTTACCGATCCCTGCTCCATGGCTGCGTATCGCTCTGTCTGCCGGGTCCCTCTGTCAGTGACGTTCAGGCAGAGGGTGCGGCGCGCACTAACTACGTCACCGCACCCTCTGACCAGAACATCACAGACAGAGGATGCGGAGGGACAGAGCAGCGTGCAGCGATGGAGCGGGGACAGGTGAATAAAGCATATACTTACCCCCTCCTGGCGCAGTCTCTGCAGCCCCCCTTCTTCTCCCGGTCTCCCTTCCTTCAGCGGTCACGTGGTACCGCTCATTAAAGTCATAAATATGTGCATATTCATGACTTTAATGAGCGGTACCACGTGACCGCTGAAGGAAGGAGCCTGAGACCGGGAGAAGCAGGGGGGCTGCAGAGACCACACCAGGGGGGTAAGTATGACCTGGCACCCCCTCCCCCGCCGTCCCACTGGTATATGACTCACGTATAAGCCGAGAGGGGGACTTTCAGCCCCAAAAAATGGGCTGAACATCTTGGCTTATACGCGAGTATATACGGTATGTATGATATAGCCAAGATGATTGTTCATAAAATGATGGTAGTCTCATATTGTAAACAGTAGTGGATGTGAGATATGGAGCCTGAAAGTCAAAAGTTCAAAACATTGTTACCCTTTTGCTTTTCAGTGTAGCTAAATATTTGTGAATGCTTGTGCACTACCCACCTGATTTGGCTGGCAGGCACAACACTGTAGAGAGCAAGAAGGGTGGATCCACAGTAACCGGTTGCTGCTCCAACCGATATTCAGTTCTGAGGCTCTGAATTGCCGGAACTGAAGAGACATACCAGGTGAAGTAAAAAAATGACTGCAGCATTGAACAGAGATTGCTTGAAAAGCAAGATTTATTGAAAATATTCGTTTCAGAGTGGACCAACTCCAAAACGAGAAGTTTCAATAAAACCTTTCCTTCTCTCCTTCTTTGGACACCTATATCCACTGACAGCACCCAATTAATGCCGCAGTAAGTTTTTCTTCACCTTAGATCACATTCCCCAGGACAACACTTCTGCACTGCTACATACCCACTTGGTCACTGATCCCACCCCTGTAGAACCTCTCTCCCTATAGAGCTAACATCATCAAATTGTACTTGTGTGAAGTCAGGAAAAATAAAGAATGGCTCTCATCTTAACCCAGATTATTACTAATAGCTACTTTTCTGCCAAAACATGTAACGAATTTTAGTCTGATTCCAACCAAAGGTTCCTATGGTTGTCAGGTTGTATTTCAGTTATGACGTATAATGTGAAGATGAATATTTTCTGTGACTTTTTCCAAGAAACCTACTATAAAGGCATAACAGGCAACACTCGCTTTCAAATCTGCCCCCACCTCTGCTAAACAGGCCTACTTCACAATCCTCATATCTTCCCTATCCGCCAACCCCAAACAGTTATTCAAAACTTTTAACTCCCTCCTCCGCCCACCACTGCCTCCTCCAACCTCCCTCATCTCTGCTGAGGACTTTGCCACAAACTTCAAAAATAAGATCGATCAAACAAGGCAGGTCTTCATTGTTCAACCACCACAACTCGTTTGTATACCAGACCAATGCCCAAATCCCATAACCTCACTCTCCAACATCAGTGAAGGGGAGCTTAATTGTCTCCTCTCCAAATTGCACCTTACCACCTGTGCACTCGACCCCATTCCATCCCACCTCCTCCCCAACCTCACCACCACTCTTATCCCATCCCTAACCCACCCATCCCTTCCAGTGAACCACTCAGCTCATCAGACGCTGCCAAAAGAGCAAAACCAAAGAGGAGGAGGGAGATGGAGGCAGGCAAAGCTGAAGCTGTTCAATGCGCAGGTGCAAGATTCCCAGCCCCGCAGTGTGAATACTTCAAAACACGCAGGCTTGATGGCCTGATGTCAGTTCTCGGGCAGCGTGCACTGCACATGCCTGAGAACTGTTGGAATAACGCAGACTCCCTCCGGCATCCAACACAGGAGGAGGCGGTGCCAGATGCTACAGGGGGGTTGATGGACAGCTGGGAGGCGGCTTATACAGAGGGACACACCATACCTCTGTGACTGATTCCAGGTATGAGGACCTAGTTATAAAAGTCAATATTTCGCCGTTAATGGGGGTCAGAAACAGAAGAGCCACCTTCACAGAATGCAGCCTTAGTGCTGCTGAAGGTGGCTCTTTTAGGTAAAAACGCCCTGGGGGGGTGACAGGTTCCCTTTAAAAAGCCAACCCTTGACCCAACTGCTATGTCCAGCTATCGCCCAATATCGCTACTCCCATTCCCTTCCAAACTCCAGGAGCAGCACGTTCACGCTGAACTTTCCTCCCACCTCTCATCTAACATGCTCTTTGACAATCTACAATCTGGTTTCGGCACCCATCACTCCACTGAGACAGCCCTGACCAGAATTACTAACGACCTACTTACAGCCAAAGCTAACGGACAATACTCTATACTCCTCCTTCTAGACCTGTCCTCTGCTTTCAACACAGTTGACCACTGCCTCCTACTTCAGATCCTCTCCTCCTTTTGCATCAAAGACCTCGCCCTATCCTGTATCTCCTCATACGTTTCCAACCACACATTTAGCATCTCACACTCCCACACTACCTCCTCATCCCACTCTCTCTCTATTGGAGTCCCCCAAGGCTCTGTTCTAGGACCCCTAGTCTTCTCAAGCTATACACTTGGCTTGGGATAACGACATAAAGTCCCATGGATTCCAATACCACCTGTATGCTGAGGACACTCAGATCTACCTCTCTGGCCCAGATGTCACCTCTCTGCTGCCAGAATCCCAGAGTGTCTATCAGCCATATCCTCCTTCTTCTCCTCTCGCTTCCTCAAACTCAATGTGGACAAATCTGAAATCATCATCTTTCCTCCATCTCACAGATTTTCCTTCCCTGACCTATCACAATTAATGACATCACGCTTTCCCCCGTACCAGAAGTCCACTAGCTCGGAGTAACCCTTGACTGCCTTGTCCTTCAAACCGCACATCCAAGCTATTTCCACCTCCTGTGGCCTCCAGCTCAAAAATATTTCCAGAATCCATCCTTTCCTCAACCCTCAATCTACTAAAATGTTTGTGCACGCCCTCATCATCTCCCACCTCAACTACTGCAACATCCTTTTCTGTGGCCTCCCTGGTAACACCCTCGCACCTCTCCAGTCCATCCTTAACTGCTGCCTGACTAATTCATCTCTCTCCTCACTACTCCTCCGCTTCTCCCCTCTTCAAATCTCTTCACTGGCTCCCATTCCCTTAGCGTATCCAGTTCAAATTACTAATACTGACCTACAAGGCCATCTATAACCTGTCTCCTCCATATATCTCTGAACTAATCTCCCGATATCTTCCCTCACGTAATCTCCGGTCCTCCCAAGACCTCCTGCTATCCTCCACGCTTATTCGCTCCTCACCCAACCTCCTCCAAGACGTCTCCTGAATATCCCCCATCCTTTGGAATTCTTTGCCCCAACACGTCCGACTATCAACCACATTCGGATCCTTCAGATGGAATCTGAAAACTCACCTTTTCAGGAAAGCTTACAGCCTTCAATGACCCCGTTACCTCCTCACCATTACTGGAGCTACCACCTCACCACCAGAGCTGCTGCAACCCCCCCAACCTACTGTCTCCTTCCCCACCATCCCGTAGACTGTAAGCCCGCACGAGCAGGGTCATCTCCCTCCTGTATCAGTCTGTGATTGTTCGTTTGTTTACTGTAAGTGATATCTGCAATTTGCATGTAACCCCTTTTCATATGCAGCACCATGGAATCAATGGTGCTATATAAATAAATAAGTAATAATAATAATAATAATAATAATAATAATAATAAATAGGGTGGTCCGAAACTATCATTTATTTTAATCCTAAATACCTGTCTATTTAATGTCATAATCTAATCTATTTTCTAATATACTTTAATGAAGACTTCCCTATCATTCCCTCACTACACTAAGTGTTTTATTTTTGAGAACCCCCAGTGCATACTAGGATACCCAAACAAAGCATCATCAGTGGAAAGGAAGCATCAGCAGTGATGTCTGTTTCAAGGACTGGTTTAGTCCCTGCTCTACTGAGCATGCGTCAGCTGTCAATTCTGACATATGCTCAGTAGAATTTTGTTTCTGTGCAATAGTCTTTTTAGTGCACAGTAATAGTGCTGTTACGATTCCACGCCTCAGTGTGTCTGGTATACAGTTACTGATGGCTCAGCTGTCCTATCTGGTACATGGGCATGTTGAAGTTGTCAGTACTTTGACAGCTCAGTTGTCCAGTCTGGTGCAGGGGCATGCTGAGCTGTCAGTGTTTTATTTGACAGCTCAGCTGTCTAATCTGAGACTGGGAGGTGCTGGTTGTGTGGGGAAGGTGACTTGACGGACAGACTTGACTGGGAGTAGGAGGGGACGATTTGTGCACTAAAGACGGAGATTGGCAATGACAGAAAGGTAACAGCAGGGAAAGACAGAAAAGGGAGTGCAGTACCGAAATTTGACCACAAGATGGCAGTGTAGTTCAGGACTTAACATCAGCTTACGGCTATAGAAACTGCTTAGTCATGGGGGGCGGGGAGATAGGAACCCAGGAGGGAAATTCCCAGTGAGAGAGGGGATAAATAGGACAGGTTGGGGTTCCAGAGGAGGCTAGTCCTGGGAGGAGCTCAGCAGAGGAAGACTCAGGACAGAAGACAGAGAACGGTGAAGAGCTCGACCAGGGGACTGACAGGAGAAGACAGTCAGGGGGGTGGCCCTGACACAACGTACCGCAGGACAGACGAGGCCCCGGGGGTACCGTTTGGACAACGACCTCGGGCAGGTGAAGCGCTGGCGGTAGATTGGTCTAGGACAGCCCCAGCGAAAGATCCGCGAGGGACGTCATCACGACTAAAGGAAAGGTGAAAGGTACCCGGGCCTGGAAACGGAGAGCTGTAAAGGAACTGCGGTGCATAGCTAAGGTCGTCAGGAGGACGGCCAATAAACCCGGATCTGTTACAACTGAATTCTGCCTCTGTCTCGTCTTTGCATCGTCCGGTCGTGCTAAGCAGTGGACGACCCCCCAATCCTGGCCCTTACCACAGTTGTCTCCAAGTGTTCATTGTCCCAAGAGACTGCCAGGCTGCTTAATTGGGCTGTTAGTCACAGGCCTCTGCCAGACCTACATTCAGCTTTTGTGTAGTTTGTGTCTATGTGCTTTGTGTTCTGTTTGTTGATTTTTCTTTGCCTGACCTTGGAATTTGTTCTTCTGACCATCTGTCTGTTTAATCCCTTTGCTCCGATTCACTATCCTCTTGGTATTTTGGGCCATTACCTGGCTACAATTCTCTTTGTTTCTGTAGAAAGGTAGGTGTTGTATTGTGGAAGAAGTGAGACATAGAGAACGCAGGCAGACTGTGGAGGTGGCACATGCATCGAAAAGGGTCTTAGTACAGTTTAACCATGGACTAAGGCTGGTTTCACATTTGCGTTTTTTTTCGCAGTATTTTAGCGCTAAATAGCGCATGCGTTTTTTTTTCCTATACTTTGCATGGGATGCGCTTATGTGCGCATACACAAGCGTTTGTACGCGTTTTACCGCGCATGCGTTTTTTTGCGGTATGCGCTCGGGCGCACAAAATGCAACCTGTTGCATTTTTTGAGCGTCCGACTTGCCTCAAAAAAACGCATGCGCGCGCAATGCGTTTTTTTACAGCAAGACACCCATTATAAGTCTATGGTGAGCATATGTGCGCATTGGCATGCTTATGTATGCGTTTTTTTGCACATGCGTTTTTTTTTTACCATTAGTTTAGACAATGGAATTTAGGGGTTTGGGTTAGAGTTAGGGTTAGTTAAGGGGGTTTAGGGTTAGGGTTAGGGTTAGGGTCAGGGTTAGGGTTAGGATCAGGGTATGGTTTGGTTAAGGGTTAGGGTTAGGGTCAGGGTTAGGGTCAGGGTTAGGGTCAGGGTATGGTTTGGTTAAGGGTTAGGGTTAGGGTCAGGGTCAGGGCTAGGGTTAGGGTTAGGGTCAGGGTTAGGGTTAGGGTCAGGGTTAGGGTTAGTAAAGTCATGGTTTGGGTTAGTGTGAGGGGCCACCTAATGTTGGAAAAAAACGCAAACGCGGTAAAAACTCACTAAAAATGCATACAAACGCATAAAAACGCTGCGTTTTTTTCATGCATGCTCATAAAAATGCTTGAAAAAAACGCAGCAGTTGTATGCTTTTGTATGCGTTTTTTCAATGCGTTTTTTTGCGGGAAAAACGCGCTGCAAAAAAAAGCAAGTGTGAAACTAGCCTAAGTGTGAGCGATTTTGCCTGCTAAATACTTTTAGGAGATTACAAGTAATGTGTAGACACTGTGAGAATCATGTGGGAATAGTGGATGAGGGCAGGTATATCTCGCCCAGATTCCTTTCCTATGTGGCCTAGTCTGGTCAGTATCGCACCGGCTTGCTAATGAATAATGGGAGGTGGATATAAAAGGATGCCAGGTAGTTGTGTGAGGGTCTCAGCCTGGGAACACAGAGAGCCTGTCTGTGTGAGAGACACACGTGAGTGAAAGCAGTGCCCACTGCAACTGTGGTTTGGCTGGACGGGAGAAGCCCGCCAGTTGGTAGTTAGGTTGTCCATTGTTTAGTTAGTGCCGGACAGGCAAGGATTTGTTTTATGTTTTATTTCCTTTTGCATTGCTTTCACCGTTAATAAACCTGACCCAGGGTCAGTTACACCCGTATCCCAGCTCTGCGCCTGAGTTTCATGCTGAACGCATGTGACCTTTGACCCCAGCAAAGGCGATCCCGGAGTGTTTTATCACATTGTGGTGGAGAACGTGGGCATCACGTTGCAAGCATGAGCATGGAGGACGTGGTGAAAGCGCTGGTACAGTCCACCGCCGTCCAGCAAGAAGCTAATCGGGTGATGATGGCCCAGCTGAAGGAGTTGGTGGACATGACAGCTACCGATCGTTCGCTTCTCCAGCAGGTGGCGCAGGGCCTGGCAAGCTTACCTGAGGTTAACCTGGAAGCAGAGTCGAGAGTGATTCACGTGAGTCGGTACTGGCAGAAGATGAAGACCGAAGATGACGTCGAGGCATACCTGACCACGTTTGAACGGACGGCGGTGCGAGAAAAATGGCCGAAGGCACGATGGGCCGGCCGGATTGCCCCGTTTCTTTCCGGTGAGGCCCAAAAGGCGTATTATGACTTGGAACCTGAAGCTGCGCAGGACTTTGACAAATTGAAAGCCGAGATCTTAGCCCGGCTGGGAGTGACGACCGCTGTCCATGCACAGAGAGTGCATCAATGGACTTATCAGCCGGATAAACCACCGCGGTCACAGATGTTCGACCTGATCCACGTGACGAAGAAGTGGCTACAACCCGAGGTGTTGACAGCGCCAGAGATAATCCAGAGAGTCGTCATGGACAAGTACCTGAGAGCTCTACCGCCAGCCCTGAGGAAGTGGGTAAGCCATGTAAATCCTACGACGGCAGATCAACTGGTGGATCTGGTTGAACGTTACTCCGTGGCGGAAGGACTCCGAGACGATGCTACCCCACCTCGTTCTTCATCATCTCCACGTGGAACCGGTAAGACTGTTCCAGGGAGTAGGGGAGATGGAAAAATCCCTAAGACAGTGGGGGAGGAAAACGGGACTGCCCGCACTGCGAGGCCGAAAGTAACGAACTATGGTCTAAGCAAGGGGCCCGTTAGGTGTTTCCGCTGCCAAGAGATGGGACATATTGCTGCGAACTGTCCAGTCACTACTGAACCCATGCAGTGCGACGTCACAGACTCTAAAAACCGCATGTCTATGGTTGCACGGGTAGTGAGTGTGAATGCCGGTCAAAAGGATGTGGAAAAACACTTGTGTGATTTAACTGTTGATGGCAAAAATATGGTGGCATTGTTAGACTCGGGAAGTGTGGTGACTCTGGTGAAGTCCAGTCTGGTGTCAGCCCCGACTGGACCATCAGACAAATTTTCTGTAACGTGTGTGCATGGAGATACCTGTTCGTACCTCATCACGGTCATATGCATTACTACTTCCTATGGGTCTGTGCAACATAAAGTGGGACTCGTCCCGGCGTTATTGCATGATGTTATCCTGGGCCGGGATTTTCCCCACTTCTGGCAATTGTGGGAGAATCAGTTGATGCCCTCGGGTAATAGTGTACATGATTCTTCTCCCAGGGCACGTGGGGGTCTTGAACCCCTGGAAGATGTCTCCCCGGAAGACTCGGGGGAAGAGTCTGCGGGAAATTACCTGCAGTTCCCGTTTTCAGTCATGGCGGGTGATACGGAGGAGACCGGGGAAGAGGAGGAGGCCGACAGCCGTCTACCTCCCCGTTTGCCGGATTTAGAATTTCAGAAAGATGACTTCCAAAGCGAGCAAATAAAGGATCCTACCCTTTCTCAGGCTAGGACAAATGTAAAAGTGATAAATGGGGTACCCGTAGAACCTGGCTCTAGGCTGGCATATCCTTACATGGTTCTGGAGAATGATTTACTCTATCAGATAGAGAAAAAGGGGGAAGATACGGTGCAACTATTAGTCGTGCCAAAACCCTACCGGCGGCAGGTGCTGGACCTGGCCCACGGACATGTGATGGGAGGTCACCTGGGAGTCCAGAAAACCACCGAAAGGATATTACACTGTTTTGTTTGGCCAGGCATGCATCACGATATTCGTGGATATTGTGAGTCTTGTCCTGACTGTCAAGCCTCTGCACCTAAGCCCCGGTTCTGTAGCCCTTTGGTACCCCTACCTATTATTGAAGTCCCGTTTGAGAGGATTGGGATGGATTTAGTTGGGCCCCTTCCACGGTCTGCACGTGGACACCAACATATCCTGGTCATCTTGGATTATGCCACTCGTTACCCGGAGGCCATCCCTTTGCGTAACACGGCCACCAAGACGATTGCCAAGGAACTGGTGCATGTGTTTAGTCGGGTCGGTATACCAAAACAGATACTCACCGACCAGGGGACCCCCTTTATGTCCAGGGTAATGAAGGAGCTCTGCCGATTGTTACAAATCGAACCGTTACGCACATCCGTGTATCACCCTCAAACAGACGGGTTGGTCGAACGGTTCAATAAAACTCTGAAGCAGATGCTGAGAAAGGTGATAGACAAGGATGGGAAGAACTGGGACTATTTACTTCCGTATTTGCTTTTTGCCATCAGGGAAGTACCCCAGTCTTCCACGGGATTCTCGCCTTTCGAGTTATTGTACGCCCGACGTCCTCGCGGACTGTTAGACGTTGCAAAAGAAACCTGGGAGGGTCAGGTCACACCATTTAAAACAGTGATAGATCACGTCACACAAATGCAGGACTGTATTGCGGCTGTTATGCCTATCGTCAAAGAACACATGATACAGGCTCAAGGAGCCCAAAAAAGAATCTATGATAGGGGAGCCAAGATCCGTACGTTTGCACCCGGAGAAAGGGTGTTGATCCTGGTCCCCACGGTGGACAGTAAGTTCCTGGCAAAGTGGCAGGGCCCCTTTGAGATTAAGGAAAGAGTTGGTGAAGTAAACTACAAAGTATACCAGGCAGGTAAACGAAAACCTGAACAGATTTATCATGTAAATCTGATAAAACCCTGGAAAGATCGGTCTGCCTTGTCAGCGGAGCTGGCCCGTCCCGTCTGCTCGCATACCGTACCGGAGGTACGGGTTGCAGAGACTCTCTCGGAGCGGCAAAAGACTGAGGTCAGGCAGTTTCTACTTCACAACCAAAAGTTTTTCTCAGAAAAACCCGGGCAGACTACGCTAATGAAACATGACATTGTAACGGAACCTGGTGTCACAGTTCACGTAAAGCCCTACCGAATCCCGGAAGCGCGCCGTGAAGCCGTTTCCCGAGAAGTGAAGGCAATGTTAGAGTTAGGTGTCATTGAGGAATCGCACAGTGCTTGGTCCAGCCCGATTGTGCTAATTCCTAAACCGGACGGCACCATCCAGTTCTGCAATGACTTCAGGAAACTGAATGCGGTCTCAAAATTTGATGCCTACCCTATGCCCCGGGTCGACGAGTTAATAGATCGGTTAGGAAAAGCCCGGTATATTACGACCCTAGACCTAACAAAGGGGTATTGGCAGATCCCTCTGGCGGAGGCTGCCAGAGAAAAGACAGCATTTGCTACCCCAGAGGGTCTATTTCAGTATGTGTATATGCCGTTTGGACTGCACGGAGCACCGGTGACCTTCCAGAGACTGATGGATCGAGTCCTGAGGCCACATAGGCAGTACGCTTCGGCCTATTTGGACGACATTGTCATTTACAGCTTGGACTGGGAGACTCATCTCCAGAAAGTACAAGCTGTGATTGACGACCTGTGGGAGGCAGGTCTAACCGCGAACCCTAAGAAATGTCACATCGGGCTAGAAGAAGCCCGGTATTTGGGGTATGTAATTGGGAGGGGTGTTGTTAAACCCCAGGTTGATAAGATTCAGGCGGTTCAGGACTGGCCACAACCTGTCAACAAGAAGCAGGTGCAAGCCTTCCTGGGGATCGCCGGCTATTATCGCCGGTTCATACCCAATTTTGCAGCCATCGCTACCCCCCTGACGGATCTTACAAAAGGGAAAGACTCCGTCATGATTAAATGGAGTTTAGCAGCTGAAGAAGCCTTCCATAGCCTAAAACGGGCACTTTGCTCTCAGCCCGTACTGGTGACTCCGGACTTCCGCAGCGAGTTTGTGGTACAAACGGATGCCTCTGATACCGGTATCGGGGCCGTACTCTCACAAGTGAGGGACGGAGTGGAACACCCAGTCCTCTATCTCAGCAGGAAGCTGAATAAACATGAGCAAAGGTATGCAATCGTAGAAAAAGAGTGCCTCGCCATTAAGTGGGCTCTAGAGGCCCTCAAATATTACCTGGTGGGCCGAAAGTTCAGGCTGATCACTGACCATGTCCCTCTCAAGTGGATGCACTTGAACAAGGAACGGAATAGCCGGGTGACCCGGTGGTTCCTTGCCCTGCAGGCCTACACTTTTACGGTGGAGCACCGCCCAGGGGTACAGATGGGAAATGCAGATGCTCTGTCCCGAGTGCACTGTTTGGCGGGTGTCATTACTCGACCGGAGTGGTCTGAGCAGAGGGGGGGATATGTGAGAATCATGTGGGAATAGTGGATGAGGGCAGGTATATCTCGCCCAGATTCCTTTCCTATGTGGCCTAGTCTGGTCAGTATCACACCGGCTTGCTAATGAATAATGGGAGGTGGATATAAAAGGATGCCAGGTAGTTGTGTGAGGGTCTCAGCCTGGGAACACAGAGAGCCTGTCTGTGTGAGAGACACACGTGAGTGAAAGCAGTGCCCACTGCAACTGTGGTTTGGCTGGACGGGAGAAGCCCGCCAGTTGGTAGTTAGGTTGTCCATTGTTTAGTTAGTGCCGGACAGGCAAGGATTTGTTTTATGTTTTATTTCCTTTTGCATTGCTTTCACCATTAATAAACCTGACCCAGGGTCAGTTACACCCGTATCCCAGCTCTGCGCCTGAGTTTCATGCTGAACGCACGTGACCTTTGACCCCAGCAAAGGCGATCCCGGAGTGTTTTATCACAACACTTATATGTCTAAAATGGTCTTGAAAATGAAACCTAGAAGTGTAAATACTAGTGATGAGCGCGCGAGCTCTCTACTGCACGATACTCGATCAATTATCCCAGTTATTCAAGTGTCATGCTTGAGCCCCCGCCCACATGTTTTGTGGCTGTTAGACAGCCAATAAACATGATTAGAGATATAATTTCATGTCAATTGTTTGCATCCATTAAAAGAAATGTCATTTTTAGGGCTACATATTTTCTTTTCTCTATTAAAATGGTGGTACACAAAGAGGCCTAGGCCATTGGCCAGGTGACACTGTACCTGCTGCGGGAGCACAACAAACACACTCATCCACGAGACCTAGCTTCCTGTCCCACTTTACATCGGGGAGCTGGACTTAACTCTTGATGCCATAATGGAACAATTGGTTGGTTGGATGGCAGATAATGCTTACCGCACCCTGTCTTCCACACTGTCCAGTCTCACTAGCCAAGAGTCTGGACCACATAATCCTCACCCTGATCCTCCTACCTTTCACCCACCACAGTGAGTCCCAGGAGACAAGTGATCCCACACTCAGAAATGTAAAGTGCTCCTTAGAGTGTCCATTTATAGATTCTGGCCTCTCGCCCTGAACTTTTCAAGAGGGACATGAGGAGATCATGTGGGTTGGACACTGCATACATCTGCAGCGTCTAACTCACAGCCAGGGATAAAAGAAGATGACGGTGTGGAACGGCAATTAGTGTCTTAAGAGGTAGATGATGATGAGACACAGGTGCCAACAAGTGATATGAAAAAGTCAGGAAGACCAGAGTGTGGAACTAGAAGACGCGGTGGTGGACGATGAAGTCACTGACCTAACCTGGTAAGGTGCCATGCATGGCAAGTGGAATCTGCAGCACTGCAACAGGCAGGGAAAGGGAGTGGGGTGGCCAGAGGGAGAAGGTGGATAACTATTCAAAAGAGCACCCACATAGAACAAGTTCCCAGACTTAGGTGTCCCCAGTCTGATGCTTTTTTAAAGGGAACCTGTCAGCAGTTTTGGCTGATATAAGATGCGGCCATCACTTTTCAGGGCTTATACATAGCATTTTATAATGCTGTAAATAAGCCCCCAACCGGACCTGGAAGAGAAGAAAAAGAACTTTCATTATAGTCACCCGTGGGGCGGTCCGGTCCGATGGGTGTTGCTAGTCTTGATCGGGCGCCTCCCATCTTCTTACAATCGCCATCCTCTTGCTTGCTTATTGTGGATGACGCTACCCTACATCATCCACACAGGCTCCCCAGCATGGCGCTCCTGCGCAGGCGTACTTCTCTGCCCTGTTGAGGGCAGAGCAAAGTACTGCAGTACGCAGGTTTCGGAAAAGGTTAAAGAGCCCTGGCACTTATGTACTGTAGTTCTTTGCTCTGCCCTCAACAGGGCAGAGAAGTACAACTGCACAGGAGCGCGATGCCGGGGAGCCTGTATGGATTATGCAGGGTTGCGTAATAACAGATCACACAGTGACTGAATATTACCACATACAAGGAGAAATACCGCCATGATCAATTCTATTATGGAAACAATTAATTGATTTTAAACTTAGGGCCCCGTCACACGTAGTGACTCACCAGCGATCCTGACAACGATATGAACTTGTCATGATCGCTGGTGTGTCGCTACATGATCGCTAGTGAGCTGCCAAACAGGCAGCTTCACCAGCGATCAGCACCAGAGACGACGAGCGCGTGCGTCGCTGTGTACCTTAGTTACAAGTACGCGCGGCGCTTAGAAACCCGCTTTTTACCTTGGTTACCAGCTCCAGCTCGCTGATTGCTGGTCTCCCGCCTGCCACACGCAGCGATGCGTGCTGGCCAGCAGGAGACCAACAATCAAAAAAATGTCCAGGGCTTTCTACAACGATCAGCGATACCCGGCAGGGGGGCCAGTCGCTGATAGGTGTCACACACAGCGATCTCGCTGGTGAGATCTCTGTTGCGTCACAAAACTTGTGTGACGGGGGCTTTACCTTTGCAGTCTTCTCTTCTGTTCAGCAGGGGGGCTTCAAGCTCTTGCGTGCTTATCACACACTGAAACTGAGCCACTCACACTGCCATTTCCGGACACAGCAGTTGGATTGATCTTTAGGGAAAAAAATGCAGAATATTAGATAGATAGATAGATAGATAGATAGATAGATAGATAGATAGATAGATAGATAGATAGAAATCCAGAGAAATTGGAGGCAGCACACCATTTGTAGTGAAAAAAAAAAGAGCTATTTAATTAGGCCAAAATGCGACGTTTCGGTCCAAACAACAGGAACCTTTATCAAGCCTTGAGAAATGCTCTTGTTGTTTGGACCGAAACGTCGCCTTTTAGCCTTATTAAATAGCTCTATTTTTTCCACTACAAAAGGTGTGCTGCCTCCAATTCATCTGGATTTCTATAATTGAGGTTTGGTATTTGCTTGGGGGGGCTCTGCACCCGGACTCTTTCTTTGTGCTGCTCTAATGTTCTTCTTTTTAGATAGATAGATAGATTTTAGCATGGAATGCAAGCAGATTCCACCCTGAAATATGCTCCATCATTGTCCCCTTCTTGTAGTAATATGCCCCATCATTGTCCACTTCTTTTAGTAATGTCCCATAATGATCCCCTCCATGTAGAAATGTCCCATCATGATCCCCTTCATATAGAAATGCGCCCCATCCTGATCACCTTCATGTAGAAATGTAGAAATTGCCCATTCCACCACTTCCATCATTTCCTCCCCCCTATCACCCCATCATTGCCCTTTCTACCATGATTGTCCTTTCCACTACCACCATCATTGCCTTTTCCCCACCACCCCATCATTTCCCATTCCACCACCTCCATCATTTCCTCCTCACCATCCCATTATTGTCATTTCGATCACCACCATCATTGCCCTCTCCATCACCCCCATCATTTCCTTCTCCCCCACCACCCCATCATTGCCTTCTCCCCCCACCCCAATAATTGCCCTCTCCATCACCCCCATCATTGCCTTCTCCATCACTCCCTTCATTGCCTTTTCCATCACTCCCATCATACTCAACATTGCCTTCTCCATCACTCTCATCATTGCCCTCTCCCCCACTACCCCCATCATTGCCTTCTCCATCACTCCCATCATTGCCCTCCCCACCACTCCCATCACTCCCATCATTGCCTTCTCCATCACTCCAATCATCCCCTTCGCCATCCCTCCCATCATCCCCATCATTGCCTTCTCCATCACTCCAATCTTCCCCATCATCCCCTTAGCCATCCCTCCCTCCCATCCTCCCCATCATTGCCTTTTCATCCCTCCCATCATTGCCTTCTCCATCACTCCCATCATGCCCATCATTGCCTTCTCCATCCCTCCCATCATCCCCATCCTTGCCTTTTCCATCACTCCCATCATCCCCATCATTGCCTTCTCCATCCCTCCCATCATCCCCATCATTGCCTTTTCCATCACTCCCATCATCCCCATCATTGCCTTTTCCATCATCCCCATCATTGCCTTTTCCATCACTCAAAATCATTGCCTTCTCCATCCCTCACATCATTGCCTTCTCCATCACTCCCATCATCCCCATCATTGCCTTCTCCATCTCTCCCATCATCCCCATCATTGCCTTTTCCATCACTCACATCATTGCCCTCCCCCATCACCATCATCCCCTTCTCCATCTCTCCCATCATCCCCATCATTGCCTTTTCCATCACTCCCATCATCCCCATCATTGCCTTTTTTTATTATTATTATTATTATTTAGTTATAAAGCACCATTGTTTTCATGGTGCTGCACATGAGAAGGGGTTACATACAATTTACAGATATCACTTACAGTAAACAAACTAACAATGACAGACTGATACAGAGGGAAGAGAGGACCCTGCCCTTGCAGGCTTACATTCTACAGGATGGTGGGGAAGGACACAGTAGGTTGGGGGATTGCAGCAGCTCCAATGATGATGAGGCCTGGTTGCTCCAGTAGTGGTGAGGAGGCAGCGGTATTCATTGCAGGCTGTTAGCTTTCCTGAAGAGATGGGTTTTTCAGGTTCCGTCTGAAGGATCTGAGTGTGGTTGATAGTCGGACGTGTTGGGGCAAGGAATTCCAGAGGATGGGGGATGTTCTGGAGAAATCTTGGAGGCGGTTGGGTGAGGAGCGAATAAGTGTGGAGAGAAGGAGGTCTTAGGAGGACCGGATATTACGTGAGGGAAGATATCGGGAGATTAGTTCAGAGATATATTGAGGAGACAGGTGATAGATGGTCTTGTAGGTCAGTATTAGTAATTTGAATTGGATACGGTAAGGGAATGGGAGCCAGTGAAGAGATCTGCAGAGGGGAGAAGCGGAGGATGTTATGATTGAGTCACCGTAGGAGGCAAAAATAGTAATGCTAGCTAAGTCCAGAAAACCAGAGAAGTTGGCAGCTATCGGATTGCAGACCCCTGAACCTATCAACACAACTAGCAGTAGCCGTGGGGGGCTCCTACGATGCCCTAGGCCCCTCGATCACAGCCGGAGGACTACATAGCCTAAAGACAGAAAGGGGAAATCTAAACTGCCCCAGAGCAGACCCCAAAGCAAAAGGCAGCCCCCCACATATAATGACGGTGAAGCAAGAAGAAAGAACAAAACACAGACAGAAAGATAGACTGAGCAAAGATGGGGCCCACGCTAGCTTAGATAGGAAAGGACAGGAAGGCTGCTGTCTGCAATCCGTGAAAAGCCCTATGAAAATAAGAGCCAACCAACTGACAGTAAAAAAGGCCCTGAAGATGCTAGGCTTCAAAAAAGCTATGTCAGTACTCAGGAATATTCTGAAGACAGAGCAACAGGCAAAAGGAGATTCAGCTAACCCCAGCAGGGAATGGCAGAATCCAGAAAAGCAAGGAAAACAAAACACTAATGCAAAAAGGCAAAGCAGAAATCTTAGCTTTAGATGAGCAGGAATCAGACTGGTTTCCTAGAAGTCCACAGAGAAATCACCCGCAGGCCAGAAGGGCGTCGGCAGCCTTATATCCAGTCATCAACTCCACTCAGCCAGTCATCATCATCAGCCCCAGGTGTTTGACAATCAGGCTCACTACCTTTCTTCACCAGAAGAGGGAGTTCCTCGGGCCTCAGTAGTGAAGGGGAAAATGAACTCACAACAGTACCTCCCCCTTGAGGAGGGGTCACCGAACCCTCAACCACGCCACCAGGGCGATCAGGGTGAGCCCGATGAAAGGCACGCACCAATCTTTTGGCATGAATATCAGAGGCAGAGACCCAGGAATTATCCTCCTGACCATAACCCTTCCACTTAACCAAATACTGGAGTCTCCGTCTAGCCAGACGGGAATCCAGTACTTTCTCTACCTCATATTCCATGTTACCTTCAACCAATACAGGGTCTGGAGGTGCAACCCCCGGAACAACAGGTTCAACAAACCTCTTCAACAAAGATTTATGGAACACATTATGGATTTTAAATGTGACAGGAAGAGCCAAACGAAAAGAGACCGGATTAATAATCTCCAAAATCTTGTAAGGTCCAATAAATCTAGGCTTAAACTTAGGAGAAGCCACCTTCATAGCAATATTTTTTGATGATAACCACACCATATCACCAACCTTAAATTGGGGACCAATGGTCCTATGTCGGTTGGAAAACCGCTGGGCCTTTTCCTGGGAGAGAGATAACTTATCCACCACTTGGTCCCAGATCTGGTGCATTCTCTCCACCACAGTGTCAACCCCTGGGCAGGCAGAGGGCTCCACCTACCCTGAAGAAAATCGAGGATGAAACCCAAAGTTACAAAAAAAAGGAGACATCAAAGTGGCAGAACTAGCTCTATTATTTAAAGCAAATTCGGCCAAGGGCAAAAATGAAACCCAATCATCCTGATCAGCAGAAATAAAACATCTCAAATATGACTCCAAGGTCTGGTTTGTTCTCTCTGTCTGCCCATTGGTCTGAGGGTGAAAAGCAGAGGAGAAGGACAACTGAATTCCCAGCTTGGAACAGAAAGTTCTCCAAAATCTAGACACAAACTGGACTCCTCTGTCAGATACAATGTTCTCATAATTCCCGTGCAAGCGAACCACCTGTTGTAAAAACAGGGGCACCAATTCAGAGGAAGACGGCAACTTAGGGAGTGGTACAAGATGAACCATCTTAGAGAACCTATCACAAATCACCCAAATAACAGTCATCCTTTGAGAGACAGGCATATCAGAGATGAAATCCATTGAAATATGGGTCCATGGCCTCTTGGGGACAGGCAAAGGCATCAACAACCCACTAGAGTGAGAACACGATTTAGACCGGGAGCACGTCCCACAGGACTGCACAAAATTCCTGACATCACGAGACAAGGAGGGCCACCAAAAAGACCGACTCACCAGATCTCTAGTACCAAAAATACCTGGATGACCAGCCAAAGCAGAGCAATGAACTTCAGACATCACTCTCTTCTTCCACTGGTCAGGAACATACAACTTTCCACTGGGACAACGCTCAGGTTTGTCCTCCTGGAACTCTTCCAGAGCATGTCTCAAATCGGGCGAGATGGCAGAAAGAACTACCCCTTCGCCTAAGATGGTAGCAGGCTTGGTCACCACAGGAGAATCAGCAAAGAAGCTCCTAGAGAGGGCGTCAGCCTTGACATTCTTAGTTCCAGGAAGAAAAGAAACCACAAAATCAAAACGTCTAAAAAACAAGGCCCACCTAGCCTGTCTAGGGTTCAAGCGCTTAGCCGACTCTAGGTAAATCAAATTCTTGTGGTCAGTGAGGACCACGACTTGATGCTTAGCTCCCTCCAACCAATGTCTCCACTCCTCAAATGCCCATTTCATGGCTAACAGTTCCCGATTCCCCACATCATAGTTACGTTCAGATGGAGAGAACTTTCGGGAAAAGAAAGCACAGGGATTCATTTTAGACGTTACAGGATCCTTTTGGGAAAAAACAGCTCCTGCACCAATCTCAGAAGCATCCACCTCTACCTGGAACGGAAGTGAGACATCAGGTTGCCGCAAAACCGGGGCGGAGGTGAATCTTCGCTTCAGCTCCTGAAAGGAAGAAACAGCCTCCGGAGACCAATTTAACACATCAGCACCCTTCTTAGTCAAATCAGTCAATGGCTTGGCAATACTAGAAAATTTTGCTATAAATTTCTGATAAAAATTAGCAAAACCCAAAAACTTCTGGAGGGCCTTCAAAGAAGTGGGCTGAACCCAATCGTAAATGGCCTGTACCTTGGCCGGGTCCATTTCAATAGTTGACGGAGACAAAATAAATCCCAAAAAAGAAATCCTCTGTACCCCAAAAAGGCATTTAGATCCTTTGACATACAGGGAATTCTCCCTCAAGATCCGGAACACAGTCCGAATATGTTCCACATGAGAATCCCAATCCTTGGAGAAGATCAAAATATCATCCAGATAGATAATCAAAAATTTATCGACAAAATCTCGGAAAATATCGTTCATGAAGCACTGGAAGACAGAAGGGGCATTAGTGAGCCCAAAAGGCATCACCAGGTACTCAAAATGTCCCTCCGGAGTATTAAACGCCGTCTTCCATTCATCCCCATGCTTAATGCGAATAAGATTATACGCCCCCCTGAGGTCAAGCTTGGTAAACCAGCAAGCACCTTTAACTCTGGAGAATAGATCAGAAATCAGGCGTAACGGATACTGATATTTAACAGTAATTTTGTTGAGAGCACGATAATCAATACAAGGTCTTAATAATCCATCCTTTTTGGCTACAAAAAAAAAAACCGGCACCTAAGGGTGACGAGGATGGTCTAATATGACCCTTCTCCAACGCCTCCTTAATATAGGATCGCATAGCCTCGTGCTCGGGTACAGATAAATTGAAGAGCCGACCCTTGGGAAATTTACACCCCGGGCTCAGTTCAATAGCACAGTCATAACTCCTATGAGGAGGCAGACGCAGACTCATTCTCACAAAATACATCATAAAAGTCCGCCAAATAATCAGGAACATCATGCGACTGAGGAGAGGTGGATAACACCGGAGCCTCACTAAAGGCACACCGACAACCCCAACTCACCACAGACACAGATTTCCAATCCAAAACTGGATTATGAATTTGTAACCAGGGAAACCCCAGAACAATAGTATCATGCAGATTATGTAACACCAAAAACCTGCAATTTTCTTGATGGTCTGGGGCGACCCGCATTACCACCTGGGTCCAAAACTGAGGTTTATTTTTAGCCAAAGGAGTAGCATCAATCCCCCTCAAAGGGATAGGCGTCTGCAGAGGTGTCATCGGAAATCCACAACGTTTAGCAAAATCCAAGTCCATTAGGTTTAGAGCTGCTCCCGAATCCACAAAAGCCTTGGCAGAAAATGTGGACAGGGAGCAGATCAGAGTAATAGCCAGAAGAAACTTAGGTTGAACACCACCAACAGAAAAAATGTGTGTGCAAAGCGTTTCTCGCGTTTAGGACAGACAGAAATAATATGCAAGGCATCTCCACAGAAAAAACACAACTTATTACGCCTTCTGAACTCCTGACGCTGCTCTCTGGAAAAAACTCTATCACATTGCATAGGTTCAGACATCTGTTCAACAGGTGGCAACACCTCTCGTGCAGCTCTGCGTTCGCGTAAACGCCGATCAACCTGAATAGCTAAAGACATAGAATCGTCAAGACCAGAGGGAACAGGAAATCCCACCATAGTATCTTTTACGGCTTCTGACAACCCCTTCCGAAAGAGAGCAGCCAAGGCACTATCATTCCAGGTAGTAAGTACCGCCCACTTTTGGAACTTTTGACAGTACAACTCTGCAGAATCACGACCCTGGTTCAATGCCAGCAGGGTCTTTTCAGCCTGATCAATGGCATTAGGTTCGTCATACAACAACCCCAAGGCCTGAAAAAATGCGTTCACATTAGTCAGAATAGGATCATCTGGTTTCAAAGAAAACGCCCAATCCTGGGGATCGCCACGCAGCAAAGAGATGACAATTTTAACCTGCTGCGCGGAGCTCCCTGACGAGTTAGGCTTCAAGGCAAAAAATAATTTACAATTATTTTTGAAATTCAAAAATATAGACCGATCCCCAAAAAATACATCAGGTGTAGGAATCTTTGGTTCAGCAGCATGTGAATGAGCAAGGTAGGCAGAAATTCCCCGCACTTCCGCAGCGAGCTGCTCCACACGATCAGACAATTGCTTTAT
The DNA here is from genome assembly GCF_039654945.1 of Dendrobates tinctorius. Taxonomy (NCBI): domain Eukaryota; kingdom Metazoa; phylum Chordata; class Amphibia; order Anura; family Dendrobatidae; genus Dendrobates; species Dendrobates tinctorius. The sequence goes on from NW_027361716.1 coordinate 18,909,763, forward strand.
CTCCATTGAGAGAAAAAAAGAAATTCCCCCTACGGCCTCAGAAATATAGAGGAAAAAATATACACACTTTTTTTTTTTTTTTTTATACAATTCTTTCCTGCTATTGAGTACCCTAGAATCTGCGGTATGGCGGGTGATTCTGTTATGATTGAGTCACCGTAGGAGGCAAAAATAGTAATGCTAGCTAAGTCCAGAAAACCAGAGAAGTTGGCAGCTATTGGATTGCAGACCCCTGAACCTATCAACACAACTAGCAGTAGCCGTGGGGGGCTCCTACGATGCCCTAGGCCCCTCGATCACAGCCGGAGGACTACATAAAGACAGAAAGGGGAAATCTAAACTGCCACAGAGCAGACCCCAAAGCAAAAGGCAGCCCCCCACATATAATGACGGTGAAGCAAGAAGAAAGAACAAAACACAGACAGAAAGATAGACTGAGCAAAGATGGGGCCCACGCTAGCTTAGATAGGAAAGGACAGGAAGGCTGCTGTCTGCAATCCGTGAAAAGCCCTATGAAAATAAGAGCCAACCAACTGACAGTAAAAAAGGCCCTGAAGACGCTAGGCTTCAAAAAAGCTATGTCAGTACTCAGGAATATTCTGAAGACAGAGCAACAGGCAAAAGGAGATTCAGCTAACCCCAGCAGGGAATGGCAGAATCCAGAAAAGCAAGGAAAACAAAACACTAATGCAAAAAGGCAAAGCAGAAATCTTAGCTTTAGATGAGCAGGAATCAGACTGGTTTCCTAGAAGTCCACAGAGAAATCACCCGCAGGCCAGAAGGGCGTCGGCAGCCTTATATCCAGTCATCAACTCCACTCAGCCAGACATCATCATCAGCCCCAGGTGTTTGACAATCAGGCTCACTACCTTTCTTCACCAGAAGAGGGAGTTCCTCGGGCCTCAGTAGTGAAGGGGAAAATGAACTCACAACAGGAGGAGTAGCGAGGAGAGAGATGAATTAGTCGGGCAGCAGAGTTAAGGCTGGACTAGAGAGGTGCGAGGGAATTAGCAGGGAGGCCACAGAAAAGGATGTTGCCATAGTCAAGGCGGGAGATGATGAGGGCATGCACAAGCATTTTAGTAGATTGAGGGTTGAGGAAGAGACAGATTCTGGAAATATTTTTGAGCTGGAGGCGACAGGAGGTGGAGAGCTTGGATGTGCAGTTTGAAGGACAGGGCAGAGTCAAGGGTTACTCCGAGGCAGCGGACCTCCGGTACGGGGGAAATGCGTGATATCATCAGTTGTTATGGATAGGTCGGGTAAGGAAGATCTGTGAGATGGGGGAAAGATGATCAGTTCAGCTTTGTCCACATTGAGTTTAAGGGAGCAGGAGGAGAAGAAGGAGGATATGGCTGATAGACACTCTGGGATTCTGGAGAGCAGAGAGGTGACGTCTGGGCCAGAGAGGTAGATCTGAGTATCATCGGCATAAAGGTAGTACTGGAATCCGTGGGACTTTATGAGTTGCCCCAGTACAAGTGTATAGATTGGGAAGAGTAGGGGTCCTAGAAATGAGCCTTGGGGGACTCCAACAAAGAGAGGGTGAGATGAGGAGGTAGTGTGGGAGTGGGAGACGCTGAAAGTGATGTCGGAAAGGTATGAGGAGATCCAGGACAGGGCGAGGTCTTTGATGCCAAAGGAGGAGAGGATCTGAAGTAGGAGGCAGTGGTCAACTGTGTCAAAAGCAGAGGACAGGTCTAGAAGGAGGAGTATAGAGTATTGTCCGTTAGCTTTGGCTGTAAGTAGGTTGCCAGTAATTTTGGTCAGGGCTGTCTCAGTGGAATGATGGGGATGGAAACCAGATTGTAGATTGTCAAAGAGCATGTTGGATGAGAGGTGGGAGGAAAGTTCAGCGTGAACGTGCTGTTCCAGAGTTTGGAAGCGAATGGGAGCAGCGATATTACGCGATAGCTGGACATAGCTGTTGGGTCGAGGGTTGGCTTTTTAAGGATAGGCGTGATTGTGGCATGTTTGAAAGCAGAAGGGAAGGTACCAGAAGTTAATGATGCGTTTAAGAGGTAGGTGTTAGGAGCGGTGGAACGCACTAAATAAAATTATAAATAAAGTACGTTCACCGCTCGGGGTCCACGGTGCGGTAGATGGTAAGACCGCTGCTAGGTGGTGGCAGAGGTATCTGGCGGTAGAGTGCACAGGGTTAAGACTTCATCCGAGAACACTGAACAAGCTCTGTTGCACTCACAGAGCACATGAACAGATAAGGCTGCAGCGAGCTCTGTTTCACTCACAGAGCTGCAAGCGTACGCAAGCTCTGTTACACACACAGAGCTGCAAGCATTCACAAGCTCTGTTACACACACAGAGTTGCAAGCATACACGAGTGCAACAACGCTGAGTCTGTTTGAATGTCACAGGAGCTCAGCGACACAGACGCGGTATCTGGTCACAGGAGCGGCCCTAGCTGACGGCACCAACTCCGTCTAGACCTACCGTGTACGTCTGGGAAATAGGGCGTTGCAAGTGCAAACGCACCTAGAGCTGCTACTGCAGGGCGGCGTTAACTAAGCCGCTGTAGAAACGCTGCTGTCAAGCAGGCGCAAGCTGACGCTAGCTGCTGAGCGCTGGAGTAATGGCGCACTGGCACTAGTACTGGCTCTAACTCAAACTCTCACACATTCGTAATAACCAAGGAATGGGGGTTTCAAATGAGTCATTCACCAGTCCATGCATCCATCAACAAACATACAGCAGCAAGTATGACTATACTAGCGCATGGCGGAACAGCCATGCACGCTTTTTATAGCGTACGGGACCTGCCGGAAATCTCCAGAACTCCAATAGGAGCCAATAGGATTCAGAGCAGGACCTGAGCACCTGACTCCCGAACTCCAATAGGAGCTCGTCCTGTGAGCATGCTCAGAAGCTGGCACAAAGGACTTAGCCTCTGGAGATAAATGTGGGGACCTGGGTTTCTGCATAGGTATGGCAGAACTCAGATTCCTAACAGTAGGTTAGGGATGGGATAAGAGTGGTGGTGATGTTGGGGAGGAGGTGGGATGGGATAGGGTCAAGTGCACAAGTGGTGAGGTGTGATTTGGAGAGAAGATGAGCAAGCTTCTCTTCAGTGATGTTGGATAAGGAGATTATGGGGTTTAGGCATTGGTTTGGTATACAGAGGGGTTGTGGTGGTTGAGCAATAAAGACTTGCCGTATTTGGTCTATCTTGTTTTTGAAGTGTGTGGCAAAGTCCTCGGCAGAGATTAGGGAAGTCAGAGGGGGCAGTGGTGGGCGGAGGAGGGAGTTAAAAGTATTGAACAACTGTTTGGGGTTGTGGGATAAGGAAGATACAAGGGAAGTAAAGTAGGCCTGTTTAGCAGAGGTGATGGCAGATTTGAATGCAAGTGTTGCATGTTTGAGTGCAATAAAGTAGTCTTGCGAATGCGTTTTCTTCCAGCGCCGTTCTGCAATTCTGGATGCTTGCACTCTGTTATGCATAACAGGGGTGAACTAGTCAATGGCTGATGCAAGAGTGGCATTGTAGAAACTAGTGTCATGGAGTGAAGATATGAAGTACAGTGGTAGAATAGAGTCAGAGAGTGTGTGGGTGTCTAGATGTGCAAGGTTTCTGCAGGGGTGCGCATGTTGCTGGACATGGGTGACAGGTGAGGAGGACAGGGATGAAAAAGTGAGTAGATGGTGGTCAGACAGAGGGAGAGGGGAGGTTGTGAGGTTAGATAAGGAGCAGAGATGGGTGTTAGGGGCTTGCGGAATGCTCCGAATAATAAAGATGGTATAAGGTGCGTTCACAGCCAGGGGTCCACCATGCAGAGATGGTAAACTGCTGCTCGGTGGTAATGGCGGCGAACTAAGTGAACACCGGCGGGATATCCGCTGACCCAGTGTGCACAGGAGCGAACTCTGTTACCTCACAGAGCCGCTAAAACAACTGCCTGAGCCTGTTTATACTCACAGAGCACGGCTGGGCGAGCACTAGCTAACAGTCACAGAACTCTGCCCTAGAGACACAGGACTAGAGTCTCTCTAGACCACTAGCGCTCAGCGCCGCAGCTGCGGTGCCAGCAAGAGAACAGAATAATATTAATTGCACCGAGTGTGCACTGCACCGCTCCGGCGGACGCCACTAACCACCCAGAGCAGGGAGGAAAGCGCTTAAGTAGCGCACGGCGCCGCAGTAAGGAACGCTGCTGTTCGTGCGGTGCAGAGGTGCTGTGACGTCTGCCTGCGGGTCTGGGCTGCAGCCAGGCAACACCCCGAGAAACACTGATACCCTTTACCCCTATACAGGGATCTGGATTTATAGCAGAGCCCAGGAGGCGCTGTCTGAATAGGAGCAGTGACCAGAGCAGGACGGTCGCCAGAAAGGTGTTCCAATACGGGACACAAACGTGGAGATATGCAAGTCTAAACCAGTCGGACAGCAATGGTACAACAACGGTAGACAGAAACAGAGTCAGATTCAGGCCGAGAGTCATAAACCAGGAGAGTAGCAGAGGTACAGAATCGTTAGGCAGAGGCAGAGTCAGATTCAGGCCGAAAGTCATAAACCAGAAGAGTAGCAGAGGTACAGAATCGTTAGGCAGAAGGAGAGTCAGAAGTCCAGGTCAAAGTCAGAGTCAGTCAGAAAGTAATTCACACAGTAACACACGGGGGGAACCAAGAATATATCCGGCGGCTTGCAAGACCAGTCCCAAGGTATTTCAGGGATCAGGTCACCCCTCATAGGTTCCTGAACTGATGATGTCATCAGTACCGCCCCCAGGACCAGGCCAGATGGAGATGCAGTAACCTCTTGATGACTGACAGAGGGGCGGAGCCTGCGTCCACCAGATGCCTGCGCAGGTGCCCTTACTCTGTCAGCACCATAACTCCCGGGCGAGCCATAGCGCCTCCTAGTGACCACGACAGGAGCAGCAGACCCAGAATTTAACGGCGACGTGACAGACCGGCGCCTCCTAGAGGCTAAAGCCGGGACAGTAGGCTCTGAGCCTGACGTGACAGAACCACGGCCCCTTCCAGTGGCCGAGGCAGGAACAGCCGTCCCTGAGTCTGACGATAAAGTGGCGGTACGGCGCCTCCTAGTGGCCGCGACCGGAACAGCAGGCCCTAAGTCTGGCGGAAACGTGACAGGTGCCTTGTGCTGATGGCACTATATGATGCTAACGCTCGTGTGAAGGGCAGCATGCTCTGTGGCACATAGACTAAGTCACTACTGGCGCTGACTCTGACTCCGTAACCCCTATACCATACACAACCAAAGGGAGGGGATCATAATGAGTAAGTCACCAGTCTCATGCATCCATCTTCACACACACAATTACCCATAAGAGTTTATACTAGCGCATGGCCGAGCAGCCATGCAACTCTTTTATAGCGGCGTCCTTCCGGGTCCTTCCCAGTGGACCCGGAGCAGGAACGGGACCTGCGCATGTGACCTCTCTCACCTCCAATGAGAGGTTGTCCCACGGGCATGCTCAGTAGGCAAAAGACAGGACTTAGTCCCAGGAGCATCTGCTTGCTTCTGACTCAGGCATGGTGTTATAGAAGAGCCTGAAGGAGCATCCAGATGCCTAGCATTAGCCTGGGCAAGACACCAGGACCGATGTCTCTGCTGAGCAGGAATCTCTGCAGCCGCAGAGGAATGGGAGACCGCAGAGAACATGGCTCGAGATTCCCCCTTTGCAGTGGAGAAAACTCGATGCCTAACAACGGATGAAGACCAGGTCTAATGTGTGTCCATCTATGTGCATGGCTGAGGAGGACCACTGAATAAGTCCAAAAGATGATGTAAGGGACAGGAGTTTGGAGGCTGCCGACTGGTGTGTGTCAATGAGGATGTTGAAGTCACCCATGATGATGGTGGGAATGTCAGCAGAGAGAAAAGGGAAGGATCCAGGTGGAGAATTGGTCCATAAAGGCAGTGGTCGGGCCGAGAGGTCTGTATATGATGGCCACTTGAAGTTTGGAAGGAGAGTAGATGCGGACAGAGTGAACTTCAAAAGAGGGAAGGATAAGGGAGGGAAGAGGTGGGATTGGGTTGAAGGTGCAGTTGGAAGAAAGGAGAAGACCCACTCCTCCACCATGTCTGTTGCCAGGGCGAGGAGTGTGGGTGAAGTGTCCGCCGTAACCTATCGCAGCAGGGGAGGCAGTGTCGGAGGGTGTCAGCCATGTTTCGGTGAGGCCAAGGAAAGAAAATATACAAGAGGTAAAGAACTCGTGGATCACATGAAGTTTATTGCAGATGGAGCGGGCATTCCAAAGCGATCCAGAGAGTGGGAGCACGGTGGTGGGCGTCAAGGGCACGGATTTGAGGTGGGAAAGATTTTGGGTGTTTGTATTGGGTTTGGGGCGATAGAAGGGGGTAATAATGGGAGTTATGAGCTGTGGGGTCCAGGATTGGACAGAGCATGTGGGAGAAGGAGGGTGGGCGTCTTGTTTTGTGTTTATTAGAAGAGATCTGAGATTGAGGAGCAGGTCAGCGGAAGAGGTCAGGTGGGGCGGCAAGAGGGAAGGAGAGATTATTACTTGGTTAGAGGGTGTTGGGGTATGTGAATAGCAAATGAGAGTGAGGAGTTATTGAGCCAAAACTGTTAGAGCGTATGTCAGCATGATGAGAGTAGGTGTGGAGGAAGGAGAAAGAAATGTAGTATATTTACTAACAGTGGTAAGTTGTACCTTCTGGTCACTTCTGGCTCATATCTGGCATATTTCTGCTGTTATCCTTATAGAGACAGACCGAGGTCCAGGCAGACCTATGACTCTGAATTTATAACAAGCTAACAGCACATGAAACAGGCCAGGTGTGTTTGGGAGGGAAGTATAAAGTAGATATGACAGGCTCAAACCCCAACTTAGGTGCTCTGGGAAAAAACAAGACTAAAGTATAGGAGTAACCCCGGCACACTAATAACATGAAAGTAAAGTCTTCTCAACGACAGTCTTTAATTGTTGTGATTTTATTGATTGTGAAAAAAAAGGGTGGTGTTACAATCCAAAAAAGGGTGGTGTTACAATCCAACGTTTCAGCTCTACATCTCGAGCTTTCATCAGGGATATGACTACAATATATACAATAAAAGAACAAAAATCAATAAATAAACTTTATAAAGTATTATAAAACCAAAAATCTAGTGATAGGTGATACATAAGGTGGGGACAGTGTCAAACATCCTTTGTGAAGGTGTGTATGGATCTATAATGATGTGAGGCCAGTGAGTATGTATTGTGGTGTGATACGGTGAACATGTGAGAGGTTGAAAAGAGGAATAGAGTGAAGGTGTAAGGAGTTGAAAAGCATGAATGTGTAGGTAGTGTTGAGAAAGGGCATTAGGGGACAGTGAAGTGGAGTGGGAATAAAGGTGAGGTCATCTAAGGAGGCAGTGTGTAAGGGGTGCTCTTGGAAATGTTAAGGCATAAGGTATAAATACCTAGATCCTTGGTTTTGAGGTGTGTGTATAAGTGGTATAGGTTTGCCTTTGTAATCCAGCTGCTGGAACGGTACCTATAGTAACCACTGAAAAAGGGTATAGGTTAAGGAATAGCAAGGTATATAGAAAGAAAAGATATAAAAGAAAGTTTTAGGGGTCACATACCGATGTGTAGGGTCAGCACGTGACTCCCGTCCTAAGGACAAAAAAAGCAGGTCAATAAGCTGAGATGGAGAAAGGAAACCCAGTCTATGAAGACTGTAGGGCACCATTACCTTGTGTCCTAAATCTAGTCAGGTGTGGAGGAGGCCGGAAGTGCATGTGGCTTAGTGCAGTGATGTTAAATACTGTCAAGCACTTCCTGATTGGGTGGGGAAGGGGCGGGAATGGGGGGGAAGGGCCATCGCCATCTTAGCGAGGTCAAAAATGTCTGAATGAATGTACTGAGCATGTGCAGGGCGGGGATAGAGAATGAGCATGTTTTGACTTGACAGGAAGTGATGGTGGCAGTCGCCATCTTGGTAAGGTAAAAAAATGTCAGAATGAATGTACTGAGCATGTGCAGGGCGGGGATAGAGAATGAACATGTTTTGACTTGACAGGAAGTGATGTTGGCAGTCGCCATCTTGGTGAGGTCAAAATTGTCAGAATGAATGTACTGAGCAGGTGCGAGCCATCCAGGAAGTGAAGTAAAAAAGGGAGGGTTGTGAGGAAATGTCACATGCATACAGGCGGCCATTTTAATGGTGGGACTGTGCTGAATTCATGCACGGTGATAATTTCAGTGCTGGTTGTGCCTATCAGGTTTCAGAGAAACTTCCTTTTCCTGCCTAAAAACAAAGAAAGGTAATTAGAGCAAGGTTTACATACAAAGAGTAAAATGGCGTTCATATTAACACACTTATGTCAGAAATATCTCCTATAAACCAAAAAACGTTGTGTAGGAAAAGAACTTATTTGGTAGTGATTTTAAACTCCTGATGAAAAACAAAACTAATTCACTATGAAGTGGAATTTAGAAGGGATTAATAATACATTTCAGATTCTCTATTGAGACCGTGTGGATGGAGGGTATTTAGGTGATATATCCAATACGCTTCACGCTCTTTGAGCGTTTGGATTCTATTACCCCCTCGTCTGGGTACAGGGATTTGTTCGATAACCTGAAATTTCAGTTGGCTTACAGAGTGTCTATTTTCCACAAAATGGGCAGGAATTGGTAAAAGTGTGTTCTCACACCGGATGGTTGATTTATGTTTGGAAATGCGGTCTTTCACATGCTGGGTGGTTTCCCCAACGTATCCTAGGCCGCATGGGCATTTGATTAAATAGACGACAAAATTTGAGTTGCAGGTAAAATAGCCATTGATCTTGTACCGTTTGCCAGACCTCGGATGGGTGAATGAATCGCCTTTACTAACATTCGTGCATTGTGCGCAACCCAAACAAGGGAAGGTTCCGTTGCGCACCGTGCTAAATGTCTTCTGCCTGAATGTCTTGAAGTGGGAGCCCACGTCGGCTCTAACCAAAGTGTTTTTTAGGTTCTGAGCCCGCTTATGGCAGATGAGAGGAGGATTTTGGAAATTTTCAATCCCCGGGTAAGCCTTTTCTAGTAGGGGCCAGTGTTCAAGGACTGCTTTTTTGATCAGAGGAGAGAACGGGTGATAGGTGTTGATGAACTTAACCCTATTCTCTACATCACAGTCACGTTGGGTAATTCTGGTTTGTTGTTCAGCATTAAATTTGGGGTATCCTCTTGTTTGAAACTTTTCAGTCATCTCGTCATGTCTCATTTGCCTGATATCAGGTTTTGAGACTATGCGGTCAATTCTGTCATGTTGGGATTTAGGTAGAGCTATCTTCACGTGTCTTGGGTGACAACTGGACCAGTGTAGTAGACTATTACGGTCTGTAGGTTTGACGTAAAGGTCACTTGTAAGGGTGCCAGAGTCAGTTTTAGAGATCATGGTGTCAAGGAAACTGACAGACTGTGTGTTGGAATGTGAGGTAAAGGTTAGGTTCGGTATACTCTGGTTGAGGTCATGTACAAAATCTGTGAGGCTATTGGTGTCACCTGTCCATACACAAAAGATGTCGTCTATGTATCTGAGCCAGGTAAGAGCAGGTTTTCTATATAGATGATGTGTGTAGACAAAGTCAGCCTCAAATTTACACATGAAGATGTTAGCGTACGGGGGGGCTACATTCGACCCCATCGCGGTACCCCGTGCCTGGAGGTAGAATTGGTCCTCAAAGAGGAAATAGTTGTTGTTGAGGACCAATTTGAGTGTATCGGTACAGAACAATTTCTGGGGTTCGCTAAGAGAGGATTGTAAATCTAGGAACCATCTGACAGCCTCGATGCCAAGATCGTGATCTATACTAGTATATAGGCTGTTGACGTCTAGGCTGGCTAATAAACAAAAGGAAGGAATGTCATGGAGGGTTCTAACGTGGTTCAGAAAATCACCGGTGTCTTTGAGATAAGATGGAATTTTTGGTACTAGTGGAGTGAGGATCTTTTCCAAGGTTATTGACAGGGGTGAGAGGATAGAGTCGGTAGATGCCACTATGGGTCTACCGGGGGGCTTTTCCAAATTTTTATGTATTTTGGGGAGTATATAAATGACTGGAGTTATGGGACTTTGTTTGTGCAAATACTCTGCCAGTTTAGAATCAATTGTACCCAAATTTAAGTGGAAGTTGATCAAATTGTCTATCTTTCTCTCTATGGAGTAGATAGGATTCGTGGGGATGGGTCTGTATGTCGTGACGTCAGAGAGTTGTCTCTGGATTTCAGACAGATAGTATTTCTTATCCAGTACTACAATGGAGCCACCTTTATCAGCAGGCTTTATGACAATGTCCTTGTTGTTTTTAAGACTTTTCAGTGCTAATGATTCTTCTCTATTAAGGTTATGCTTAAGGTGGTATTTACCATGTTTGATTTCATCTATATACTTATCCACAGAAGCATTAACAAGTGAAATATACGTCTCGACAGGATGATAGAGGCGAGGTGGTTGAAACGTGCTCGGGATCTTGAGTCCGAGATCTTTGAGAATAAACGTCTCTTGGGTGCTGGTTCCCGAGGAGAAAGGTACCTGGTTGGTGTTTATGTCTCCGCCATCTTTGTCAAAATGTACCTTAAGTCTCAAAGAGCGGTAAAAACGATTTAACTCTTGGTGTACGAGGAACGGATCAAAGGAGGGAGTGGGACAGAATGAGAGGCCCCTCTGGAGAACTCGGATCTCGGCAGGTGAGAGACAATAGGTAGAGATGTTGAAGACAAGATTGTTCTTACCTGAGATCGAGTATTGGGACGTGTATCCCTCTGGGGGTCCTCGTCTGTTTTTTCTTCTTCCTCCTCGTCTGAAACTGTGTTTGGAGGTGCCGGGGGTTTCTTGCGCGGGTCGAAAAAAGACTTGGGCGGTTTCCCACCGCGTCCTCCTCTGCCGCCTCGTCCAACTTGACCACCATCCGAACCTGATGAGCCATATCGGTTTCTGTAGGGGGGACCATCTGGAAGTGTGGTATACCGCCATCTATAGACCTGGTTTTTGAGATAGTCGTCCTGGTCTCTCAGAAACTTGTTCTTTTTTCGTGTTTTCAGTTCATTGGTGTAGTCTTGTAGAGTTTTGTTGGCTCTTGCCTTAAGGCTAGCGAGATCTGTTGGAGAAAGAGTGTTAGTCAACTGATTTTCGATAGCAGCAACCTGATCTTTCACCTTCTGTATATTCTCCTGGAGAAATTTGATGGTCAACACCATTAAATCTATAGAGCACTTATTTAGAATATTTTCAAAAAGTTGACAATATTCCTCATTGTCACTGAAGAGGGTTGGTCGTAACGAGACCCTGAGTCCCCTCGGAATCCGCTGTGCCTTCGTGTATTGAGCTAAAGTATATGCATGCAATTCAAAAGATGAAAGTTTCTTCAATTCCTTTTCATAATCCCTCGATTTCACCTCACGGGTAGGGATATTCAGGAAATTGTCAGTTTCTCTGACCGTAGAAAGAATACTAGATCTTTCTTCTTCGTTGAAGGAGAAGACACCGAAGGAGGCCATGAAAAATTGCGAAAATATGGTTTAGAGGGGGAGACAACTGTCTAAAATAGATCAAATATAAAGTAGATATGACAGGCTCAAACCCCAACTTAGGTGCTCTGGGAAAAAACAAGACTAAAGTATAGGAGTAACCCCGGCACACTAATAACATGAAAGTAAAGTCTTCTCAACGACAGTCTTTAATTGTTGTGATTTTATTGATTGTGAAAAAAAAGGGTGGTGTTACAATCCAAAAAAGGGTGGTGTTACAATCCAACGTTTCAGCTCTACATCTCGAGCTTTCATCAGGGATATGACTACAATATATACAATAAAAGAACAAAAATCAATAAATAAACTTTATAAAGTATTATAAAACCAAAAATCTAGTGATAGGTGATACATAAGGTGGGGACAGTGTCAAACATCCTTTGTGAAGGTGTGTATGGATCTATAATGATGTGAGGCCAGTGAGTATGTATTGTGGTGTGATACGGTGAACATGTGAGAGGTTGAAAAGAGGAATAGAGTGAAGGTGTAAGGAGTTGAAAAGCATGAATGTGTAGGTAGTGTTGAGAAAGGGCATTAGGGGACAGTGAAGTGGAGTGGGAATAAAGGTGAGGTCATCTAAGGAGGCAGTGTGTAAGGGGTGCTCTTGGAAATGTTAAGGCATAAGGTATAAATACCTAGATCCTTGGTTTTGAGGTGTGTGTATAAGTGGTATAGGTTTGCCTTTGTAATCCAGCTGCTGGAACGGTACCTATAGTAACCACTGAAAAAGGGTATAGGTTAAGGAATAGCAAGGTATATAGAAAGAAAAGATATAAAAGAAAGTTTTAGGGGTCACATACCGATGTGTAGGGTCAGCACGTGACTCCCGTCCTAAGGACAAAAAAGCAGGTCAATAAGCTGAGATGGAGAAAGGAAACCCAGTCTATGAAGACTGTAGGGCACCATTACCTTGTGTCCTAAATCTAGTCAGGTGTGGAGGAGGCCGGAAGTGCATGTGGCTTAGTGCAGTGATGTTAAATACTGTCAAGCACTTCCTGATTGGGTGGGGAAGGGGCGGGAATGGGGGGGAAGGGCCATCGCCATCTTAGCGAGGTCAAAAATGTCTGAATGAATGTACTGAGCATGTGCAGGGCGGGGATAGAGAATGAGCATGTTTTGACTTGACAGGAAGTGATGGTGGCAGTCGCCATCTTGGTAAGGTAAAAAAATGTCAGAATGAATGTACTGAGCATGTGCAGGGCGGGGATAGAGAATGAACATGTTTTGACTTGACAGGAAGTGATGTTGGCAGTCGCCATCTTGGTGAGGTCAAAATTGTCAGAATGAATGTACTGAGCAGGTGCGAGCCATCCAGGAAGTGAAGTAAAAAAGGGAGGGTTGTGAGGAAATGTCACATGCATACAGGCGGCCATTTTAATGGTGGGACTGTGCTGAATTCATGCACGGTGATAATTTCAGTGCTGGTTGTGCCTATCAGGTTTCAGAGAAACTTCCTTTTCCTGCCTAAAAACAAAGAAAGGTAATTAGAGCAAGGTTTACATACAAAGAGTAAAATGGCGTTCATATTAACACACTTATGTCAGAAATATCTCCTATAAACCAAAAAACGTTGTGTAGGAAAAGAACTTATTTGGTAGTGATTTTAAACTCCTGATGAAAAACAAAACTAATTCACTATGAAGTGGAATTTAGAAGGGATTAATAATACATTTCAGATTCTCTATTGAGACCGTGTGGATGGAGGGTATTTAGGTGATATATCCAATACGCTTCACGCTCTTTGAGCGTTTGGATTCTATTACCCCCTCGTCTGGGTACAGGGATTTGTTCGATAACCTGAAATTTCAGTTGGCTTACAGAGTGTCTATTTTCCACAAAATGGGCAGGAATTGGTAAAAGTGTGTTCTCACACCGGATGGTTGATTTATGTTTGGAAATGCGGTCTTTCACATGCTGGGTGGTTACCCATATTTCTGCTGTTATCCTTATAGAGACAGACCGAGGTCCAGGCAGACCTATGACTCTGAATTTATAACAAGCTAACAGCACATGAAACAGGCCAGGTGTGTTTGGGAGGGAAGGGCAGCAGGGAGACTGGTTACAGACACAGGAGGAGAGAATTAGAAGTCAGAAGACAAAAATACAAAGGAGATAGATCCAAATGGACAGATAAGGCCAAATGTGTGTTAGCATCAAGGAAATAAGGTGAGAAAGCAGCCAGTGGACATACCAGTAATAGCAGAGAGATACAGGGTGATTCGGATCAGGAAAGATGGGTTATGGTATTGCAAAAGCTGGTGGACATACCAGTAATAGCCTTTTCCTTCACTCCCATCATTGCCTTCTCCATCACTCCCATCATCCCCTTCTCCATTCCTCCCATCATTCCCATCATTGCCTTCTCCATCACTCCCATCACTCCCATCATTGTCTTCTCCATCACTCCCATCATCCCCATCATTGCCTTTTCCATGACTCCCATCATTGCCCTCCCCATCACTCCCATCATCCCAATCATCCCCTTCTCCATCCAATGGCGGATCTTAATAGGGGCGGATGGGGCGGTCGCCCCGGGCCCAAGGTTTTTAGGGGGCCCAGGGCAGGGGCCAATCGGTCGGTCGGCATTGCATATGATCTGTCAGTCTGTCACTGTGTGAGCCGCTCAGCCGCCCGCCGCCGCCCAGTGGCGTAGGAACTTGGAAGGGGGGCGGCGGGCAGTCCCAGGCAGCACGTGTGTGGGGGCGGCGCAGCATGGCAGGAGGCAGAGCAGAAGTTCCTCCTCTCTCTGTGTGCTGTGGGCGGCCCGGCCGGGACTGAGAAGCGTGGAGGCGGCGGCGCCGACTGGCAGTGCACAGTGAGGAGGACTCGCTCAGCCCATGAGATTTTGGCAGCGGCTAGCGCAGGGCAGGTGGGTCACTGACACACTCACCGTCGGCGTCACCATTTGGGAGGACTGGAGGATGCTCTGCCTCTCCCCAGCCTCCCTCCCTGGCTGCTCCCTCCGCTCCAATCCAATGCATTATGCAATTTATGTGGCTGCCTCCAAATTGGAGGGAGCAGCCAGGGAGGCTGGGGAGAGGCAGAGCATGGAGGCAGCCACATAATGCATTGGAGGGAGGCTGGGGAGAGAGGCAGAGCATGGAGACCAGTAGCCGGCCAGGCCGGCGGTACCCCCTCCCAAGCGCGGCCATTTTATTCCTTTCCAGACCCCGCATCCGAGCTGGCCATTCACCGCCCCTAAATATCAGCATATGCAGTGTTTTTGTGAGAAGAGCCACAAAATGTGGACAGAAAATGTTTTCCTGGGAAGGGGGGTACAGGGGCCCAGGTTTTATGAACAGCCCCGGGCCCATAGGCCACTTAATCCGCCACTGTCTCCATCCCTCCCATCATCCCCATCATTGCCTTCTCCATCCCTCCCATCACTCTCATCATTGCCTTCTCCATCACTCCCATCATCCCTATCATTGCCTTTTCCATCACTCCCATCATTGCCTTCTCCGTCACTCCCATTATCCCCATCATCCCCTTCTCCATCCCTCCCATCATCCCCATCATTGCCTTCTCCATCACTCTCTTCACACACACACACACACACACACCCATCACACAAACACACACACACACCTCTCCGCTGCTCTGAGCTCTCAGGCGCTGGCAGCTTCCTCCCGCGCTTTCTCTCACTGGCACACAGCGGCGAGGAGCTGAATGATGATGTCATCCAGCCTGGATTTGGGGATCATCTGCCATTCTTCCTTGCAGATCCTCTCCAGTTCCATCAGGTTGGATGGTGAACGTTGGTGGACAGCCATTTTCAGGTCTCTCCAGAGATGCTCAATTGGGTTTAGGTCACGGCTCTGGCTGGGCCAACCAAAAATGGTCACAGAGTTGTTCTGAAGCCACTCCTTTTGTTATTTAAGCTGTGTACATAGGGTCATTGTCTTGTTGGAAGATGAACCTTTGGCCAAGTCTGAGGTCCAGAGAACTCTGGAAGAGGTTTTCATCCAGGATATCTCTGTATTTGGCCACATTCATGTTTCCTTCAATTGCAACCAAGTCGTCCTGTGCCTGCAGCTGAAAAACACCCCCATAGCATGATGCTGCCACCACCATGTTTCACTGCTGGGATTGTATTAGGCAGGTGATGAGCAGTGCCTGGATTTCTCCACACATACCGCTTAGAATTATCACCAAAAAGTTCTATCTTCGTCTCATCAGACCACAGAATCTTATTTCTCATTGTCTTTGAGTCCTTCATGTCTTTTTTAGCAAACTCAATGCAGACTTTCATATGTCTTGCACTAAGGAGAGGCTTCCGTCGAGTCACTCCGCCATAAAGACCCGACTGGTGAAGGGCTGCAGTGATAGTTGACTTTGTGGAACTTTCTCCCATCTCCCTCCTGCATCTGTGGAGCTCAGCCACAGTGATCTTGGGGTTCTTCTTTACCTCTCTCACCAAGACTGCAAAGAAACAAAGAGTGAAAAATTTAAAAGGGTCTGAATACTTTCCATACCCACTATATCACCCGTGCCCTGACCAAAGCAATAACTGGGAAGGTCCGCTTAACGACTGACACATGGGCAAGTACCGTACTTGTGACCAGGGACTCTTACATTTCCTTGACGGCACAGTGGGTGAACTTTGTGGAGAACGGGACTGAGTTGCATCCTGGGACAGCAATGTGCTACTGATGCCAAGGATTGAGGGCCCTAGTTCCATCAGGATTTCCTCCACCTACTACACCAGTTGCTGCACCCCCTCCTCCTCATCCTTAACATTCAAATTATCATCTTGGAACACGTCATCCATATTATTTGTAAGCTGGAAGCACTGCAGCACTTCCTCAGCAACAGGCTTTACTGAATCTAATTTGTTTAGGTGACAAACCACACACCACCATAGAGTTGTGGAATGGTATAACACACAGATCTGTGGTGCTTGATGAAGAACCTACAGCCAGGTATGGTGATGTGTGATAATGGCCAAAACCTGGTAGCGGCTCTGCAGTTTGGCAAGCTCGCACACGTACCATGACTGGCCCACACACTCAACTTAGTGGTTCTGCGGTTTCTGAAAATATACCAGATTTGCCTAAGCTACTTGTGAAGGTACACTGGCTGCATGTGCGCCCATTTCAATAGGTCAGTTACAGCTGACTCTGGTCTGTTAGTGCTGCAGAAACACTTGCAAGTCCCAGCTCATTAACTGGTGTGTGACATGACCACGTGCTGGAACTCCACATTACATATGTTGGCAAGGTTTTGTGACCAGCAGAGGGTAGTAGTTGAATATCAGCTACAACATGCCTGTCTGTATTCAGGTCAGCCTCCACACATAACAATCAATGAGTGGGCATGGATGTCTGTCATCTGTGAGGTTCAGCAAAACTTTTAGGAATCAACCAAGATGGTGGAAATGACACCATAATCAGCATAACCATAACAGCTTCTGTGTCTACACAAACACTTGCTGCTCACAATTAAAGAGGAAACTTTGCATGTGGACAAGGTGGAGATAGGAAGAAAGTACATAGTGTGGTACCACCATTCCCAGCCTAATCTCATCTTCTTGGTGTGTGTTGGGAGAAAATGATAAGTAGGCTGAGGAGAAGGAGGAGCAGGAGATGGTTGCCTGCGCTGCAGAAGGTACTATCCACACCAGCTTCATCACATCTGTTCAGAGTGGATGGGCTGAAGAGGAGGAGGAGAGATGAGATGGAGAGTCATCCTCCTGGTGGGGAGAGGAAAGTCTTGCCTGTTTGTGATGGCTGCCTTTATGTTCCGTTGCCTTTCCCGTGACCCTTGCGTTATATGCATTTTGGCCGACACTTATTACCGGTTGTTTTCCCTTCTTGACCAATGCTACAAGGAGAACTTTCCATCTGTCCTTCCTGCAGTGGAGAGGGAAAGTAAAATGGTGCAATACCAAATGGCCCTAGTCCAACAGAGGAAGGGGAATACTATTAAAGGTCTGAAACAGTTTCAGTAGACCCTCCCAGTGCACAGGCCCAGGAAGTCTGACAAGGAGGGAAAAGTTTTATAAGATGGTGAAGGAGTACCTAACCCACTGTACCTTCATCATCCGTGATTCTTTTGTACTGTACAACTATTGGGTATCCAAGCTGAACACGTAGCATGAACTGTCCCTTTTTGTCTTGGAGGTGCTGACCTGCCCTGCCGCTAGCGTTTTGTCAGAGCAGGTATTTAGTGCTGCGGGGGGTATTATAACTGATTGGTGCATCTGACTGTCAACTGAAAATGCTGACAGCCTGACTCTTATCAAAATGAACAAGGTCTTGATTGGCCCAGACTTTTCAATCCCACCAGATGATGGCAGCAGAACATAAAGCCAATTAAAATGTTTCTTTTTTTTCTGGTATATTCCCAAGCATGCCTTCCTGCACAAAAAAGGGTATACGGTTCATGTGTTCTTCTTTATCTTGTCCTCCTTTTCCTCCACCATATCAACATCATCAAGCGGCCCTCACTCAAAATTTTTATAGGTTCATCAGGCGGTCCTCACTCAAAATATTTAGAAGAGTCATCAGTCTGCCCTCAAGTTGGATGAGCCTGCCAGAACTGTCTCACAGCTTAACGTGTATGGGGCACCCCGACTTTTCCCCAACAGATGATGGTAGGAGAAGGATCGGATCTGTTGAATTTCAGCCGCCAATCCTTTTGTTATCCCTGGTTATAAGCCACTGCCAGAGCAGTCTAGCAACAGCTCTTTCATTGAGAACACAAGAGAGCTCGGCCAAGAAAATAATTTCTGTCTGTCAAGGAGTTGGTAGAGATAGGTGTTGGCCAAATGATCGCTATCTAATGTGTATGGGAGCCTCTGCATTCACAATAAATCTGTTGTAAGTGAATTTACCTTTTAAAGTGGTACCGCTTTATAGATTATTTTGTGTATTTCCATGCACAGCAAAACAGGGTCTGAAGTGAAGGATGCCAGTCTATGGGCAAAAGTGTTAGACTATGTGCCCACGTTGCAGAAATGCTGCAGAATTGTCCGCAGCATTTCCGCAATTCCCCGCCGTGGGTAAAACGCATGTGGAATTCGCATGCATTTTCCCGCAGAACACAAGCGTTTTGCAAGCGTTTTTAGCTTGCAGAATGCTAGCGCTTTTCCAAGCGATTTGAAGCATCGCTTGGAAAAGTGATTAACAGGTTGGTCACACTTGTCAAGCATAGTGCTTGACAAGTGTGACCAACTTTTTACCATTGATGCTGCCTATGCAGCATCAATAGTTTAAGATAGAATGTTAAACATAATTTAAAAAAAAATAGAGATATACTTACCCTCTGTCGGCTCCCGGAGTCCTCCTGGTCCTCATCGGCGCTGCCGGCAACTTCCGCTCCAAGGGATGCATTGCATGTCATCAGAGGTCATTCGCGCAATGCATCCCTAGGAACGGAAGTCGCTGGCAGCGCCGATGAGGGCCGGGAGGACTCCAGGGGCCGACAGAGGCTAAGTATATACCTATTTTTTATTTTAAATCTATTTTTTACAGGAATATGGTACCCAGGGCATGGAGGATAGTCTCCTCTCCTCCCGACCCTGGGTACCATCCATACATGAAGCGCTCACTTTATGCATGGTGGGCATAGCCACATGTGTAAAGTGAGCGATTTAATGCAATCCTCTGTCGGTGGAATTGCTGCGATTCCGCAGAATTAATGGACATGCTGCGGATTTTACCGCTATGCGATTCTGCAGCGGAAAAATTCGCAGCATTGGCACAGCAACTGCGGAATCCCATAGGATTGCATGGGAATGCGTTTTGTTAGCGTTTCTAGGGGGTTTCCGCAGCGGCCAAAACACGGCGGAAATGTTTCAAAAACGCAATGTGGGCACACAGCCTTACTGTATAACAGACTTTCCTACTTTCTGGGTGTGAGAAAGTATTACAGCACCAGTTACATAGCATCATGGTCAGCATCCCAGTCCTCCTGCCAGCCACATCGCCTCTACCTGGGGGCAGAATGCATTAACTCTAATCTGTGATATCACCTGTTGTCAGCGATAGATTCTGTGTTGTCTTCAGCCGTAATCCTGCCTGTGATTATAAGAAATGCTCTCTACTGAAGTGCCACTGTTATGAGGCTCTGTGGTCAGAGTGAAAGCTGCAGGATTGCATAATTTATTTTATATCTATATATATAGGAACATATATATAGACATAGGAAATTAAAATAAAAATCTTTAAATATGTTTAACATAAAAATAAACTTGATTTAATTGGGGGGGTTATTTTCTCTTGATGTATTTGCTTTAGCTCATTGCATCCAATCGAGTGCGCAGGAATGGTATACAAGAGTAGACGTGTAACTAAGGCCATGAGATCACATGGGGTCTTCCAACAGGCTGGACATTCTATAATTTCTTTGTGACTTCGTACATTTTAACTGTTTGTTGTAGTCTTTCTCTTTACTCCATAATAGTTACCTGGCTTGAAATGTATTTTTTCTTTTACAAATGAAATTCAGGGTGCATTCAAATGACCGTATAAATAGGACCGAGATGGAACCGCAATGCATGAAGTGGCAGGCGGGTCTCCCAACCCAAACTTGACAACGTTCTAGAAATATATGAAGCTTTCACGCTCATGTTGGGAGACCCGCCAGACATTTCATATATGGCGGTCCTATCTTGGTCGTGTTTATATGATCGTCTGGATACGCCCTTACACTAAGTAATGAATGGGTTTTCATTTTGCACCATAAATTCTGTTGAAAATACATTGCCACTCCTTGAAGTTATGCAATGGGACCATGTGGCCCTTAGGTGTAAAGGGTTGTGTTCCCTCAGCATTCACCGTGGCATCTTTACATATTTCTATTGTCATTCCCTTTTGGGCAGTGATGCTGGCAGCACAGGAGTGATGAAATCCAGGGCCATACTATTAGCAAGCATTTTTGAGTTAATGCTGTGGGCACAGGGCATGGTGACACTAGTAGTTCGTCAACACTAACACAATCGGCAATTTAAAATGACTCCCTCCCCCCCTTGGCTTTTAGGCTGAATACCAGGTATTTGTATGGGCTTTCTGTTCCTGTCTACCCACAATACTGAGCCTATTATATAGTAGGAATGAGTAAAGTCACCAGATTCTATCAAGCTGATGGTTCACCTTCCATATCATTCTCCAGTGCAGGTCGGCTGGTCTCCACATGTAGCTTGTAGGCTGATTCAGATGGTGTGTGGAGCAATTCTTGGTTCCTTTCCAGCATTTGCGGCATTGCTACATTTTCCCTTGCATTGCTACAAGGTGTGTATCATGAAGAAACTACTTCTGTCAGGAGTGGTAATACTAGACTGACATTACATTCCCACGTGTAAGACTGAGAAATGAGTCACCTGTTGATGAAGGAAAACAAAA
Organism: Dendrobates tinctorius; assembly: GCF_039654945.1. NCBI lineage: Eukaryota > Metazoa > Chordata > Amphibia > Anura > Dendrobatidae > Dendrobates > Dendrobates tinctorius. The sequence goes on from NW_027361716.1 coordinate 18,930,612, forward strand.
TGCTTATATAATTCTGCCTGTCACCATCAGAAATATTCCCACAATGCCTTTCCAGGAGGGGTCAGCATATGTAATGTGAATATGTGCCCCAATTATCCACTCGGGCAATTATCAGAGGTGACAGCCAAGCTTACACTTACAAAACCCTGAATGTGCTGTGCTTTCCCTACTTGTCAGCTGTTCTTACTTTCTAAGTTTCAGTTTGATTTTTTTATATCATTTTTTTCCCACATGGAAAGTGAGGAAACTTTGTAAATCGCTTTATCATGGTATTTGACTTCATTCCTATGAAGAAATATCATGTAAGTGGCTTCCAAACTGCTGATTTTCCACAGGATATTTGCTTTGCTTTTTGTTTTTCAGCTGCAGTGATATCAAAGTGTACTCATTTAGAGTACTGATGATGGCGGTGAGGGGGTCAGCATCTATGTTTTACTAACTCTGGCGATAAGTTGCTGCAGGAGATTGTTCTGATAAGTACAGAAATTAGAGAAGGACTCAGGTGCTGACCAGTAGTGTAGCTACCGGGGTGGGGAGGCATAGGGGGCGGTCTCCCTAGGCCCCGCGCTCTGAGGGACCCACCCGAAGCTACACTACTTTAACTGTATCGGCATGTGCAGGCATATGGGGAGTGCATATGGGGAGTGCATTATACTGTATAGAGGCCTATGGGGAGTGCATTATAATATATAGAGGCCTATGAGGAGTGCATTATACTACAATATATAGAGGTCTTTGGGGAATACATTATACTAGAAGGACCTATGAGAAGCGCATTATACTATATAGAGCCCTATGGAGAGTGCATTATACTATGTAGAGGCCCATTGGGAGTGCATTATACTATATGGAGAACTATGAGAAGTGCATTATACTATATGTAGGTATATAGAGAGCGCATTATACTGTATATAGGCCTTTGGGGAGTGCATTATACTATATTGAGGCCTATTGGGAGTGCATTATACTATATTAAGGTCTATGGGGAGTGCATTATACAATATAGAGGCCTATGAGGAGTGCATTATGCTGTATGGAGGCCTATGGGGAGTGCATTATACTACAGTATATAGAGGCCTTTGGGGAATGTATTATACTATAGAGACCTATGTGAAGCGCATTATACTATATACAGCCATGCGGGGAGTGCATTATACTATTTTGAGGCCCATGGGGAGTGCATTATACTCTATGTAGGCATATGGAGAGTGCATTATACTATATAGAGGCCTATGGCAAATGCATTATACCATATGGAGGCTATGGAGAGTGCATTATACTACATGTAGACCTATATGAAAGCATTATACTATATATAGAGGACTATGGGGAGAGTATTTTAATATATGAAGGCCTATGGGGTGTGCATTATACTATATAGAGGCCCATAGGTAGTGTATTTTACTGTATGGAGACCTATGGGGAGTGCATTATAATATATGAAGGCCTATGGCAAATGAATTATACCAGGGGTCCTCAAACTTTTGGAACAGGGGGCCAGTTCACAGTCCCTCAAACCATTGGAGCGCCGGAAAATAGTTTAAAAAAAAAACTATGAACAAATTCCTATGCACACTGCACATATCGTATTTTAAAGCAAAAAAAAAAAACAGGAACAGATAATATATTTAAAATGAAGAACAAGTAAAGTTAAATCAACAAACTTAACGGTATTTCAGTGGGAACTATGGGCCTGCTTTTGGCTAATGAGGTGGTCAATGTCCGGTTCCATATTTGTCACTGCTAGTCGTAACAAGTGAAGCAATTGTTCTCTTTCTTGATATCATGGTTTCCTAGGGATTCCAAATTGCTATTAGTAAAATTCCAATATATATATACAGCGCTACAAAAACAATATACCAGCAATAAAATTACCCACACAGAGACATACAGACTGCACTGCCCATCAATGTAGACTGATCACTGCCCATCAATGCAGCCTGATCAGTGCCCATCAATGCAGACTGATAAGTGCCCATCAATGCAGTCTGATCAGTGCCCATCAATGCAGCCTGATCAGTGCCCATCAATGCAGTCTGATCAGTGCCCATCAATGCAGTCTGATCAGTGCCCATCAATGCAGCCTGATCAGTGCCCATCAATGCAGTCTGATCACTGCCCATCAATGCAGCCTAATCAGTGCCCATCATTGCAGCCTGATCACTGCCCATCAATGCAGCCTGATCAGTGCCCATCAATGCAGTCTGATCACTGCCCATCAATGCAGCCTAATCAGTGCCCATCAATGCAGCCTGATCACTGCCCATCAATGCAGCCTGATCAGTGCCCATCAATGCAGACTGATCACTGCCCATCAATGTAGCCTGATCAGTGCCCATCAATGCAGTCTGATCAGTGCCAATCAATGCGTAAGACCCTCATTTATTAGTCAGGGATGGACACCTATTGTTTCCACCTCTCTGGAGGAGTGAGCATTACACAGAAAGCTCAGGAATATCAATAGGAACTTTTAAAGCGGACACAAAATGTATTACTAAGTCCCAAATATAAAATACTAAAGTTCTACCCTAGAGATTTTGGGATAACATCACGTTTGGAAACAGTGATGTAGCTATTAGGGGGTGCCAAAGCCCTGGTTTCTGAGGGTCACAGATAACTTTTAAGGAAAAATCATTACTGTCGTTATCATAACGATACAACCCCTGTCACTACTACCTCCCCTGGTACAATCCCTGTCCTATGTCCACAGAGTTCCCCTCTGGTCATTGCGCATTAGTCAGGGTTTTGGTGAGTTAACCGTTAAAATGTGTTTTTTTTTAAATTTTGGGAATGTTTTTCTTGAGTGCGCTGTTCCCCTCTGGTCACACATTTTAAGGCAATGTTTCCAAAATAAGTCAAGAATGTCATGTAACATTATGAAAATGTATTGTAACCTACATGTAAGTCTAAAATCTGAATACAACTCCCCATAATTTGAAATGTTTCAGTGAGAACCTGACATGTGGAGACCTTGGCCATTCTTCTCTGAACATTTTACCTAGGCAGCTAAACCTCCAAGGTTATTATAAGTGCAGTAAAGCATTATCATACAGGCAGGAGCATTAGGCCATGTTCACACGCTGCTTTTTTGCTACTTTTTGCAGCAGTGTTTTATGTAAATTAAAAACTGTGAGATTTCAGAAATCTCATGTTTTTTTTTCCTGACTAAATGCAGCGTCTTTTTTTTATTCTGCAGCATGTCACTTCTTTCAGCATTTTTTGCAGTGTCTTTTCACGTTCTGTTACAGTATACTGTTCTGTACTTTGTTGTATCTTCTATTATAATGTGTTACTCTTACCTCACTCATTGAATTGTAAATTTACCAGATGAAGGGGCCTGGTTGCTTCGGCTATGGGTTAGTCAAAGAAGGTATCACTTCTAGAACACTTTTTTGTATAAAGGTATTTACAAACATCTTGTATATTGATGCATAGCATTCTATTTTTGCAGATATCGATGCTTCACTCTGTATTTGCTCCTGATCTACCAGTTAATTACTGAATTATTTGGATTTCCACTCTGTGCAAGAAATTTGCTGGGATCAATCGACCAGGAAGGTAAAAAAAGAGATTTTAATTAAAATCAGTGTACTTAGAGTGGGTGCAAAGGAAACAGTAGCCCCTGACCTTGCTTCCTGATGAAGTCCAAATGCCCCTCTGCCACATGAAAAACACCAATATTATAGCAGGTGAGGGAGACCCTAACACACTATGTATTGACACTTTATGCCACTATTACACAATCCTGATTTTGCATTGGACCAGTGTTCTCTCTATGCCTTAGCAGCTGCTGAACTGAGGGTTAGAGAGTTTAGGAATGGTTCAAAGGCGGGTGACCATTAGTGGCCCAGCAAGTATTAGGTACCTGTCCAATTCTAATTAACAGTTCTTGTGCACTGTCATAGAGGAAGATTAAAATCCATAAGACATCTTCAGGAAGAAGAGATATCACTCCCTCACTTTGGACATAAGGGGAAAATGGAAAATTATGTATTCGTAGGAAGTGAGGAATCATAGAATCATAGAATCGCAGAGTTGGAAGGGACCTCCTGGGCCATCTGGTCCAACCCCCTGCTCAAAGCAGGATTCGCTAAATAATCCCAGTCAGATGTCTGTCCAGCCTCTGTTTGAAGACTTCCATTGAAGGAGAACTCACCACTTCTCATGGCAGCTTGTTCCATTCATTGATCACTCTAACTGTCAAAAAGTTTTTTCTAATATCTAATCTGTGTCTCCTCCCATTCAGTTTCATCCCATTGCTTCTAGTCTTTCCTTGTGCAAATGAGAATAAAGTTGATCCTTCTACAATGTGACAGCCCTTTAGATATTTGTAGACAGCTATTAAGTCTCCTCTCAGTCTTCTCTTTTGCAAACTAAACATTCCCAAATCCTGCAACCTTTCCTCATAAGACAGGGTTTGCAGACCGGTCACCATTCTGGTCGCTCTTTTCTGAACTTGCTCCAGTTTGTTGATGTCTTTTTTAAAATGTGGTGCCCAAAACTGGACACAATTTTCCAGATGAGGTCTGACCAAAGAGGAGTAGAGGGAAATAATGACTTCACGTGATCTAGACTGTATGCTTCTGTTAATACATCCTAGAATTGCATTTGCCTTTTTTGCTGCTGCATCACACTGTTGACTCATACTCAGTCTGTGATCTATTAGTATACCCAAGTCTTTTTCACATGTGCTGTTGCTTAGCCCTATTCCTCCCATTCTGTATATGCTTTTTTCATTTTTATTGCCCAGATGTAGTACTTTGCATTTTTCCCTGTTAAAAACCATTCTGTTAGTTGCTGCCCACTTCTCCAGTTTATTTATATCTTTTTGAATCCTCTCTCTCTCTTCTCTAGTATTAGCTATCCCTCCTAGCTTTGTGTCATCAGCAAATTTAATCAGTTTACCCTCAATTCCTTCATCTAAATCGTTGATAAAGATGTTGAACAATACAGGGCCCAGGACAGAGCCCTGTGGTGCCCCACTTGAGACATTCTTCCAGCTGGATGTGCAGCCATTTACGACCACTCTTTGGGTCCGATCACTAAGCCAGTTATGAATCCACCTAACAGTTGCCTTGTCCATTCCATACTTAGTCATTTTTTCAATAAGGATTGTATGAGATTCTTTGTCAAATGCTTTGCTGAAGTCAAGATATACTATATCTACAGCATTTCCTTGATCCACCCAATCAGTGATTCCATCATAGAAGGAAATTAAGTTAGTCTGACATGACTTATTAGTTACAAACCCATGCTGACTCTGTTTAATCACTTCATTCTTATCCAGGTGCTGACATACATGTTGTTTGATAATTTGCTCAAAGATCTTTCCTGGTATAGAAGTCAGACTCACCGGCCTATAGTTGCCTGGGTCCACCTTCTTCCCCTTTTTGAAGATAGGAACAACATTTGCTCTTCTCCAGTCTTCTGGGACTTCACCTGTTCTCCAAGAATTTTCAAAGATTATGGAGAGGGGTTCAAAAATTTCTTCTGCTATCTCCTTCAGTACTCTGGGGTGTAATTCATCTGGACCTGGAGACTTGAATTCATTTAGGTTAGCTAAGTGTTTCCTCACTATCTTTCTGTTTATAGATATCCTGGATTCTTCTATTCCCTTAATGGGACAGTGAAGAACAGTTGATGTTACATTTCCTTTCTGAGAGAAAACAGATGCAAAATAGGAATTTAAAAGTTCGGCCTTCTCAACATCCTGTCTTACCATTTCATCATTTTCATCCTGTAAAAATCCTATAGCATCTTTGACTTTTCTTTTACTTTTGACATATCCCCAAAATCCTTTATTATTGCTTTTGACATCTCTTGCAAGCTTCAATTCATTGTCAGCTTTAGATAATCTGATTTGTGCCATGCAGGTTTTGCAGACAGCATTATATTCTTGTTTAGATATGCCTCCCTCTTTCCATTTTATAAACATTTTTTTCTTCCTTTTTAGCATGTGCTTAAGTTCTGTGTTCATCCATCCTGGCTTCCTTAAATGCTTCCTATTCTTCCCTCTTTTCGGAATTGTTAACAATTGTGCTTTGAGAATTTCATTTTTCAAGATTTCCCATCCTTCCTGGACATTTTTGTCTTTAAGGATATCCAGCCATTGGATCCCTCCAATTCTCTTTCTGAATCCCTTAAAATCTGCCTTTCTGAAATCTAACCTTGACGTCTGAGTCTTCACAGGTCTTCCTCCTCTAGTTATCAAAAATTCTAAAATAGCATGGTCGCTGCCTCCTAGGGTCCCAGCCACTTTTACCTCCTCAACCATTTCCTCCCTGTTTATAAGGATTAGATTCATGGTAGCCGTTCCCCTTGTTTTCTCCCCTACCTTTTGGAAAATAAAGTAGTCAGCAAGAGAGGATAAGAATTTCCTTGACCTGTTAGTTTTGCCTGAGAGAGATTCCCAACAAATGTCTGGATAGTTGAAATCTCCCATGACAACTGTGTCATATTTTTTGGAGAACTTGGCCATTTGATGCATAAAGAGTTCATCCATATCTTCAGCTTGCACAGGCGGCCTGTAGTAAATGCCTACAATGGTGTCCTTTCCATTGTTCTGTCCTTGTATTCTTACCCAAACAGTTTCCACAGAACTCCCAGTCTCTGAAGCTTCAATCTCTGTGCAGATATACGCGTTTCTAACATACAATGCGACACCTCCTCCTCGTTTATCAAGTCCGTTTCTTGCAAATAAGTTGTATCCTTCTACTCTTGTATTCCAATCATGTGTATTGTCCCACCAAGTTTCAGTGATTCCAATGATATCATATTTCTTTTCCTGTGTTAGTAGTTCCAATTCTCCTTGTTTGTTGCCCATGCTTTGTGCATTAGTATAGAAACATTTTAGTTTGTGATTGGTTTCTCTTTCTCCAATATTTGTATTAATTAGTTTCTTTTGTCTTTGTTCTTCCTTTCCACTTCTAATAGCAGAGTTCTCAATAGCATGTGTCAGGTGTTTGGCTTTTTCTGGTCTTTTGCTTCCCTTCCCATGTTGTTCTAGTTTAAAGCTCTCCTTACAAGTGTAGCAAGGCGACTTCCAAATACATGTTTTCCAGTCTTCGTAAGGTGCACCCCATCTCTAGCAAGTAGTCCATCGTAAAGGTAATTCAATCCGTGATCCATAAATCCAAATCGTTGCAGACGGCACCATCGACGTAGCCAGTTGTTCACCTGCAGAATCTTATTCCACCTCCTTGTTCCATGGCCATCCACTGGGAGGATGGAAGAGAAGACCACCTGCGCTCCCAGTTCTTTCACTTTCTTGCCTAAGTCTTCAAAGTCTCTGCAGATGGTTTCATGGTCGTTTCTTGCGGTGTCATTTGTCCCCACGTGTAGTAGCAGGAATGGGTAGTCATCTGTAGGTCTGAAGAGTCCTGATATCCTGTCAGACACATCTTTAATTTTTGCACCTGGAAGACAGCACATTTCTCTTGAAGTTATATCCGGTCTGCAGATAGCGGCCTCTGTTCCTCTCAACAGGGAATCCCCCATGACCACCACTCTCCGTTTCTTCTTCACAACGTTTTTCTTTCTCCATCCAGGAGGACTCTGAAGGCGTACAAGGTTGCTGTTTGTGGGCAAAGTCTTATCCTGATGTATATCTTCATCGTTTTCCTGCGTGAGAGCCTGGTACTGGTTCCTGAGAAGTATGGGTGCTGACTGCCTCCTGACCCTCTTGCTTCTCTGGGTCACATGTTTCCATTCCTCTGTTTCTTCAGGTGCACTTCAAATTTCTTCTCTTTCTGTAACATGAAGAGATAATTCTGCTCTGTCTAAGAACTCTTCACCTTCCAAATGATCTTCTTTAGGAATACTAATTAAAACATAGGTAGCGCTAAGAATTCAAGCTTCCTTTGAAGCCAAGACCTCCTGCAGTAGAGAGGTGATTAAAACAAGATATCTACTGGAGAAAAGACAGCAAGATTGACATTTGTGTATGCAGGGGAGAAGTGGAGAGGCTGCCTTCGTCTAAAGGGCCTGTCACACTAAGCGATATCGCTAGCAATATCGCTATAACTTGTGACGTTATAGCGATATTGCTAGCGACATCGCTGTGTCTGATACTTACCTCCGACTGCTCCCCCGCTGGTTATCGCTGATCGCGCGAGAACGTCCAGGACTGTTTCTCGTCGTCAGCTTCCTGCGGCGCTTCCTGTGGAGAGACAAGCGACGAGCGTGGAGCCGGGTGGGAGGACGTCAGGATCACCTAGTGTGACAGGTAAGTAGCGACCCCCGTCCCCAGCTATGTCGCTGGTGAGATCTGCCTGTGTGGCAGCTCACTAGCGACCACTTAGCGATGTACCAGCGATCCTGACGGCGTCATATCGCTGGTCGGGATCGCTGGTACATCTCTAAGTGTGACAGTACCTTAAGGAAAGAAGCATCCTGGGTTCAAAAGGATCTTGCTGTGAGTGTTCCAGCCCTTGTGTTTCCATTGTCCAGATATGAATGTTGGTGTTTATGTTGATTCCAATAATTATGAGACATAGATTTTTGGCGTCGTAGCAAACGGGCGGATGTGATGCATTCACTCACATCACCGTGAGGCCGCTAGAATGCCTCCAATTTGTTACTGGTCCAATAAACTATGCGAACCAGATAATATTTGGTCTTTATGTAAAGGTAAAATCATGATAAAAAGTATGATGTCAATATCTTACGCCTGGGACCTTCAGAAGCGAAGATATCTTGCAAGTTGGAGTTGAGGTTTGTGGGCATAATTTAGAGCTAATAAAAAGCAGAAATTGAGTTTTGGTCTTTGTCATCTCTTGGAAGATACAGCTTGCTGTAAGTTCTGTCCATTTTCCTGGAGGACTTCTCTTTGCCAAGCTCTGAGCCATTTCTGTGGCATGAGTTTTAATTATTCTCTTTTGTAATTCCTTTTTATTTTATTAATTTGTATATATAGTATTGTTCTCTTCCATTTTGCATCATCTTTTATATTTTTATAAACACTGCCTATTTTTCTGGATTAAGTATAAAATGTATTAGCGCTGTTCCTTTTGCTCTGTTAAGCAGCATCGGACTGAAGAACCTTGGGCCCACTAGAAAAAATCATTCTGGGGCCCACTATGTAGCTACATAGAAATAAATACAAGAACACCAATTGTGTGGTAAAACATGCTAATATCAAGGCATAACATAAGGTATTACACGTCTTAAAGATATATCAGGGGTTGGGGTAGCCCCTCTCATAGAATATAATGCAGCCCCCCAAAGAGTATAATGTAGCCCCCTCATAGGATATTATGCAGCCCCCCGTAGAATATAATGTTGCTCCCTCATAGACTATAATGCAGCCCCCCTCCATAGAATATAATGTAGCCCCTTCATATGGTATAAAGTAACCCCATCATAGGGTATAATGCAGCCCCCCATAAAATATAATGTAGCCCACTCAAATAGTATAATGCAGGCCCCTCATAGGGTATAATGCAGCCCTCCATAGAATATTATGTAGCCCCTCATATAGTATAATGTAGCCCCCTCATAGTGTATAATGCAGCCCCCCTCAGAGTATAATGCAATCCCCTCATAGGGTATCTTGCAGGCCCCCTCATATAGTGTGCAGCCCTCCATAGAATATAATGTAGACCCTCATAGAGTATAATGCAGCCCTTCTCCATAGAATATAATGTAGCACCCTCCACAGTATTACGGCAATCAGTACTCACTGATATATATATATAAAAAAAAACTTACAAAGATATTGACTATGTTAAAGGGGTTGTGTAGCAATAGAGGGAGATGTTCAGAAAAGGCACATGTTGGCGGAGTGTTGGCACGGAGTGCTTCATCTAGCTTGGAGGTTGACTGAGCCCCTGACCCGGAGGACACAGCACGGATGCGGGCACCTGCATGCACAACAGACTGTGAGTAAAGCTTTGGAACTACATGCCCTGGTGTCCTCCAGTTATTCCTGCGCCAACACACTCAGCACTGCTACATCTCTGAGCCTGGCACTGCACCATCTACATCTCTTCACTACCTCTCCATCTACACTACCCTGGGACTGCAGACCTACCTGTGGAGGGCCACAACATCATTGCTGCACCACACCATCTGTCCCAGAGGATCTGTCTGCAGCGTCGGCTTAACATCTTCATTGCCGAACACCACAGTTGGCGTCACGAATCATTCACTCATAAACTTTAATCATTATCCACACGTTCAACATTTCCCTATTACAATGGACTCCCAGGGGCATGGACCGGGTCACAGCTACCGTGACATCTCCCATTGAAACCAACGGGCGCGGTACCGAGTATCCCACCAGCCCTGGTGGGCGATCCAACTTGGCGGAAATACATAACAGAACAGGTTGTCCGGGCTTTTCACATAATCTCAGTGCATATCTGGGCTGCAGAATGCTGACAATAAGTAATTTACCTTCTGTGGCTAGTCTGCATGGTTTCCAAGATATCGTCTCTTGCTTCTAAGATAAACGTCCAGGGGGGGTGTTCTGTCATTGAAATGAGAACTTGTCGTTTTTTCCTCCCTCACTAGTTTCACTTTCCATAGATCACTGTTCAGCGTGTGTCTGGGGGAGGAGCAGCTGGGTGGTCTACTCGCAGCCAATCACAGCCATGCTATTAGATAACATGCCTACATGCCTAACAGGATGTACCCACACTTCTTAGGATTCCTCATTGGCTGAATCAAATCAAACTGGCTCATAGCATTATGGGAACTTCCGATTCCGGTATGCGATATGCAAAAAGTATCGGAACTCAGTATCGGATATTTGCAGTATCGGAATGCTTAACAGTACTCTTTACAGACACATAAAGGGCCGAAGAAAGGCTCAGTAAAGGAGACACAGCCTCCGGAGTGATAAGGTCTATTTCTGAGAAGAATCTGCACAGTACTTATAAAGCTAAATACGAGGTGATATGATGTATTAGTTAGCACATAGCCGGGCAAGTATTTTTTGTTTTTCGGTTGCTTTATTGTTCGCTACCTTTTGCAACAGAGCAGTAGCTGGATGGCAAATATTGCTGAAAACCTTGTAGTCATGTAAATAAAAATTGACTGTTAAATGGTGAATATTAATGGTCATGTGGTTTCGCAGGTTTACCTAGTGCCCTGATGGCGAACCTATGACACGCGTGTCTGTGCTGACACTCGTAGCCATTTCGCTGACACGCGGCCGCATACAGAAAAGTATGGGGCTGCATGCCAAGAAGGATGTTTTCATCCTCGGCTCCTGTGTGGCCGCGTGCAGTGTAGAAACTTTGTGCCAGAGGTCTGTAGGCCAAAACAACAGAACTCCGGCAGAAAGCGTCTAGTTCTGCTACTTCTGGTTAGGCCGCTAGGGGCCCTCACTTCCGGCCGGCGGAGCACAGCAGGGAGAAGCTGATTGCCGCAGATCGCTTCTCTGGGGGCCCCTTGTGATTACCAGCAACTGCATAACGGTTATAACCAGCAATATCATCCAATCTACTGGGCCCTGGGGTGTCGTGGATTGTTATCTAAACAAGCATTACTGAGATAAGTGAGGGGGAGGCTGGGAGAGGCGAGGGCCTGTGATATGGGTGCCATTTACCGCCATTAGAAATAGCAGCAGCCATCTTAATTTATGTAAGGAACACCATCCGCATAGTGCAGACTCCATTTCACCACTGTTACTGTTTTGCATCCTTATTAACCCCTATCTCTGCTTATTAACCCTGCCCTTTCCTAAAAGACAGTTACATGTTCCATGTGTCTTGTGGTCAGTTAGGCTAGTTAACCTCTAATTGCCTGCAGGGCTAACAGGCTATCTATAATTCTGTCTTCTGTCACTGCCCCCCTGATGGACCCAAAAACTAAAAAACCAAGGTTAAGTAAAGGAAGTGGTAGTAGCAGTAGCCGACCCTTTCAAGAGGCATGGAACGAGATGTATGGCATTATAGAAAAAAATGGCAGATCATTTTGCGTTCTATGTTCTGAAACAGTAGTAAGCAGAACGTGGAATATAAATAGACTGTCATGATCCCAGTCCAGGTTTTTGAGCTGCACACCGGGGGTTAATGTCTGGAGCTCTGTGCAGGTTTTGACCTGCACACTTGGGGTTAATGATTGTGGCCTCTTTCTGGTTCTGGGAGAGCTTCATAAACCCCTGGGTAGCTTCAATCCCTGCCACTTATACTTTCGCCTTTGGCCTAGTGTGCTGACCCCCGTGTGCCTGTTTGTTGCTATAGCTTGTTTATATGGTTCTGACCCGATTCTGTTTCCCGTTGTAAGTTTGCCTGTTGATTTTGTACTGCGTTATTATCTGTGTATGACTCATTGCCTGTGACCTGACTACTCTCTGCTCGCCCCTCTGGTACCTTGCTGCTATCTCTGTGTGTGACTCATTGGCTACGTCCTGACTATTCTCACTGTCTATGCCCCTTGGTAACTTTGTCTCGCAGTTACTCTGCTAGGAACTGTCTTGCAGCTCCTAGCTCTGTGGAGTTTAGGCCACGCCCCCAGCAGTCACGTGCTTCAGGTCCTGCCGCTCTGAAGTACACATCTATTCGGTTGCTGCCCGCTCCACAGGTAGCTTTGAGCACGCTTTCGCTTACTCAGGACATGCGCACTGGCTCAGTGAGCAAGTTCAGTGCGGTGTCTCTGACATTATAACTGGCCTACCATTTTTTTTTTTTTTTCTCTCCTCACTTCTGCAGCATGGACCCAATGTGTGCTTTATCTGAGCAGGTGAAAAGCTTGACTCAGTCACTGCAGAAGCTTAGTTTGGAACACCAATCTCTGGCCCAGTCCCAACGGCGGGTTGAGGACTCAGTTCAGGGGGTACTTTCCGCAGGCTTCCAGCAGGTGGGGAATAGAGATGTTATTTTAGTCCCACCTGAATCCCCGGTTAAATTGCCAGATATATTTTCTGGTAACAAGGATGAGTTCAGGGCATTTAAGGAGGGCTGTAGGCTTTTTTTTTCTTTGAGACCCCGCTCCTCTGGGGATGAGAAACAGAGGGTGGGGGTGGTGATGTCCCTGCTTAGGGGGTCCCCACAAGACTGGGCATTCTCGCTTTCCTCTTCTGCCCCTGAGAGAATGTCTGTGGATGCATTTTTTGAAGCCTTAGGGCTTATTTATGATGAGCCTGATAGAGTGCGGTTGGCTGAGGACAAAGTAATGAATGTCTGTCAGGGGGAGCACTCGGCCGAATGGTTCTGTACTGAATTCAGACGTTGGGCAGCGGAGATTTCCTGGAGTGATGCCGCCCTTCGGGGGCTGTTCCACAGAGGCCTGTGTGAACGTCTGAAGGATGCTTTGGCACTCCATCCTCCGCCTGACTCCCTGGAGGATGCCATGGTCCAAGCGGTTCGCATGGATCGCAGGCTGCGGGCTAGAGGCATTATGCAACGGGAATCGCCCTTATTCTTCAGTGGAGATGAGACCCAGACTCTTCCTATAGCTATGGAAGTGAACGCTGTCACCTGTGAGGGAAAGGAAAGAAGACGCCGCCGGGAAAAGCAGTTGTGCTTCTATTGTGGGAAATCTGGACATTGGAAGAAGGACTGCCCCTCCTGTCCGTCATCCTCCAAGATGGCGGGAAACGACTAGGTCTGGGTAGTAATCGAGGAGGCTACCCAGACCTTCAGGTACAATTTTCCTCATGTGCAAAAATGGTGCTGCAGGTGGAACTGGAACTTGGTTATGGTCCTGTTCAGACTACTGCTTTTATTGACTGTGGTTCGGCTGTGAACCTGATTGATACCAAGGTTATGACTCTTAATAAGATAGGGACAGTCAGGCTTCATGATCCTGTTAAACTTGTGGCAATTGACTCATCTCCTCTTACCCAAGATGGTATCTGTTGCAGGTCTGAACTTTTTTCTCTAAAAGTGGGTTCCACTCATGTGGAGAAACTAAGTTGTCTGGTGCTAGATAACTTGCCTGCAGGACTGGTACTGGGGATGCCTTGGCTTCAACGCCATAATCCTACCATTGATTGGGTTACAGGGGAAATCACTCAATGGGGATGCAATAATAAATGTGGTAACTGGGGACATCTTGTTAACGCTGTTAAATCCGTGTCTGTGTCGTCTGTCGATCTGGAAGGTATTCCAGAGTACCTGAAAGATTTCGAAGACGTTTTTTCCGAAAGTGAGGCTGAGGCGCTGCCACCACATAGACCCTATGATTGTGCCATTGATTTAGTACCCGGAGCCAAGTTACCTAAGGCTCGATTGTTCAATTTGTCTGGGCCTGAGCGCCAAGCCATGAAGGAGTACATAGCTGAGAGTCTCCGCAAAGGGCATATCAGGCCTTCTGTGTCACCTGTGGCAGCAGGGTTCTTCTTTGTGAAGAAAAAAGATGGTGGTTTGCGGCCGTGCCTCGACTTTCGGGAACTGAACAAGATAATGGTTAGGAACTCTTACCCGCTTCCCCTCATCCCAGACTTATGCAACCAGTTAGCTGGGGCCCAATGGTTCTCCAAGTTAGATCTGCGGGGGGCCTACAATCTGATAAGGGTTCGGGAAGGGGACGAGTGGAAAACGGCATTCCTCACCTCAGAAGGACTCTTTGAGAACCTGGTAATGCCATTTGGGTTAACTAATGCACCCGCTATTTTCCAAAATTTCATCAATGTTGTGTTTTCTGATCTGATAGGCCGTTTTGTTATTATTTATTTGGATGATATTTTGGTGTATTCCCCGGACAGTCAATCTCACTTGCAACATCTAAAGACAGTTCTCCAGAGACTCAGGGAGAACCAATGGTTCGCCAAATTGGAAAAATGTTCGTTTTTTGTACAGGAGCTGTCTTTTTTGGGGTTGATTGTGTCCTATGAGGGGTTTCGTATGGATCCTAAGAAGGTGCTGGCGATCGCTGACTGGATTCAACCTCAAGATCTCAAGGGGCTCCAGCGCTTCTTAGGATTTGCGAACTATTACCGGAGATTCATTAAAGGTTTCTCACAAGTGGTGAAACCACTCACGGATCTTACCCAGAAGGGAGCTGATGTAAAAAATTGGTCTGTACTCGCTAAGGAATACTTCTCAGCGATTATGAAATGTTTTATGTCTGCCCCGGTGTTGGTGCAACCTGACCCGTCCAAACCATTCATTGTGGAGGTGGATGCTTCTGAAGTGGGGGTGGGGGCTGTGCTGTCCCGGGGTCCGGCCACCCTTACCAATCTCAAACCCTGTGCCTTCTTCTCCAAGAAGTTCTCTTCAGCTGAGAAAAACTATGATGTAGGCAATAGAGAACTTCTTGCGGTCAAGCTGGCGTTTGAGGAATGGAGGCACTTTTTGGAAGGGGCGGCTCACCCTATCACGGTTGTCACGGATCACAAAAATTTGGCATACCTTGAATCTGCTAAGAGGCTTACTCCTAGACAGGCCCGTTGGTCACATTTTTTTTTCACGATTTCAGTTCTCAATTACTTTTCGACCGGGGTCCAAAAATGTTAAAGCGGATGCCCTGTCCAGAAGTTTTGATCCAGTGTCTCCCCCTGAGCCGCCGTCCTCCATTCTTCCCCCAGGGGTGGTAGTGGCGGGGGTCTCAACTGAGTTGGAACAAGAAATCCTAAGGGCTCAGGCCCTAGCTCCGGCAACCAGGCCAAGCGATAAACTGTTTGTTCCAGATTCATTGCGGCCTAGACTTCTGCAGGAGTTTCATGATTCTAGGCTGAGTGCTCATCCAGGTATCACGGCCACTAGAGAGGCAGTAGCCAGGGGTTTTTGGTGGCCTTCATTAAGGTCCGATGTCAAGGAATTTGTTTCTGCTTGTGACATATGTGCCCGTTCCAAAAGCTCGCATAACCGACCGGCTGGGGAACTCATACCTTTACCGGTTCCTGATAGGCCATGGACTCATCTTTCCATGGATTTTATTACCGGCCTTCCACCTTCCAGGGGCAGTACCGTGATCTGGGTGGTGGTGGATAGGTTTTCTAAACAGGCCCATTTCATTCCCTTGGCAGCATTACCTTCAGCAGAAACGTTGTCAAGATTGTTTGTGCAGCATGTGGTCCGATTGCATGGGGTACCCCTGAATGTTGTGTCTGACAGAGGTGTGCAGTTTGTGGCCAAATTTTGGAGGGCGTTCTGTATGAAATTGGGCATCTCACTCTCCTTCTCGTCGGCATATCACCAGGAGAGTAATGGTCAGACAGAACGCACCAATCAATCCCTGGAACAAATTCTCAGGTGTCTGACCTCCGCCAGACAGGAGGATTGGTGTGATGCGTTACCGTTGGCTGAATTCGCTTTTAACAACCGGGTGAGTCAGTCCACCAACATGTCCCCATTCCTGATTAACTATGGCTTTAATCCGCATTTTGGGGAGTTTTCTCGGGTGGATTCCGGTTGTCCAGGAGCAGAGGGGTCCGTTCAACGGTTAAAAAACCTCTGGGCTGAAGTCCGGCGTAATATCTCTCGAGCCCAGGGGAGATACAAATATTTTGCGGACAAAAAGAGAGCCTCGGGAGACATGTTTCAGGTGGGAGAGAAGGTTTGGCTCTCTACGCGTAACATCAACTTAAAGGTACCATCAGTTAAGTTGGGACCAAAGTTCATTGGTCCGTACGAGATTATGGAGATAGTCAACCCTGTGGCATATAGGTTGCGTCTCCCCGCCTCCTTAAAAATATCTAATGTGTTTCATAAGTCTCTGTTGAAACCAGCAGGATCTGTCAAAGAGAACTCTGAGACTGTTGTTCCTCCAGTGCTGGTGGATGGTCAATTGGAGTATGAGGTCGGACATATTGTGGACTCTCGGCGGGTGCGCCGCTCTTTGCAGTACCTGGTCCACCGGAAGAGATATGGACCAGAAGAGCGCTCATGGGTCCCTGCTCGCTCGGTACATGCAGATCGCCTGGTTCAGGCGTTCCATGCCAAGTACCCGGGGAAGCCTGGGGGTCCAGAGGCCCCCCGTTGAGAGGGGAGTACTGTCATGATCCCAGTGCAGGTTTTTGAGCTGCACACCGGGGGTTAATGTCTGGAGCTCTGTGCAGGTTTTGACCTGCACACTTGGGGTTAATGATTGTGGCCTCTTTCTGGTTCTGGGAGAGCTTCATAAACCCCTGGGTAGCTTCAATCCCTGCCAGTTATACTTTCGCCTTTGGCCTAGTGTGCTGACCCCCGTGTGCCTGTTTGTTGCTATAGCTTGTTTATATGGTTCTGACCCGATTCTGTTTCCCGTTGTGAGTTTGCCTGTTGATTTTGTACTGCGTTATTATCTGTGTATGACTCATTGCCTGTGACCTGACTACTCTCTGCTCGCCCCTCTGGTACCTTGCAGTTATCTCTGTGTGTGACTCATTGGCTACGTCCTGACTATTCTCACTGTCTATGCCCCTTGGTAACTTTGTCTCGCAGTTACTCTGCTAGGAATTGTCTTGCAGCTCCTAGCTCTGTGGAGTTTAGGCCACGCCCCCAGCAGTCACGTGCTTCAGGTCCTGCCGCTCTGAAGTACACATCTATTCGGTTGCTGCCCGCTCCACAGGTAGCTTTGAGCACTGTTCGCTTTACTCAGGACACGCGCACTGGCTCAGTGAGCAAGTTCAGTGCGGTGTCTCTGACATAGACATTTTGAAACTAATCATTCCCAGCTCCTGAAAAAAGTAAGGATGAAAGGAAGGAATACATTTCCAGGCAGCTACACCTTTATAAGAGCCAATCTAATTCCATGCATAGATTTATAAAAGGCTCTACAAATTTAACGTCCACAAGTTTGAGCATTGCTCACTCCGTAGCTCAGCATGGAAAAGCACTCAGTGAGGGAGAATTTATTAAAGAAACTCTCCTAAGATGTGCACCAGTTCTATTTGACGATATGCAGAATAAAGATGCAATGAGAATATCTGAGTTACCACTCAGTAGAAATATCATAAAAGACCGAATAATGAGACTGAACACAAATGTACAACATCAATTAAAGAGAACAGGTAGACAGTCGCATTCAAAATTGAATGTCACTTGCATCAGAGTCATTAAAGGAATTATTATGATTTTTATTTATTTTTTCAATTAATCAAAAAAAGTGAAAAAACACCGCAAACAGAGATCAGATTCCAAACATGAGTATTACACGGTTAAGTTTCGACCTATACCTAGGTCTTTCTCAAACCATACTGTAAGATAAAATGCAAAGAAAAAAATTTACCACACTAAACAAAGTGATCAAGATAATGTACAAAAGGCTAGAGACATAGTGGACATAAATATGTACAAAATTAATAAAATTTAAAAAGGGTGTATGCTGGAAAACCCTATAGATACAAAATATATAAACATCTATATATACACACATGGGACTACACATGGATCTGCGCAATAACAGGGATGCAGTGTACGACAAGAAGATGGTCATAGGAGATATTGCAGACTATTGGCAAACAAATATACAATACTAATCCTAATGTGCTTGGATAACTGGTAAACCAAAGCGGGGTGGTGGAGGAGAGCGGCTGGCTCAGGAAAGTATAGCAAACATGAAATACTAACCTCAATAGGAGTGTCAAGGCATAAGGAAAGAAGACAATTTTTCAGAGTCCCAAAGTAGGGGCTGTGGGAAAAAAAAGGGAGAGATAATAAGATAAAAGAAACAGAGGGTAAGCAGGGCGCCAGGGGGTGCTGCTGTACTAACCTGTGGCAAGAGAGCGGCAGGGATCTGCGGTGTTGTGGGTGGAGGCAAGAATGCCTCGGTTTATATATGTTGAGTTATCCAAGCACATTAGGATTAGTATTGTATATTTGTTTGCCAATAGTCTGCAATATCTCCTATGACCATCTTCTTGTCTTACACTGCATCCCTGTTATTGCGCAGAATTGTGGTAAATTTCTTTCTTTGCATTTTATCTTGCAGTATGGTTTGAGAAAGACCTAGGTATAGGTCGAAACGTAACCGTGTAATACTCATGTTTGGAATCTGATCTCTGTTTGCGATGTTTTTTCACTTTTTTGGATTAATTGAAAAAATAAATAAAAATCATAATAATTCCTTAAATGACTCTGATGCAATTGACATTCAATTTTGAGTGCGACTGTCTACCCGTTGACTTTTACCTGTGGTATATCCACGTTCAGTCAGCACCTCCTCCTACAGCACGAGTGCACGTCTTTATTTTTTCTATCAATTAAAGAGAGACATGAGTGAATGTAAATATTTTTCGATATCTCTTGAAACTACTGATGTCACATCACATGCTCAGTTGGCCATTATTGGTCGATATTCTGATGGTCTCACAATGAGAGAAGAGTTGATAAAGTTAGTATCAGTGCCAATAAGTACATCAGGAAGTGAAATATGTAAGGTTGTTATTCAAACATTCCGTGACCTAAGCATTGATATCTCTAAAGTTGTGTCAGTGATGACAGATCGGGCTCCAAACATGGTGGGGAAAAAAGTTGGATTTGTCAAATTGTTTACGGATGCTATTGGACATCCGATTGTGCCTTTCCATTGTATTATCCATCAGGAGGCTTTATGTGCCAAGGCAGGATTCACCGACTTAAACGACTTGATATCAGTTGTTACAAAAATAGTTAATTTAATAGCTGCTCGCCCCCTTCACAAGCGAAAATTTTCTGCACTTTTGCTGGAGGTTGATTCCGCCTACAGTGGACTGCTGATGTACAATAATGTAAGATGGCTGAGCCGAGGCAAAGTTCTTGAGCGCTTTGTGGAGTGCCTTGAAGAAATTAAGGTATTTCTTGAGGATAAGGATCTGGGAATCTTTCCTCGGCTCAATGATGATAAGTGGGTCAGAACCTTGATGTTTTTTACAGATCTCTCTGTTCATATTAATGAACTGAACTTAAAGTTACAAGGTTTTGGCAAAAGAATTGATGTTATTTTTGGATACATAAAAGCTTTTGAAAGTAAACTTAACATTTTCAAGTGAGATGTAGAAACTAAAACTTATAAGTAGAGTTGAGCGATACCGTCCGATACTTCAAAGTATCGTATCGGATGGTATCGGCCGATCTTTAAAAAAAGTATCGGTATCGCCGATTCCGATACCGGAAGTCCCATTCAAGTCTATGGGACTTCCGGTATCGGAATAAGAAAAACCCTTTCCTGCCCTTGTACAGCCTCTCTGGGGTCTGTACGGGCCTTTCGGGGGGCTGTGCCGGCCTGCCAGGGGGTCTGTGCAGGCTCCGGTGGTCTGTGCCGGCCTGCCGGTGGTCTGTGCAGGCTCCGGGGGGCTGTGCCGGCCTGCCGGGGGGCTGTGCCGGCCTGCCGGGGGGCTGTGCAGGCTCCGGGGGGCTGTGCCGGCCTGCCGGGGGGCTGTGCCGGCCTGCCGGGGGGCTGTGCAGGCTCCGGGGGGCTGTGCCGGCCTGCCGGGGGGCTGTGCCGGCCTGCCGGTGGTCTGTGCAGGCTCCGGGGGTCTGTGCAGGCATCGTCCGATGGGACTACAAGTCCCATCGGGCGATGCCTGCTACCATGACAGTGATTGACACATTAGCCAATGATGGGACAGTAGTAGTCCCATCATCCGGCTAATGTGTTAAATGTAAAAAAAAAAAAAAAAAAAAAATTACATGCTACATACATACAACATGCATACTACATACATGCTACATTCATACTACATACATGCTACATTCATACTACATAAATACTACATGCAACATACATACTACATATATACTACATGCATGCTACATACATACTGCATGCTACATACATACCACATATATACTACATACATACTACATGCATGCTACATGCTACATACATAACACATATATACTACATGCATGCTACATACATACTACATGCTACATACTACATATATACTACATGCATGCTACATACTACATGCTACATATATACTACATGCATGCTACATACATACTACATACATACTACATATATACTACATGCATGCTACATACATACTACATGCTACATACTACATGCATGCTACATACATACTACATGCTACATACTACATATATACTACATGCATGCTACATACTACATGCTACATACATACTACATGCATGCTACATACATACTACATACATACTACATATATACTACATGCATGCTACATACATACTACATGCTACATACTACATGCATGCTACATACATACTACATGCTACATACTACATATATACTACATGCATGCTACATACATACTACATACATACTACATATATACTACATGCATGCTACATACATGCTACATACATACTACATATATACTACATTCATACTACATACTACATATATACTACATACATACTACATACATACTACATACATACTACATGCATGCTACATACATACTACATGCATGCTACATACATACCACATACATACATAACACTGCTTCGGATCGTGGGTGAGTATTTTTGTGGTTTGTTATGTTAATATTTATCCCGGAATAGACAATGGCTTCGGGGAACAATGTGACAAGTATTGGTAAGTATGTTACTCTATGTTATATGTACTGTATGTCTATGTATGTATTGTATGAATGTATTGTATGTATGTAGTATATATGTGGTATGTATGTAGCATGTATGTGGTATGTATGTAGCATGCATGTAGTATGTATGTAGCATGCATGTAGCATGCATGTAGCATGCATGTAGTATGTATGTAGTATGTATGTAGTATGTATGTAGCATGTATGTAGCATGCAGTATGTATGTAGTATATATGTAGTATGTATGTAGTATATATGTAGTATGTAGTATGTATGTAGCATGCATGTAGTATATATGTAGTATGTATGTAGCATGTAGTATATATGTAGCATGCAGTATGTATGTAGTATGTATGTAGTATATATGTAGTATGCATGTAGTATGTATGTAGTATGTATGTAGCATGCAGTATGTATGTAGCATGTATGTAGTATGTATGTAGTATATATGTAGTATGTATGTAGCATGCATGTAGTATGTATGTAGTATGTATGTAGCATGCAGTATGTATGTAGCATGTATGTAGTATGTATGTAGTATGTATGTAGTATGTATGTAGTATGTATGTAGTATGTATGTAGCATGCAGTATGTATGTAGCATGTATGTAGTATGTATGTAGTATATATGTAGCATGCATGTAGTATGTATGTAGCATGTAGTATTTTTTTTTTTTTTTTTTTTTTTTTTTTAACATTTAACACATTAGCCGGATGATGGGACTACTACTGTCCCATCATTGGCTAATGTGTCAATCACTGTCATGGTAGCAGGCATCGCCCGATGGGACTTGTAGTCCCATCGGACGATGCTTGCACAGACCCCCGGACATCAGCACAGCCCCCCGGCAGGCCGGCACAGCCCCCCGGCAGGCCGGTACAGACCCCCACAGGGTGCACAGACCACCGGCAGGCCGGCACAGCCCCCCGGCAGGCCGGTACAGACCCCGGGCAGTCCACACAGCCCCCCGGCAGGCCGGCACAGCCCCCCGGCAGGCCGGCAGAGACCCCCGGAAGGCCCGAAATGACGGCGCATCATGATGCGCACACACCGCGCATCATGATGACGTCAGGCCGTCAATCAACTGAACTTCCGATTCCGATGCCGAATTCCGATATTGAAAAAATATCGGAAGTCGGTATCGGAATTCCGATACAGCAAGTATCGGCCGATACCCGATACTTGCGGTATCGGAATGCTCAACACTACTTATAAGTATTTTCCTCGAGTAACAAAGTATTTTGAGAAGGCCAGTGCAGGTGTACAAAATGAAATGGAACCCTTGCATATAAAGTACCAGCATGTTTTAGACTCGTTACTTGACCAGTTCAGTGATAGATTTAATCAATTTAGAAGCCTAGAACAGATCATGAAAATAATTAAGTATCCTGATGTACTAGTCTACAGTAGTTTGGAATTAAATGGTTTCCAATGGATGCAAATTGATGATTTGGAGATGCAACTTGCAGAATTTCAAGACAGCATCTGGGCTCAGGTGTTTGTCGACTTGAGGTCAAAGCTTGAGAATCTGGAAAGGTGTCACCTGGAGAATCAAGAGGAGTGCCACTAGGAACAAGAAATTTGGAGTGTCTGGAACTGATTACCAGACACTTTTAGCACCCTGAAAAATATAGCAATGGCTTTACTCACAATTTTTCCCTCTACATACTTTTGTGAGACCTTATTCTCAGCATTAAATAATATTAAAACCAACAAAAGAAACAGATTGACAGATGAAGTTAGTAGTGCTTGCTTGGGCTTGAAGTGTACTAAATACCAAGCTTCAATTGAAGGTTTAGCCAATGAAATTCAGCAACAAAAAAGTCACTAATAGGCTGGTTAGTTAAAGAATTCCCCCTCCCCCCTCAGTTATCTTAGTTCACGGCACCCCACACAAGTTAAATAATATCTAGAGCAACAAAAGAAACCGACTGACATGATGAACAAAAAAGTCACTAAGCAGGTAAGTGAAATAATTAGCTTTTGATTTATTAAATACAGTTATATATTACAGTTATACATTTTTGTTATTTAAACTATAAATATCGCAAAATGATGGGTTTTTTTCTCGAAGTGACACACCATCCAAGTTATGCTTGGTTTTTTGGTGAATTTTGAGACACCAAGCTCAAAAGGTTGCCCATCAGTGTAACGCGCTAGGGGCGTTGTAGGGCGGTATGGCCATGGCATATACGGAAACAGTCCATTTAAGGGCCATACCACCCTACAACACCCCTAGCACAAAAAACTCGGTAAACCTGCAAAACCACATGACCATTAAAGGGAATCTGTCACCCCATTTTCGGCCTATAAGATGCGGCCACCGCCATAAGGGGCTTATCTACAGCATTCTGTAATGCTGTGGATAAGCCCCCGATGTAACCTGAAAGACAAGAAAAACAGGTTAGATTATACTCACCGGGGGGCTGGTGCGGTGGGTTTCACGGTCCAGTCCGGCGCCTCCCATTTTCTAGAGATGACGTCCCACTTCTTACTTCTGCCGCGGCTCCTGCGCAGGTGTACTTTATCTGCCCTGTTGAGGGCAGATAAAGTACTGCAGTGCGCAGGCACCGGGAAAGGTCAGAGAGGTTGAGTGCCTGCTCACTGCAGTACTTTACTCTGCCCTCAACAGGCCAGAGAAAGTATGCCTGCGCAGGAGCCGTGGCAGAAGTAAGAAGGAGGACGTCATCTCTAGAAGACCGCGACACCCATCGGACCGGATCCCCGGGTGAGTATAATCTAACTTGTTTTGTTTATCTTTCAGGTTACGTCGGTGGCTTATATATAGCATTACAGAATGCTGTAGACAAGGCCTTGATGGCGGTAGCCACAGCTTAGGGGCCGAAAATGAGGTGACAGATTCCATTTAATATTCACCATTTAACAGTCAATTTTTATTTACGGTACACGACTACAGGGTTTTCAGCAATATTTGCCATCCAGCTACTGCTCTGTTGCAGACACAATCAAAGGTAATACATACAGGTACATTACATCCACTATCTAATCCATCTAGTAAATGACATGATATGTAATACCATAAAGTACATGAGGTCTCCATTGAATTCCCTTTCAATACAGTGCCGGTTTTAGACAAAGTGGGACCTTGGGCAAAAGTTCATAGTGGAACCCTGAAAGCTAACATATTGCACCGTAATACAGAAACATTTAGATTGCATTTACATGATCAGAGTTCACGCCGTTAAATTATCGACAATATTCAAGTACTTCAGCACTTGTTTACCAACATTTTTACTCAGGATGACTAAGAATAATGGGGATGGAACAGTCACTAATAAATCAATCTGTCCCCTTGTAGGGGTTCGGGCAGGGCTGAGGCAGATGAGGTGCTGATGCGCCGGTACTGCTGCTGATAGGCAGGAGAGGTGTGCTGATCCAACAGAACTGGGGGGTGACCCACTTCTTAGCACAAACAGACTGGAGACTGAGACAGTACTGTATTTCAACAGGTCTGGTTTTATTCAACAACTTTGCCGACGTCCACACTTTTATACAGGACTGTACACTTTTCCTCCTCACACAGACCCGGGTACCTTAGATGCCTCTGTGCCACTGTAGTGGTGTCCTCTGCGATACTCCTCACTGTGGCTGCCCTAGGCACTTCCACCACAGCGCTTCCCCGTTCAAAGTACACCGGTACCTATTCTACTCAGACTGTCTCCGTCTGATGCTTCTGTGTTCCTGGGTCACCCCCGTGACCGTCTCTACTGTCTGGTGCTCTCTGAGGGCTCTCTACTGTGCAGCAGACCCTCCTTTATAGTGAGCTCCCCTGACTGACTGGACTTTTTGGAAGCTTCTCCCAGCCTTTATTCTCCCCGCCTAGGTAGCCCCGCCCACTGTTACCTGACAGTCACCTTTGACCAATGAGTGTGAACTTGACCTGTGGCAGTTATGTAACCACTCTCTTCTGTGCTCCCCACTGCCCTCTAATGGTCACACTCAATACGGCACCCTTTTTCCTTCTCAGTGCCTCTAGTGCCTCTATTTCTACACTGAATTATTCCCTATGCCTTTTACTAAAAGCAGATTTCTCTGTCAGGTCAACCTCCCCACACCCTTACGGTATCATACAGTGGGGAAAAAAGTATTTAGTCAGCAACCAATTGTGCAAGTTCTCCCACTTAAAAAAATAAGAGAGGCCTGTAAATGACATCATAGGTACACCACAACTATGAGAGTCAAAATGAGAAAACAAATCCAGAAAATCACCTTGTCTTATTTGGCAAGATTTATTTTTCAAATTATGGTGGAAAATAAGTATTTGGTCACCTATAAACATGCAAGATTTCTGGCTCTCACTGATAGGCGTCAGGTTTCTGCATCTGCTCTGCTGGAATCCAGAGCCTCACATTCTGTGGTCTCCTGCTGTCTATCTACCGCAGAGGAGATTGCTTTGCAGCAGATCGCTCCAGAGACTAAGTCCCTCTGTTCTTCTACTGGGCATGCTCACGAGACGATCTCCCATTGGAGATTGGGAGTCATGTGCCCAGGTCCTGCTCCAGATCTCATTGGTCCATCTTGGAGATCTGGAAGCTTCCGGAAGGTCCCAACTATAAAAAGCGCGCATGACCATTCGGCCATGCGCTAGTATAGTCTCTAGTTGCTACTGTGTGAATGATGATGGATGTATGAACCTGCGAATGACTCATTAAGATCCCCTTCCTCTGATATTATGAATGTGTACAGGGACTTAGATTAGAGTCAGCGCCAGCGCGTGGCAAGCCTCAAGCCACTACAGCATCTTCCACAGTACCAGCGTCCGATATTGTGCTTGCTTCATTGCTTTGTCGACTAGCGGCAGTGTTCTACGCTGCGCTGCAGTTGCAGCCCTCTTTGGCGTCCGCAGTAGCCACGCCGCACGCACGGTAGGTCTAGACGGACGCAGCTCCTCTGTCTTGGGTCCTGCTCCTGTGACCAGATACCGTGTGTGCATTTACCTGAGACCTGTGACACTAACAGGCTCAGCCTTTTGTGTTTACCTCTGCTGGCATCACTGTGAGCAAAAAGAGATTGCTTACCGCACTTGGGTGACACTCAACCCGTGTGCAATATACAGCCATATTGTGCGTCTGCCATTATCTAGCAGCGGTGTAACACCTACTGCATGGTGGACCCCGAGCGGCTTCGCACTTCATTATTTATTTTTATTTAGTGCGTTCCGCCGTTCCTAACACTCACAGACTTGTACCTTCTTTAAGAGGCTCCTCTGTCCTCCACTCATTACCTGTAGTAATGGCGCCTGTTTATAAAAGACACCTGTCCACAACCTCAAACAGTCACACTCCAAACTCCACTATGGTGAAGACCAAAGAGCTGTCGAAGGACACCAGAAACAAAATTGTAGGCCTGCACCAGGCTGGGAAGACTGAATCTGCAATAGGCAAGTAGCTTGGTGTGATGAAATTAACTGTGGGAGCAATAATAAGAAAAAGAAAGACATACAAGACCACTGATAATCTCCATTTGATCTGGGGCTCCATGCAAGATCTCACCCCGTGGGGTCAAAATGATCACAAGAACGGTGAGCAAAAATCCCAGAACCAAACGGGGGGACCTAGTGAATGACCTGCATAGAGCTGGCACCTCTATAACAAAGGCTACCATTAGTAACACACTACACCGCCAGGGACTCAGATTCTGCAGTGCCAGACGTGTCCCCCAGCTTAAGCCAGTACATGTCCAGGCCCGTCTAAAGTTTTCTAAAGAGCATTTGGATTATCCAGAAGAGTATTGGGAGAATGTCATATGGCCTGCTGAAACCAAAGTAGAACTGTTTGGTAGAAACAAAACTCGTCGTGTTTGGAGGAGACAGAATGTTGAGTTACATCCAAAGAACACCATACCTGAAGCACGTGACTTCTGGGGGCGTGGCCTAATCTCCAAAGAGCTAGGAGCTGAAGGAAAACTACTAGAAGGGTAACTACGGGACAAAGTTACCAAGGGGCATAGATAGGGACATAAACCAGATCAGGCCAGGGTCAAAGCTTGAGATAGCACAACAGCACCAAAGGATTAGACAGAATGGATAGTCAGGACACAGCCAAGGGGTCATACACAGAGAGGGCAGCGCAGTACAAGCGAAGCAGGCAGAGGGTAGTCAGGACGTAGCCAAGGGGTCATACACAGAGAGGCACAGCACAGTACAAAAGGGGCAGGCAAAACTCGTAACAGGGACACAGCCAAATCAGAACCAGACAGACGTAATCGTAGCACAGGCACAACAAGGTCAAACACACTCGGCCGAGGGTCAGAGTATAAGCGACAGGGAATGGCCCCACAATGAGGCTATAAGAAGCCTCCCAGAATCCCAGAGTGAGGCCATCCAGGTTAACCCTAAAACCACCTAATCCCAGAAAATCAGCAGGCCATGACTGTGTGTGTCTGTCTATGGGTGTCTGTGTGTAGCCAGGCATCGTCTGATGGGACTACTACTCCCATCCGGCTATATCTGGTGTCACATATAACAGTGACAGCATGAGCCGATGATGGGATAGTAGTCCCATCATCCGGCGACTGTGTGGAATTGTAAAACAAAAAAAAACACATTCATACTCACCAAACACTTAATTCCCAGTCGCCCTTGATCTCCTGTAACAAAAATAAAATAATAAACCAACACAAATACTCTCTGGTCCGCCTTAGTCCTAAATAACAAGTGTCCCATGGCGATATCCTCCCGCAGTGTATCACTGCGCCTTTGTCAGAGGTCACTTGAGTTCTTGCTGTCACTTGTGGCACCGCTGTGTGAGAAAATTCTCACACAGCAGTGGTGCCATAAGTGAGAGCACGAACTCCGGTGACTTCTCAGCGTATCACCGGAGCCGTGTAGAGCAGTCACATCTCCCGATGTGACTGTTCTACACATGATATCATCGTAAGCAGAGCTCTGTCATGGACATTATGCTGTTGATATGAACTTTATGTTGCTGTTGATGGTTTATGCTGCATAATAAACCGAATGGACTGAGTTATGTTGAGAAACCTGTGCCAGACCTGATTTATTGGCTGCCTAGCGAGTATCCCCTACCTTAATGACAAGCGTTACCTTACAACTGTCATGCCCGCCATGTCTGTTATACCGCATGACCCCTGGAGCAGTGTGCACGCGCACCGAACTATCATGCCCGCCATGTCTGGTATATCGCATGACTCCTGGAGCAGTGTGCACGCGCACTGAACTATCATGCCCGTTATGTCTTATGCTGCAAGATCCCTGGAAGCAGTGTGCACACGCACCTCGTGACTGTTGTGCTGCAAGATGCCTGGAGCAGTGTGCATGCGCGCCTCATCTCATGGCTGCCTGCCATTGCCAGTACGCATGTGTGTTTTACCTCATGGCTACATGCCGTTGCTGTGTGACCAGCCGTCTCTGCTCTGCCTGCAGCAATCCTCTCTGTGTTCCTGGAGACCCTGATCATGTGACCTTTCCTATGTTCCTCTCTATGGTCCTGGAGGACTTTACCATGTGGTACTCTCTATGGTCTTGGAGGACTCGACCATGTGATCCTATGATCCTGGAGGATCTGAATCGGAAGTCCTCCCCTGGTCCTGATCTGGAAGTGCAGCTGCTAATGCCCTATATCAGACCGCCCCTTCCTATGGTCGGGGTCTGAGTATCGTGTTGCTTCCCTGCATAGCTGCTTGGTCTGCTCGGGCGCTCTCTGTATTCTGCACCCCTGCACTCTGCTCTGTAGTGCTTCTCTGCACACGCTCTGTGCTTGTACTCTGCCTCTTGTCCCGTGCCTTGTCTTGTCTCTCATGCTGTTTGTCCTTGTTATTCTTAGACTTGTAGCATTTCCTGTGTTCTCTGCCTTAGCCTGTTTTGCTATGTCTCGCCTTAACTATTCTTTGACTTGCAGTCCTTCCTTTGTTCTCTGCCTTGCCTGTTTCGCCATGTCTGGCCTTTGCTATTCTGAGCCTTGTAGTACTCCACGTTCTCTGTCTCTGCCTGGTTTTCCTTCCTCTGCCCTCTGGTGCTCGGTAGCACATTCCATGTCTAGTCACAAGGTTCTGCCTTGACCCGGCTCTGGACTTCGGCCTACGCTCCACTGCTAGACTCTGCCCTATGGTGCTCTCTAGCACATTTCATGGCTAGTCTCAAGGTTCTCCCTTGACCCGGCTCTGGGCTTTGGCCTACGCTCCTCTGCGAGACCTATACTCTCTCTGACCCGGCTCTGTGCTTATGCCTGTCCCGCTCCTTGTTCTGTACTTTGCCTTGCCTTGCCTAGTTTCTTGCCTTGCCTTGTTTCTTCATGTGCCCTTTGCATGCACCTGGCATTCCCTAGCCTCCTGTTTGTGCCTCAGCCTTGCCAGCCCTAGCCCTGCCCGCCTGCTTGTGCCTCAGCCGTGCTCGTTGGCCAGTGACAGCTGTGTCGCCTGTTATGCCTCAGCCGGGTTCGCCTCAGTCTTGCCCGTCTGTCTGTGCCTCAGCCCGACCAGCTAGCCAGTGCCTCAGCCATGCTCTCTATGCTTCCTTGCACCCACGCTGTCTCTGCACTGTGCCTTGCGTGCCCTCTTAGCACGCACAGGCCATAGCCTGCTCCTTGTCATATCTCTCCGTGCTTATCTAAAAGTATGGGCAGGTCTTGCCATGTACCCTGTCGTGCCCTCTTGCACATACAATACAGGCTCTTGCCTGAACCCTGTCGATCCCCCTTGCACGCACAGGCCCTAGCCCGAACCCTGGCGTGTCTCATAGCATGCGCAGGCCCTTGCCTTAGCCTGAACTCTGGCATGCCTCCTAGCACGCGCAGGCCCTTGCCTTAGCCTGAACCCAGGCATGCCCCTCTGTACGTGCAGGACCTTAGCCTGAACCCTGGAGGCTCCTCTAGCGCGTCCAGGACCTTGGACCTTGAACCCTGGCATGTCTCTACACACGCACCATGTCTCGTACTTTGAACCCTGGCGTGTCCCCTACACACGCACCGTGTCTCATACTTTGAACCCTGGCGTGTCCCCTACACACGCACCTTGCCCTGGACCCTGTTTGGCCCCTAGCACGTACCCTGCCTGGAACTTTGCCTTGGACCTTGGCGTGCTCCCTAACACACACCATGTCTGGAGCTCTGTCGTGCCTCCTTGCCTGAACCCTGCTTTACCTGCCGATCGCTGCCAGAGATCGTAAGCCTGACGACTGCGGCCTGATGTCCGGAGCTGATGTCCGCAGCCTGATGCCCTGATCCTGTCAATCGTTGCCAGCTGTCTGGAGACTGATGCCATTGAGCCTTGCTTGTACCTAGGCATGCCATCTAGCACGTACCATGCCATGAACCTTGGCATGCCACGCACGCACCTCCTGTTTTCTTGTTATCACATTTTGCACCTGTCGTTACCCTGAGTTCGCCTTAATGAAGATACCTTGAACCCACACCTTGTCTTGTCTTGTTTCCTGCATGTCCCTTGTCGTCAGACACTCGTGTCTTCCTTGAGCCGGCCGTCTGGTTCCAGCAGTCGTGGTGGCTCACCCCCTTGGTCTTGCCCCTGACACTCCCTGTATAGGGGGTGGTTCCTCACAAGGTTAGCTCGCCCTAGGTGGGTGGGTGCCACGACCCAGAGGGTCCACTCTAAAGAAAACGACTCAGCGTAAGCTGACTCCGTCATAACAACAGTATAACGTTTATTATGCTCTGGGGCCGGGAGAAGACCCAGATCATAATAAGGGACATTAAATCTGTGGAGAATAACAAATCAAGTTTCCCAGGAAAATAGTCAAATTCAAATTTTGATCCACTCATCACTAATACATACATACTGTATGTATGTACATACGGCATATACACACATGTATACACACAACACTTACACACTTACGGTATATTCACAGAGCACATACACACATGTACACACATGGATCACATATATGCACACATGTATGCACAGGATACATACATGCAGACATATATGTATACAGATATGTGGGTATACAGGTGTGCATATATGTGTCATGTCGGACGCTGTTCACACCACAGCATCCGGCAGGCAGAGGTAGTTCCACCTCCAGCCACTATAGCCTCAGTGGCGCCGGTTTGATCTTCAGGCTCTCGGGGGTTAATCCTGCTGGAGACCAGGTTGGAAGGTTAGTCACGGCCACGGTCTTTAAATAGTCATACTGGCATATGGGCGTCGCCGATTATAGCTTGTGTTTCATACCAAGTGGTTCCGGTCTGGAGTGGAGGTGTTCAAGAGAGAGAGATTCATATCTGGTGTCGTATGATCCGTCGTTATCCTTTCTCCTTCCCATATTTGTGTTTAGTTGTGCCCTGTTCACATTACTGTTTATTCCTGTGTGTGTGCGGCGCAGTGCAGTTTAAGTTCTCCCTGTCTGTCATTATTTGTGTGGGAGCTTTGGTGGTGTGACTCCTCACTGGGTGGAGGGTGGAGGGTTAAGTGCAGGGCTGAGCAGGAGATAAGGAAAGGTCGGAGGCTCAGGCATTTGCACCTTCAGCAAAAACCCTGGGTTGAGGGTCAGACAGGGTTTCCCCTAGTAAAAGGGACACCACAGGGGCCCCGGGTATTTCAGCCTTAGTTGAACTAAGCCCCCGTGACATTATAATCGGCCCACATTTTTTCAGGAGTCCATGGATCCATTAGATTCCATAACCCGCCAGTTGGCGGCGCTGTCCATACAGGTCTCCGAGTTGAAAGGGGCAGTTCAGCAGCAGGGCCTGGTAGTAGCAAAGGTGCAAACGGCATCTGCAGGTATCGGTGCAGAGCCGAAGTTTCCGCTGCCAGAACGATTTTCAGGCGATCGCAGCAAATTTGTCGTATTTCGGGAGGCCTGCAAATTATACTTCCGCATGCGGCCAATATCCTCAGGTAATGAGGCCCAGCGAGTAGGGCTGGTGTTGTCATTACTGAGTGGTGACCCCCAAGCATGGGCATTTTCCTTACCAGCTGACTCTGCTACATTTCATTCGGTCGATAATGTTTTTTCTGCCCTCGGGCTCATTTACGATGACCCTGACCGACTGGCTCTAGCGGAATCTAAAATCCGCGCCCTCCGCCAGGGGGAGCGCTTGGCAGAAGACTATTGTTCGGAATTTCGCCGCTGGGCTGTAGACACACAGTGGAATGACCCAGCACTGCGGAGCCAGTTTATTCATGGGGTATCAGGGAGGGTGAAACAAGCCCTCCTGATGTATGAGACTCCGGCATCATTGGAGTCTGCCATGAGTTTGGTGATACGTATTGATCGCCGTTTTCGTCAGGGGGCACAGGAGACGCTACCTCTGGGGGAAAACAGAGGTGCAGATGTGGTTGAAGTAGATGAGTCCCCTGAACCTATGCAGATTGCTGGCGTGGCACAGGTTCAGCCTCGCGCTCCGGGGTTCCGGAAGCCCGGAGCATGTTTCTACTGTGGTAAAGGAGGTCATTATGTTAACGTTTGCCCGGTACTACCTAAGAGGGTCACACCGGCGGAAAACTGTTAAGCTCAGAGGGTATGGAGGAGACCCAACTGAGCGTATGCATATCCTCCATGATGGTATCTCAATGTATGCTCCCTGCCAAGGTTATTATCGCCGGCAGAGAGCTACCTATATCAATGTTTGTGGATAGCGGTTCCGCCACCAATCTCATAGATGAGGAGTTTGCACACACCGCCGGGTTTAAGATCGAAAAACTTCCTCACCCCATACAGGTGGTGACCATTAATGCTGTTCCCCTCCCTCAAGGGGAGATTACTGAGTTTGTGGCAGAGGTGAAACTCCACATTGGGGTCCTACATTCTGAGTCGGTTACATGTAGGGTCCTCCGTAATCTCCCAGCTCAAATGGTCCTGGGTTTTCCATGGCTGTCCAGGCACAACCCGGTAATTGATTGGAAAACTCAGGACATAGTACAATGGAGTGGTTTCTGCCAAGACAATTGCTTGGCCACATGTGTGTCCGCCGTGACGCCCAGCCTGCCGGAGGCTTTGCAGGATTTCGCGGATGTTTTCTCTGAGAAGGGTTGCTCAGAACTGCCTCCACATAGAGCCTATGACTGTGCTATTAGGTTAAAACCCGGGGCCAAATTACCTAAGGCCAGGATGTTTAATATTTCTGGTCCTGAGAGACAAGCTCTGAAAGACTACATCGCGGAGAGTCTGAGCAAAGGTCACATCCGGCCTTCGTCCTCGCCTGTAGCCGCGGGGTTTTTCTTCATTAAGAAGAAAGATGGGGGGTTACGCCCGTGTCTGGATTTCCGAGAGTTAAACCAGATTACTATCCGTGATCCCTACCCAATGCCGTTGATCCCGGATTTATTCAACCAGGTAGCGGGGGCGAAATGGTTTTCCAAGCTGGACCTCAGGGGGGCGTATAACCTCATAAGGGTCCGTCAGGGGGATGAGTGGAAGACGGCGTTTAACACTCCTGAGGGTCATTTTGAGAGTCTGGTTATGCCGTTTGGGTTGACCACCGCGCCTGCCGTTTTCCAACATTTTATTAATGATGTATTTGCTCATGTCCTGGGGAGATTTGTGATTGTATACCTGGATGATATCCTCATTTATTCTAGCGATCGGGACACTCATTTGGAGCATGTTAGGCAGGTGTTACAGTTGCTCCGGGAGAACCAGCTCTATGCTAAGCTGGAAAAATGTTTATTTTTTGTCCAGGAGTTGCCCTTTTTGGGATATATTGTGTCCGCAGCCGGTTTTAAAATGGACACCGCTAAGGTGCAAGCGGTGTTGCAATGGGAGAGGCCGGAGAGTCTGAAAGCACTCCAGCGGTTCCTTGGGTTTGCGAATTATTATAGGAAATTTATAAAACACTTTTCGACTGTCGCCAAACCGCTCACGGACATGACAAAGAAGGGTGCCGATCTGGCGAACTGGCCTGAGGTGGCTATACGTGCATTTGAGCGTCTGAAGAATAGTTTTGCTTCAGCCCCCATTCTGGTGCAACCAGACGTGTCTAAACCTTTTGTGGTAGAGGTTGATGCGTCGGAGGTGGGAGTGGGGGCAGTACTGTCTCAAGGCTCGTCCTTGAGCGAGATGCATCCATGCGCCTACTTCTCCAAGAAGCTGTCGCCGGCCGAACGGAATTATGATATCGGCAACAGGGAGTTGTTGGCCATCAAACTGGCTTTTGAGGAATGGCGACACTTCTTGGAGGGGGCGGCTCACCAGGTCACAGTTATCACCGACCATAAGAATCTGCTCTACCTGGAGTCGGCCAAGCGTCTGTCTCCTAGGCAGGCTCGCTGGGCATTGTTTTTTACTCGTTTCAATTTTCTTGTGACGTACCGTCCCGGGGCTAAAAACACCAAGGCGGATGCTTTGTCTAGGTGTTTTCCGGGGGGAGAACCTCGGGAAGAGCCGGTACCCATCCTCCAGAAAGGGGTAGTGGTCTCGGCTCTCACGACTGAGGTAGAGGCGGAGATTGCCGAGGCCCAAGAGGAGGTACCACCAGGACTTCCCGCCAACAAATCATTTGTACCCCTGCATCTTCGGCCTAAGGTGTTGAAGGAACACCACGATTCGGTACTGGCTGGTCACCCAGGGGTGAAGGGCACCTTAGAGCTGGTATCGCGTC
Organism: Dendrobates tinctorius; assembly: GCF_039654945.1. Taxonomy (NCBI): domain Eukaryota; kingdom Metazoa; phylum Chordata; class Amphibia; order Anura; family Dendrobatidae; genus Dendrobates; species Dendrobates tinctorius. Next base: position 18,965,529 of record NW_027361716.1, read on the forward strand.
ATTTCTGGTGGCCCAAAATCCGGCAGGACGTGGTCTCGTACGTGGCAGCTTGCATCACGTGCGCTAGGGCTAAGTCACCCCGAACCCGTCCTGCTGGCACGCTACAGCCTCTGGGGGTACCCAATAGGCCATGGACAGAAATCTCCATGGATTTTATCACTGACTTGCCAGCCTCGGCAGGGAACACGGTCATCCTGGTGGTGGTTGACCGTTTTTCAAAGATGGCGCATTTTGTGGCGTTGTCCTCTTTGCCCAATGCTAAGACGTTGGCTCAGGTATTTGTGAAGGAGGTGGTCAGACTCCACGGAGTACCGTCTGACATAGTATCTGATAGGGGTACGCAATTTGTGGCGAGGTTTTGGAAAGCTTTTTGCTCTAGGTTGGGGATCAAGTTGTCACATTCATCGGCGTTTCATCCACAGTCTAATGGACAAACTGAGCGCATGAACCAAAATCTAGAACAGTATTTACGATGCTTTGTGTCCGACAACCAGGAGGAGTGGTCTACTTTCCTTCCTCTGGCCGAATTCGCATTAAATAATCACCGCCAAGAGTCATCAGGAGAGTCTCCATTCTTTTGTGTGTACGGTCAACATCCTCAGTTTTGTACCTTACGTCAGGGTGACTCCGGGGGTGTCCCGGAGGAGGATCAGCTAGGAGCCCAATTGTCATCAGTCTGGAGGCGGGTGAAACAGCGTTTGTTGAGCATGAGTGCCAGGTACAAACGGGTGGCTGACAGTAGACGCGTGCCAGGTCCGGACCTGTGTGTGGGTGAATGGGTGTGGTTAGCTACGAAGAACATAAAACTCAAAATCCCATCTTTAAAACTGGGTCCAAGGTTTATTGGGCCTTTTAGGATTTCTGCCATCATTAACCCAGTGGCTTATCAGTTGGAACTTCCTGCGGTGTACAGAATACATAACGTTTTTCACAGGGCTTTATTGAAAAAGGTGGTAGGCTTGGTGGACACGACGCCGATGCCACCTCCAGTCATGGTGGATGGCGAGTTAGAGTTCGAGGTCGCCAAGGTGGTGGACTCTCGAGTAGTACGCCGTACTCTTCAGTATTTGGTGCACTGGCGGGGGTATGGTCCAGAGGAGAGGTCTTGGGTTCCAGCCTCAGACATACATGCGGATCGGCTGGTCAGTTCTTTTCACCGTCGTCATCCGGACAAGCTGGGTCCTATGAGTCTTGAGGGCCCTGGGGTCCCTCGTAGAAGACGGGGTACTGTCATGTCGGATGCTGTTCACACCACAGCATCCGGCAGGCAGAGGTAGTTCCACCTCCAGCCACTATAGCCTCAGTGGCGCCGGTTTGATCTTCAGGCTCTCGGGGGTTAATCCTGCTGGAGACCAGGTTGGAAGGTTAGTCACGCCCACGGTCTTTAAATAGTCATACTGGCATATGGGCGTCGCCGATTATAGCTTTTGTTTCATACCAAGTGGTTCCGGTCTGGAGTGGAGGTGTTCAAGAGAGAGAGATTCATATCTGGTGTCGTATGATCCGTCGTTATCCTTTCTCCTTCCCATATTTGTGTTTAGTTGTGCCCTGTTCACATTACTGTTTATTCCTGTGTGTGTGCGGCGCAGTGCAGTTTAAGTTCTCCCTGTCTGTCATTATTTGTGTGGGAGCTTTGGTGGTGTGACTCCTCACTGGGTGGAGGGTGGAGGGTTAAGTGCAGGGCTGAGCAGGAGATAAGGAAAGGTCGGAGGCTCAGGCATTTGCACCTTCAGCAAAAACCCTGGGTTGAGGGTCAGACAGGGTTTCCCCTAGTAAAAGGGACTCCACAGGGGCCCCGGGTATTTCAGCCTTAGTTGAACTAAGCCCCCGTGACAATATGTGTACACATGTATACCCAGAGCACAAACATATAGACTTATGTATACACAGAGCACATGCACAAACGTATTCACAGAGAACATACACACACATATATACACACAGACCACATTCATTCACACACTTGTGTACAGAGACCACATACGTACAGTCATATATGTATATACACATAGCATATCCACACACGTATAAATAGGGAACATAAATACAGACATATCTACACACGGAGCATATAAATACAGATACACATGTATACACAGAGTATATACACAGAGCACATACATACAAAAACACATGTATACATAGAGCACATATGGGTCGCCCTCGCACACCCAGGGCAGCGGGGTACTCGGTACCAGGCCGGTGTCAGGCGGGAATGTGTCACAGCAGCGGTGACCCGGTCCGTGGCCCTGGGCGCCCAATATCAATGGCGGTGATGTTAATGGTGTAATAGTTTATTTGGATAGTTCGTGACGCCACCTGTGGTGTTTGGCAAGTATGGTGTTAGGCCAACGCTGCATACAGATCCGCTGGGACTGATGGTGTGGTGCAGCAGAGATGGTATAGCTCCCCAAAAGTGGAGCTGTAGTCCCAGGGCAGTGTAGGTGCAATGGATGAGGAGAGGCACAGAATGGTATGGAGGCTGGTGCCCAGGTGTAGTGGTGCGGGAATAACCGGAGGACACCTGAGTATGCGGTTCCAAAGCTTTTCTCACTGTTTGCAGTTCACTCAACTGCCTGCCTCCATACTGTGTTCTCCGGGTCAGGGCTCCAGCCAACTTTCAGGCAGGATAGGATTCTCCTTCCACACTCCGCCAACATGTACCTTACTGAATGACTCCTCCAATGCGCCTTTAGGTGCGAAGCACTCCAGTACTTAGTTACCCTGGAATGCCTGCTTCGGGGACTCGTCACTGCGTCCCGCCTATCTATTCAGTTGCTGTTGTGTCCCAAGTCTATGATGGGAGCAAGGCGTTAGCGGCTCACTACTCCTTCGGTGTCTGTTGCCGGACATAAAGATCCAATCAACCTCGGGGACCAGGCCCCGGCCTTTGCGCTCTCTGGACTGGAAGGGTTCTCTATCTTTCTTCCACCAGCTTCCCACCGTCCTTCTATTCTCCTTCGTTCCGATCTGTTCTCTCTCTCTTTTGGAAGGTTAGGTTATCAATCTTATCAGTCTCTTTCTCTGGTCTTTCTCGTGCCAGCAGCCCAGATCACTGGGACCTGCTGCAGCACGTCCCTCAGACATCCATCTTCTCTCTTCTCTAACCAACTAACCACTAACTTTCACTCTTCCCACTCTTTTGTATCATCTCTCTCCACCCGCCTTCCCAGCACATCTCGTGTTATGGAGCAGGGTTCCACGAGGGGTGCTCTCCTAACCCCCAGCCTGAAGCTGTTAGGTGGCCCCACTGAACTATCCTGTGTGTGGAATGCAGGTGTGGAGCGTGGTCAGGAGTTCCCACCCTACCTGGATGGTGGGGCACTACACCTTAGGAGAAGGTGCAGTACCTCTGTGGCGACTGAAGCCTCAGGGGCGCCACATACCCCCCCGTTAAACACAGCACGTCCGCCGGCTGCAAGACAACAAAAGGTACAATACAGGAACACACGAAAATTTTTAAATGCTATTCAACAATACTTATCTAATCTTCCTAATGTAGGAGGCACATTTCTTAAACTTACAAACAGGTTAACTTCCTATCTTAGTATAAAAAATTTACTTAAGTGCAATTCTCAATTCAAAGTGCTATACTCAACACATTTTCTTTATTACATTTTTCTATCAATTATTCTCTTTTTCTTTCTAGTACACATTTATTTCTCTTCTCTTCTAGACGCAAGACACTGAAAAATCTACTCTTGGCCTGTCACCTGTCACTTTCAATTCTTCAGTCTTTATTCAATTCTCACATTCTATCTTAAAACTTTTCTAATTCTCTGTATCAAATATTCTATAAAAGACATTTACTTTTCATAAGACACAACATTATCAAATACGTTATCATAAAACATTCAAAATTCTTGCAAAGTGCTGAACACTGCTCCCAGCCGGGCTTTCTTGCAGTGTCCCTTGAGGTAGACATCATTCTTCGAAAAGTGTCCATGCAAAAACATTATCTTCGCAAAGAGTCTTTATATGTAAAACCAAGAGAGAGCACCCAAAGGGCTGCAAACTATTTACAATAAAAGTTTTGGATCACACAGCGTTCATGATCTCCACAGTTCCATTTATAGAAAAACACGGCCAATCAAAAGCAGGGCAACAAAAGTGCTACCGGAAAAACATGATAGCAAACCAAGGCACAACTGGTGCAACAAACCCTCCTGGGTAACGAGATTCTGTAAATTTAAATTTTCCTAGTGGCTACCAGATTCAAAGTAGTCATTGGCAATCCGTAGGTACTCCTCTTCCCACGGTGTCAAGCCAGGGATCTTTGGTTTGGGCTGCCGAACTGGAGGTGTTGCAAGAGCAGCCTGGTTCTTAGGATCAGGTGCCTGAGCAGTCTGAGTGGTACCGGTGGATGGAGGGTCATTGACTGGTTTCGATGGCAGGTACCTCTCGATGAACTCTGCAGGGATACGCGTACATTCAGGGTGTACCAACCCCGGAGTCCCTCATGTCGGGTGAAGGTCATATACTCCCCAGGCTGCAGGTCTCTATCAGGATGTCCCTTTCTCAGATGCGACTCAACATCCCTCCGGTTAAAGAACAAGTCACCAATGTGCTTGGGGTCTGCAATGAATCCAAAACCCCTCTCCTTGTTCACATTCAGCACTTGCCCCCATCCGGCTGCATCCCGGGGGCCATGATGACCTGCATGGGCCCTCTCCTTCCGGGCCAGATCCGGGACCCGCACAGCCTGCTTTCTCTGCTCCCTCTCCCGATATTCTGCTGCCAGCTGCCGAATAGTGTCCCGACATCCTGCCAACTCTCTTCTCTCTCCTGCTCTTCCTGGGACCTGCTCTCACCCACGGCACCAGCATCCCGATCCCAGACCAGATCCAGGACGACCTGGCCAGCCGCTGCGACTGCGGTACACCCCAGGGCCTTCCCAGGTGGAGGAACATCCGACATACCTGGGGCCTCCTGGTGGTGCGGCTTCTGCTCCAGTGCAGGCGGTGATGGAGCGGATAGTGGATCCGGATCCGCGGGGGCTTCGGTCGGGACCTGCGCAGCCACAACAGGTCCGGGCGGGAGTACGGTCTCAGCTCCCGGGCCCTCCGGTGACTTCTCCGGGTGAGCGGGACTCAGCCGCACGGACAGCATGGAAGTAAAAACTAACGCTGCCGGGGAACAGTCCGGTGCGGTAGCGGCGGGTTCCGATGGAGGGGGTACCGCTGATGTAGGCCCCGCCGGGGCGTGCTGCCATCTCAGCCTCTCCAGCGCTTCTCTTCTTAGCTGCAGACGGGTAGTCAGATCCGTGATCTCATCCTATAGCTGCCGGCAAATCATGCCAGCTTCAGGGTTGGAGCTGTCAGCCATGGCGCTGGGGAGATTCAGCTCCCCGCGCTCCGCAGGCCTCCTTCCCTCACTCTCCAAGATGGCTTTCTGGTGTTCTTCTCCTTGCTCCACCCTTCTGCTCGCCACTGGCTTTCTCTGCTCCTCCTTCTGGGGGCGGCGTCTTCTTCCAGCGGCTCCATACCCAGCCAGTATACGAACCCCTCGGGGGGTGGGCCATGCATCGGTCACATAGTAATTCAGGCAGGGATGGCCAAAGACTCTTCGCGGCCTTTTCTTGGGACCTCCCATCTCTTCACGCCCTTCTTCTCCGCACCAGCGGCCATTTCTAATGTGCATTTTACAGTCTATTAAATTTGGTCTTCTTCACATTTTCAAAAGTTGTAAATCCAAGGCACACAGAACCCGATGGCATCGGGTCTCGTCATCCTGTTCGTGACCCCAAAATTGGGTCGCCCTCGCACACCCAGGGCAGCGGGGTACTCGGTACCGGGCCGGTGTCAGGCGGAAATGTGTCACAGCAGCGGTGACCCGGTCCGTGGCCCTGGGCGCCCAATATCAATGGCGATGATGTTAATGGTGTAATAGTTTATTTGGATAGTTCGTGACGCCACCCGTGGTGTTTGGCAAGTATGGTGTTAGGCCAACGCTGCATACAGATCCGCTGGGACTGATGGTGTGGTGCAGCAGAGATGGTATAGCTCCCCACAGGTGGAGCTGTAGTCCCAGGGCAGTGTAGGTGCAATGGATGAGGAGAGGCGCAGAATGGTATGGAGGCTGGTGCCCCAGTGGTGCCCCAGTGGTGCGGGAATAACTGGAGGACACCCGAGTATGCGGTTCCAAAGCTTTACTCACTGTTTGCAGTTCACTCAACTGCCTGCCTCCGTACTGTGTTCTCCGGGTCAGGGCTCCAGCCAACCTCCAGGCAGGATAGGATTCTCCTTCCACACTCCGCCAACATGTACCTTACTGAACGACTCTTCCAATGCACCATTAGGTGCGAAGCACTCCAGTACTTAGTTAACCTGGAATGCCTCTCTCTAGGTGTTCCTAGTCTTTACTTGTATGACAGACAGCTGTAGCCTGCATCGGGGACTCCTCACTGCGTCTCGGCTCTCTATTCAGTTGCTGTTGTGTCCCAAGTCTATGATGGGAGCAAGGCGCTAGCGGCTCACTACTCCTCCGGTGTCTGTTGCCGGACATAAAGATCCAATCAACCTCGGGGACCGGGCCCCGGCCTTTGCGCTCTCTGGACTGGAAGGGTTCTCTATCTTTCTTCAACCAGCTTCCCACCGTCTTTCTATTCTCCTTCGTTCCGATCTGTTCTCTCTCTCTTTTGGAAGGTTAGGTTATCAATCTTATCAGTCTCTTTCTATGGTCTTTCTCGTGACAGCAGCCCAGATCACTGGGACCTTCTGCAGAACGTCCCTGAGACATCCATCTCTCTTCTCTCTCCTCTAACCAACTAACCACTAACTTTCACTCTTCCCACTCTTTTGTATCATCTCTCTCCTCCCGCCTCCCAGCACATCTCGTGTTACGAAGCAGGGTTCCACGAGGGATGCTCTGCTAACCCCCAGCCTGAAGCTGTTAGGTGGCCCCACTGAACTATCTTGTGTGTGGAATGCAGGTGTGGAGCGTGGTCAGGAGTTCCCACCCTACCTGGATGGTGGGGCACTACACCTTAGGAGAAGGTGCAGTACCTCTGTGGCGACTGAACCCTCAGGGGCGCCACACATACATACACATAGCACATAGATGCTTATACACATGTATACAAAGAGCATAGACATGTATACAAAGAAAATGTAACACAAGAACAGGCATGTGCATACACAGAGCACATACATACACACACATATATACATTCACACACTATAGAGCACTTACTAGTTTGCCCCTCTTCTTCAGTTCTTCCAGACTCCCTCAAGGTACAGGAACTTTGGTCCTGGTCAGCAGGCCTATCTCTGTGCTGAGCTGTGAGCTCTTCACATGCTATTCCCTTGCTGAGCTGGATGGCTTCATTGTGAGCCAAACATTGCTGAATTTCTGTTCATGACAATGAATGTTTTGCGGGTGAGAGAGAAATCAGTTAACTCACAAAGCAGCCATGTTCACTGGGCAGCGCACGGGTTGGCATTGAAACTGAGTGGAGAGACAGCACATCTCTGCACCTCTGCAGCTTAGAGGGTGTAATAACGGTGCAGGTACAGGTGATGTCGCCACGGATCAGAGACAGACCAAGGGTTAAAGGGTTTATTTACAGGGGATAGATTCTCCACGCAGAATTATTATTGCTATTTATGCTTTACCTTGATATACCGCTATATTCAATATATGGTTTATATAGGTCCTATTCTATTGGAGGCATTTCATTTTTTTGGACCTATTTTGGGAACTGCAAACCATGTATCAGGCTATATAGCATTATATTGTACATACTATTGTCTCAACATGAGAGTTCAAGTATCCATAGTTATTTGTACTTAGGTTTATTTGATCATTTTATGCATGGTATGCAAATTGCTTGTTTGGTGTGTTGTTATTCATGCTTGGCCTTGATACACTGTTACATCTAATATATGGTTTACACAGGCCTTACTTTATGTATATATTTGCATTTTTATGCACTATTATATTGTATGGCTTTGCCCAGCACATTGGAGGGGGTGAACATCAGGTTCTTCTTCTAGAACCCCCTTCTTTTTGGAGTGTCACTTATGGCTAATTCATCTTGGCCTTTTAATTGTTTTTAATCTTTTTTCCTGTCATTGGTGTGTCCTTTTTTGTATGCTGTCAATAAAAATTTGTAATTTTTGTAATGTATTTCTGTGATATATATTATTATTATTATTCACCCCATTTTTCTGATTCTGGGGTTGATCGCAATCAGTTTTGCACACCTCTTTTTCTCCTTTTCATGTTTCGTGCAATTAGGTGTGTTGGTTGGCAGTCCCCCGTAGTCATTTTGTAGTGCCCTCAAGCTTCTTGTTTCTTTCAGATTCTCCACGCAGGGACAAGACTAAGTGAAGTTATGAAACTGTTATGCAGAATAGAAATGGTTAATGAGAATTCTTCCTACGTGGGCACCGTCAACAGCGACACTTAAAGACTTTATAGTCTCTTCTCTGTCTCCTAGAAACTGGGAACTCCGTGTTAAATCTCTACTCAGGGTGAAGCTGGAAGCAGGAAGACGCTGCTGAATCGAGTCTCTCCTGCTCTGAGTCTCTGTATGCTTCCATTGAAGGAGAACTCACCACTTCGAGTGGAACAGGCTGCCACGAGAAGTGGTGAGTTCTCCTTCAATGGAAGTCTTCAAACAGAGGCTGGACAGACATCTGACTGGGATGATTTAGCGAATCCTGCTTTGAGCAGGGGGTTGGACCAGATGGCCCAGGAGGTCCCTTCCAACTCTACGATTCTATGATTCTATGATTCTATGCTAGGCTGACAGTCACTCTGCAGTAACGATGCTGCGCACACTGGGCAGTCTACTTGCCACACTCAGGGGTCTTGGCTTGCCACTGCGGTCACCGGGGCTATGCGCTCGGGTCACTGTCTCTGCACTGTCAGGGGGGAAGTCTTCTCTGGTTATGGAGGCTCCCGAATCCACATACACAACTACTGCTCTCACTATGGCTCGTATCTCAGCTTCAGTCTCAGTGCTCTGATTGGGAGTTCTCTCTCTCTGGGAGCGCGGTGCTGCTGACTGGAACCCAAAAGCTTCAGGTTACATTCCTGCTTAATAGATGTTTATTATGTGTACTGAGTGTCACTTTCATTTGTGGCAAGTTTAAGTTAGTTGTAGGTATAAGTGCTACTGGTGGCATACACCATGGGTCTTAGTACAGGAAAGCCAAAAGAGGCAATTACTCCCATGTATATATAATCTTCTGCTGGTTATATTGGATTTTATGTACAAAACATAATTTAATAAAACCTCATTCTATAGTTAATCTCATTGTTACATTTATAAAGGTACTCAGCAATATTGTATGTAAATTATACAGGAGTATCCTGTGATGTAATGTTAGTGGCCTAGTCTAATATATGAGCAGCAATGTCCAGCTCAAGCACCCGCGCAGTCCCCTTCATTATTTAGCAGCACAGCATCGTACATTTGGTTTTGGCCCTGTCTGGTTCTGCTGCTCCGGTCCATTGCATGGATTGAGATGTTTGATGCTGCAGGGACTAATTGTGGTTCAAATGGATGGGATTGAACTGCAATACCAGACATAGGCTCAACTCAATGTACAGTGCTGTGCCTGGTAAACAACCCAGGGACGTGTCGTGGCCGCTTCATTGCAGTTGGACCGTCACATACAGTGCATTGCTTACCTGTCCTGAGGATCGGTCAGCAATCATTCAGTCTCAATAAAATTGATAGTGCAAAACTGAAGTGTGAACTGTAAAGTGTGAGGCAGCCTGGATGTCAGATGATGCAGGCGATCTAATTGGATCTATACATATATATGGATGGCATTTACAGATTACATGCTTCTGTACTTTTTAGTGTTTAGAAGTGGGGAGGATGCCAGCAGCTTCTTGGGTCGCAGACTGCACTACAACCAGTTTGACTTTGAGATGTTCACCATTGGAAATTTGGAAAGAGAATGCTATGAGGAGCAATGCAACTATGAAGAAGCCAGGGAGATTTTTGAAGATGACAGATCAGTGGTAATTTAAGAAACGGTTCTGTGTTATGTTTTGCTCATAATATGTATGCTAAGACCATTATAATGCACCACGCAGCTCTTATGGCCTCAATAAGTGAGAGAGGGGGTTACAGTAGGTTGACTACATCCCTGATTACACTGGGGGCTGAGAAGTTCCCCCTTTTATCATGGGCACTGAAATGTTAGCCAACAATGGGTAAGAACCAGCCTTAGGCCACATTCACACGTTCAGTATTGGGTCAGCATTTTACCTCAGTATTTGTAAGGCCAAATCAGGAGTGGGTGATAAATACAGAAGTGGTGACGTGTTCCTATTAGACTTTTCCACTGATTGTTCCACTTCTGGTTTTGGCATACAAATACTGAGGTCAAATACTGCCAAATACTGGACATCTGAATGTGCCATCTCTCTTTCATGCCCCCTTATGGCAGGGCAGATAATTTGTGATGTACTGTATCATGATAATACCTATTTACATGTCCACATTTGAACTCTATTTTAAAATCTCCCAGAATTCTCAGGATCAGTACAAAATAACAATATTCACAAAGTAATTCAGATTTATATATTATATCTAAATGCACAGTAAACTATAAAATAGTGAGCATGCTTTTTTTATTATTGTTTTCTTATTTTTACCCACTTATATAGAGCCATTAAAGGGAACCTGTCACCTCGTTTTTCTGCTATAAGCTGCGGCCACTGCTTTTCAGGGCTTATCTACAGCATTCTAGAATGCTGTAGTTAAGCCCCCAATGTAACCTGAAAGATAAGAAAGACAAGTTTTATTATAGTCACCCGGGACGGTCCGGTCCGATGGGCATTGCAGGTCTGGGTCCGGCGCCTCCCATCTTCATGTGATATCATCATCTTCCTTGCTTCGTGTCATGGCTCCTGCCCAGGGGTACTGATCTGCACTGTTGAGGGCAGAGCCAAGTACTGCAGTGCGCAGGCACCGGGAAAGGTCAGCGAGGCCAAGTGCCTGTGTTGGGGTTAGGGTTGTGGTTAAGGTTATGGTTATGAGTTTGGTTGGGATTACGGTTAGGGTTGAGATTAGGGTTGGGGGTGTGTTAGGGTTGTAGTTAGGGTTATGGTTAGGGGAGTGTTGGGTTAGGATAGGAGTTAGAATTGGGGGGTTTCCACTGTTTAGGTACATCAGGGGGTCTCCAAACGGGACATGGCGCCCACCATTGATTCCAGCCAATTTTGTGTTCAAAAAGTCAAACGGTGCTTCCTCCATTCTGAGATATGCCATACGCCCAAATAGTGGCTTTCCCCACATATGGGGTATCGGCGTACTCAGGAGAAATAGCACAACAAATTTTGTGGTTCATTTTCTCCTGATACCCTTGTGAAAAGAATAAAAAATGTGGTTCCAAAGTAAATTTTTTGTGACAAAAGTAAAATGTTAATTTTTTCCTTCCACATTGCTTTAGTCCTTGTGAAGCACCTGAAGGGTTAATAAACTTCTTGAATCTGGATTTACGCACTTTGAGGGGTGCAGGTTTTAGAATGTATTTTCTGTTATATTGACCCCCTAAACTCACTTCAAACGTGAGGTGGTCCCTACAAAAGTGGTTTTCTAAATTTTGTTTTTAAAAATTAGAAATCGCTGGTCAACATTTAACTGTTATATCGTCCTAACAAAAAAATGTTTTGTTTCCACAATTGTGCTGATGTAAAGTTGACATGTGGGAAATGTTATTTATTAACTATTCTGTGTGACATCACTCTCTGGTTTAAGGGTACAAAAATTAAAAGCTTGAAAATTGCAAAATTTTCAAGATTTTTGCCAAATTTCCATTTTTTCATAAATAAACGGAAGTTTTATTGAAGAAATTTTACCACTAACATGAAGTACAATATATCATGAAAAAACAGTCTCAGACTCAGTGGGATACGTTGAAGCTTTCCAGAGCTATAACTTCATAAAGTAACAATGGTCAGAATTGAAAAAATTGGCTTGGTCATTAAGTACCAAATTGGCTGTCACTAAGGGTTTAAATGGACCGTTTAAGACTCACTTGTAACATTTATACATTTTTTAATATTTCTTTAGGCCGCATTCTGGAAGGACTACTCTAAGAGATTATCAAATGAAGGTAAAGACAAGTATGTTTTTAAAAATGTATACTACTATATAAAATTCTATAGTTATATTGGATGTTATTTAGATGTGATACTGTGTGGGGTTTGGAACACATTAGTTGATGAGCATGTGGAATTTTCAATAAAATTAGGCATAAGAACATTTTCTGGAACTATCTACTCCATTCATCCATCCACCGATCCATCCAGCTGGCCTTCCATCGCCCGATTCATCCATCCATCCATCAATCCACCTACACATCCATCCATCCATCCATCTTGTAGATTGTAAGCTTGCGAGCAGGACCCTCACTCTTCCTGTAACTGTTTAAAATGTCCTGCCTTGTATTGAATTTATTGTCTATATATATGTCACCGCTTAATTATAAAGTGGTGCGGAATATATTGGCGCTATATATGGTAAATAGAGATGGGCGAACCCGAACAATAAAGTTTGGTGTCCATATCAAACACCTACTGTTCGGGCACAGACAGTGTTACCTATGTTACTGTTGAGGTTGGGCACCCCAAACACCGGGTGTTTCTTAAGCTGTCTACTGCATGACAGCACGAAAAACACCAGCGGCTCTGATCGGCAGTAAGATCATTACCACTGGTTAGAGCACTGGGGTTCCCACTCTGTCAGATGATAACGTGAGCCCGCAGCTATGACCAAAGGTAACATCTGCCTAACCCTGCTGTCGCTAAAAAAACAGGGAGAGCAGGTGTCACAGATAAGGGTTTTCATCAGCCGATTCCAGCGCAATAAATAAAAAAAAAAATTGTGTGGTTCCCCTGTATTTTAACCAGCCAGACAAAAAACTGACAGCTGCAGGTTGCAACACTCAGCTTTAGCAAGGCTGGTTATCAAGAATGGAAGGATCCCATGCCATTTTTTAAAATTATTTAATAATATAAATATTAATATAAAGGAATTTTAAAAAATGGCATGAGTTTCCACACATTTTTGACAACTAGCCAATCTAAAGCAGAGAGCTGGGGGCTGGTTTTCTCAGACTGGCAAGGGGCCATGGATATTGGCCCCCAGCCTAAGAATAGCAGCCTGCAGCTGCACCAGAAAAGGTGAATTTATTAGATGCGCCAATTCTGTCTCTTTGGCCTGCACTTCCCACTTGCTTGGTGGCAAGTGGGGATCAATATTTCTGGGGGTTGATGTCACCCTTGTCAGGTAACATTAAGTCCACTGCTTAGTGTTGGAGATGTGTCTATAAGGCACCTTTCCATTACAAATCCTACAGTTGTATTGTAAATAAACATTCAGCCAGTATAAAGTAACTTATTTGAAGTAAAAAAAGCACCGTTTTACTTTTTATTTAAAAATAGCAAGCACAATTATATTCACCTAATGCCCATTCAATTGAAGCCATGTCTCCTGTAAAAAACAGAAAATTATAAAAAACAACTCCCCTAACAACCATTCCATTAAAGCCATCATCTCTTATAAAAAATATAAAAAAAACCCCATATCCCTCACCTGTCCAATGTTCTGTATCACGCCGTAATCCATGTCTGTGATAAATAGTTTTCAAACTGGACAGTCCCAAGATGTGACCGTCTAGGTTGAAAACCACTCACGGTAAACTGTGGTGACCTCACTGAGCTCAGCGCTGCATTGTGAGACTTTTTCTCACTGTGTTAACGGTGATCTCACTGAAGTCACGACAGTTCATTGGTCCAACTGGGAACACAGACTCAGTGACCTGTGGTAACCTCGATGACATAACCACTAGTCACTGAGGCTTTGCTCGCAACAGCTCATTATACAGTGGTTTTCAGCCTGGATGGTCGCATCTTGGCACCGTCCAGGTTGAAAACGATTTATTGCAGACATGGATTACAGCGAGAAAAAGAACATTGGCCAGGTGAGGGATAATGGTTGCTTTTTAGTTTTGTTTTTTTTACAGCAGATGATGGCTTCCATGGAATGGGCATTAGGTGAGTATAACTGTTTGTTATCTAATATATAAAGCTCAAAGTGTGTATGTATGTGTGTATGTATGTGTATGTGTGTGTGTATGTGTGTATGTCCGGGATAGGCATCCGCACCGTCGCAGCTACAGCCACAAAATTTGGCACAGTCACACGTCTGGACCCCGAGAGCGTCCTAAGCTATATTGTGAGGCGAAATTTTAACCCCGTGCGTTCCAATTCACCAAACAATTTTGCTCCTATCTACATACTGGGGGAAAAAGTGTGTGCGCGTCAAGCCCCGCCCCTCATTGTGATGTCATATGTCCCTATTTGCATACTGGGGAAGCAGTATGTGCGTATCAAGCCCCGCCCCTCATTATGATGTCACAATGGTTGCCATGGTGACGCTGATGTCATCAAAGGTTGCAAGCCCTGCCGCCGCTCCTTATGATGTCATAATTGTTGACTATGGAATGGAGGATGTGTGATGAGTATATGGGCACCGGACTATGGGATGGAGGATATGTATGATGGGTATATGGGAACGGGACTATGGGCTGGAGGATGTGTGATGGGTATATTTTTGCACTGGACTATGGGATGGAGGATATGTATGATGGGTATATGGGCACGGGACTATGGGATGGCGGATATGTATATGGGCACGGGACTAGGGGATGGAGGATGAGTGATGGGTATATGGGCACTGGACTATGGGATGGAGGATATGTTTGATGGGTATATGGGTACGGGACTATGGGATGGCGGATATGTATGTGGGCACGGGACTATGGGATGGAGGATGTGTGATGGGTATATGGGCACTGGACTATAGGATGGAGGATATGTATGATGGGTATATGGGCACGGGACTATGAGATGGCAGATATGTATGATGGGTATATGGGCATGGGACTATGGGATGGAGGATATGTATGATGGGTATATGGGCATGGGACTATAGGATGGAGGATGTGTGATGGGTATATGGGCACTCGACTATGGGATGGAGGCTATGTATGATGGGTATATGGGCACGGGCCTATGGGATTGTGGATATGTATGATGGGTATATGGGCACCGGACTATGGAAAGGAGGATATGTTTGACGGGTATATGGGCACGGGACTATGGGATGGTGGATAAGTATATGGGCACGGGACTATGGGTTGGAGGATGTGTGATGGGTATATGGGAACGGGACTATGGGATGGAGGATATGTATGATGGGTATATGGGCACGGGACTATAAGATGGAGGATATGTATGATGGGTATATGGGCATGGGACTATGAGATGAAGGATGTGTGATGGGTATATGGGCACTCGACTATGGGATGGCGAATATGTATGATGGGTATATGGGCATGGGACTATGGGATGGAGAATATGTATGATGGGTATATGGGCATGGGACTATGGGATGGAGGATGTGTGATGGGTATATGGGCACTCGACTATATAGGATATGTATGATGGGTATACTGTATGGGCACGGGCCTATGGGATTGTGGATATGTATGATGGGTATATGGGTGCGGGACTATGGGAAGGACGATAATTATAATTTGTTATACCTAACCACAGTTAGTTACTATGCCCGGGCAGCGCCGGGCTCTTCAGTTAGTTTTTAAATAAAAAAGTAAAAAGTAAAAGACGCCTCACCATTACTAACTCATGGGCTTGATGTCACTGGACATTGCAAATGTGACATAAACCCCACTAATAACCCCACTTGCCACCACCACAGGGCAATAGATGCGACTTTTCTGGGGTGACTACTGGCTGCTTTTTTTAGACTGGGAGAGTAATATCCATGGACCCTTACCATCCTGAGAATACCCCAAGCTGTTTGTTTTAGCTTGGCTGGTTGTCTTGTCAAAAATGGGGGGAACCACATGCTGCTTTTTAAATTATTTATTGAAATAATTTTTAAAAAATGGCACGGGGACCCCTCTATTCTTAATGTCCAGTTATGATAAAGCTGACTGCTGATGGTAGCATCCCGCAGCTGTCAGTTTTGCCATGTTGGTTATAAAAAAATACAGGGGAATCCAAGTCATTTTCATAAATTATTTATTGATAGCGTAGGCGCTGGCTGATGAATACCATCAGCCAACACCTGTGACCAGAGGTAAACTTTTTACCTGTGATCACAGCCACGGCTCTCTGACTGGCAGTAATGATCTTACCACCGGACAGAGGAAGCGTTTTCCACGCTGTCATGCAGATGACAGCGTGGCAAACAATGGATGTTTGGGCCCCCCATTCCTGTGAATGGGGTTCGGGTACTGTTCTGGTATCCATACCAAACTTTTATTTATTAACGGTTCCTGCGAACCTGCTGGACCCAAACATTCACGGGTTTGCCCATCACTATATATAAATAACATTATTATTATCTATCCATATCTTATATCTATCTATGCCAGTAATGTTAATGTTATTCATGTTTACTCTTCCCTTAGATACAGAATTAAAGATTGATGTGATTGGGCTTCTCACTGGTTTAATTTGTGCTGGAACACTCCTGGTTATATTTGGACTTCTTGGCTATTATTGGTACACAATTTACTGTGACCCAAGAAGGCAGAGTCACATGTAAGTAATAACATGTTGTCATACAGGTTTAGAGGAGAGTTTTCATGTATTACCTACAGTAGTGACCAAGGCTGACATAACAACTCTTAGGAGATATTAAAAATATAACATTGCATTATAGTCTTAGAGCATGAGTTTTCAGTGGCTAGCACTGTTGCTTTACAACGATAGGGTCCAGGGTTCCACCAGGTCAATAGTTACTAGGATTTGTGTGTTTTCCACGTGTTTATGTGGGTTTTCTCCTGATATTCTGGCTCCTCGCACACTTCAAAGACATACGGATAGGGGACTTAAATTGTGAGCCCCAATGGGGACAGTGATGATAGTGTCTATTGAGCGCTGTGGAATATGATGATGCCACACATATAAAATAATTATAACATTTACATTTTGTGCATACATGAACAGCTAAAATGTTTCTTAGGATACTGCAGGTTTCCTCTAGCTAGTGCAATTTTGTAATATACAAAGGTATGCAAAAGTTTTAGGCAGATGTGGAAAATCTGCTGTACAGTAAGAATGCTTTTAAAACCAGAAATTCAAATTGTTTATTTTTATCAATTAACAAAATTCAAAGTGAATGAAGAAAAGAAAACTCTAAATCAAATCATTTCTTGATGTCTAAGTATTTGCCTGTATTTCTTAGCATTGAGTTCATCATTAATCCTGACAAAATCCCCAGCTCCATTTACCGAAATGCAGCCCAAAAATTTGCATGACTCTCTACCACGCTTCACTGTTTCTAAAGGCAATCATTATTGTTCTGTCTTCCAGCCCTTCAGAAAAAAACTGCCTTCTGTTACAGTCACATATTTCTCATTTTGATGCATCAGTCCAGTTCACCTGCTGCCATTTTTTTCACACCAATTCATATGTTTTCATATGTAAGGGAATGGAAAATGTTATTGTTTCATATTTTACCTCTTGTATTTTACTGGTGCTGCTACACGTTCATGTGTATTACCATTATGTGTGTCACATAGGTACTGCTACACTATTCTGTGTATTACCTTAAGGGATAAAAGTGTAATGTATATTCACGTGCTGCTATGTATAAAGTTAGGGAAAGTGCAGTTTGTAGGATTGGCCACTAGAGGAGGGGCATTTTAGTGCCCACAGTTCTTAGATAGTGTATACTGTAAGTATATGGTTAATTGTAGGAGGGGCTGCTGTGTGGTAAGTCTGTGTAGGTGTTAGGTTAAGTCAGAGGGCGAGGGATGCCCAAACCGTCCACAAGGGCTATAGACCCCGGACATCACAGTAGCCGTGCAACGATGGAGAAAGGCCCAGTCATCTACAACAACAGGACACCACAGCAGTGGGCTAGTACAGTTGAGGGGCCAATAGTGGTTCCTGTATGTGGCAACTCATCGCATGGGCAGATATCCTCAGGGCCTAGGTGAATTGGCAGGAGGAACCCGCAGATGCAGTGAGTGCAGACAGAAAGGATGTGGTATAAGCGCAGGGAACAGCACAGAAGGGCAGGGCACTCTCCCAGTGGCTTCTGACTCCGGGAACTAATGATCTTGCGTCTGGGGTGAAACAGACCAAGGGATGCACATCCGCAGCAGAGCTGTGCAGAGAGGAAGCTGAGGAATTGTCAGGGACGGTCCGACCCGGGCCCGCGCTCTGTGATCATGGAAGTAGCGCAGGGAAAGAAAAGGACCATTGTTTTGAAAAGTCTGTAGTAAAAGCTGTGAAGACTTTAGATGCACTGTGTAATGAACCCAGTAAACTTATTCTGGTTGAAGTTGAAATGGACTGTGCCTCAATTAATGCAAATCGGTCTAAAGGGGTTCTCCTGTAGTGCAGAGGAGATCCAGAAGTTGGAACCAGTGAACAGTTTTTCTCTGTGATCGAAGGCCAGGATACAAGTGCCACGGTGTCTTCGGCCATGCCTACGGTTCTGGCTGACCCTTACACATACATAGTTGACTCACTTGGCCTTCTTTCCATGTTGAAGGTCTCATCTTTGGCCACAATTTTTCCACGAAGACAACTACTGGCAAATGCTATTTTCTCTGATTTTCCTACAGTAAATGTCAAAATTTCAGTGAGAGCTGCTCGTAGGATTGCTAAAGAGGCAAATCAGAATCCCCTCTTGACTACAAAAGAACTTCAGAAAGATTTAGCAGAATCTGGAGTTGTGGTACATTGTTTTACTGTTCACAGACACATGCACAAATATGGCCTTCATGGAAGAGTCATCAGAAAAAAACTCTCATGCCATGCATCAGCATCATATAATTCAGCATCAGAAGTATGCAAAACAACATCTAAACAAGGCTGATGCATTTTGGAAACAAGTCCTGTGGACCCAAGAGATTAAACTAGAACTC
Organism: Dendrobates tinctorius; assembly: GCF_039654945.1. Taxonomy (NCBI): domain Eukaryota; kingdom Metazoa; phylum Chordata; class Amphibia; order Anura; family Dendrobatidae; genus Dendrobates; species Dendrobates tinctorius. The sequence continues at coordinate 18,984,467 of NW_027361716.1, forward strand.
TGTTGACACGATGATCAAATGTATGTGTGGAGAAAAAAAATAGTAATAATTTTATTTCTATAGTGCCAACATATTCTGCAGCGCTTTACATTTCAGAGGGGACTTGTACAGATAATAGATATTACAGCATAACAATAAAAGGGGGAGACAGGGCGCTTCCAATGCGTAGGTCTGTATGGAAAGTAGATGAGTGCACAGCAAGTGTTAGGCTCACCTGATAGGGTTGTGAGAGTCACAACACCTATAATCGAATAAAACAGCTGCAGCAGTCTGCACGAGGTCCAAGGACTTGGTACAAAGAAGGCTGGTAGTGCAATAAGAGACTGCGCTGCTGTGGTAGAATTCAAGATATCTTTATTGCCAACACGTTTCCTGAGCCAGTCTCAGCTGATGAAGTGAGCTGGGACTGGCTCAGGAAACGCGTTGGCAATAAAGATATCTTGAATTCTACCACAGCAGCGCAGTCTCTTATTGCACTACCAGCCTTCTCTTTGTAGCATAACAATAAACACATATATCAAAACAGATAACAAGAGGAATGAGGGCCCTGATTGCAAGCTTACAATCTATAAGGAAAAGGGGAGACACGAAAGGTGGATGGTAACAATTGCTTTCATTGTTCGGGCCAGCCAAAGTGTAAGAATCTTGTGTGTTCATGTAATGCTGCATGAACCAGTTATCAGCCTAAATATGTAACAGTACAGACACAGAGGGCTATTAAATGCATAAAGCATGTGAGAACATGATACAAGAAATCTGGTTATGGTAAAAATTTTGAAAGAGCAACACAGGGATAGTTGGATTATTGTGTAAAGGCGGTAGGCCAGTCTGAAGAAATGCGTTTTTAGGGCACGCTTAAAACTGTGGAGATTGGGGATTAAGCAAATTAACCTGGGTAGTGCATTCCAAAAAATTGGCGCAGCACGTGAAAATCTTAGAGACTGGAGTTTGAGGTTCTGATTATTGAGAATGTTAACCTCAGGTCATTAGCAGAACGGAGAGCACAGGTAGGGTGGTAGACTGAGATGAGGGAGATGTAGGATGGTGCTGAGCCCTGAGTGCTTTGTGAGTGAGGGTAATAAGTTTATACTGGATTCTAGAGTGGATAGATAGCCAGTGCAATGACTGGCATAAGGTAGAGGCATCGGTATAATGATTGGTGAGGAATATGATCCTGGCAGCAGCATTCAAGACAGATTGGAGAGGGGAGAGTTTGGTAAGAGGGAGACTGATTTGTATCTCTCTGCTACAGTCCAGATGAGAATGAATAAGAGAAACAGTAAGAGTTTCTGCAAAAGTAAGAAAGGGTCGAATTCTAGAAATGTTTTTGAGGTGCAGATAACATGAGCGAGCCAGTGATCGGATGTGGGGGTGAATGAATGAAATGAAAAAAGGGCACAGAATTTCAGAAAAAGAACATCTTATCAACCATTAAGCAAGAGGGGGGGGGAGTTGAAAAGAGGATAGCACCTACAAATGGATAATGACCCAAAATCCACAAGAGAGTACCTCAAAAGGTGCAAGCTAAAAGTCATTGAAAATCCATGGCTAGACCTCAAAATAGCACTGCATGCAAGACGGCCTAGGAATCTCACAGAACTGGAAGAATTTTCCAAGAAAGAATGGAAGAAAATCCCACCAAGAAGAATTGAAAGACCCTTGTCTGGCTACAAAAAGCATTCACAAACTGTCATACTTGCAAAAGGGGGTGCGACTAGGTACTAACCATGTAAAGTGCCCATAATTTTGCATCTGCCCATTTTCTTGTTTTGTAATTTTTAAAATGTAAAAAATGAATATATATATATATATATATATATATTATTTTATTTTTTTTTTATTTTTTTGCCTAAAATACAAAGGAAATGTGTAATCTTTAAAGGGAGCCTGTCAGCAGGATTGTGCACAGTAACCTACACACAGTGTCAGGATGGCGCCGTTATACTGATTTACAATGATACCTTGGTGATGAAATCTGTCTTGTGGTTGTTGTTTAATCTTTACTTTCAGTTTTGAGTTAATGATATGCTCGTGCCCTGGGGCGGCCTGTGGGAGGTCTTCATGTGGTGCTCTGATTAGCTACTCACCAGTATGGCTTCTGACAGGTCACTGATCCCTCACTGACCTGCCCCCTAGTTTACATAATGCATATTATATATACACACCGGTATATATATATTTTTTAAACCCCTTTTGCAGGCAGGCGGGAGCGCCTGCACTGCACCATGTCGCATCCATAATGTGCATTTGACTATTCTTTTTTAACGGTATCCATGACTTCCTAAAATAAAAAAAAATAGCTTGAAAATGGCACCGGTCACGCCTGTGCAGTAGCAGCTTTTGGCGATTTGATAGCTGCTACTGTTAAGGTGCCGTCTACGCCATCTTGCTAGAAAAAAATAAAATTGCCTCTTCCAAGATGGCTGATCACCGTAGCTTCTACTGTGCAGGTGCTGGCAGGGCCATTTTGCTAGAGAAACAAATTGTCTCCACTAAGATGGCGCTTGCCGCGCCTGCGCAGTAGCATCTATCAGCAATCTGAAATTAAGAGACTGTGTTAGGCATAATAAGCGATAATAACGTCTTCCTCCACCTGCCCCTGTTCCTAAATCCATTATAAATCCCCCTTCCTCCCATCCCAATCCCCTACACCCCTCATTGTCCTCCTCCCCACGCATCCCATTATTGTCCTCTCCCCCACCTCAATCATTGCCCTCTTCTCCACCCCCATCATTGCCCTTTCCACCATCATTGTCCTTTCCACTACCACCCCATCATTGCCCATTCCACCACCTCCATCATTTCCTCCACCCCCACCACCCCCATCATTGTCCTTTCAACTGCCACCATCATTGCTTTCTCACCTAGTGGCTATACGATGTTATAATCTCTGGCTCCCCTAGTGGCTATACAATGATATATTCTTTGGCTCCCCTAGTCGCTATAGGGTGGTATAATCTTTGGCTCCCCTAGTGGCTATATGATATAATCTTTGGCTCCCCTAGTGGCTATACGATGTTATAATCTTTGGCTCCCCTAGTGGCTACACGATGTTATAATCTTTGGCTCCCCTAGTGGCTATATGATGATATGATCTTTGGCTCCCCTAGTGGCTATTGGATGGTATAATCTTTGGCTCCCCTAGTGGCTATACAATGTTATAATCTTTGGCTCCCCTAGTGGCTATACAATGTTATAATCTTTGGCTCCCCTAGTGGCTATATGATGATATGATCTTTGGCTCCCCTAGTGGCTATAGGATGGTATAATCTTTGGCTCCCCTAGTGGCTATACGATGTTATTATCTTTAGATTAACAATCACTGACATATTGGAACCACATCAAAAAGAACCAGAGCCAAAGGCTCAATCAAAGAAAAAGGAGCAACTCCATATAGATAATGTCATCCTACACTAGAAAAGGAGTAGAACAGCTCTCAAAAATACAATGGAAACAAAAAACGTAATAGTATATATATAGCTTACTAGAACAAAAGAGTGCCCCACATAAAATGCATGTGAATAAAGGAATATACCTATCCCCAACATATGCATAACACAGCTATATGAGCATGGTCCAAACACAAGTAATGGACGACAATCCACTAATATTCCATGAGGTAAATAAGGTGCTTACCCATGTGGGGGGGTATCGGGTAAATAGTGCTCCAGACCCACATGGGTAAAAGTATATACCTGTATGTCATCTCTTCCTGGTTAGTATATACCTGTATGTCATCTTCCTTGTATATAGTATATACCTGTATGTTATCTCCTCCTGTATATAGTATATACCTGTATGTCATCTCCCCATGAATATAGTATATACTTGTATGTCATTTCCCCCTGTATATAGTATATACAGTGGGGAAAAAAAGTATTTAGTCAGTCAGCAATAGTGCAAGTTCCACCACTTAAAAAGATGAGAGGCGTCTGTAATTTACATCATAGGTAGACCTCAACTATGGGAGACAAACTGAGAAAAAAAAATCCAGAAAATCACATTGTCTGTTTTTTTTTCATTTTATTTGCATATTATGGTGGAAAATAAGTATTTGGTCAGAAACAAGCAATCAAGATTTCTGGCTCTCACAGACCTGTAACTTCTTCTTTAAGAGTCTCCTCTTTCCTCCACTCATTACCTGTAGTAATGGCACCTGTTTAAACTTGTTATCAGTATAAAAAGACACCTGTGCACACCCTCAAACAGTCTGACTCCAAACCACTATGGTGAAGACCAAAGAGCTGTCAAAGGACACCAGAAACAAAATTGTAGCCCTGCACCAGGCTGGGAAGACTGAATCTGCAATAGCCAACCAGCTTGGAGTGAAGAAATCAACTGTGGGAGCAATAATTAGAAAATGGAAGACATACAAGACCACTGATAATCTCCCTCGATCTGGTGCTCCACGCAAAATCCCACCCCGTGGGGTCAGAATGATCACAAGAACGGTGAGCCAAAATCCCAGAACCACGCGGGGGGACCTAGTGAATGAACTGCAGAGAGCTGGGACCAATGTAACAAGGCCTACCATAAGTAACACACTACGCCACCATGGACTCAGATCCTGCAGTGCCAGACGTGTCCCACTGCTTAAGCCTGTACATCTCCGGGCCCGTCTGAAGTTTGCTAGAGAGCATTTGGATGATCCAGAGGAGTTTTGGGAGAATGTCCTATGGTCTGAATAAACCAAACTGGAACTGTTTGGTAGAAACACAACTTGTCGTGTTTGGAGGAAAAAGAATACTGAGTTGCATCCATCAAACACCATACCTACTGTAAAGCATGGTGGTGGAAACATCATGCTTTGGAGCTGTTTCTCTGCAAAGGGGCCAGGACGACTGATCCAGGTACATGAAAGAATGAATGGGGCCATGTATCGTGAGATTTTGAGTGCAAACCTCCTTCCATCAGCAAGGGCATTGAAGATGAAACGTGGCTGGGTCTTTCAACATGACAATGATCCAAAGCACACCGCCAGGGCAACGAAGGAGTGGCTTCGTAAGAAGCATTTCAAGGTCCTGGAGTGGCCTAGCCAGTCTCCAGATCTCAACCCTATAGAAAACCTTTGGAGGGAGTTGAAAGTCCATGTTGCCAAGCGAAAAGCCAAAAACATCACTGCTCTAGAGGAGATCTGCATGGAGGAATGGGCCAACATACCAACAACAGTGTGTGGCAACCTTGTGAAGACTTACAGAAAACGTTTTACCTCTGTCATTGCCAACAAAGGATATATCACAAAGTATTGAGATGAAAATTTGTTTCTGACCAAATACTTATTTTCCACCATAATATGCAAATAAAATGAAAAAAAAACCAGACAATGTGATTTTCTGGATTTTTTTTTCTCAGTTTGTCTCCCATAGTTGAGGTCTACCTATGATGTAAATTACAGACGCCTCTCATCTTTTTAAGTGGTGGAACTTGCACTATTGCTGACTGACTAAATACTTTTTTTTCCCCACTGTACCTGTATATCATCTCCCCTGTATATAGTATATACCTGTATGTCATCTCCCTGTATATAGCATATACTTGCACGTCTTGCAGGTTCCCTCCCGTCTGTACACAGCGGTGGTGCAGTCTCTGATTAGACGTTCAGTTGCCCTTAAGGAAGCAGCTCTTGCCTCCCTTTCTTCCATTTCAGTACTCCTTTCTGTAAGTCTTGCTCATTGAGGCGTAATACAGCTTTTCTCTTAGAGAAAGCAGATTTATTTAGTTATTTATTTAGTTTGAAATTGTAAAGAAGGACTAATTTAGAGTGGCATTAGTTGTAGCTGTATAAATAAGTTTAAAGCGAACCAGGCATTGTCAGGTTGGCACTGTTACATCGAATAACATGATATCTGGGTTGGAGAAATCCGTCTTGTGTTTCTTTTTTTAATCGGTGTTTGAATTTTTAAGTTCATGAGATGCTTCATGTCAGACAAAGAGAAGTTCCTGATTCTGGGCTCCCCCTGCAGTCTGTGTAAGAGGGGTGGTCTGTGTCGGCACGGTAATAATCTGTTATTTCCAGCTTTACAGAAGGACGATAACACCATAGAAATGATAAGAATAATAGGCCTCAGTTACCACAACTGTCTACAAGGAAAACTGTTGCTCATAGCAACCAATTACAGCTCAGCTTTCATCTTTTAAACAGCTCTGGTGAAATGAAAGATGCTTAGTGATTGGTTGCTATGGGGAACACAGGTAGTGTAACATGTTGTGGACAAGATGTGCCTATGAAATATATATATATACTAGCTGAAGAGCCCGGCGCTGCCCGGGCATAGTAACTAACTGTGGTTAGTTATAGCAAATAATTATCCTCCATCCCATAGTCCCGTGCCCATATACCCATCATACATATCCACGATCCCATAGGCCCGTGCCCATATACCCATCATACATATTCTCCATCCCATAGTCCCATGCCCATATACCCATCATACATATCCTCCGTCCCATGCCCATATACCCATCATACATATTCTCCATCCCATAGTCCCATGCCCATATACCCATCATACATATTCTCCATCCCATAGTCCCATGCCCATATACCCATCATACATATTCGCCATCCCATAGTCGAGTGCCCATATACCCATCACACATCCATCATCTCATAGTCCCATGCCCATCATACATATCCTCCAACCCATAGTCCCATGCCCATATACCCATCATACATATCCTCCATCCCATAGTCCAGTGCCCATATACCCATCATACATATCCTCCATCCCATAGTCCCATGCCCATATACATATCCGCCATCCCATAGTCCTGTGCCCATATACCCATCACACATCCTCCATCCCATAGGCCCGTGCCCATATACCCATCATACATATCCTCCATCCCATAGGCCCGTGCCCATATACCCATCATACATATCCTCCATCCCATAGTCCCGTGCCCATATACCCATCATACACATGTGTGTGTATCAAGCCCCGCCCCTCATTATGATGTCACAATGGTTGCCATGGCAACGCTGATGTCATCATAGATTGCAAGCCCCGCAGCTCATTATGATGTCATAATGGTTGACTATGGGATGGAGGATGTGTGATGGGTATATGGGCATGGGACTATGGGATGGCGGATATGTATGATGGGTAAATGGGCATGGGACTATGGGATGGAGGATATGTATGATGGGTATATGGGCATGGGACTATGGGATGGAGGATATGTATGATGGGTATATGGGCATGGGACTATGGGATGGAGAATATGTATGATGGGTATATGGGCACGGGCCTATGGGATGGAGGATGTGTGATGGGTATATGGGCACGGGACTATGGGATGGCAGATACGTTTATGGGCACGGGACTATGGGATGGAGGATGTGTGATGGGTATCTGGGCACTGGACTATGGGATGGCGGATATGTATGATGGGTATATGGGCATGGGACTATGGGATGGAGGATATGTATGATGGGTATATGGGCACAGGCCTATGGGATGGAGGATGTGTGATGGGTATATGGGCACGGGACTATGGGATGGAGGATGTGTGATGGGTATCTGGGCACTGGACTATGGGATGGCGGATACGTATGATGGGTATATGGGCATGGGACTATGGGATGGAGGATATGTATGATGGGTATATGGGCATGGGACTATGGGATGGAGGATATGTATGATGGGTAAGTGGGCACGGGACTATGGGATGGCGCATATGTATGATGGGTATATGGGCACGGGACTATGGGATGGAGGATATGTATGATGGGTATATGGGCATGGGACTATGAGATGAAGGATGTGTGATGGGTATAGGGGCACTCATCTATGGGATGGCGAATATGTATGATGGGTATATAGGCATGGGATGGAGGATGTGTGATGGGTATATGGGCATGGGACTATGGGATGGTGGATATGTATATAGGCACGGGACTATGGGATGGAGGATGTGTGATGGGTAATGGGCACTGGACTATGGGATGGAGGATATGTATGATGGGTATATGGGCACGGGACTATGGGATGGCGGATATGTATGATGGGTATATGGGCATGGGACTATGGGATGGAGGATATGTATGATGGGTATATGGGCATGGCACTATGGGATGGAGGATATGTATATGGGCACGGGACGATGGGATGGAGGATGTGTGATGGGTATATGGGCACGGGACTATGGGATGGAGGATATGTATATGGGCACGGGACGATGGGATGGAGGATGTGTGATGGGTATATGGGCACTGGACTATGGGATGGGGGATATGTATGACGGGTATATGGGCACGGGTCTATGGGATGGCGGATATGTATGATGGGTATATGGGCATGGTACTATGGGATGGAGGATGTGTGATGGGTATATGGGCATGGGACTATGAGATGAAGGATGTGTGATGGGTATAGGGGCACTCATCTATGGGATGGCGAATATGTATGATGGGTATATGGGCATGGGATGGAGGATGTGTGATGGGTATATGGGCACGGGACTATGGGATGGTGGATATGTATATGGGCACGGGACTATGGGATGGAGGATGTGTGATGGGTATATGGGCACTGGACTATGGGATGGAGGATATGTATGATGGGTATATGGGCACGGGACTATGGGATGGCGGATTTGTATTATGGGTATATGGGCACGGGACTATGGGATGGCGGATATGTATGATGGGTATATGGGCATGGGACTATGGGATGGAGGATATGTATGATGGGTATATGGGCATGGCACTATGGGATGGAGGATATGTATATGGGCACGGGACGATGGGATGGAGGATGTGTGATGGGTATATGGGCACGGGACTATGGGATGGAGGATATGTATATGGGCACGGGACGATGGGATGGAGGATGTGTGATGGGTATATGGGCACTGGACTATGGGATGGGGGATATGTATGACGGGTATATGGGCACGGGTCTATGGGATGGCGGATATGTATGATGGGTATATGGGCATGGGACTATGGGATGGAGGATGTGTGATGGGTATATGGGCACTCGACTATGGGATGGAGGATATATATGATGGGTATATGGGCACGGGACTATGGGATGGAGGATATGTATGATGGGTATATGGGCATGGGACTATGAGATGAAGGATGTGTGATGGGTACATGGGCACTCGACTATGGGATGGCGAATATGTATGATGGGTATATGGGCATGGGACTATGGGATGGAGAATATGTATGATGGGTATATGGGCATGGGACTATGGGATGGAGAATATGTATGATGGGTATATGGGCATGGGACTATGGGATGGAGGATGTGTGATGGGTATATGGGCACTCGACTATGGGATGGCGAATATGTATGATGAGTATATGGACACGGGACTATGGGATGGAGGATGTGTGATGGGTATATGGGCAAGGGACTATGGGATGGTGGATTTGTATGATGGGTATATGGGCATGGGACTATGGGATGGAGGATAATTATAATTTGCTATAACTAACCACAGTTAGTTACTATGCCCGGGCAGCGCCGGGCTCTTCAGCTAGTTATATATATGTATATTTTAGAGATTTATTATACGGGGCTTTGCATGTGGAGTGAGTGTGGCTATGTTGAGTGGGCGAGGCTATGTTGAGTGGGCGTGGCTTGATATATACACACACACTCATTTTTATATATATATATAGATGGTTAAAAAAAGTTGTCCAATTAAAAAATATTGCACATTCTGAGGTACGTTTGTGGCCGAAGCCCCTAGTCATAGAATGTGACACATACTGTAGATGTCTTACCAACTGTAGATGTCTTACCAACAGTAGGCAAGCATGTTGCTACATTTAACCAGCTTTAATTAAAGGGCTTTTCCAACTACTTGAAAAAAGAACAGCAACAGTTGCTTCAAAATAACTTTAAACTAAGTCTTAGCTCTTCAATCAACTACCAATCCAGAATGGACTCTGGTGGTCCTCACCAGTCCTTGTTACTGCTGCAGCCTGTCAGTGGTCACATGCCATAGTAACTACAATTACAAAGCAGCTGAGCCCTTACTGGTTGCAGTGATCATCTTTTTGTGCATATATTTTGGAGCATGTTGTCACATGTTTTCTTCATAAGTCAGACCCTCTTACAACTAAGCCATGTCCCCTTTCCTAGAGAGATGGAAAAATAAATAAAACTTGATGTCAAAAGTTGATGAACATACACATTAGAAAATCTGCCTTGTATGTTTTTCTCTTCGACAGCACAATATTATTATTATTATTACATGTGTCAGTTATGCCTACTGTATAGTTTAAATTGATGTTTTATTTATTTGAGTGGATATGAGATGGTGCCGAAAACCTACATGTGTTTAACTGGGTGTGTGCTTTATTTTACTTATAGTCCAGAGGAAGACCACGAGTTCAGATCTACATCCATTCGATCCAGGACACAAGAGTTGGTTCCATTGCAGAATACTTCATCTCCTACAGCAGAGAATGGACCCCCTTCCTATGCCCAAGCTGTGGCAATGGATGCTTCTCATGATGTCCCACCACCACCACCTTATCCTGGAACTGAGATAGATGCAAAAATCTACAGAAAGTGCTTTTCAATTCCTGCTTCTCAAGTTTTTTGAATGTGTAGAGACAATAATTTGGTTGGAGATAAAACAGTAATGGATGGAGGGAAGAAGAAAAATCTGATTCACCATCCTAAAGGAAAGAGGACAGGGTCACGGTGAAGAGGGCATGTTCAACAAGGCTGCCTTTCTCGGTCTCAAAATCTACATTCTGGAGGAATTGCTCAAAAGATGGACTAAGAATAAAATGGACTCGAAGTGTAGGGTTATCATGATACATTCTGGACCTTATTTTATAGACTCAAATAATAAAAAGTTTTCATGCTAGGAACCGAGCATAAACAGGAATGGACAGACATTCAAAGTCTGTGTGGCCCTTGGAGTATTCGCTTTACAGCCAGGAGATTTTTACAAACGTATGGTTATGAACATATTTTCTATACCTGCACTTTTTATATGTTGCTTTTTCATTAGGCACAAAACTCGGCAAACAAATGATCCTGTGAAGTGTTACTTTGTGGTGAGGCAAAAATCATTGCGCTATATTAAATAAATATATTGTTGCTATTTTTGCATTGCCATGCTTGTGTCTGTGGGTGTAAAGACAATCTGTGTGCATAAATTCATAAAGCTGGAGTCTGGACAGAGGAGGCCATATGTAGATTCCATTTCTCACTGAAGTAATCTACTAATGCAACTACCGTATTTTTCGAACTATAAGATGCATTGGACCATTACACGCACCAAGGTTTTAGACAAGGAAATTAGAAAAAAAAATTGAAGTAAAAAATATGGTAAATTCTGTACTAATATCCCCTATCTTCGTATATATATCCAGGTATACATGGTCCTCTCATCCCTATCCTGGTATCCATGGCCCCCTCATCTCTATCCTGGTATGCATAGCCTTCTCATCCGCATCTTGGTATGCATGGCCCCCTCATCCCCTTCTTGGTATGCATGGCCCCCTCATCCCCATCCTGATATGCATGGCCTCCATCCCCATCCGGTATGCATGGCCCCCTCATCCCTATCCTGGTATGCATAACCTCCTCATCCCTATCCTGTTATTCAGGGCTCCCATATTTGTCCTGGTGTGCATGGCCCCCATCAGCAAAATGTTAAAAAAGTCAAACCATTCTACTTGCCTTCCCTTGCTCTCTCGCAGCTTCCTGTTCCAATGCCAGCAGCTGATTTATGCTTGTAAAGAATAGTCTTTAAAGATGCTCACTTAAAAAATAGGTAGCAGTGCTGGCTAGACTGGGATTAGACTCAAGTACTAAGGCACATAATACACAGCCGTACTCGTGAGGGTTCCTTCAAAATATATACTTTTTTATTATTCTGCGTACAAGTTGACCACAGTGATAAATGACAGAAGAGTGAACAAAAAAATTTTATCATCCAAGCAATTTCTTAACGTTTCGACCCAAGCCCATGTCTTTTTTCACTGTGGAAGACAGTGAGCTCAGGGCACACTGTGTGGACATCATACGAATAGTCTGATGACACAGGCCCCATTGATGCTACCAGGCAACCCACTACCAGCAATGTATTATCTTATGTAATGTACTTACCTTCTCATCGGAACCTCACTGTGAATTTGAGAAAGACCCGGCTCGGGTCAAAACGTTAAGAAATAGCTTGGATGAAAAAAAAATTTTTTTTCACTGTTCTGTCATTTATCACTGTAGTGAACTTGTGTGCAGAATAATAAAAAGTATATATTTTGAAGGAACTCTCATGAGTGAGGCTCTGTGTTATATGATTTATGCTTGTAAGCAGCGCACGTCAGTGACATCATGCGCTGCCAACAAACAGAGGACAGCTGCCAGAATACTCACTGCTCCCCACGCCAGTACTATAAGTGTGTGGAGCAGTGAATATTCACTGATCTTTAATAGCGGGCTCAGTGTTAGTCGCAACCACCAGCTTCCTGCAGCTGCTGAGCGTTCATGTGTGCCTGCTACTAAAGGGAATGAATATTCACTGAGAGCAGTGAATATTCATTCTCTTTAATAGAAGGCACACGTAATCGCTTGGCAGCTGCAGGAGTCGGCGGCTGCTGCTCCTGTGCTTGCTATTAAAGATCAATGAATATTCACTTCTCTCCATGCCTATGGGAGTGGAGAGCTATGACTATTCATTCTCTTAACCCCTTCACCCCCAGCCTATTTTGACCTGGCCATTTTTTTGCAATTCTGACCAGTGTCACTTTATGAGGTAATAACTGAGGAACGCTTCAACGGATCCTACCGATTCTGAGAATGTTTTTTCGTGACATATTGGGCTTCATGTTAGTGGTAAATTTAGGTCGATAATTTTTGTTTATTTGTGGAAAAAAAATGGAAATTTGGTGAAAATTTTGAAATTTTCAAATTTTGAATTTTTATTCTGTTAAACCAGAGAGTTATGTGACACAAAATAGTTAATAAATAACATTTCCCACATGTCTACTTTACATCAGCACAATTTTGGTAAAAAAAATTGTTAGGAAGTTATAAGGGTTCAAAGTTTATAAGCAATTTCTCATTTTTCCAGCAAAATTTACAAAACCATATTTTTAGTGACCACATCACATTTAAAGTCCCTTTGAGGGACCTACATGACATAAAACACACAAAAATGACACCATCCCAAAAACTGCACCGCTCAAGCTACTCAAAACTACATTCAAGAAGATTATTAACCCTTCAGGTGCTTCACAGGAACTAAAGCAACGTGGAAGGAAAAAATGGACATTTTAATTTTTCCAACAAAAATGTTCTTTTAGCCTCAATTTTTTCATTTTCACATGGGCAGCAGGATAAAATAGATTCTAAAATTTGATGGGCAATTTCAGATGAGTATACCAATACCTTATATGTGGTCATAAACCATTGTTTGGGCGCACAGCAGGGTTTGGAAGGGAAGGAGCGCCATTTGACTTTTTTAATGAAAAATTAGCTCCAATCGTTAGCGGACACTATGTCGCGTATGGAGAGTATATAGTGTATGTCAGGTTGGTGTGGCGTAGTGTACATCAGGTTTGTGTGTATGGTGTAGTATACACCACACACACACTATTCTGACATACATCATACACCAACCTGACATACACTACGTTAGGTTGGTGTGTGGTGTAGTGTATGTTAGGTTGGTGTGCGGTGTGGTATAGTGCAGTGTATGTCAGGTTGGTGTAGTGTACGTAAGGTTCGTGTGTGGTGTAGTATACACCACAAACACAAAACAACCTGACGTACACTACAACACACACACCAACCTATCGTACACTCTACCACACCACACACCAACCTGACGTACTCTATGTCCGGTTGGTTTATGTGGTGTAGTGTACATCTGGGTCACCAGAGCTAGGAAACTTGTTGATAAGGTGCAGTGCATGATCAGCAAGTTACTCTATCAGTGCAGAGCTACTGCATCCCCATGCTGTACAAGCGATCAGCCTGCAAAATATGATAGTCCCATAGTGGGACAAAGTAAAAAAGATTTTAAAAAAGTTTAAAATAAATGTAATAATATTTAAAAAAATAATTAAAAAATCAAAAGATATTGTAACTATAAATAAATATTTGTATGAAGAAAAAAATATAAACAATAAAAAGACAAGGCAATTTGGTATCGCCAAATCTGCAACGTTAACCCCTTTTGTGAACACCATAAAAAAATTAAAACACAAGGCAAAAAACAATGCTTTATCATCACACCGCCAAACAAAAGGTGCAATAAAACGTGATCAAAAAGATGGATATACTGTAAATATGGTACCGCTGAAAATGTCATCTTGTCCCACAAAAAACCATCCACCATACAGCTTCATCAGCGGAAAAATTTAAAGGTTATAGCTCTCAGAATAAAGCGATACAAAAATAATTATTTTGTCTATAAAATAGTTTTATTGTGTAAAAGCGCCAAAACATAAAAAAACTATATAACTGTGGTATTGCTGTAATCATACTGACCCGAAGAAAAAAGCTGCCTTATCAATTTTACCACACACGGAACGGCTTATCCCCTCCTCCCCCAAAAACAAAATTCCTGAATTGTTGGTTTTTGTTCGTTCTGCCTCCCAAAAATTGGAATAGAAAGCGAGCAAAAAATGTCATAGTCCCAAAAATGCAAAAAAACCCTTTTTGGGAGACAAGAACAGACAAATCGCGGCACTCTAATTGTGTAAACACAATATTATGTAAAGGGTGCACAATATTGTGTAAATATTATAAAGGTTGCACAATTTTATGCACTCACCTGATAGAAGACTAATATGGCTTTAGATTGTGTATCCTCAAAGATCCTTCCTTCTGGGATACTTTTCAATAGACAGGGCTTGCAGCTTGCCTCGGGTGGATCCAAGTGGAAGAGCCAGATTCAGGCTCACACAGGATGAATAAATCAAGAAAGGCACAACCAGCCCATGAATGGCAGCACTTCCCAGGACTCACATCCAAAGATGATATTTCATATTTTTTTTATTTGATAGGTTAAAAAAGAGGAGATACAACGCGTTTCGTATACAGTGCATATCCTTCATCAGGTATCATAAAAACAGTACAAATCCTAATAGTATAAAATTCAGTTACAATAATATATAGTAGCAACCTATTATCACAGTCTCAGAAACTTGATTAAGGGTGTGGACCAAGTTCAGGAACACACCCACTGATTGATCCAACCTTGACAACATAGATGTAAGAAGCAAAAAAAAAAAAAACAGAAAAAAAAAAAGGCAACGTTCAAACTCTCTCTATGGTATCATTCAATCCATTTAGATATAATGTTCCCACACAATATATCCAAAACGTTTCTTTCCGGTTTAAAAGAGCATTCCTATTTGCAACCCCAGAGGGTATCTGCTCCACCGGAGTTAATTTGATGTTTAAAATTTTGTTAAGTTTAATTAGCAGATGCCTTGAGAGACTATGTTTTAAAAAGCCGTTTTTTGCTCTATTTCTGTGACCATTAATGTGGGCGTCCCACATATTGAAAAACCGCAACTGCATGTGATGACATATACAACAAAATCACTGCTACAGGTGAGTCTTTGTGAAATCTCAAAGACCTCACCAGTACTATTACATTTGATAGTTTTAGCCCAGTGATCTAGGAACCCACAGGTACAACATTTTTTAGAGGTGCATTTAAAAACTCCGGTTCCTTGAGAAACACCGAATAAAATTTATCCGTACTTTTTTAAATGTTTTTTCCTTTTGAATCCACCTGTACCTGATGAAGGATATACACTGTATCCGAAATACGTTGTATCTCCTCTTTTTTAACCTATGAAATAAAAAATATAAACTATCATCTTTGGATGTGAGTCCTGGGAAGCCCTGCCATTTATGGGCTGGATGTGCCTTTCTTGATGTAGACCCAAAAATGGTACCAATAAAAACGTCAGCTCATCCTGCAAAAAAACAAGACCTCACATGACTCTGTGGGCCAAAATATGGAAATATTATAGCTCTCAAAATGTGATGATGCAAAAACTATTTTTTGTAATAAAAAGCGTCTTTAATTGTGTGTGACAGCAGCCAAACATAAAAACCTGATATAAATCTGGTATCGCTGTAATTGCACCAACCCAAAGAATAAAGTTGCCTAGTCACTTATACAGCACAAGGAATGACGCAAAAAATAAATAAAACTAATGCTTCCACCTACTGTTCATGTTTTCATGCTGTCAACCAAAGATCACAGTAAGGCTCGGCGCACATTTATCCTGTGTATTGCGTTGGGCTCTCACAACGGGGTTTCCGTGTAAATCTCTGAAATATGCGATTCAGACGGAACCTTTTGCTGAAGATTCCCTATAATGAGGCTGTCATGATCCATGCTGGATCAGGGCTGATAAAAAGCACAGGTAACCATTTTTTTTCTTAAGCTGTGCTTAAGTTTGGTTTTTGCCCCCGGTGGCAATTAGGATTATTGCACTGTGGTGTCGTTTGTTCTAAGTTTGCCCCCCTGTGGTGGTGAGCGTCATTGCACTCTGGCTCTGCTATAAAAGAGGCACAGGTGTTGCAATCAGGGTTGGTGATAGTGTTCATTTCAACCATCCTTGGTGGAGGAAGGAGCTGGAGAACGTTTCTTGCAGCACTGTCTTAGCCCTGGTGTGGAAGGAGCCATAGGGGATTTCCTTGTAGCTCTGACAGAGCTTGGTGGCAGAGATTCAGGAGGAGAGCTGCATTCTGGTGGTGGACTCTGTTGCCAGGAGCAAGTGCAACAGAGTAAAGCTAAGTGGTGTTTCCCTGTTTGTGTTTTTCCTTAGTGTGTATTAGTACAGCGGTGGGGCCAGTTCCTGTGCCACCCAGCTCCCTAGCAAGGGATAGGTGTAGGGTGTGCTAGGGCAACAGGTTCCTGATCGGCGCCTGGTGCAGAACCGGCATAGGAAACGATAGGCGTGTTAGGGACACTGACTCAGGGGAGTGCAGGAGGTCTCCACGTCCCCTTTCCCTATCTCAGGGCCCACCATTGTAACTGTTCCCCCTTTTCCCGTGTCTTGTTGTTTTAGTTACCGGCCTGCGGGCCATGTCACACAGGACAGTATCACATGCCGCGTCTTGTTGTTTTAGTTACCGGCCTGCGGGTCGTGTCACACAGGACGGGTCATCGTGACATTATCACCAACCGATAACTTTTTTTTCTGCTGAGCCATGGACCCAGTTCAGCCCTTTGCCCAAATGCTGCAGATCCTTACTAATGAGATTAGGGGGCTGCGCGGAGGGTTGGTGCGGCAGCTGCGGCTGTTGGTGGGCTCTGGGGGCTTGGTTCAGGAACAGGCTCAGCCAGAACCCAAGATATCCCTCCCTGACAGATTTTCTGCAGGGAGAGATCAATTCTTGGTGTTTCAACAAGCCTGTAAATTATATTTCAGGCTGCGCCCTCATTCATCAGGGAGTGAAGAGCAACGGGTGGGAATCATTATGTCCCTTCTTAAAGGGGATCCACAATCCTGGGCCTTCTCCCTACTGGACGATTCTCCATCATTGGTGTCCGTGGACGAGTTTTTTGCGGCTCTGGCGCTTGTGTATGGGAATCCTGATGGCGTCGCCCTGGCAGAATCCCGAATCCGTAGGTGTAAACAGGGAGCCCCGGTTGCTGAGGAGTACTGCTCAGAGTTTAGGAGATGGGCCACTAACACTCAGTGGAATGACCCTGCACTTAGGAGACAATTTGTACAGGGTTTGTCTCCAAAGTTGCAGGATACTCTGGTGCAGTATGCCACCCCCAGGTTGCTGGAGACCGCCATGTCCCTTGCCATCCGGGTGGATAGACGCCTTAGGGAAAGACATATACAAAAAGTGCCCCCTGATGTCCTCGCTAGGGAGGAGGACCCACCAGTGCAGACGGAGGAACCCAGACAGCCCGGTGTTGTTGATACAAAAAAGGGGCTGTCTGCGGCTCATCGTGGGGGGGGTATGCTTTTCCTGTTGGTAGCCTGGCCATTTTATGAGGGCCTGCCCAGTTCATGCCAAGTCTTCTGACGAACCTATGCAAGTAGGAGGTGCTAGTTTGTATTCGGAGCTGCCTACGGTTCGGGGAGTGGTGTCAGCATGTTTGAACTGAGGGCAGACTGGTCATGTCCTGAAGGCTTGACCATTGCGCGCCAAATTATCTGTGCCATCTGAGAAGCCACATTCCCCTGGTCGCTTGGAGGGAGGCGACCAGGGAGTATACATTTCCTCCATTTTGCCCTCCCAAGGTACCATGTCAGCAGCGGTCTTGGCTGGCGGGGTACCGGAGGTGATACAGGTGCTTGTGGACAGCGGAGCAGGAGTCAGTCTGGTGGATGTTCGCTTTGTCCAGACTCATGGTCTGAGGTGTAGGACGCTAGCCCAACCTATTAGCGTCCAGGCCATAAACTCTGTTCCACTGAGCCAGGGGAGCTTGACCCAAGTCGTAGAGAATATCCATCTGCGTATAGGACATCATGAGGAGTCCTTGTCATGCTACGTCTTGGAGGGAAGGCCAGTACCTATTGTTTTAGGCCTCCCTTGGCTGAAAAGACACAACCCGGTAATAGTTTGGCGGACGAGGGAAGTGGTCAGCTGTGGGCACTCGTGTGAGGGCTGCTGCCTAGGAACTACTGTCTCTGCCGTCTCTCTTCAATGGACCCCTTCCTCTCCGGTGAGAGCAGCGGATGTGCTGCTGGAGAGTAGGGGCAAGGCTCAACCCTCGCCATTGGCCAACCCTGGGAGGCGCAGACCTCGTGGAGGAAGGGGTTGGAGGGTGGTGTACCCCTTGGTGAAGTGCGGGGGTGTGAGTGTGGTGACACAGGGGGTGGCCACCAAAAAACATCCAGTGGAAGTGTGTTTTGGAGTGTTACCAGCTCATACCAAACATACACATACACAACTCGTTCCCCAGGTCAGCACTTCGGAGATGTGTGGTGTCTCCAGAAACGTGGCCAATACCAGCGGGCTCGTTTGTCATCAACCTGACGTGCAGGTTGTTGCTGAGGTGAACTCTGGGTCTGGGCGTCCCCCCTGTAGGTGGTTCCCTGATGAGGAGCACTCTTGAGGGTCCAGAGGCCCCTCATTAAGGGGAGGGTACTGTCATGATCCATGCTGGATCAGGACTGATAACAAGCACAGGTAACCTTTTTTTTTCTTAAGCTGTGCTTAAGTTTGGTTTTTGCCCCCGGTGGCCATTAGGATTATTGCACTGTGGTGTCGTTTGTTCTAAGTTTGCCCCCGGTGGTGGTGAGCGTCATTGCACTCTGGCTCTGCTATAAAAGAGTCACAGTTGTTGCACTCAGGGTTGGTGATGGTGTTCATTTCAGCCATTCTTGGTAGAGGAAGGAGCTGGAGAACGTTCCTTGCAGCACTGTCTTAGCCCTGGTGTGGAAGGAGCCATAGAGGATTTCCTTGTAGCTATGACAGAGCTTGGTGGCAGCGATTCAGGAGGAGAGCTGCATTCTGGTGGTGGACTCTGTTGCCAGGAGCAAGTGCAACAGAGTAAAGCTAAGTGGTGTTTCCCTGTTTGTGTTTTTCCTTAGTGTGTATTAGTACAGTGGTGGGGCCAATGCCTGCGCCACCCAGCTCCCTAGCAAGGGATAGGTGTAGGGTGTGCTAGGGCGACAGGTTCCTGATCAGCGCCCGGTGCAGAACCGGCATAGGGAACTGTTGTGAGTTCATTTTCCCCTTCACTACTGAGGCCCGAGGAACTCCCTCTTCTGGTGAAGAAAGGTAGTGAGCCTGATTGTCAAACACCTGGGCAGGCAGAGGGCTCCACCTGCCCTGAAGAAAATCGAGGTTGAAACCCAAAGTTACAAAAAAAAAAGGTGACATCAAAGTGGCAGAACTAGCTCTATTATTTAAAGCAAATTCGTCCAAGGGCAAAAATGAAACCCAATCATCCTGATCAGCAGAAATAAAACATCTCAAATATGACTCCAAGGTCTGGTTTGTTCTCTCTGTCTGCCCATTGGTCTGAGGGTGAAAAGCAGAGGAGAAGGACAACTGAATTCCCAGCTTGGAACAGAAAGTTCTCCAAAATCTAGACACAAACTGGACTCCTCTGTCAGATACAATGTTCTCAGGAATCCCGTGCAAGCGAACCACCTGTTGTAAAAACAGGGGCACCAATTCAGAGGAAGACGGCAACTTAGGGAGTGGTACAAGATGAACCATCTTAGAGAACCTATCACAAATCACCCAAATAACAGTCATCCTTTGAGATGTTTTATTTCTGCTGATCAGGATGATTGGGTTTCATTTTTGCCCTTGGCCGAATTTGCTTTAAATAATAGAGCTAGTTCTGCCACTTTGATGTCACCTTTTTTTTGTAACTTTGGGTTTCATCCTCGATTTTCTTCAGGGCAGGTGGAGCCCTCTGCCTGCCCAGGTGTTTGACAATCAGGCTCACTACCTTTCTTCACCAGAAGAGGGAGTTCCTCGGGCCTCAGTAGTGAAGGGGAAAATGAACTCACAACAGGGAACGTTAGGAGCGTTAGGGACACTGACTCAGGGGAGTGCAGGAGGTCTCCACGTCCCCTTTCTCTATCACAGTGCCCACCGTTGTAACTGTTTCCCCTTTCCCCGTGTCTTGTTGTTTTAGTTACCGGCCTGCAGGCCGTGTCATACAGGACAGTATCACATGCCGCGTCTTGTTGTTTTAGTTAACGGCCTGTGGGTCGCGTCACACAGGACGGGTCATCGTGACAGAGGCAGATGGAGGCACTGTGGATCTCAGCAGTGTCTGTCTTTTTAGGATTGCATAAAAGTGCTGTCGGCCACTGTTTTGTAAACTTCCGAACAGAGGCGAGATGGAGTCCAGAGTAACTGCTGCCTCATTATCGGAATGGAACCCTCAGGGATTTCATCTGAATAATGTTACTCAGAGATTTAGATGGAAACCCCAAAGTACCATATTTTTCGGACTGTAAGATGCACCGGACCATAAGACGCACCCCAATTTTCAGAAGGAAAATAGGGAAAAAAAATAATGTGTCAAATGGGGGTCCGTCTTCCAGTCCGAATTCAGCTTACCTGGGAAGGGATCCGGCACAGGTGGAGGAGTGGTCACAGGGGTTATTCAGTGCTCCAGGCTGGTGCGATGGCGGCGGCTCTGTGCTGGGGCAACTGGGCTGGGCTGTGCTGGGACAGCTGGGCTAGGGCAGCTGTGCTGGGCTGGGGCAGGTGGGCTGTGCTGGGATGGGGCAGCTGTGCTGGGCTGGGGCCGGTGGGATGTGCTGGGGCAGCTGTGCTGGGGCAGTTGTGCTGGGCTGGGGCAGGTGGGCTGTGCTGGGGCAGGTGGGCTGTGCTGGGCTGGGGCAGCTGTGCTGGGGAAGGTGGGCTGGGCTGGGGCAGCTGGGCTGTGTTGGGGCAGCTTGCTGGGCAGGGGCAGGTGGGCTGTCCTGGGGCAGGTGGGATGTGCTGGGGCAGCTGTGCTGTGCTGGGGCAGGTGGGCTGTGCTGGGGCAGGTGGGCTGGGCTGGGGCAGCTGTGCTGGGGCAGGTGGACTGGGGCAGATGTGCTGGGCTGGAGCAGGTGGGCTGTGCTGGGGCAGCTGTGCTGGGCTGGAGCAGGTGGGCTGTGCTGGGGCAGGTGGGCTGTGCTGGGGCAGCTGGGCTGGGGTAGGTGGGCTGTGCTGGGGCAGGTGGGCTGTGCTGGGGCAGCTGGGCTGGGGTAGGTGGGCTGTGCTGGGGCAGGTGGGCTGTGCTGGGCTGGGGCAGCTGGGCTGTGCTGGGGCAGCTGTGCTGGGGCAGGTGGGCTGTGCTGGGACAGTTGTGCTGGGCTGGGGCAGCTGTGCTGGGGCAGGTGGGCTGGGCTGGGGAAGGTGGGGTGAGGGTGGCGGCGGGCTGTGCTCCAGTGCAGGGGCAGCGGCTCCGCTGGCATTACCTCAAAGCTCGGAGGCCCCCGCACATCCGTTGCTGGCTGCTGCCATGTTGCAGTGGCCTCCGGGAACATGGACGCCAGGAAGATGGCCACCCAGTGGCGGATTATAATGAGGTCAATTTGGGCAGTTGCCCCGGGCCCAGTGGGGTTAAGGGGCCCACAGCCCAGGCCAGTAAATTGCCCCATTATAATCCGCCACCGCGCAGGGCCGGATTACAGGCAGGGCAGGCGGGGCTTCAGCCCCGGGGCCCCCACCACAAGAGCTTCTAAGGGGGCCCCCACCACATTCCTGCTGGCTGCTGCAAAGGCACTCCATCTTCTCCCCACCTAAAAGTGAGTGACCGTGGGGGCGGCATTATGTGCTCTGCTACCAGCAGCATCTACAAGTAGCCTGAACGCTGATGCTGCTGGTAGCGTGCAAAGGCTTGTGATGAGATCACAGGAGGGAAGGTGTCAGGGCCCCCGATCATGTGACCCCTGACTCCTCCCCTCCTGTGACCTCATCACAGGTCCTGTGCGCACAGCACAGAGAGCAGCCATGTATGTGGAGTGCGGCTCTGCGGGTGGAGGTCGGTGCTGGAGGCTCCATTATTCTCTATGTGGAGTGCGGCTCTGCGGGTGGAGGTCGGTGCTGGAGGCTCCATTATTCTCTATGTGGAGTGCGGCTCTGCGGGTGGAGGTCGGTGCTGGAGGCTCCATTATTCTCTATGTGGAGTGCGGCTCTGCGGGTGGAGGTCGGTGCTGGAGGCTCCATTATTCTCTATGTGGAGTGCGGCTCTGCGGGTGGAGGTCGGTGCTGGAGGCTCCATTATTCTCTATGTGGAGTGCGGCTCTGCGGGTGGAGGTCGGTGCTGGAGGCTCCATTATTCTCTATGTGGAGTGTGGCTCTGCGGGTGGAGGTCGGTGCTGGAGGCTCCATTATTCTCTATGTGGAGTGCGGCTCTGCGGGTGGAGGTCGGTGCTGGAGGCTCCATTATTCTCTATGTGGAGTGCGGCTCTGCGGGTGGAGATCGGTGCTGGAGGCTCCATTATTCTCTATGTGTAGTGCGGCTCTGCGGGTGGAGGTCGGTGCTGGAGGCTCCATTATTCTCTATGTGGAGTGCGGCTCTGTGGGTGGAGGTCGGTGCTGGAGGCTCCATTATTCTCTATGTGGAGTGCGGCTCTGCGGGTGGAGGTAGGTGCTGGAGGCTCCATTATTCTCTATGTGGAGTGCGGCTCTGCGGGTGGAGGTCGGTGCTGGAGGCTCCATTATTCTCTATGTGGAGTGCGGCTCTGCGGGTGGAGGTCGGTGCTGGAGGCTCCATTATTCTCTATGTGGAGTGCGGCTCTGCGGGTGGAGGTCGGTGCTGGAGGCTCCATTATCCTCTATGTGGAGTGCGGCTCTGCGGGTGGAGGTCGGTGCTGGAGGCCCCATTATTCTCTATGTGGAGTGGGGCTCTGCGGGTGGAGGTCGGTGCTGGAGGCTCCATTATTCTCTGTGTGGAGTGCGGCTCTGCGGGTGGAGGTCGGTGCTGGAGGCTCCATTATTCTCTGTGTGGAGTGTGGCTCTGCGGGTGGAGGTCGGTGCTGGAGGCTCCATTATTCTCTATGTGGAGTGCGGCTCTGCGGGTGGAGGTCGGTGCTGGAGGCTCCATTATTCTCTATGTGGAGTGTGGCTCTGCGGGTGGAGGTAGGTGCTGGAGGCCCCATTATTCTCTATGTGGAGTGTGGCTCTGCGGGTGGAGGTCGGTGCTGGAGGCTCCATTATCCTCTATGTGGAGTGTGGCTCTGTGGGTGGAGGTCAGTGCTGGAGGCTCCATTATTCTCTATGTGGAGTGCGGCTCTGCGGGTGGAGGTCGGTGCTGGAGGCTCCATTATTCTCTATGTGTAGTGCGGCTCTGCGGGTGGAGGTCGGTGCTGGAGGCTCCATTATTCTCTATGTGGAGTGTGGCTCTGCGGGTGGAGGTCGGTGCTGGAGGCTCCATTATTCTCTATGTGGAGTGCGGCTCTGCGGGTGGAAGTCGGTGCTGGAGGCTCCATTATTCTCTATGTGGAGTGCGGCTCTGCGGGTGGAGGTCGGTGCTGGAGGCTCCATTATTCTCTATGTGGAGTGCGGCTCTGCGGGTGGAGGTCGGTGCTGGAGGCTCCATTATTCTCTATGTGGAGTGCGGCTCTGCGGGTGGAGGTCGGTGCTGGAGGCTCCATTATTCTCTATGTGGAGTGCGGCTCTGCGGGTGGAGGTAGGTGCTGGAGGCTCCATTATTCTCTATGTGGAGTGCGGCTCTGCGGGTGGAGGTCGGTGCTGGAGGCTCCATTATTCTCTATGTGGAGTGCGGCTCTGCGGGTGGAGGTCGGTGCTGGAGGCTCCATTATTCTCTATGTGGAGTGCGGCTCTGCGGGTGGAGGTCGGTGCTGGAGGCTCCATTATCCTCTATGTGGAGTGCGGCTCTGCGGGTGGAGGTCGGTGCTGGAGGCCCCATTATTCTCTATGTGGAGTGGGGCTCTGCGGGTGGAGGTCGGTGCTGGAGGCTCCATTATTCTCTGTGTGGAGTGCGGCTCTGCGGGTGGAGGTCGGTGCTGGAGGCTCCATTATTCTCTGTGTGGAGTGTGGCTCTGCGGGTGGAGGTCGGTGCTGGAGGCTCCATTATTCTCTATGTGGAGTGCGGCTCTGCGGGTGGAGGTCGGTGCTGGAGGCTCCATTATTCTCTATGTGGAGTGTGGCTCTGCGGGTGGAGGTAGGTGCTGGAGGCCCCATTATTCTCTATGTGGAGTGTGGCTCTGCGGGTGGAGGTCGGTGCTGGAGGCTCCATTATCCTCTATGTGGAGTGTGGCTCTGTGGGTGGAGGTCAGTGCTGGAGGCTCCATTATTCTCTATGTGTAGTGCGGCTCTGCGGGTGTAGGTCGGTGCTGGAGGCTCCATTATTCTCTATGTGGAGTGCGGCTCTGCGGGTGGAGGTCGGTGCTGGAGGCTCCATTATTCTCTATGTGGAGTGCGGCTCTGCGGGTGGAGGTCGGTGCCGGAGGCTCCATTATTCTCTATGTGGAGTGCGGCTCTGCGGGTGGAGGTCGGTGCTGGAGGCTCCATTATTCTCTATGTGGAGTGGGGCTCTGCGGGTGGAGGTCGGTGCTGGAGGCTCCATTATTCTCTATGTGGAGTGGGGCTCTGCAGGTGGAGGTCTGTGCTGGAGGCTCCATTATTCTCTATGTGGAGTGGGGCTCTGCAGGTGGAGGTCGGTGCTGGAGGCTCCATTATTCTCTATGTGGAGTGCGGCTCTGCGGGTGGAGGTCGGTGCTGGAGGCCCCATTATTCTCTATGTAGAGTGTGGCTCTGCGGGTGGAGGTCGGTGCTGGAGGCCCCATTATTCTCTATGTAGAGTGTGGCTCTACGATTCGTGACCCCCGTCACGTGACGAGGGGGGCCCACAGAGTCTGAACTGCCCCGGGCCCTGGCTACCCTTAATCCACCCCTGTGGCCACCGGTCCGGTGACGGTGCATGCGCAGGTTCAGATCTCGTCCCGAGATCTCAGGAGACGAGATTCAAATCTCGGCAACGAGATCTCGTCTCCCGAGATCTCGGGACGAGATCTGAAGCTGCGCATGCGCCGTCCCCGGACCGGCGGCCATCTCCCCGGCGTCCATGTTCCCGGACGCCAATGCAACATGGCAGCAGCCAGCAACGGATGTGCGGGGGCCTCCAGGCTTCGAGGAAACAACGGCGGAACCCCTCATGGAGCACAGAGAGCCGCTACCCTTGCACCAGAGCACAGTCCGCTGCCACCGCCGCACCACAGAGCCCCGCGGCAGCTGCACCAGCCTCCAGCCATGATCGGAGGTTAGTATATTGCGACCATAAGACGCACCCCCCACTTTCCCCAAAAATTTTGGGGGAAAAAAGTGCGTCTTATGGTCCGAAAAATACAGTAAGTGGTTAGTGTAGAGCGCTGGATAAATGTGATCCCTAACGTTATGTAAAATGTTCCCAATAAAAGCTTCAACTCAATCCACAAAAAAAAAGCCCTCACTCAGGTCTGTTATCTGTTAATGGAAATATAGAGGGCTTCCATGTTACTGATAGCACAAAGGCTCTGGAAAAGCAAAATGGCTCCTCACCCGCCAAACCACATATAGAGTCCACGTTTGTCATTTCTGAAGCGATGAAAGCACACCTAACTTACGGGTACATGCCTCCAGAAGTACGGGCTGGGCATAACGTACTGGCAGCTACAATGTACTGGTCACTGCAACGGCAGTTCACAATTTTTACTTGACAACATTCATTGGTGCTTGTTTCTGGAAAATACCCATGGAGTCAAAATCGTCACTACACGTGTAGATAAATTCCCCAAGGGGTATAATTTGCAAAATGGGGTCACCTGAGGGGGAATTCTGCTCTTCTAGCAATTAGGAGCTCTGTCTTGGAGCTCTCCCCTATTGGCTGTGAGAGAGGCGACTGACCAATATCCAAGGAGTATAATTTCTCCTTGCGGAGAATGACATGCTAAGCATGTCGAGATGAGGAGACATAAAGCCGCATATTTCCCAGAGGAGCATTGCGGCTTTAAGTTTCCTCATCTTGACATGCTTAGCATGTCATTCTCCGCAAGGAGAAATGATACTTCTTGGATATCAGTCAGACTCCACTCTCACAGCCAAGCCAGATCTCAAACTTTGCACTGACGAGGGTCAGTACCCCGAACATAGTGTCTGCAAATTGAGATTCTGGCTTGGCTTTTATCCTAGTCCTCTTCCTCTCTGAAGAGAGAGCTTCAAAGAACAAATTCACACCAGCTAGCTAGTAACCAAACTTCTACATGAAGGCTATATTGCGGAGCCCATGTGGTGTAACTGCTTTGTTCAGACAGCTAGGATTTCATAAGGAAAATATGGATGAGAAAAGACGTCGATCGGGCATTCTGAAGCTTGCAAAGTGCTCTCCAAAATTTCAATATTAACTGGACTCCACGATCAAAAATGATGTGGAGAGGAAAACCATGGAGACAAAACACATGCAGAAAGAACTGCTCAGCTGGCTTGGGAGTGGATGGAAGACCGACCAGTGGAATGAAGTGAGCCATCTTGGAAAACCGATCCACCATGACCCAGATGGTGTTGTAACCCTCAGAGAGGGGCAGATCCTGATGAAGTCTATGGCTATGTGTTGCCAGGGAATGGAAGGTACCAGCAAAAGCTGAAGGAGACAGGTGTCACAGACAGTCGTTCTGCAAGCGCCTTCTTGATCTGTTTATCTCTTTTGTATAGTGATATCCTTCTCCCTCTAGGACCTAGCAGTGACCTCCACCGTCTGCTTCTGATTGACATACCCTTGCTGGATTTTTATATACCTTTAGTCTCTTCAGAAAGGCACTGGTGATAGCTGTCATGATACCAGTGCTGGGTGACCGGCACTTCTGGGGTTAATGTTCTGATCGCAGTGCGGACTCTCACCTGCACACCTGGGACCTATTAGGGTGGCCTCTCATTGGTTCTGGGGAGGCTTCTTATAGCCTCAGGAAGCTCCCATCCCCCGTCAGTTATACTTTCGCCCTTGGCATTGTGTGGTGACCCCTGAGTGTGTTTGTGCTGTGTTCTGGTTGTTTGATTCCCTGTGTATGACTCGGTCTGTTCTCTGGATTTCACTTTGGATTCTGCTTGGTACCTTCTATGTCCGTTTGGTTTGTGATCTCTGCTTGGCCCTGACTGTCTGTTCTGTCTCATCCCTGGTACTGTACTGATATCTTGTGTATGACCTTTGGCTTTGTCTGACCTCCCGTCTGTTTATCCCTCCTGTACCTCGCTTGCCTGTATTGTGCCTGACCTCTGCTTTGGCCGACTCTGAGTTTTCTTCCTCCTCTGAAAGCAGGACGCTAAGCCCCGCCCCTTGCAGTCACATGACCGTTCACATGACTGTAGGTCCTGTGCCGGCTTTCTAATCTTCTACATTCAGGTCCCGTGCATCTTTATTGTCCGGCTGTTCTTGTCCCCAGGGGTCCCTACGGTGCGGGTGAGTCCCTGCTTAGCGGAGGCTGTACGCTGGCGCTGTCAGGACACTGACAATAGCTCTATTTTCCCCTGTCCAAGTTTGAAATGCTAGTAGTCGACTAGTGTCTGCCTGGAGTTCTCTTGGAGGATTGCTGGCATGATCTCTCTTGTGTATTCTCAAGAAGATGCTAGAGAGAAGACATTTGTTTACTCATGCTGTCTTTAGTAGTAGTGGAGACTGACTAGCGACTACGCTGTCCCCCCCATCCAGGGCCTATGGATAAGGGCAGTCAGGGATTAGGCTCCTGCTTTGCGATAGGTGCGTACCTATTTAAGGATGTTAGGGGAGTCAGGGAGTTGTCAGTTCTACCTTGGGGTCTGCAATTCACCCTTCTCTAGTTTTTGGGCTTCCCCACCCTTTTCCCATTGTGGGACACTTGGTTTTTCCCTCACCCTGCCTGAGAGACAGGAAGGCTTGTTCCTGGGAGACTTGTTTCTGGTGTTCAGTGAACAGGTGGTTACAATGTCCTCAATATTCTTGGCCAGTGAAGACCACCAGAAGCGGCGAGCAATCAGTTCAGTATACTTGCATATGTCCAAATGGTAGGTCAGCTTGACTTTGTGTCCTCAGGACAGAATTCTCATCTTCCTATCAGTAGGGACAAAGGTCTTACCAATAGGAATGTCTTTTAAAAGAATAGGATCCGCTTCAAGAATCCTAGCCGGGTTAATGATGTGCTGCGACTCCTCTTCAGAATCACTCATGTCAGAGGATCGAGACATGGCATCCACTTTAATATCCTCCACAAGACGAAAGTCCAAGTGAAAGTTGAAACGAGTGCAGAAGAGTGTCCACCTGGATTGATGAGGATTTAACCAGTATGTAGTGGGTCGCCCTCCCAGGGCTGCGGGGTACTCGGTACCGGGCCGGTGTCAGGGGGATGTGTCACAGCAGTGGTGACCCGGTCCGTGGCCCTGGGCGCCCAAGTCAATGGCGAGATGTTAATTGTAGTTACTAGAATGGAATAGTTTGTGACACCACCTGTGATGTTCGGCAAGGGAGGTGTTAAGCCGATTCTGCCGACAGCTCCGCTGGGACAGATGGTGTGGTGCAGCGGTGATGGTATAGCCCTCCACAGGCAGGGCTGATGTCCCAGGGCAGTGTAGTTGTAATGGTTGTGGGTGTTAGGGTCGGCGGAACGCACCAGATATAAATAATAGGAGGCGCGTTCGCCGCCCGGGTCCACCGTGCGGTAGGTGACAAGACCGCTGCTGAACAATGGCAGATACGCTAGGAGTGCGATACAGCGCTCGGGTTAACGTCACCCGAGAGCCTGAGGGCGGACTCTGTTGAGTCACAGAGACGCCTGAATATACAATAGACGTGAAGGCTGAACCTGTTAGCTGCACAGGTCAGCCGACGTGTGGCGTCGCAGCCGCGAACACCAAAAGCTGCTGCTACTGCAGCGCGGCCGTAACTGAAGCCGCTAAGCGATGGTGCCGGAGGAGCCGGGCGCCGACGGACGCTAGTGTAGGTGAGGAAGGCTCAGTGGAGTGTAGCTTGCCGCAATCTGGAGCTGACTAACCCAGCATACAGTCACCATTCGTAATATCCAAGGGAAGGGGTTTCATAATAAGTCAGACACCGGTCCATGCATCCATCACCATACACACACAGCATAATATGCTACACTAGCGCATGGTCGAGCCGCCATGCGGGCTTTTTATAGCCATGCGCTTCCGGGACCTTCCAGTACTATAGGAAGGACCAATCAGATCCGACATAGGACCTGCACATGTGACCCCTGCTCTCCACTGAGAGGACAAGTTGCGGGCATGCCCAGTAGCACGGCACGAGGACATAGCCTCAGGAGCAGTTCCCTGCAAAGCAGGTTGCGCTATCATTGCTGCACCAGAGGTGGCAGCAACATCCAGGCTCACAGAACGAGACTGCGGGGAATGCCTGGTTCGCCGAGATTGCTGAGCAGGAGTCCGAGCGGTCGGAGGAGAATGGGAGACCGCAGGATGTCTGGCTCTGGATTCCCGCTGTGCAGTGCCAGGAATCCGACGCCTAACATTACCCCCCCTCCTAGGGCCCCCCCCTCTGAGCCTCACTGTGCTCAAAGGCCGCGATCAGGAGCGGTGCATGAATCTTTTCCACCAGGTCCGAGCCTCGGACCCATGACCCTTCCAGTCCACCAAATAAAAATTTTTGCCACGGACAAACCTGCGCCCCACGATGGCGTTAACCTCAAACTCATCAGACGATAAGTCTGATGACCCGGCAGATGACTCAGAAAACCGGACCATGTGAACTGGTTTGAGGAGGGACACATGGAACACGTCCGAAATGGCCAAATGTGGAGGAAGAGCCAGGCGGTAGACCACCGAGCTAAGTCGCTCGAGGACCTTGAATGGTCCAATGTATCGCGGTGCGAACTTGGGAGACTCAACCCGCAGTTTAATGTTTCGGGTGGAGAGCCATACCACGTCGCCAGAGGAGAAACTTGGCGCGGGCCGCCGATGCGTGTCGGCGGACGCCCTCATCCTTTCTTTAGATGCCCGGATAGCATCCTGAGTGCGATCCCAAATGTCCCGGGCCTCCACTGCCCAGTCTACCACCCTGGAGTCGGTGGAGGACACTGGCATCGGGACAGGGACACGTGGATGTTGACCATAGTTTAGAAGAAAGGGCGTCTGACCAGTGGAATCGGCCACCGCATTGTTTAGGGCAAATTCAGCCCAAGGTAGCAAGGATGCCCAGTCATCCTGCCTGGCAGAGACAAAATGCCGTAAATAGGTGACCAGGGTCTGATTGGCTCTCTCGACCAAGCCATTCGTCTCGGGATGGTAAGCGGAGGATAGATTTAGCTCGATGCTGAGTAAACTGCAGAGCTCCCTCCAAAACCGAGATGCAAACTGGGGACCGCGGTCACTCACGATTTTGTCCGGCATGCCATGCAAACAGAATACGTGTTTAATGAACAAGGTGGCCAGACCTCGAGCGGAAGGCAGGCGTGCGAGTGGCACCAGATGCACAATTTTGGAAAAATGGTCGGTGACCACCCAGATGACCGTACTGCCACCAGACTTGGGCAGGCCAACTATGAAGTCCATGCTAACCATCTCCCAAGGTCTATCCGCCACTGGCAGGGGGAACAACAGCCCTGCCGGCCTCTGTCTAGAGGGTCTGTTCCGAGCACATGAAACACACGCTTGCACGTACTCCTTGACATCTCGAGCCATATGTGGCCACCAATATGACCTTGCCAGGAGTTCGGCGGTCCGTTTTTTACCAAAATGGCCACCCACTCTGGAGGCATGTGCCCAGGCAAGGACCTCCGGCCGTAGCTGAGGAGGCACCAAGGTCTTGCCCGGTGGTACCACATCGAGGGCAACTGGAGCCACGGTCGTAAAACTCTCCGGCGGGAGAATTAACCGAGGCTCAGCTTCTCCTTCCGCTGAGACCACTGAACGTGAGAGAGCATCCGCACGGACGTTCTTCTCTCCAGAGAGGTAGTGGAGGGTGAAGCGGAATTGGGAAAAGAAGAGCGACCACCTGGCCTGACGGGAATTCAGGCGTTGGGCCGTCTCTAGATAGACCAGGTTTTTATGGTCCGTGTATACCAGAAAGGGAAACCGGGCTCCCTCCAGGAGATGTCTCCACTCAGAGAAGGCCAACTTCATGGCTAGCAGCTCCCTGTCGCCGATGGAGTCATTTTTCTCCGCCGGTGAGAAGGTCTTGGAATAGAAGAAGCAGGGGTGCTTCCGACCTTGAGCATCCTTTTGATAAAGGACTGCTCCTGCACCGACGGAAGAAGCGTCTACCTCAAGGATAAACGGCTTATCCACATCGGGACGGTGTAATATGGGAGCGCCAGCAAAATGTGATTTTACAGCCGAGAAGGCCTTGGAGACATGTTCTGACCAAGCATTGGGGTTAGCTCCTTTCTTGGTGAGAGCAACCAAAGGAGCCACCAGTGTGGAAAAGTGTGGTATGAACTGGCGGTAGTAATTTACGAACCCCAAAAAGCGCTGCACCGCTTTGAGGGAATGGGGTTCCTGCCAGTCCATTACCGCCTGTAGTTTGGCCGGATCCATGGCCAGCCCCTGGGCCGAGATGATATAGCCCAGGAACGGCAAGGACTCCTGCTCAAACTGGCACTTCTCCAGCTTGGCAAATGACGAGTTCGCCCGCAGACGGTCAAAGACCCTGCAGACGTCTCTCCGGTGGGTGGTCAAATCTGGCGAAAAGATGAGTATGTCATCCAGATAGACCACCACCGAGGTAGAGAGCATGTCGCGGAAGACGTCGTTGACAAAATCTTGGAAGACAGCTGGCGCATTACAAAGACCAAAGGGCATAACCAGGTATTCGTAATGGCCATCCCTGGTATTAAAAGCTGTCTTCCATTCGTCTCCCTCGCGAATGCGGATCAGGTTGTATGCACCCCACAGATCTAATTTAGTAAAGATCCGGGCCCCCCGCAACCTGTCAAATAACTCCGAGATCAACGGTAGGGGGGTATTTGTTTTTAACCGTGATGGCATTGAGACCTCGGTAGTCGATGCAGGGGCGTAGCTCTCCGTTCTTCTTCTGTACGGAGAAGAACCCGGCACCAGCTGGTGACACCGATTTTCTGATGAAACCCCTAGCCAGGTTCTCCCGGATATACTGGGACATAGCCTCCGTCTCAGGGAGTGATAAGGGGTAAACACAGCCTCGGGGAGGCTCTGTGCCTGGCAGGAGATCAATCGGGCAATCATAGGAACGGTGCGGCGGGAGTGTCTCCGCAGACTTCTTAGAGAAGACGTCCGCGTACTGGTGGTAGGGTTTGGGGAGCGCGGAGAGATCCGCAGGCACTACTGTGGAAGCCACCTGAACGCTGCCCCTCAGGCACCTTCCCTCACAGTCCTTGCCCCAGCCCAGTATCCTCCCCGAAGCCCAGTCAATATGAGGGGAGTGGCAACGAAGCCAGGGAACTCCGAGGAGCACCTGATCGATGCCATTGGGCATAATTAGCAGGGACAGAGTCTCCTGGTGTGAGGGTGAAATAGAGAGTCTGAGTGGGACTGTCTGATGGGTCACCTGAGATGGTAACGGTGCCCCATTTACCACCCTGATGGTCAGAGGTTGGGAGAGTAACACCAGAGGGATAGCGTGTCTCTGGGCAAAAGTCGAGGATATAAAGTTCCCCTCGGCCCCGGAATCCAGGGTGACCTCTGCCTCCCAGGAGGAGGACCCACTATGTAATGTACCCGGGAACACCGGTTTGGGTGAAAAGGGTCCCACCTTGGACTGACCACCACCTACGGCTACTGAACGTGGTCGCCTTTTCGGCCGCTGAGGGCATGTGCCAGCCGAGTGGCCGAACTGTCGGCACTGATAACAGCGCACAGAGCTTTGCATCGGACGCGACTTAGTGCCGGTGCGAGACCCCTCCATAGGCTCAGAGGCAGGGAGCTCCTGTGCGGGATATATCAGCGGCTCAGTAAAGGTGGGAGCCAAATTAACCCTGCGTCTGGATTGCGCTCTTTCCATCCCGCGCTCCGTGAAGCAGAGGGCAATGCGGGTGGAAACGGCGATCAACTCCTCCAGACTGGTGGGAATTTCCCTAGTAGCTAGAGCATCTTTTACGTGCTCAGCCAGGCCTCTCCAAAACACCGGGACCAACACTTTGTCCGGCCACTCTAACTCGGAAGCCAGTGTCCGAAACTGGACAGCATGATGGCTAACCGAAAGTGACCCTTGTGTTAAGGATAAGAGTTGGAGAGCCGTATCGTGTGTGACCCGTGGTCCCAAGAAGACTTGCTTCAGAGCCGCGAGGAACTGAGCAGCCCCCTGTACCACGGGATCATCACGTTCCCACAATGGCGTGGCCCACTGTAGTGCCCGGCCAGACAACAGAGAGACAATAAATCCCACCTTAGCCCGCTCCGTAGGAAACCGTGCAGCCAGCAACTCCAGCTGAATGGAGCACTGACTAACGAATCCCCTACAGGAGGCACTATCACCCGAAAACTTATCGGGGAGTGGGAGGCGAGACATTGTCGGCAGGAGCAAAAGTGTGGGCGCACGTGAGACAGCCTCAGCGACTGTCTGAGCAGCAGCCAGCGCAGCATTCGCAGCTGAGTTGGTGCTCTCAATAGCCGCCAACCTGCTCTCCAGCTGCCGAATGTAGCGCTGCAGCTGTTGCACGTCTGCCATTGCCAGCCAGACCCTGGCGCTAGTGTAATGTTAGGGTCGGCGGAACGCACCAGATATAAATAATAGGAGGCGCGTTCGCCGCCTGGGGTCCACCGTGCGGTAGGTGACACGACCGCTGCTGGACAATGGCAGATACGCTAGGAGTGCGATACAGCGCTCGGGTTAACGTCACCCGAGAGCCTGAGGGCGGACTCTGTTGAGTCACAGAGACGCCTGAATATACAATAGACGTGAAGGCTGAACCTGTTAGCTGCACAGGTCAGCCGACGTGTGGCGTCGCAGCCGCGAACACCAAAAGCTGCTGCTACTGCAGCGCGGCCGTAACTGAAGCCGCTAAGCGACGGTGCCGGAGGAGCCGGGCGCCGACGGACGCTAGTGTAGGTGAGGAAGGCTCAGTGGCGTGTAGCTTGCCACAATCTGGAGCTGACTAACCCAGCATACAGTCACCATTCGTAATATCCAAGGGAAGGGGTTTCATAATAAGTCAGACACCAGTCCATGCATCCATCACCATACACACACAGCATAATATGCTACACTAGCGCATGGCCGAGCCGCCATGCGGGCTTTTTATAGCCATGCACTTCCGGGACCTTCCAGTACTATAGGAAGGACCAATCAGATCCGACATAGGACCTGCACATGTGACCCCTGCTCTCCACTGAGAGGACAAGTTGCGGGCATGCCCAGTAGCACGGCACGAGGACTTAGCCTCAGGAGCAGTTCCCTGCAAAGCAGGATGCGCTATCATTGCTGCACCAGAGGTGGCAGCAACATCCAGGCTCACAGAACGAGTCTGCGGGGAATGCCTGGTTCGCCGAGATTGCTGAGCAGGAGTCCGAGCGGTCGGAGGAGAATGGGAGACCGCAGGTTGTCTGGCTCTGGATTCCCGCTGTGCAGTGCTAGGAATCTGACGCCTAACAGTGGGGAGGTGCAGGCAGTGTAAAGGATGATACCCAGATGTAGCAGTGCTGAGCGGGTTGGCGAGACAATGAATGGAAGACACCGAAACTTTCAGTTCCAAGGCTTT
This sequence comes from Dendrobates tinctorius, assembly GCF_039654945.1. NCBI lineage: Eukaryota > Metazoa > Chordata > Amphibia > Anura > Dendrobatidae > Dendrobates > Dendrobates tinctorius. Next base: position 19,019,511 of record NW_027361716.1, read on the forward strand.
ACTCACAGTCTGCGGTACACAAGGGTGCCTTCCTCTGAGCCGTGTCCTCTGGGTCAGAGACTCAGCCAACCTCCAGGCAAGATGAAAAGCTCCTCGCCAACATGTACCTTTCCTGAACGACTCCTCTATTGTGCCTTAAATTGTGAAGATCTCCAGTACCATGGTACTCTGGAGTTCCTCCTGTCAGATGTTCCTAATAACTCTACTCGTATGGAAGACAGCTGTAGCCTCTCTCGGGGACCCCTCTCACCGGAGTCCTGGCTCTCTATTCAGTTGCTGTTGTGCCCCAAGTCTTAGTTGGGAGTAGTGCATTTACAGCCAACTACTCCACCGGTGTCTGCTGCAGAACCATAAGTGTCCATACAACCTCGGGGACCGGGCCCCGGCCTTGCGCTGAGAACCTATAGGCAGGGTTCCTCTTCCAACCCACGTCTCCTCTCTGTTCTCCTACTCCTTCGTTCCGCACTGATCATTCTCTCTCTTATGGAAGCTTAGATTGCAGTTCTACGTCTTTCTCCTTCTGTTCCTTTCCCGTGCCAGCTGGCTCAGATCACTGAGGCAGCTGCAGCACTCCTTCCTCCATCCCTTCTTCCAGGGATCCCCACTCCTCCCGAGTGGCTTCCTTCCTCAGCCTACTGACTGATCGACTGACTTGTCATCCTACACTTTCCCACTCTCTTTTATATCCTAACTCCACCCATCTCCCAGCACAACCAGTGTTCCAAGAAGGGAACCAACAAAGGTGCTCTGCTACTCTCTAAGCACTGAGCCGCAATGTGGTTGTGCAGAACTACCCTGTTGTGTGGGGTGCGAGTGTTGGAGTGTGGAAAGGAGTTCCCACCTTACCTGGACGGTGGGGCACTACACCTTAGGAGAAGGTGCAGTACCTCTGTGGCGACTGAGCCTCAGGGGTGCCACATACCCCCCCATTAAACACAGCACGTTCGTGGGCTGCAAGACAACAAAGTTGACAGTACAGGAACATGTAAAATTTTATAATGCTGAACAAACTTTTCTTATACTAATCTTCCTAGTATAGAAGGCATTTATTTCTTGAACGTTACAAACAATCCTATCTAAAATTCTAAGTTAAACAGTGCAAATGTTTCCTTAATTCAAAAGTGCTGTACTCTGTAACACATTTCTTTTTCATTTTTCTCTCTCTTCTAGATGCAAGACGCTGACTGCAAGTACCTGGCCCGTCACCTGTCATGTTCAATTCTTTATTCTTAATTCCCTATCAAAACATTCCTAATTCTCTGTAAAAGCCATTTCTCAATTACTATTACTCTCATAAAACACATTATCAAATACTTTACAGTAAAACATTCAAAGATTCTTGTAGGTGCTGGACACCACTCCCAGCCAGGATCTCTTGCAGTGTCCCTTGAGGTAGACATCATCTTCGAAAAGTGTCTATGCAAAACATTATCTTCGCAAAGTGTCTTTATGTAAAACCAAGAAAGAGCACCTAAAGAGGTGCAAACTATTTACAAGAGAGTTTGTGATGCACTCCAAGTTCATGATCACTGTAGTTCAAATGGGAGGACGCTGCCAATCAAAAACTAGGCAACAACTGGAAAAACATGATAAACAAAAATAAGGCACAACTGGTGCTAAACAAACCCTTCTGGGTCACGAGAGTTACTGTAATTCACTAATGCTGTTCCCCTCCTGGGGTTCTGGAAGCTTGGGTACCAAGTTCAGGGGCGCCGGTGGTGTAGGCCCCTCCGGGGCGTGCGGCCTGCTCAGTCTCCACAAGCCCACCTGCCTCAGTCGCAGACGGCACGTCAGCTTGGCGATTTCGTCCTCCAGCTGCTGGCGGTTCGTTTCCGAGATCGGGTCGGAGCCTTCAGCCATGGCGCCAGGGAGATCCGTTTCCCCACGCTCCGCAGGCCTCCTTCCCTCACTCTCCAAAATGGCGTTCTGGCATTATTCTTCCTGCCTCGGCCCCTTTCCCGCCACTGGCTTCTTTTGCCCCTCCTTCCGAGGGCGGCGTCTTCTTCCAGCGCCTCCATACCAAGCCAGTATACGAACCCCTCGGGGGTGGGACATGTCGCTGTCACGTAGACATGTCAATGCCAACAGGGCCTTTTCAGCCTGATCAATAGCATTAGGTTCATCGTACAACAGCCCCAAGGCTTGAAAAAATGCGTTCACATTAGTTAGAATAGGATCATCAGGTTTCAAAGAAAACGCCCAATCTTGAGGATCACCACACAGCAAGGAGATGACAATTTTAACCTGCTGTGCGGAGCTCCCGGATGAGTTAGGCTTCAAGGCAAAAAATAATTTACAATTATTCTTAAAATTCAAAAATTTCGACCGATCCCCAAAAAACACATCAGGAGTAGGGATCTTTGGCTCAGCAACATGTGAATGAGCAAGATAGGCGGAACTTCCCCGCACTTCAGCAGTGAGCTGCTCCACATGATCAGACAATTGCTTCATCTCCATTGAGAAGAAAAAATTCCCCCTACGGCCTCAAAGACATAGAGGACAAAATATACACACAAGAAAAAAAAAATTCTGACACTTTTTTCTTTCCCTTTTTTTTTTTTTTTTTTTTTCTTCTACAATTCTTTCCTGCTATTGAGTACCCTAGAATCTGTGGTATGGCTGGTGATTCTGTTATGAATGAGTCACTGAAGGAGGAAAAAACAAAAATACAAGCTAAGTCCAGAAAACCGGAGAGGTTGGTAGCTATCGGATTGCAGACCCCTGATCCTATTCACCACAACTAACAGTAGCCGTGGGGGGTTCCTACGGTGCCCTAGAGCCCTCGTTCACAGCCGGAGAACTAAATAAGCCTAAAGAAAGAAAGGGGAAATCTAAACTGCCCCAGAGCAGACCCTAAAGCAATAGACAGCCCCCAACATGTATTGTTGGTGAAAAGCAGATAAAAACACAAACACAGACAGAAAGACAGGTTGAGCAAACGATGGGGCCCAACTAACTAAATAGGAAAGGACAGAAAAGATGCTGGCTGCAATCCGCAAAAATTCTGCCAAAAGTAATGTCCAACACGTCTGATAGAAAAAGGCCCTGAAGTCATTAGACTTCAAAATAACTATATCAGCACTCAGGTACAGTATATTCTGAAGACTGAGCAAAGAGATCAACTTGATCAGAGACAAAGATGGAGCTCAGCCCGTCCCAACAAAGGCAGGCTGAACACAAAACACTAAGCAAACAGACAAAATCTCATGGAAAAATAAGAGAGCAAAACTTAGCTTTCAGTAGACAGGACTAAACTGGTTGCAAGAGCTCAGAGCAGAAAGGATCACCAGCACCCCTGTAGGGCGTCGGCTGCCTTATATCCACTCAGTGATTCCGGGTGTCCAATCAGGCTCTACCTGTTCAGATGACAGGTTCTTCTTAACCCAATCAATTTCACTACCTCTCTTCACCAGCAGAGGGAGCTCATCAGACATCAACGATGAAGGGGAAAATGAACTCACAACACTGCCCCATCATGTCCAGCACTCTGCCCCATCATGTCCAGCGTTCTGCCCCCATCATGTCCAGCGATCTGCCCCATCATGTCCAGCAATCTTCCCCATCATGTCCAGCATTCTGCCCCCATCATGTCCAGCATTCTTCCCCCATCATGCCCAGCATTCTGCCCCATCATGTCCAGCATTCTGCCCCATCATGTCCAGCATTCTGCCCCATCATGTCCAGCATTCTGCCCCCATTATGTCCAGCATTCTGCCCCCATTATGTCCAGCAATCTGCTCCATCATGTCCAGCAATCTGCTCCATCATGTCCAGCAATCTGCTCCATCATGTCCAGCAATCTGCCCCATCATGTCCAGCAGTCTGCCCCATCATGTCCAGCAATCTGCCCCATCATGTCCAGCATTCTGCCCCATTATGTCTGCAATCTGCCCCCATTATGTCCAGCATTCTGCCCCCAATATGTCCAGCATTCTACCCCATCATGTCAAGCAATCTGCACCATATTGTCCAGCATTCTGCCTCCATTATGTCCAGCATTCTGCCCCATCATCTCCAGCAATCTGCCCCATCATATCCAGCATTCTGCCCCATCATGTCCAGCTTTCTGCCCCCATTATGTCTGCAATCTGCCCCCATTATGTCCAGCATTCTGCCATCATGTCCAGCAATCTACCCCATCATGTCCAGCATTCTGCCCCGGGCCCCCCGGATCGCCGCTTTCAATTAAAAAAAAAAGTTCCTCCTTACCTGGCCGCGCTCCAGCGGCGACGCGCGCACTCGCCGGCAACTGAACATGACATCAGACGCCAGCGACGGGCGCACTGCGGCTGACGTCAGCTGCCAGCCTTCGACTGGATGGCGGCTGTTAACTATTGGTGTGTGGGCCAACGGGCCTGCATGTCAATAGCGTTCAGCTGCCGCAGCACCGCTAGGGGCCCGGTTTAGCGTGACAGTAGGGGCCCGGTGAGCAGATGAGATGGGGCCCGATGCGGGCTCCCTCTGCCCACCGGGCCCCATAGGCCAGTCAGGGCACTAATGCCCTGATGGCAGCCCTGCACTGATGCATAGCCACTGCTAGATGATTCTGCTGGTACATTGACCCAGAGCACTACATTGCCCTCGCAGTATACAGAGCCAGAATCTGACCCTGATGAAACTCAGGTGCCCCTTCCCGTATACTATACCACCTTACATGGTGACACAGAGGAAGGTAAAGAGGAAGGTGCAGATGACTTTGAAAAGGAGGTGATGGATGACCCAGTTCTTGACCCGGATTGGCATCCACTGGGGGAGGAGGGTGGCGCTGGCAATAGTTCAGATAAGGAGAAGGATCCGTAGCAGGCATTGACATCGCAGCAGCGGTTATCTGGCAGGTCCGTAGCTGTCCAAAAACGTAGACCAAAAACTAAAAGAGTTGCAGGACAGCTTGGCCAGACGGTCAACTTAGCACAGGGCACAAGGCCAGAAAATGTATACCAAAGTAGGAAGAGTGCAGTGTGGCACTTCTTTGTCCAAAATCCTACTGATGAGGCAAAGGTTACCTGTAAGAAGTGCGAAAGGACCTTTAGCTGAAGTAAACAACTCAGAAATTTGAATACCAATTGCATGCTTAGACATTTAATCAACATGCACTTGCAAGCGTGGACGGACTACAAAACCTCAGGTAGCACATGTGCACCTGCTCCGACTTAAGGTAGCCAGCAACGTTCCATCGCTTCCCCCAGTGTAAGACCACCGCCACCGTTAAGCACACCACCAGCACTAAATGTTGAGGTGTCGTCACAAGGCCAAAGCACTCAGGGAATCACAATGGTTTTGCAACACAACACTGAATCTAGGCCATCACCACCAATACTATCACCAACCCCCTCTCACTCCTTCCGGTCCACCGCTACTTCCCCCATATGCAGCTCTCCAGTCCAGCTCACCCTACCAGACACTCTGAATAGGACAAGAAAGTACTCATCCTCTCATCCGCGTACACTGTGTTTGAATGCCTACATTGCCAAACTAATCTCATTAGAGATGATGCCCAACCGTTTGGTTGAAAGCGAAGCTTTCCGCAAACTCATGGCCTGTGCAATACCACGCTATGACCTACCCAGTCGGCACTTCTTTTCTCGAAAAGCCATCCCACCCCTCCACCTGCATGTGAAAGACCGCATTGTTCCTGCACTCAAGCAATCAGTGAGTGGAAAGGTGCACCTCACAACAGATGCATGGTCCAGTAGTCATGGCCAGGGCCGTTATGTGTCCATCACTGCGCACTGGGTTAACGTGGTGGATGCAGGCTCCACAGGGGACAGTGGCGGTGGAACAGTGCTGCCTAGCCCACGGTATAGGAAACAGTTGGCTGTAGGCTTTTGACCCTCCTCCTCCATAAAGGAAAGGTCGTTCACAGAGCGCAGTCGCATGAGCACTCCATGCGCAGCTAGCAGTGTTGAACACGATGTGTCCCACTATCGAACAGCTTGTGGTAAGCGTCAGCAGGCTGTGTTAAAGATGATGTCTTTGGGCGACAACAAACACACCGCGGAGGTACTGGCCGACTACTTGCAGCGACAAACAGTCATGGCTGGGCAGTCTACATCTTGAGCCAGGCAAGGTAGTCAGTGATAACGGCCATAATTTTGTGGCAGCCATAGCCCTTGCAAAACTCACACACATACCTTGCCTGGCTCACACTTTGAACCTGGTGGTGCAGTGCTTCCTTAATATCCGGAGTTAACATACCTTCTCCATTAGGTGCGAAGACTGTGCTCGCACATCCGTCGCTCGCCCGTACACTCCAGTTGTATGCAGAAGCTGCAGCGATTGCTCCACCTCCCCGAGCACCACCTAATCATAGACTTTGCAACAAGGTGGAACTCCACCTTGCACATGGTTGATAGGCTGTGTAAATAGAGGCAGGCTGTAATGCATTTGTGTGAGGATACACCGGCAGGCAGTTTGAGGGAAGACATGAAATTGTCGGGTGTGCAGTGGTCAAAGCTGAAAGACCTCTGTAAAGTACTTCAGTGGTTTGAGGAATGCACACGGCTGGTAAGCGCAGACGACGCCATCATAAGCGTGAGCATCCCACTCAATGGCGGATCTTAATAGGGGCGGATGGGGCGGTCGCCCCGGGCCCAAGGTTTTTAGGGGGCCCAGGGCAGGGGCCAATCGGTCGGTTGGCATCGCATATGATCTGTCACTGTGTGAGCCGCTCAGCCGCCCGCCGCCGCCCAGTGGCGTAGGAACTTGGAAGGGGGGCGGCGGGCAGTCCCAGGCGGCACGTGTGTGGGGGCGGCGCAGCATGGCAGGAGGCAGAGCAGAAGTTCCTCCTCTCTCTGTGTGCTGTGGGCGGCCGGGACTGAGAAGCGTGGAGGCGGCGGCGCCGACTGGCAGTGCACAGTGAGGAGGACTCGCTCAGCCCAGGAGATTTTGGCAGCGGCAAGCGCAGGACAGGTGGGTCACTGCCACACTCACCGTCGGCGTCACCATTTGGGAGGAGGATGCTCTGCCTCTCCCCAGCCTCCCTCCCTGGCTGCTCCCTCTGCTCCAATCCAATGCATTATGCAATTTAGCGGCTGCCTCCAAATTGGAGGGAGCAGCCAGGGAGGCTGGGGAGAGGCAGAGCATGGAGGCAGCCACATAATACATTGGAGGGAGGCTGGGGAGAGAGGCAGAGCATGGAGGCAGCCACATAATGCATTGGAGGGAGGCTGGGGAGAGAGGCAGAGCATGGAGGCAGCCACATAATGCATTGGAGGGAGGCTGGGGAGAGAGGCAGAGCATGGAGGCAGCCACATAATGCATTGGAGGGAGGCTGGGGAGAGAGGCAGAGCATGGAGGCAGCCACATAATGCATTAGAGGGAGGCTGGGGAGAGAGGCAGAGCATGGAGGCAGCCACATAATGCATTGGAGGGAGGCTGGGGAGAGAGGCAGAGCATGGAGGCAGCCACATAATGCATTGGAGGGAGGCTGGGGAGAGAGGCAGAGCATGGAGGCAGCCACATAATGCATTAGAGGGAGGCTGGGGAGAGAGGCAGAGCATGGAAGCAGCCACATAATGCATTGGAGGGAGGCTGGGGAGAGAGGCAGAGCATGGAGGCAGCCACATAATGCATTGGAGGGAGGCTGGGGAGAGAGGCAGAGCATGGAGGCAGCCACATAATGCATTGGAGGGAGGCTGGGGAGAGAGGCAGAGCATGGAGGCAGCCACATAATGCATTGGAGGGAGGCTGGGGAGAGAGGCAGAGCATGGAGGCAGCCACATAATGCATTGGAGGGAGGCTGGGGAGAAGCAGAGCATGGAGGCAGCCGCATAATGCATTGGAGGGAGCAGCCAGGGAGGCTGGGGAGAGAGGCAGAGCATGGAGGCAGCCGCATAATGCATTGGAGCCGGGAGCAGCCAGGGAGGCTGGGGAGAGGCAGACCTGGCAGAGCATGGAGGCAGGTGACTGTGTGATTAATCATTAACATCCCTAACCAGTAGCCGGCCAGGCCGGCGGTACCCCCTCCCAAGCGCGGCCATTTTATTAATAATAATAATAATAATAATAATAATAATCTTTATTTATATAGCGCCAACATATTCCGCAGCGCTTTACAGTTGAACAGTTTCAAACACAACAGTCATAAGTAACAACGTTAACAATACAATAATTAAAGCGAAATAAGACGACCCTGCTCGTGGAGCTTACAATCTACAATGAGGTGGGGGAGATACAAAGCACAGGTTTGTATTTACAATGATGTATTTACAATGACGGTCCAGCCATCTTCAGGGGGTGGGGGTTAGATGGAGATAGTGAATGGGCTACACACACACAAACATGACTTTGATTACTGAATGTGATAGGCTTATTCCTTTCCAGACCCCGCAATTTGTATACCTAAAAATCAGCATATGCAGTGTTTTTGTGAGAAGAGCCACAAAATGTGGACAGAAAATGTTTTCCTGGGAAGGGGGGTACAGGGGCCCAGGTTTTATGAACAGCCTCGGGCCCATAGTCCACTTAATCCGCCACTGATCCCACTTATGCGTCTGCTCATGCAAAGTTTGACGCACATTAAGGATCTGGTGTCTGCAGCGGAGGAGGAACAGGAGGAGGAGGGAAGCCTTGCTGACAGTCAGCCATTGTCTGGTCAGGGAACTGACCTTGACGAGGTGGAGGAAGAGGAGGATGAGGGGGATGATTATTTTGGGCAGGAGGATGCTTCTCAGGGGGCAAGAGAATATGTTGGCGTTCCAAGGTCAGGTACAGGGTTTGTGCGGGACTGTAGGGATGTGGATTTGCCAGAAAGTGCTCCTTCAACCAAGCAGTGGCAGTGCATTATTGACACCTGGAACATTGGCCCACATGTGCGATTATGCCTTGTGGATCCTAAAAAGGGACCCACACATTGCCAAGATGATGAAGGATGACGACTACTGGCTGGCCAGCATCCTCGATCCACGCTACAAAGGCAAATTACACAACATGCCACAGGAGAGCCTAGAGATAATATTGGCTAACAAACAAGCAACTCTGGTAAACCATTTGTTTGACGCTTTCCCAGCACACAGCAGCGGTGCTGGTTTTCCCACGAGCCGTAGTGGGCACAATGGAAGAGGTGTTCGTGGTGCACACAGCCGAAGTGGCGTTGAAGACAGGGGTTTCATGACCATGTTGTGGACTGATTTCTCAAGTACCGCTCACAAGACTGCTAATGCTGCATCGTTTAAAAGTGACAGGAGACAGCAGTTGTCAACTATGGTTACAAACTACTCCCATATCGATGTTCTCCCTCACAGGTCATTCCCCTTTGACTATTGGGCCTCTAAACTGGACACCCGGTCTGAATTGGCACAATATGCCTTACAGGAGCTCGCTTGCCCTGCTGCTAGTGTGTTATCTGAAAGAGTCTTCAGTGCTACTGGATCAATCCTGACAGAAAAAAGGACCAGTCTGTCGACCCAAAATGTTGATGATCTAACCTTCATTAAAATGAACCAAGCATGAGTTTCAAAGGATTTTGTCCCACCTTCCCCTGATGACACATAGGTTGCCAGAAAACAGCCTCGCTTTTGTCCTCCTCTTCCTCGGACTTCCCAATTCCGCCATTTGCAGCTGCTGAATGTCCAGCCTACACATCAACATATGCCATTTTTTAAACCTCCCTATCTGGGCTGCCCACCCCCCCAAAGGGCTGGGGTCAACACCTGGCACACCCGGGCAAGTGCCGTTGCTCTGAACAGGTGGATGGGCCCACTGATGGCCGACGGCACTGGCACAGGGTCCCTCATAGTACAATACAGTGTCTCTGACGGTGGGGGGCCCACTCGCCGTCAGACACACCAGTGTGCTATGAGGGGCCCTGTGCCAGTACCGTCACCCACGAGTGTGCCCCCCCTGCTTGGTCATGACCACAGCACTTGCAAGTTGCAATACTTACCTCTCCCTGCTCCACCGCTGTGAAGTCTGGGCAGTTAAATCCTTCACAGGGATGGCCACTAGAAATTTGGTGTATTGATCGATGATGGTTAAGATGTAGCTATGGCCTGTCCTGCTGGCCTCTACCTTCAGATGATCAATGGCTACCATTTGTAATGGACGTCAACTTACAAGCGGATGCAGTGGTGCTTTATGATTACCTTTCACAGTTGTGATAGTCACAGACGTGTGACATTCCTGCCACCATTTTTCAATGTCTCCTCTCATGGCAATCCAATGGAATCGCCTACGGCCTGTGGCTTCTGTCTTTTGCACTTCAAAATGACCAGACACATCATGATAGGCAGTGAGGACCATGTCTACATCTCTCCCTGTGATCACAATTTGATGGAGACGAGTAACGGTGATGTGATCTACGCTACTGCGATAAAGCAATCCTTTCTTCACAAAGAACCATTTTCACTGTCTCCACAGACACAGTAATTGAGGGTCTACATCGTCTCTGCAACATCTACCGGGAGGTTTTCCCACGATGAGTAATTCCCAAATTTCTGCAAACACTCGACTTTCCGTCTGTACTTGTATCCATGTAGTTTCCAGTAGTGGAGAGTCTGGACTGGCTTACTGAGATTGAAATATATGCGAAGATTTAAAAGTACCACAACACTGTATACTGGTGTATGCTTCGAATAACTTTCCCTTTTTCTACTTTTTAAATTCTGGTGTCATACATTCTGAGCCTGTGAGTATCTGTGTCTGACTCCGGAAGTATAGCTGGAAATTTACAGTTACCTCTAGACTGGATAAACCTGGTTTGTTCAAAAATTTTTATCACGGTATCATCCATAGTGAGTGAGCGTGTGTGATTTACGCCTTCTATATATACGGTGAATCGGAGATACCAATTTTTACCCTATACTCGATACAGCTTGTATCTTGTTATACAGTACCTTTGTTCGACATTTAGTATTACGGTCAAATCCATACTGGGTAAGTGTCTGAGAGTGACTACGGGACTATGTATATGGAGATTTCAATTGTACCCTATAATATATATACTTGCTATCTTGTTATCCAGTACCTTTTGTACAACATTTTTTATTATGGTCAAACCCAGACTGAGTGAGCGTCTGAGGGCGACTCCGGAAATATGTACCGAGATTTCAAATTTGGCCAACACTGTATGCAGCTGTACGCTTCTGATACAGTAACCTTTTCTGCTATTTAGATTCTGGTGTAATCCATAATGAGCCCGTGAACGTCTGTCTGTTACTCCGGAAATATATTCGGAGATTTAAGATTACCCCTACACTCTATACAGCTGTACGCTTGTGTTACATTACCCATTTACAGCTTTTCATATTCTTGTGCAATCCATACTGGGCCTGAGAGCGTTTGTGTCTGCCTCTTGAAATACATACAGAGATTCAGAATGTTTACACTATACTATATATACCTTGTATCTGGTGATACTGTACCCTTTTTCAACTTTTTATTTTATTATGTAATCCATACTGAGCCTGCGAGCGTCTGTGTATGACTCATGAAATATGCACGGAGATTTACTGTTATCCCTAGACTGTATAGAGCTGTACGCTTCTGATACAGTACCATATATCTGCTGGTATTTTGGGTCCATTGTCCAAAACATGAGGAAGTATGGTGGAAGAGGATGCAGACGTGGGCGTGTGGGGCCACCTGGTACTGATGGTGGTGGTGGTGCATCTGCTGGTAGTGCCAAAAACACAATAGCAGCTAAGGCAGGAGGTGTTGAGCCTGCGTCATGGTGTAGCTCCGGAAGGCCTGTAACTTGGCTCCCTTTTCTGGGAGTAGGTAGACTGCTTTTAAAGCCGGAGCATCAGGAACTGTTTTTGGCTTACATTGCTGAAACAGCCTCCAGCTCTATCGCCTCCTCTTCTGAAGTTTAAAAAAACGCAGGCACTGAGTCATCAGTGCAGGCTTCTGGTCAGGAGCATCCCCTTTCCTTGTGTCCTTCACCCACACCAAAAGTGAAAGATGCGGCAGCACACACTTCAGATTACTCCATGGAGCTCTTTTCACGTACCATGCCTGGGTTCATTAAAAATGGGGCCCATCATATACTGGAGCATTCCAAATGGGGGACATCAGACACTGGAGCAGCATTTATGGGGCCCATTATACACTGGAGCATTATAAATGGAGCCCATTATATATGGAGCATTATTAGGGCCCATAAGACACTGGAGCATCATCCATGAGGCCCATCATATACTGGAGCATTCCAAATGCGGGACATCAGACACTGGGGCAGCATTTATGGGGCCCATTATACACTGGAGCATTAGAAATGGAGCCCATTATATATGGAGCATTATTAGGGCCCATCATACACTGGAGCATCGTCCATGGAAATCATATACTGGAGCATTCCAAATGGGGGACATCAGACACTGGAGCAGCATTTACAGGGGCCCATTATACACTGGATCATTAGAAATGGGGCCCATTATATATGGAGCATTATTAGGGCCCATAAAACACTGGAGCATCATCCATGAGGCCCATCATATACTGGAGCATTCCAAATGCGGGACATCTGACACTGGAGCAGCATTTACGGGGCCAATTATACACTGGAGCACTAGAAATGGAGCCCATTATATATGGAGCATTATTAGGGCCCATCATACACTGGAGCAGCGTCCATGGGGATCAACATATACTGGAGCATTCCAAATGGGGAACATCAGACACTGGAGCAGGATTTTTCGGGACCCATTATACACTGGCGTTTTAGAAATGGAGGCAATTATATATGGAGCATTATTAGGGCCCATCATACACTGGAGCATCGTCCATGGGGACCATCATATACTGTAGCATTATGTGGAGCTCATCATATAATGTATGGAACATTATATGCGACCATGACCAATTATTCTGTATGGAGAAATATATGGGGCTCATTGTTCTGTATGGCGCACAATGTGGTGGCCATAATACTGTATGGAGTAATATACTGTCCTTTTTTTGAGCTATTGTACAATTTACAATAGATCAGTCATGTCATGTAAGCAGTGAAGTATTTGTCATTGTATAATACCTATATTTCTGTGCCGTATCGGAGCATCATGAGTTGTGGTTAGAGTTGAGCGATACCGTCCGATACTTCAAAGTATCGGATTGGAATGGATCGGCCGATCTTAAAAAAAAGTATCGGTATCGCCGATTCCGATACCGGAAGTCCCATTCAAGTCTATGGGACTTCCGGTATCGGAATAAGAAAAATCCTGTTTTTCCCTTGTACAGCCTCTCTGGGGTCTGTACGGGCCTTTCGGGGGGCTGTGCCGGCCTGCCAGGGGGTCTGTGCAGGCTCCGGTGGTCTGTGCCGGCCTGCCGGGGGGCTTTGCAGGCTCCGGTGGTCTGTGCCGGCCTGCCGGGGGGCTGTGCCGGCCTGCCAGGGGGGCTGTGCAGGCTCCGGTGGGCTGTGCCGGCCTGCCGGGGGGCTGTGCAGGATCCGGGGGTCTGTGCAGGCATCGTCCGATGGGACTACAAGTCCCATCGGGCGATGCCTGCTACCATGACAGTGATTGACACATTAGCCAATGATGGGACAGTAGTAGTCCCATCATCCGGCTAATGTGTTGAATGTAAAAAAAAAAAAAAAATTACATGCTACATACATACAACATGCATACTACATACATGCTACATTCATACTACATGCAACATACATACTACATACATACTACATGCAACATACATACTACATATATACTACATGCATGCAACATGCATACTACATACATGCTACATTCATACTACATATATACTACATGCTACATACATACTACATATATGCTACATACATACTACATATATACTACATGCATGCTACATACATACTACATACATACTACATATATGCTACATACATACTACATGCTACATACATACTACATATATACTACATGCATGCTACATACATACTACATGCTACATACATACTACATACATACTACATATATGCTACATACATACTACATACTACATACATACTACATATATACTACATGCATGATACATACTACATGCTACATACATACTACATACATACTACATGCATGCTACATACATACTACATGCTACATACATACTACATATATACTACATGCATGCTACATACATACTACATGCTACATACATACTACATATATACTACATACATACTACATACATACTACATGCATGCTACATACATACTACATGCTACATATATACTACATGCATGCTACATACATACTACATGCTACATACATACTACATATATACTACATACATACTACATGCATGCTACATGCATGCTACATGCTACATATATACTACATGCATGCTACATACATACTACATGCTACATACATACTACATATATACTACATACATGCTACATACATACTACATGCTACATACATACTACATATATACTACATGCATGCTACATACATACTACATGCTACATACATACTACATATATACTACATACATACTACATACATACTACATGCATGCTACATACATACTACATGCTACATATATACTACATGCATGCTACATACATACTACATGCTACATACATACTACATATATACTACATACATACTACATACATACTACATACATACTACATGCATGCTACATACATACTACATGCTACATACATACTACATATATACTACATGCATGCTACATACATACTACATGCTACATACATACTACATATATACTACATACATACTACATACATACTACATGCATGCTACATACATACTACATGCTACATACATACTACATATATACTACATGCATGCTACATACATACTACATGCTACATACATACTACATATATACTACATGCATGCTACATACATACTGCATGCTACATGCATGCTACATACATACTACATACACTCACTGGCCACTTTATTAGGTACACCATGCTAGTAAGGGGTTGGACCCCCTTTTGCCTTCAGAACTGCCTCAATTCTTCGTGGCAGAGATTCAACAAGGTGCTGGAAGCATTCCTCAGAGATTTTGGACCATATTGACATGATGGCATCACACAGTTGGCGCAGATTTGTCGGCTGCACATCCCTGATGCGAATCTCCCGTTCCACCACATCCCAAAGATGCTCTATTGGATTGAGATCTGGTGACTGAGGAGGCCATTTGAGTACAGTAAACTCATTGTCATGTTCAAGAAACCAATCTGAGATGATTCGAGCTTTATGACATGGCGCATTATCCTGCTGAAAGTAGCCATCAGATGTTGGGTACATTGTGGTCATAAAGGGATGGACATGGTCAGCAACAATACTCAGGTAGGCTGTGGCGTTGCAACGATGCTCAATTGGTACCAAGGGGCCCAAAGAGTGCCCAGACAAAATTCCCCACACCATGACACCACCACCAGCCTGAACCGTTGATACAAGGCAGGATGGATCCATGCTTTCATGTTGTTTACGCCAAATTCTGACCCTACCATCCCAATGTCGCAGCAGAAATCGAGACTCATCAGACCAGGCAACGTTTTTCCAATCTTCTACTGTCCAATTTCGATGAGCTTGTGCAAATTGTAGCCTCAGTTTCCTGTTCTTAGCTGAGAGGAGTGGTACCCAGTGTGGTCTTCTGCTGCTGTAGCCCATCTGCCTCAAAGTTCGACGCACTGTGCGTTCAGAGATGCTCTTCTGCCTACCTTGGTTGTAACGGGTGGCAATTTGAGTCACTGTTGCCTTTCTATCAGCTCGAACCAGTCTGCCCATTCTCCTCTGACCTCTGGCATCAACATGGCATTTCCGGCCACAGAACTGCCGCTCACTGGATTTTTTTTCTTTTTCGGACCATTCTCTGTAAACCCTAGAGATGGTTGTGCGTGAAAATCCCAGTAGATCAGCAGTTTCTGAAATTCTCAGACCAGCCCTTCTGGCACCAACAATCATGCCACGTTCAAAGGCACTCAAATCACCTTTCTTCCCCATACTGATGCTCGGTTTGAACTGCAGGAGATTGTCTTGACCATGTCTACATGCCTAAATGCACTGAGTTGCCGCCATGTGATTGGCTGATTAGAAATTAAGTCTTAACACACAGTTGGACAGGTGTACCTAATAAAGTGGCCAGTGAGTGTACATACTACATGCTACATACATACCACATATATACTACATACATACTACATACAATACATTCATACAATATATACATAGACATACAGTACATATAACATAGAGTAACATACTTACCAATACTTGTCACATTGTTCCCCGAAGCCATTGTCTTTTTCGGAATAAATATTAACATAACAAACCACAAAAATACTCACCCACGATCCGAAGCAGTCCACGAGTGTGTCCCACGACGATCTTGGGTAGAGAACTGCAGCATCAGCTGTTGCTGCCGTTCTCTACGGGCTGCAGGAATCCAATGACGGAAGGTAGGTATCCTTCCACACTGTATTCCTCCGCCACTTAAAAAAAAAAAAGTCCCTAGTCTCACTTTATGCCATTGCTGTGTTCCCACGCAGCAATGGCATAAAGTGAGACTAGGGACTTTTTTTTTTTTAAGTGGCGGACGAATACAGTGCGGAAGGATACCTACCTTCCGTCATTGGATTCCTGCATCCCGTAGAGAACGGCAGCAACAGCTGATGCTGCAGTTCTCTACCCAAGATCGTCATGGGACACACTCGTGGACTGCTTCGGATCGTGGGTGAGTATTTTTGTGGTTTGTTATGTTAATATTTATTCCGAAAAAGACAATGGCTTCGGGGAACAATGTGACAAGTATTGGTAAGTATGTTACTCTATGTTATATGTACTGTATGTCTATGTATGTATTGTATGAATGTATTGTATGTAGTATGTATGTAGTATATATGTGGTATGTATGTAGCATGTAGTATGTATGTAGCATGCATGTAGTATATATGTAGCATGTAGTATGTATGTAGCATGCATGTAGTATGTATATAGTATATATGTAGTATGTATGTAGCATGTAGTATGTATGTAGCATGCATGTAGTATATATGTAGTATGTATGTAGCATGTAGTATGTATGTAGCATGCATGTAGTATGTATGTAGTATGTATGTAGCATGTAGTATGTATGTAGCATGCATGTAGTATATATGTAGTATGTATGTAGTATGTATGTAGTATGTATGTAGTATGTATGTAGCATGTAGTATGTATGTAGCATGCATGTAGTATATATGTAGTATGTATGTAGCATGCATGTAGTATGTATGTAGTATATATGTAGTATGTATGTAGCATGTAGTATGTATGTAGCATGCATGTAGTATATATGTAGTATGTATGTAGCATGTAGTATGTATGTAGCATGCATGTAGTATGTATGTAGTATGTATGTAGTATATATGTAGTATGTATGTAGTATATATGTGGTATGTATGTAGTATGTATGTAGTATGTATGTAGCATGTAGTATGTATGTAGTATTTTTTTTTTTTTTTTTTAACATTTAACACATTAGCCGGATGATGGGACTACTACTGTCCCATCATTGGCTAATGTGTCAATCACTGTCATGGTAGCAGGCATCGCCAGATGGGACTTGTAGTCCCATCGGACGATGCTTGCACAGACCCCCGGACATCAGCACAGCCCCCCGGCAGGCCGGCACAGCCCCCCGGCAGGCCGGTACAGACCCCCACAGGGTGCACAGACCACCGGCAGGCCGGCACAGCCCCCCGGCAGGCCGGTACAGACCCCCACAGGGTGCACAGACCACCGGCAGGCCGGTACAGACCCCGGGCAGTCCACACAGCCCCCCGGCAGGCCGGCAGAGACCCCCGGAAGGCCCGAAATGACGGCGCATCATGATGCGCACACACCGCGCATCATGATGACGTCAGGCTGTCAATCAACTTTGAACTTCCGATTCCGATGCCGACTTCCGATATTGAAAAAATATCGGAAGTCGGTATCGGAATTCCGATACAGCAAGTATCGGCCGATACCCGATACTTGCGGTATCGGAATGCTCAACACTAGTTGTGGTATGTGTTAAAGGGGCGCACTGACACTCTTTGGCCCAGGGCACACAAAAATCAGGAGCCAGCCCTACCCCCCCACAACTTTAGCCAAATAACCCCCAGTTTTCAGTGCGTAACTATTATTATGAAGTAAATTAAGGTTGACAAGCTTCAGCAATAAGAATTTATGTTTTTGGCATTGAAATGGGCACTGTAGGTGTGTTTCCTGTCCTCCGCTCCCTGCCGACTTTGCTTCCCCATTGACTTGCATTGGGTTTCGTGTTTCAGTCGGCCTCCGACTATTCCCTATAGTCGGCCGATTTCGTTCGACCCGACTTTTGCGAATGTCCGGTTTCATGAAACCCGACTCGACCCTAAAAAGGCAAAGTCGCTCATCTCTAGTTGTTAACGAATTTATGAAACACAGCAGGGGCACATTGCACAGACAAAAGGGCATGATGAAATACTTGTAGTGACCATCACGATTATTAAAGAGTCAGACCTTCTTCCAATCATCACCCTTGCAGATCCTGATCAGTTTATAAGTCTCTCTTAGAGCCAATTTAGTGAAAATATTTGCACACGGATTCTGTCCAATAGTTCTGAAACAAAAGACAGAAAATTGTTCTTAATAGTGATTTTGTTAAAGGGAATCTGTCACCTATTTTTTGGCCTATAAGATGCGGCCAACGCCATCAGGGGTTTATCTACAGCATTCTGTAATGCTGTAGATGAGCCCCCGATGTAACTTAAAAGATAAGAAAAACAAGTTAGATTATACTCACCCGGGCGTCCGGTCCGATGGGTGTCGCGCTCTGGCGCCTCCCATCTTGTAGCAATGACTTCCTCCTTCTTACTTCTGCTGCGGCTCCTGCCCAGGCGCACTTTATCTGCCCTGTTGAGGGCAGAGTAAAGTACTGCAGTGCTCAGGTGCCAGACCACTCTGACATTTCTCAGCGCCTGCACACTGCAGTACTTTACTCTGCCCTCAACAGGGCAAATAAATTACGCCTGGGCAGGAGCCGCAGCAGAAGTAAGAAGGAGGACAACATCGCTAGAAGATGAGAGGTGCCGGACCGGACCGCGACACCCATCGCACCCGACCGCGACCCTCGATGAGTATAATCTAACTCTTTTTTCCTTATCTTTCAGGTTACATCGGAGGCTTATCTACAGCATTACAGATTGCTGTAGATAAGTGCCTGATGGCTGTGGCTGCAGTTTATAGGCCGAAAATGGGGTGACAGATTCCCTTTAAGACCCCAATAGTAAATATAGGACATAGGGAACCATCCTTCTAAGTCACTAAGAAAAAGCCAGCATTGGCAGTATAAGAAGACTTAAGGATGAATCCCTAAGTTTTTTTGGATGTATTCCCACATGGCAGGAGTCTCTGGCAGGGATATGGGACACATCTGGCCCCGAGATGGAGAAGAGCCTAACTGAAAATCAATTGGACAATCGTAGCGCCATTGGGGAGGCAAGACCTCTGCCTTCTTTTCACAAAAGAGGTTTGCAAAGGCACAATATTAGGAGGGCAGAGAAGAAAGGTGTGCATGTAAACACAACCATTGAAGGTCCAGAAGAGCAGAGTTTACAGATTAAGCTAGCACATAGCCAGGGTCACACTTGCGAGTGCAATGCGAGAAACTCGCACGAGTCTCTCGCTCAATACCTGGTACTACCGCCCGTCAGTTCGGACTGGAGTGTTCAGCTGCATATGAAGCGATGGCCAGGGGACCACCACAATGCAGGGAGACTATGGTGGTACACAAGATGTGAGGTGCAAGCAACAAAGGGTTAATTTATTTACAGGCAAGGAATGCAGTGTATAAGAAAATGCTGAAATAGGGATATGCTATGGAAACAATTTACAAGGATAATATTCTTTAGCTGGGCCGTCAAACAGCACAGAGCACCAACTATCACAGCTCAGTGTATTTATCCAACTGGCAACACAACACAGTAAAGTCATGTATGATGCTACACTAACTATAGCCTAAATCCACCAAGTATGACAAGAACACATGGTATCAATGATTAGCTGTAACTCATACCATGTTTCCACAAGGGTTATAAAGCCTATCATCAACTACCATAACGGATCAAAACAAAAACGATGATTAAAAGGCAAATTTTACAAAAAATTCATAGAAATTTTATTAGATAAAATATTGTTTAAAATACATAACACCAATTGGGGAAATAGAAAAAATACACATGTATAGTGCGGTTGCACACAAGATGATGCTCACATCCAGGCATATGGTATATTTGCAACAATATGTAGCTAAATATTAGGTGTCGGGTTCCGGTCGCTGCACAGCAGGAATCCCGAGCATTGCATTTGCAGTCTCACATTCCTCTCCGGCCACAAGGAGGCTGCTCAGCAGACTCGTCGATCCAAGGGGTTCTGCTGAGACCAGCTCTGTACAGCTGTACCCAAACACGTGGCACTTACCACGGCACAGGAGACGGCCAAGGGGAACCCACGCCGGGGTTCAATGCAAGGACAAGGCAAGGAACAAGCAGAAACAGAGCCAGGTCAGAGTGAGGACAGAGTCTAGCAGCGGAGCGTAGGCAGAAGCCCAGAGCCGGGCCAAGGGAAGACCTTGGGACTAGACATAGAAACAGCGTCGGACTGGAGCACCTTGGGCCCACCAGAGAAAATCATTCTTGGGGCCCACTATGTAGCTACATAGAAATAAATACAAGACCACCAATTGTGTGGTAAAACATGCTAATATCAGGGTATAATATAAAGTACTAATACAGCAAAGCACAGAAAGAGGAAAAAATCCTCCAATAATGATACACAGCAAAGGAACAACAAGGTTTACCCATACAGGCCTCCAGACAATGCACTATCAGGGTGCAGTGGACCCATATAATTAGGATAGCAACACAGGTGCTGTACGGGTAAACCTTGTTGTTCCTTTGCTGTGTATCATTATTGGAGGATTTTTTCCTCTTTCTGTGCTTTGCTGTATTAGTATATATTAGTGTTAGATACCCGTAAACGTGGAGATCTTTGACGCAGGTTACGGGCTCACGTATTTTGGCCAAAATATCAGCTAATACTCCACATTTTTTTAAATGTGTTTTCTTTGCACTTTTTTTCAGGGTGCAGCTGGGCCCATTTGGTTTCAAACACAAGTTTCTTGTGCATCTATATACCAGATAACCGCCCCCTCCATATATTGGTAGGATGTGAGCAGGTTATTTTGTTGGTATTTTTGCACCTGTGTTGCTATCCTAATTATATGGGTCCACTGCACCCTGATAGTGCATTGTCTGGAGGCCTGTACGGGTAAACCTTGTTGTTCCTTTGCTGTGTATTATAATATAAAGTAGTACAAATCTTAATTATGTAGCAGGAGTTGGGGTAGCCTCCCTCATAGAATATAAAGCAGCCCCCTCATATAGTATAATGCAGCCCCCTCATAGAATATAATGCAGACCCCTCATAGAATATAAAGCAGCCCCCTCATAGAATATAATGCAGCCCCCTCATAGAATATAAAGCAGCCCCCTCATAGAATATAATGCAGCACCCTCATAGAATATAATGCAGCTATCTCATAGAATATAGCCCTCTCATGGGGTATAATGCTGCCCCCTCATAGGGTATAATGCTATATAGATATAGAGTTAGATAGATATAGATAGAAAGATAGATGTAGAAATAGATAGATATAGAGATAGATAGTAGATAATGGATAGATAGAGATAGATAATAGATAGAGATCGATAGATATAGATGGAAATATAGATATAGAGATAGATTGATAGATATAGAGATAGATAGAAAATAGATAATGGATAGATAGATAGCTATAGATAGAAAGATAGATGTAGAGATAGATATATATAGGGATAGATAGATAATAGATAGAGATAGATAATAGATAGAAATATAGAGATATAGTAATAATAACTAGATGTGTATTTCCTGAAGGAAGTACAGATAGTGGTTTGAAATGGTGCCCGGGCTGCCCCTTTAAGAGAGACTTGCCTGCTGCCCCTGCAAGACTTTCAACTCAGGATCCGTTTTAACTGTGGGTGCTTCTCAGGGGCCACTTTGGCCTCAGGGCTCTATTTTGTGGGTGGGGCCCCTCTGGGTCCGATTTTGTGGCCGGGGCCCCTTAGGGTCCGATTTGGTGGGTGGGTCCCCTCAGGTTCTGATTTGGTGGGTGGGTCCCCTCAGGGTCCGATTTGGTGGGTGGGGCCCCTCAGGGTCCGATTTGGTGGGTGGGGCCCCTCAGGGTCTGATTTGGTGGCAGGGGCCCCTCAGGGTTCGATTTTGTGGCCGGAACCCCTCAGGGTCCGATTTGGTGGGTGGGCCCCTCAGGGTCCGATTTTGTGACCGGGGCCAATCAGGGTCCGATTTTGTGGTTGGGGCCCCTCAGGGTCCGATTTTGTGTCCGGGGCCCCTCAGGGTCCGATTTTGTGGTTGGGGCCTTTCAGAATCCAATTTGGTGGGCGGGGCCCCTCAGGGTCCAATTTGGTGGGCGGGGCCCCTCAGGGTCCAATTTGGTGGGCGGGGCCCCTCAGGGTTCAATTTGGTGAGCGGGGCCCCTCAGGGTTCAATTTGGTGAGCGGGGCCCCTCAGGGTCAGATTTGGTGGGCGGGGCCCCTCAGGGTCAGATTTGGTGGGCGGGGCCCCTCAGGGTCAGATTTTGTGGCTGGGGCCCCTCAGGGTCCGATTTTGTGGCCGATGCCCTTCAGGGTCTGATTTTGTGGCCGGGGCCCCTCAGGGTCCGATTTTGTGGGTGAGCCCCACAGGGTCCGATTTTATCGCCGGAGCCCCTCAGGTCCGATTTTGTGGCCGGGGCTCCTCAGGGTCTGAATTTGTGGGTGGGGCCCCTCAGGGTCTGATTTGGTGGGTGGGGCCCCTCAGGGTCCGATTTTGTGGCCGGGGCCCCTCAGAGTCCGATTTTCTGGTTGGGGCCCCTCAGAGTATAATTTTTTGTCCAGGTCCGCTCAGGGTCCTATTTTGTGGGTGGGGCCCCTTAGGGTCTGATTTTGTGGGTGGAGCCCCCTGGGTCCAATTTGGTGGGCAGGGCCACTCTGGGTCCAATTTGGTGGGCGGGGCCCCTCAGGGTCCAATTTTGTGGTTGGGGACCCTCAGGGTCCGATTTAGTCAGCGGGGCCCCTCAGGGTCCGATTTTGTGGCAGGGGCCCCTCAGGGTCCGATTTTGTGGCAGGGGCCCCTCAGGGTCCGATTTTGTGGGTGGTAACCCTCGGGGGCCAATTTGGTGTTCGGGGCCACTCAGGGTCCGATTTGGTGGGCGGGGCCACTCTGGGTCCGATTTGGTGGGCGGGGTCACTCTGGGTCCGATTTGGTGGGCGGGGTCACTCTTGGTCCGATTTGGTGGGCGGGGTCACTTTGGGTCCGATTTGGTGGGCGGGGCTCCTCAGAGTCCGATTTTGTGGCCGGGGCCCTTCAGGGTCCAATTTTGTGGGTGGGACCCCTCTGGGTTCGATTTTGTGGCCGGGGTCTCTCAGGGTCTGATTTTGTGGCCGGGGCCCCTCAGGGTCCGATTTTGTGGTTGGGGCCCCTCAGGGTCCGGTTTTGTGGTTGGGGGCCCTCAGGGTCCGATTTTGTGGCCGGGGCCCCTCAGGGTCTGATTTTGTGGTTGGGGCCCCTCAGGGTCCGATTTCGTGGCTGGGGCCCCTCAGGGTCCGATTTTGTGGCCGGAGCCCCTCAGGGTCCGATTTTGTAGTTGGGCCGCTCAGGGTCTGATTTTGTGGCCGGGGCCCCTCAGGATTCGATTTTGTGGCCGGGGTCCCTCAGGGTTCGATTTTGTGGGTGGGGCCCCTCAGGGTCCGATTTTGTGGCTGGGGCCCCTCAGGGTCCGATTTTGTTGGTTGGGCCCCTCAGGATCCGATTTTGAGGGTGGGGCCCCTCAGGGTCCGATTTTGTGGCCGGGGCCCCTCAGGGTCCGACTTTGTGGTTGGGGCCCCTCAGGGTCTGATTTTGTGGCCGGGTCTACTCAGGGTCCAATTTTGAGGGCGGGGCCCCTTAGGGTCCTATTTTGTGGTTGGGGGCCCTCAGGGTCCGATTTTGTGGGTGGGGCCCCTCAGAGTCCGATTTGGTTGGCGGGGCCCCTCAGGGTCCGATTTGGTGGGCGGGGCCCCTCAGGGTCCGATTTGGTGGGCGGGCCTCTCAGAGTCCGATTTTGAGGGCGGGGCCCCACAGGGTCCAATTTTGTGGGCGGAGCCCCTGAGGGTCCGATTTGGTGGGCGGGGCCCCTCTGGGTTCGATTTTGTGGCCGGGGTCTCTCGGTCTGATTTTGTGGCCGAGGCCTCTTAGGGTCCGATTTTGTGGTTGGGGGCCCTCAGGGTCCGATTTTGTGGGTGGGGCCCCTCAGAGTCCGATATGGTTGGCGGGGCCCCTCAGGGTCCGATTTGGTGGGCGGGGCCTCTCAGGGTCTGATTTTGAGGGCGGGGCCCCTCAGGGTCCGATTTTGTGGGCGGGGCCCCTCAGGGTCCAATTTTGTGGGTGGGGCCCTCTGGGTTCGATTTTGTGGCCGGGGTCTCTCAGTGTCCGATTTTGTGGCCGGGGCCCCTCAGGGTCCGATTTTGTGGTTGGGGCCCCTCAGGGTCCGATTTTGTGGTTGGGGCCCCTCAGGGTCCGATTTTGTGATTGGGGCCCCTCAGGGTCCGGTTTTGTGGTTGGGGCCCCTCAAGGTCCGATTTTGTGGCTTGCGCCCCTCAGGGTCCGATTTCGTGGCCTGGGCCCCTCAGGGTCCGATTTTGTGGCTGGGGCCCCTCAGGGTCCGATTTTGTGGCCGGGGCCCCTCAGGGTCCGATTTTGTGGTTGG
Source organism: Dendrobates tinctorius (assembly GCF_039654945.1). Classification (NCBI taxonomy): domain Eukaryota; kingdom Metazoa; phylum Chordata; class Amphibia; order Anura; family Dendrobatidae; genus Dendrobates; species Dendrobates tinctorius. The sequence goes on from NW_027361716.1 coordinate 19,044,258, forward strand.
GCCGCTCAGGGTCCGATTTTGTGGCCGGGGCCCCTCAGGGTCCGATTTTGTGGCTGGGGCCCCTCAGGGTCCGATTTTGTGGCTGGGGCCCCTCAGGGTCCGATTTTGTTGGTTGGGCCCCTCAGGATCCGATTTTGAGGGTGGGGCCCCTCAGGGTCCGATTTTGTTGGTTGGGCCCCTCAGGATCCGATTTTGAGGGTGGGGCCCCTCAGGGTCCGATTTTGTGGCCGGGGCCCCTCAGGGTCCGATTTTGTGGTTGGGGCCCCTCAGGGTCTGATTTTGTGGGCGGGGCCCCTCAGGGTCCGATTTTGTGGGCGGGGCCCCCAGGGTTCAATTTTGTGGGTGGGGCCCCTCTGGGTTCGATTTTGTGGCCGGGGTCTCTCAGGGTCCGATTTTGTGGCCGGGGCCCCTCAGGGTCCGATTTTGTGGCTGGGGCCCATCAGGGTCCGATTTTGTGGCTGGGGCCCCTCGGGGTCCGATTTTGTGGCCGGGGCCCTTCAGGTTCCGATTTTGTGGCCGGGGCCCCTCAGGGTCCGATTTTGTGGGTGGGGCCCCTCAGGGTCCGATTTTGTGGCCAGGGCCCCTCAGGATCCGATTTTGTGGTTGGGGCCCCTCAGGGTGATTTTGTGGCCGGGTCTACTCAGGGTCCGATTTTGTGGGTGTGGCCCCTTAGGGTCTGATTTTGTGGGTGGAGCCCCCTGGGTCCATTTTGGTGGGCGGGGCCACTCTGGGTCCGATTTGGTGGGCGGGGCCCCTCAGGGTCTGATTTGGTGGGCGGGGCTCCTCAGGATCTGATTTGGTGGACGGGGCTCCTCAGAGTCTGATTTGGTGGGCGTGGCCTCTCTCGGTCCGATTTAGTGGGCAGTGCCCCTCAGGGTCCGATTTGGTGGCCGGGGCCCCTCAGGGTCCGATTTGGTGGCCGGGGCCCCTCAGGGTCCGATTTTGTGGCCGGGATCCCTCAGGGTCCGATTTTGTGGCCGGGACCCCTCAGGGTCCGATTTTGTGGCCGGGGCCCCTCAGGGTCCGATTTTGTGGCCGGGGCCCCTCAGGGTCCGATTTTGTGGCTGGGGCCCCTCAGGGTCCGATTTTGTAGGTTGGGCCCCTCAGGGTCCGATTTTGAGGGTGGGGCCCCTCAGGGTCCGATTTTGTGGCCGGGGCCCCTCAGGGTCCGATTTTGAGGGTGGGGCCCCTCAGGGTCCGATTTTGTGGCCGGGGCCCCTCAGGGTCCGATTTTGTGGCCGGGGCCCCTCAGGGTCTGATTTTGTGGTTGGGGCCCCTCAGGGTGATTTTGTGGCCGGGTCTACTCAGGGTCCGATTTTGTGGGTGTGGCCCCTTAGGGTCTGATTTTGTGGGTGGAGCCCCCTGGGTCCATTTTGGTGGGCGGGGCCACTCTGGGTCCGATTTGGTGGGCGGGGCCCCTCAGGGTCTGATTTGGTGGGCGGGGCTCCTCAGGATCTGATTTGGTGGACGGGGCTCCTCAGAGTCTGATTTGGTGGGCGTGGCCTCTCTCGGTCCGATTTAGTGGGCAGTGCCCCTCAGGGTCCGATTTGGTGGCCGGGGCCCCTCAGGGTCCGATTTGGTGGCCGGGGCCCCTCAGGGTCCGATTTTGTGGCCGGGATCCCTCAGGGTCCGATTTTGTGGCCGGGACCCCTCAGGGTCCGATTTTGTGGCCGGGGCCCCTCAGGGTCCGATTTTGTGGCCGGGGCCCCTCAGGGTCCGATTTTGTGGCTGGGGCCCCTCAGGGTCCGATTTTGTAGGTTGGGCCCCTCAGGGTCCGATTTTGAGGGTGGGGCCCCTCAGGGTCCGATTTTGTGGCCGGGGCCCCTCAGGGTCCGATTTTGAGGGTGGGGCCCCTCAGGGTCCGATTTTGTGGCCGGGGCCCCTCAGGGTCCGATTTTGTGGCCGGGGCCCCTCAGGGTCTGATTTTGTGGCCGGGGCCCCTCAGGGTCCGATTTTGTGGTTGTGGCCCCTCGGGGTCTGATTTTGTGGCCGGGTCTACTCAGGGTCCAATTTTGAGGGCGGGGCCCCTCAGGGTCCGATTTGGTGGGCGGGGCCCCCAGGGTCCAATTTTGTGGGTGGGCCCCCTCTGGGTTCGATTTTGTGGCCGGGGTCTCTCAGTGTCCGATTTTGTGGTTGGGGCCCCTCAGGGTCCGATTTTGTGGTTGGGGCCCCTCAGGGTTCAATTTTGTAGGTGGGGTCCCTCAGGGTCCGATTTTGTGGCCGGGGCCCCTCAGGGTCCGATTTTGCGGCCGGGGCCGGTCAGGGTCCGATTTTGTGGCCGGGGCCAGTCAGGGTCCGATTTTGTGGTTGGGGCCCTTCAGGGTCCGATTTTGTGGGTGGGGCCCCTCAGGGTCCGATTTTGTGGGTGGGTCCCTCAGGGTCCGATTTTGTGGGTGGGGCTCCTCAGGGTCCAGTTTGGTGGGCGGGGCCACTCTGGGTCTGATTTGGTGGGCGAGGCCACTCTGGGTCCGATTTGGTGGGCGGGGGCACTCTGGATCCGATTTTGTGGCCAGAGCCCCTCAGGGTCCGATTTTGTGGCCAGGGCCCCTCAGGGCCCGATTTTGTGGCTGGGGCCCCTCAGGGTCCGATTTTGTAGGTTGGGCCCCTCAGGGTCCGATTTTGAGGGTGGGGCCCCTCAGGGTCCGATTTTGTGGCCGGGGCCCCTCAGGGTCCGATTTTGTGGCCGGGGCCCCTCAGGGTCCGATTTTGTGGCCGGGGCCCCTCAGGGTCCGATTTTGTGGTTGGGGCCCCTCAGGGTCTGATTTTGTGGCCGGGTCTACTCAGGGTCCAATTTTGAGGGCGGGTCCCCTCAGGGTCCGATTTGGTGGGCGGGGCCCCCAGGGTCCAATTTTGTGGGTGGGGCCCCCAGGGTCCAATTTTGTGGGTGGGGCCCCTCTGGGTTCGATTTTGTGGCCGGGGTCTCTCAGGGTCCGATTTTGTGGTTGGGGCCCCTCAGGGTCCGATTTTGTGGTTGGGGCCCCTCAGGGTTCAATTTTGTAGGTGGGGTCCCTCAGGGTCCGATTTTGTGGCCGGGGCCCCTCAGGGTCCGATTTTGCAGCCGGGGCCGGTCAGGGTCCGATTTTGCGGCCAGGGCCAGTCAGGGTCCGATTTTGTGGTTGGGGCCCCTCAGGGTCCGATTTTGTGGGTGGGGCCCCTCAGGGTCCGATTTTGTGGGTGGGGCCCCTCGGTCCGATTTTGTGGGTGGGGCTCCTCAGGGTCCAATTTGGTGGGCGGGGCCACTCTGGGTCTGATTTGGTGGGCGAGGCCACTCTGGGTCCGATTTGGTGGGCGGGGCCACTCTGGGTCCGATTTGGATGCCAGGGTTGCTGAGCCTCCTTTTTGTAGGCCAGGGTCTATCAGCCTCCGATTTGGAGCCTTGGGTCACTCAGCTTTCGATTTGGCGCGCCGGCCCTTTAAGACTCATTTTGGTGCGCCGGCTCTTTAAGACTCACTTTGGCGCGTCGGCCCTTTAAGAGCCAGGGTGGCTCACTGGGCTTCTAAATCCACTTTGGCGCACACATTCTCTCTCAGGGGCATGTGTCATGTGATGAAGCTAGATTTGCATTTGTGCTGTGGGTTTTGCTTTAAGAGCTGATATTATGTCACAGAAGCTCTCTCCTGGGGTCGTCATGTGACGTTCGTAGGCGTTGGCATAGTAACTGGGTGTGCCTGCGCATATCAATGAGCTCAACTGCCATTTCAATCGCCTCAGGGCACGTTTTAAGCTTCCCATTGAAAAGCATTGGGAGACAGTGCATTCCAATGACGGGAAAAAAATTTTCAAACGCAAATTGCGCAAAAACTACAAATCCGATCGACACGAAAAATACTTAGCACACCTCTCATGGACGCTGGCTTCGAAACGACACCTCAACGGAGTCTGTGCGTGTAGCGGTTCGGGCCGCATTAATTGCGGAAATCAACTGAATAATAATAAGAAGAATAAGTTAGCAGCGTTCGGATTACAATATAGTGGTTTTTTCAAACCACTATAATAATAATAATAATATAGAGATATATAGATAGATATAGAGATAGATAGCTACAGATATACAGTGGGGAAAAAAAGTATTTAGTCAGTCAGCAATAGTGCAAGTTCCACCACTTAAAAAGATGAGAGGCGTCTGTAATTTACATCATAGGTGGACCTCAACTATGGGAGACAAACTGAGAAAAAAAAATCCAGAAAATCACATTGTCTGTTTTTTTTTCATTTTATTTGCATATTATGGTGGAAAATAAGTATTTGGTCAGAAACAAGCAATCAAGATTTCTGGCTCTCACAGACCTGTAACTTCTTCTTTAAGAGTCTCCTCTTTCCTCCACTCATTACCTGTAGTAATGGCACCTGTTTAAACTTGTTATCAGTATAAAAAGACACCTGTGCACACCCTCAAACAGTCTGACTCCAAACTCCACTATGGTGAAGACCAAAGAGCTGTCAAAGGACACCAGAAACAAAATTGTAGCCCTGCACCAGGCTGGGAAGACTGAATCTGCAATAGCCAACCAGCTTGGAGTGAAGAAATCAACTGTGGGAGCAATAATTAGAAAATGGAAGACATACAAGACCACTGATAATCTCCCTCAATCTGGTGCTCCACGCAAAATCCCACCCCGTGGGGTCAGAATGATCACAAGAACGGTGAGCAAAAATCCCAGAACCACGCGTGGGGACCTAGTGAATGAACTGCAGAGAGCTGGGACCAATGTAACAAGGCCTACCATAAGTAACACACTACGCCACCATGGACTCAGATCCTGCAGTGCCAGACGTGTCCCACTGCTTAAGCCTGTACATGTCCGGGCCCGTCTGAAGATTGCTAGAGAGCATTTGGATGATCCAGAGGAGTTTTGGGAGAATGTCCTATGGTCTGATGAAACCAAACTGGAACTGTTTGGTAGAAACACAACTTGTCGTGTTTGGAGGAAAAAGAATACTGAGTTGCATCCATCAAACACCATACCTACTGTAAAGCATGGTGGTGAAAACATCATGCTTTGGGGCTGTTTCTCTGCAAAGGGGCCAGGACGACTGATCCGGGTAAATGAAAGAATGAATGGGGCCATGTATCGTGAGATTTTGAGTGCAAACCTCCTTCCATCAGCAAGGCCATTGAAGATGAAACGTGGCTGGGTCTTTCAACATGACAATGATCCAAAGCACACCGCCAGGGCAACGAAGGAGTGGCTTCGTAAGAAGCATTTCAAGGTCCTGGAGTGGCCTAGCCAGTCTCCAGATCTCAACCCTATAGAAAACCTTTGGAGGGAGTTGAAAGTCCGTGTTGCCAAGCGAAAAGCCAAAAACATCACTGCTCTAGAGGAGATCTGCATGGAGGAATGGGCCAACATACCAACAACAGTGTGTGGCAACCTTGTGAAGACTTACAGAAAACGTTTGACCTCTGTCATTGCCAACAAAGGATATATCACAAAGTATTGAGATGAAATTTTGTTTCTGACCAAATACTTATTTTCCACCATAATATGCAAATAAAATGAAAAAAAAACAGACAATGTGATTTTCTGGATATTTTTTTCTCAGTTTGTCTCCCATAGTTGAGGTCTACCTATGATGTAAATTACAGACTCCTCTCATCTTTTTAAGTGGTGGAACTTGCACTATTGCTGACTGACTAAATACTTTTTTTCCCCACTGTATATAGATAGATATAGAGATAATAGATATAGAGATAGATATAGAGATAGAGTTAGATAGAAATAGAGTTAGATAGATATAGATAGAGCGATAGATAGAGATAGAGATATAGAGATAATAGATAGATATAAAGATAGATATAGAGATAGATATAGAGATAGATAGATATAGTGATAATAGATAGCTATAGAGATAGAGCGATAGATACATAGCATTAGCTATAGAGATAGATAGATATAGAGAGAGATAGATATAGAGATATATAGATAGAGAGATAAATATAGAGATAAATGATAGATAGATATAGAGACAGATAGATAGTTAGATAGATAATAGATAGAGATAGATAGATAGAGAAAGATAGATAGATATAGATAATAGAGAAAGAGATATATATATAGAGAGATATATAGAGATAGATAGATATAGAGATAGATATCTAGATAGATAGAGAGAGAGAGAGAGACAGATAGAGAGAGAGATAGAGATATAAAAAAACAAACCACGATACTCACCTCTCCTCCTCGCTCCCACGCTGATCCCGGCTTCAGTGTCAGGAGCTGCCCCCTCTGCCGGACACACAGCGGGTGCGCGATGTAGTGACGTCATCGTGCACTGGCTGTGAGTCAGGAGCAGAGGGGACTGAGGGCGGCACCGGCCCTGATTTACAGATGCAGAGCGGCTTACTGGGCTGGGGGCGGGGCCTCTGGGGGTGGAGACTGTGAAATGATATTCACTGCTTAGCAGTGAATATTCATTTCTCTTTAGCAGCGGGGACAGGGGCTCCTGCCTCCTGACACCCGCTGCTGCTCCACTGGCAGGGGCCCCCATAGCAGCTGCATGGTGTGCGACACACCACTGGCTGGGGGCCCCTGGAGCAGCAGGGGCCCTAGGCAACTGCTGGCCCTGTATGCCAGCAGGTGCCAGAGCCCACCAGATGCCAGGGCCCACCAGAGAATCCACCGGTTCTCCGGTGGGCCAGTCCGACGCTGCATAGAAACGAGCACTAAGGAGAGGAGAAAGGCTGAGTTCACACGTGGTGTTTTTTTCGCGTTTCCGCGGCGGTTTTAACCGCGCGATTTTGCCGCGAAAACGCGAAAAATGTGTCCCATAGGGATCCCATGCATCCCATGCGGTATCCCATAGGGATCCCATGCATCCCTATGGGATACCGCAATGCTGTGCTAATGCTGCGATTTTTACCGCGGCGGAATCGCTTCGCGGTAAAAACCGCAGCATGCTCATTAATTTGCGGAATCGCAGCGATCCCGCACCCATAGGAATGCATTGTTCTGCTTACTTTCCGCATATGGCTGTGCACACCATGCGAAAAGTAAGCAGAACAATTGCGGATGGTACCCACGGTTCGGAGGAGAGGAGACTGTCCTCCGGGCTTTGGGTACCATATCCCTGTAAAAAATAGAATTTAAAATAAAAAATATTGTTATTCTTACCTTCCGGCGTCCCGCGCAGCCTTCCCGCCTCTCTCCACGCTCCCGGTCCCAGTAATCCATTGCGAAAATGCCGGCGATGGCGTCCGTTCTCGCAGAATCGCGAAGTCTCGCGGTCATTCGCGTGACGTCATCGCGAATCACCGCGAGACATCGCGATCCCGCGAGAACAGACGTCATCGCGGGCATTTTCGCAAAGGATTACTGGGAACGGATGCGTGGGACGCCGGAAGGTAAGAATAACACTATTTGTTATTTTATTTTACATTATATCTTTTACTACTGATGCTGCATAGGCGGCCTCAGTAGTAAAAAGTTGGTCACACTCGTCAAACACTATGTTTGACGAGTGTGACCAACCTGTCAATCAGTTCTCCAAGCGATGCTACAGATCGTTGAAAAATGCTAGCATTCTGCAAGCTAATTACGCTTGCAAAATGCTAGTTTTTCCGCGGGAAAATCACGGTAATTTAAAATGCGATTTTCCCGCGGAATGGAATTCCGGAACTCTCACGGTAATTCCCGCGAGAGTTCCGGTACGTGTGCACTTAGCCAAATGGTGCGTGTGCCAGGGAGCACTACAGAGCACCATAGGAGAGAGCGAGGCAGAGCAAGCAAAGACCTCAGTCCTCACCATAGGGAGGAACACAAAGCAAGGAATAGCAAAAGCAAGACATGGCAAAACAGGCGAGGCAGAGAACACAGGAAGGACTACAAGTCAAAGCATGACAAAGACAAGACATGGCACTAGAGACAACACAAGACATGGCACAAGACAAGAGACGGAATACGAGCACGGAGCGTGTGCAGAGATGCACGACAGGGCAGAGTGCAAGGGCACAGAATAGAGGGAGCAACCCCACAGACCAAGCAGCCATGCAGGGAAGCCACACAATAATCAGGCACTGAGCATAGGAAGAGGCGGCCTGATATAGGGCATAGCACCTCCTCCTCCAGGTCAGGACCAGGGGAGCACTTCCGGGATTCTAGACATGACGAGATGATAGCAGAACCAGACAGTGCAGGATCTTAGGAAACGTCACATGATCAGGGTTTCAGACATGACGAGATGATCACCGAACCAACCAGTGCAGGATCCTAGGAAGAACACATGATCCGGGATTCTAGACATGACGAGATGATTGCAGTACCAGACAGTGCAGGATCTTAAGAAATGTCACATGATCAAGGACTCCAGACATGACGAGAAGATCACAGAAGGCAAAGCAGAAACGCAGGCATCTTGTAGCTCAGACATGAGGTGAGTGTGCACACTGCTCTAGGGGACATGCAGGACAGCAGACAAAGCATGCGCATGCACATCGCTCCAGGAGTTCTTGAGACAAACAGACATGGCAGACGTAACAGGTGGAGGAAGGAACTGCAGAGAGGAGTTCCTTGCAGCTCAGGCAGAGCTCTGGTGTAGCAGCTTCACGTGGAAGCTGAATTCTGGTGGTGGACTCTGTTGCTGGGGGCAAGAGCAACAGAGCAAAGCTAAGTGGTGTTTCCCTGTTTGTCACTTTCCTCAATGTGTGTTTCAGTGCAGTGGTGGGATTAGTTTCTGTACCGTCCGTTTCACTAGAAAGGGCTAGGTGCAGGGCGAGATAGGGTTTTTAGGTTCCTGATCGGTGCCCGGTGCGGAACCGGCCTAGGGAGCGTTAGGAGTGTAGAGACACTGACTCAGGGGAGAGCAGGAGGTCTCCACGTCCCCGTTCCCTATCACAGGGCCCTCCATTGTATCAGTTTCCCTGGTGTTTCCCTGTATTATTTAAATTCGCCCTGCTGGAGGCGGTGTATCCAGTTATACGTGTAATTCTGAAATTCGCCTGCTGGAGGCGGTGTGTCCAGTCACACGTTGACCATCACAGTAACCACCAGAGGGAGCCCGAAAAGAGAACTCGCGACCCATCTGTGAATATAACCAGCTCCACTACCTTCACTAGTAACCAGAGGTAGGCCAGAAAACGAATTCACAACACTGGGGCCACTAGAGATGTTATCTGGTGCAAGGTGATACAGCATATGGATGTAGCAAGGCCCAGTGCCTTTGATCATCTAACCTCCTGTGGTGTGCTGGCCAATTGAAAATTTATCCCAAACCAGCTCCCACAATCCCTCTCACCTGATCCTCTACTCAGTTCTATAAATTTAGTAGTATCCTAAGAGGGCATGCGCTTGGGGTCTGGCACACGTCTCCCTGCAGCAAAAGTATCACTGCAGCTAAAAAAAACAAGAAGCTGCAGTTATTTCCATGGCAGTTTTTCACGGCAGGAGTCAGGACCCCACACTATGTATCTGTCTCTTTTGGGTATGTCTGCTGGGTCAGCACTTCTTATTACTTGGCCTGGCTTTTCTATTAACTCATCTTACTCATTCACCATGTTTACATATGCCCTCACTGTGTTTACTCCATCAATCCTCTCCTTCGCTTATACCCAAACCCCAGTACCCTCTAAACAAATAATCTCCCCTTCCCTCTTTCCTCCCCACCTGACCTCCTCTGCTGACCTGCTCCTCAACCTCAGACCTGTCCTAATAAAACATAAAACAAGCCGCTCACTCTCCTTCTCCCACCTGCTCTCCCTTTCTTTGCTTCTCCTCAGTGCTGGCGACATATCTCCCAATCCTGGACCCCCACAGCTCATTCCTCCCATTACTACCCCCTCCTACCACTCCCTATCTAATATGAACTACCGCAATCTTTCCAACGTAAAACCTGTGTCCTTGACGTCCACCCCCTGTTTCCTCTCTGGAGCATTCTGGAAGGCCCGCTACATATGCAACAAGCTTCATGTGATTCATGACCTCTTTCTCTCTCGCAATATTGCCTTCCTCTGCCTCACAGAAACATTCCTGACACTGTCTCCCCTGTTGCACTGTGTTATGGTGGCCTCCATTTCACCCACACTCCTCGCCCCGGCAACAGACACGGTGGAGAAGTGGGTCTTCTCCTTTCTTCTAACTGCACCTTTTAACCCAATCCCACCTCTTCCCTACCTAATCCTCCCCTCTTTTGAAGTCCACTCTGTCTGCAGCTACTCTCCCTCCAACCTCCAAGTGGCTGTCATATACCGACCTCTGGGCTCGACCACTGCCTTTATTGACCAATTCTCTACCTGGCTTCTTCAATTTCTTTCCACTGGCATCCCCACTATCAGTATGGGTGATTTCAACATCCCCAGTGATACCCTTCAGTCAACAGCCTCCAAGCTCCTGTCCCCTACTTCATCTTTTGGACTTGCTCAGTGGTCCTCCTCAGCCACCCACACAGATGGACATACATTAGACCTGAAATAAAAAAATACAGCCAACAGCACACAGATTAGATAGAGGGATGCACGCTCCAAAAGTCCCGGGAACCAACAGGAACCATGACTCACAGAAAATAAGAAGAAAAAATGGGGCGCCCTCACACCCAGGGCTGTGAGGTACTCGGTACCGGCCTGATGAGCTCCAATGGGAGATGTCACGGCAGCTGTAACCCGGCCTGTGACCCTGGGCGCCCATTGTAAAAGGGGTTGTTTCAGTGTGCTTATGGTGATGAAAGTTTATAAGTGATTCGTGACGCCACCTGTGGTGTTCGGCAATGAAGATGTAAGCTGATGCTGCAGACAGATCCTCTGGGACAGATGGTGTGGTGCAGCAGTGATGTTATAGCCCTCCACAGGCAGGGCTGTAGTCCCAGGGCAGAGTAGGTGAAGTGGCACGTAGATGGTGTAGTGTCAGGCGCAAGGGATGTAGCAGTGCTGGGCAGGTAGGCGCAGGAATAAGTGGAGGACACCAGGGCATGTAGTTCCAAAGCTTTACTCACAGTCTGTTGCACAAACAGGTGCCTGCCTCCGTGCCGTGTCCTCCGGGCCAGGGACTCAGTCAACCTCCAGGCCAGATGGAATACTCCTTTCCAACACTCCGCCAACATGTGCCTTTCTGAACGTCTCCTCTTATAGCGCCTTTAAATGAAGTACTCCTAGTACTGAGTTACACTGGAATTCCTCCTGTCCAATGTTCTTATGAACTCTACTTGTACGGCAGACAGCTGTAGCCTGCTTCGGGAACTTCTTGCTATTAAGTCCCGGCTCACTATCCAGTTGCTGTTGTGCCCCCATGTCTTGTGTGGGAATAAAGTGGTCACTATTTCTATTCCTCCGGTGTCTGCTGCAGGACCATTAGTATCCATACAACCTCGGGGACCAGGCCCCAGCCTTGCGCTTGGAACTTCTAGGAAGGGTTCTCTTCTGACCCACATCCTCTGTTCCCTTTTACTCCTCACGTTCCGTACTAGTCTTTCTTTCTATGGAGAATCAGGCTTTCAGTCTATGTTGCTCTCTCTCTCTCTCTCTTCCTTTCTCGTGCCAGCAGACCCAGGTCACTGGGATCTGCTGCAGCACTTCCATCTATCTATCCCTCTCTCCAGGGATCTTCTTCTCTCCAACTCCATAACCAACTGACCTCTCATCCTAAAGTCTTCCCGCTCCTTGTAATGTAATCTAACTCCACCCACCTCCCAACACGCTTCGTTTTCCAAGCAGGGAGCCACCAATGGGTGCTTTGCTATACTCCAAGCAGGGAGCCGCCGAAGGTGCTTTGCTACACTACTTTGTGGTGTGGGGTGCAGGTGTTGAAGCGTGGTCAGGAGTCTCCACCTTACCTGGATGGTGGGATACCACACCTCAGGAGGAGGTGCAGTACCTCTGTGGCGACTGAGCCTCAGGGGCGCCACAGGAATAGCATCCAATCTGGGTGAAAAAAGTCAATCCATTTATTCTGCCATCAGTACATCAGTACAACGTTTCAACCGTAATCTGGTCTTTTTCATGTCCAGCAACATGCGCACCCCCACAGAAACCTCGCACACCTAGAAACCCACACGCTCTCTGACTCTATGCTACCACTGACATCCATAACCTCACTCCATGACACAGACAGTGCCACTGCTTTCTACAATGCCACTCTCACTTCAGCTATTGATGCAGTCGCCCCTCTCATTCATGGCAGAGTGTGACATATCAACAGACAACCCTGGCACAATAACACCACTAAAAAGTTTCGGCAAGTGTCCAGGGTTGCTGAGCGGCGTTGGAAGAAAGCAAATTTACAAGACGACTTCACTGCATTCAAACAGGCAACACTCGCTTTCAAATCTGCCCCCACCTCTGCTAAACAGGCCTACTTCACAACCCTCGTACCTTCCCTATCCTCCAACCCCAAACAGTTATTGAAAACTCCGTCCAGCACTGCCCCCTCCAACCTCCCTCATCTCTGTTGAGGACACACTTCAAAACTAACAATAAATAAAAATAAGATCGACCAAACAAGGCAAGTCTTCATTGTTCAACCACCACAACCCCTTTGTATACCAGAACAATGCCCAAACCCCATAACCTCACTCGCCAACATCACTGAAGGGGAGCTTAATTGTCTCCTCTCCAAATTGCACCTCACCACCTGTGCCCTCGACCCCATCCCATCCCACCTCCTCCCCAACCTCACCACCTCTCTTATCCCATCCCTAACACACCTCTTCAACCTATCACGAACTTCTCGTACCTTCCCTTCTGCTTTCAAACATACCACAATCACGCCTATCCTTAAAAAGCCAACCCTCGACCCAAACCGCTATGTCCAGCTATCGCCCAATATCACTGCTCCCATTTGCTTCCAAATTCCTGGAGCAACACGTCCACACTGAATTTTCCTCCCACCTCTCATCTAACTTGCTCTTTGAAAATCTACAGTCTGGTTTCCGCCCCCATCACTCCACTGAGACAGCCATGACCAAAATTACTAACTTACAGCCAAAGTTAACGGACAATACTCTATACTCCTCCTTCTAGACCTGTCCTCTGCTTTTGACACAGTTGACCACTGCCTCCTACTACAGATCCTCTCCTCCTTTGGCATCAAAGACCTCGCCCTATCCGGGATCTCCTCATACCTTTCCAACCACACATTCAGTGTCTCCCACTCCCACACTACCTCCTCATCCCACCCTCTCTCTGTTATAGTCCCCCAAGGCTCTTTTCTAGGACCCCTACTCTTCTCAATCTATACACTTGGCCTGGGACAACTCATAAAGTCCCATGGATTCCAGTTCCGCTTTTATGCTGATGACACTCAGATCTACCTCTCTGGCCCAGATGTCACGTCTCTGCTCTCCAGAATCCCGGAGTGTCTATCAGCCATATCCTCCTCCTTCTCCTCTCACTTCCTCAAACTCAATGTGGACAAATCTGAACTCATCATCTTTCCTGCATCTCACAGATCTTCCTTGCCTGACCTATTTATCACAATTAATGACATCACGCTTTCCCCCGTACCGGAAGTCCTCTGCCTTGGAGTAACCCTTGACTCTGCCCTGTCTTTCAAGCCGCACATCCAAGCTCTTGCCATGATAATGATAATAATAATCTAGCTCTTGGGTAGGAAGTTGACATTGAAGACCAAGGTCCTGATGGAGGAAACTGTCAGAAGAGTGGGAGTCTAAATGTGCTGCCGTGGAAAAAGACCTCTCTCCCCAAAACCAGGCTGACTTCGGTCATGAGTTTTGGAGAGAAATATTTCTCATCTAGGGTCCTCTCTCTGGTCATCCCTAGGTGCTGGAGTTTCACAGCCTCACTGGGCACAGACAAACATAATGCCCTTTCCCTACACCAGAGATCTCAAACATGCAGGCCGCATGTGGCCTCTGAGGCAGACAACTGCAGCCCACCATGCATCGGAGGTCTCATGCGATGAGGAACTCTCCGCTGCGTAATGAAATCTGTCTGACCCTCTGTGATGGCATCACACCGGTGTGCAGAGTGCAGAGACATGACTTTTTCCCCATTGCTGAATTTGCAGGTGACATTCGTTGTGCGTATTCAGTAAGATGATATGCACAGCCTACATCATCATCAGCTTGGGTAAGCTGTGCATCATAGCTGACAACCTACTAGAACGGCCGCGATCGGTATTCCCACTGATTGCGACCACTTAACTCCTTAGATGCTGCAGTCAGTTGTGACAGCGGTATCTGGATGGCTATTTTGGGGGAGGGGCTCACTCTTAAGTAGAGATGGGTGAACTCGAACAGTTAAGTTTGACGTCTGTACTGAACACCTACTGTTCGGGTACAGACACCAAAGAGTAGGAAGTCCATGTTATTGTTTGGGTTTTACCACCCGAACAATGGGTGTTTGTCGCGCTATCATGTGCGTGACAGCGCAGCAAACACTGCTTTTGTTTAGCGATAAAATCATCAAAAGACAGTGTGAGACTGCAGCTGTGATTGGAGGTATAAAGTTTACCTCTGGTCACTGGAATCAACTGATAGGATGCAAGCTGCCGCTAACAACAGCGAGAGCAGGAGTGGCTGATGGGAGTATTCATCAGCCGGCGCCCGCGCTGTAAATAAATATTTTTTTTAAACGTTGTGGTTCCCCTATATAACCAGCCAGGCAAAACTGACATCTGGGGGCTGCAATGCTCAGCTGTCAGCTGCAGCAAGGCTATTTATCAAGAATAGAGGGGTCTCCATTTTGGGTTTTTTTTACATTATTTAAATAAATAATTTTTAAAAAAATGGTGTGGCGTCCCCCCATTTTTTACAACAAACTTTGCTAAAGCAGACATCTGGGGACTGGTATTCTTAGGCTGGTAAGGGGCCATGGATATTGCCCCCCAGCTTAAAAATAGCAGCCTGGAGCAGTCCAGAAAAGGCGCATCTCTTAGATGCGCCAATTCTGGCGCTTTGCTCGGCTCTTCCCACTTGCCCTGTAGGGGTGGAAAGTGGGGTTCATATAGGTCAGTTCGATGTCACCTTTGTATGGTCCAGTGACACCAAACCCATGGCTTAGTAATTGAGAGACGTCTAAAAGACACCTGTCCATTACTAATCCTATAGTTATATGGTAAATAAAGACACAGCAAGATTAAAGTCCTTTATTTGAAATAAAACAAAACACACTTTTACTTGTTTATTTAAAATGACAAATACAGTTATACTCACCTAATGCCTAATTCCACTGAATCCCTCATCTCCTGTAATAAAATAAAAATAAAAAAATGACAATGTCCCTCATCTGTCCATCATTCTGTCCCATGCGGTAATCTATGTGTGGAGATAAATAGTTTTCAACCTGAACGGTGCCAAGATGCGACCATCCAAGCTGAGAACAACTGGGGTATGAGCTGCTGCGAGCACAGCTTCAGTGACTAGCAGTGACATCATCAAGGTTATTGCCAGTCACTGAGGCTGCATTCCCAGCCGGGATGAACTGCAGTGACCTCCCTCCGGTGAGATCACCACTAGCACAGTGAGAAAAAGTCTCACGGTTCAGAGGCGAGTTCACCGCAGTGAAATTCTCCTGGTGAACTGCGGTGAACTTACCTCTGCAATGTGAGACTTTTTCTCACTGTGCTAGTGGGGATCTTACCAAGGTCAAAACAACATCCTGTTAGAATGTTGAGATGGAGACCAACTGCATCATGTACTTGACCATTCAGATGTTCAAGAATCTTCGTTTAAGGAGTTTGGAAGGCTGGACCAGTTGTCTTGTATCCCACATTCAGTCGAGTAACCTTTAAAAATAATAATAAACAACTCTAAAAATGCAAATTAAAAACAAATTTAAAAATTGAGAAGCAAATTCTATCGCACACTTCAAAGGAAAGGGGAGAAGCTGAGAACTTCATTCAGCAATGTGGGAGCAGAGTATTCATTCGCCAGATCTATTTGGTTTCCAATTGTGATAGAATCCTTTTCCTGTCACCTCCTCTGTTGGTACTTAGGACCTTATTGATACCTGTAAACCATAAACTAGAGTCACAGTTGTGTTTGATTTTAAAATGTTGCAGCACAGGTTTTCATTGGGTCACATCAATTTTTTAAGACGTGTTCACAAACTCTAACTTTGAGTTTTCTTGATGTTAATTCTATATATATCATGTTGCAGGGAAAGGTGGCAAAGTAGACCACATACTCCGTTTCACATGTTATGTGGTGAATAATGTCAAATACCACCTTACAATCACTTGAGCTGAATTTCATTGTTTTTTCCATGTTTGGACAGGCGATGCACCTGTGACATAGAAAGAATTCCCACTTAGGACCTCTCGAGCCAAGGGCATTCGAGCTTTTTTATAGACTTTGTCTGTAGATTGTTATCCACATCCTTATAAATGTATAGGTCAAGGAAGTCCATATTCACCTGACTATAATTACTTGCAAATTTAATGTTCAGGGAATACCTGTATAAGTCCTGAATAAATGCCAAAAGATCCTTCTCTGATCCCTGACAAATCAAGAAGATGTCATCAATAAATCGTAGCCAAAAGTCGAGTTTTTCAATATTATTCTTTGGGTTGAAGAGAAAGATGTCCCTCTCCCATAGCCCCAGGAACAGATTTGCATAGAAGGGCATAAAGGCCACCCCCACAGCTGTCCCCAGGAGCTGCAGGTAGAAGGACCCATTAAAGGTGAAGAAATTGTGTGTCAATACAAATTCAAAGGAATCCATAAGAAAACCAATCAAGTCCCCACCAAGAGTGCCCATGGATAAAAAGTACCTCACAGCCTGCAGACCATCCTCATGTTTTATGGACGTTTATAACGCTTCAATATCCAAGGACACCAACCACATGTCCTGCTCCATATTGAAGTTGTCTATTTTCTGTAAGAGATCCGCAGAGTCCCTAAGAAATGAAGATAGACTGTCAACCAAAGGCTTTAAAATTCAGAAATTTACATAAGGGTTCATTCATACTCCTATTAGGCCTCTTTCACACTTCAGTTTTTTGCCATCAGTCAAAATCCGCCAAAATTTGAAATTGGCGGATCCGCTTTTTCTTGTTGCGGATCCGCCATTTTCCCCATTGGGATACATTAGTGGCGGATTTTGACGGATGGTCGTCCGTTGCATCCGATATTCGGTGGATCGGCAAAATTCTTTGCGGATTCTGTCTGAGGGGGACGGAGCTTGTAACGTTTTTTTTCGCCGTCAAATTGGCGGATGACGGCGGATCCGCCGTCATCCGCCATGCGGTAGAATGGGCGCCTATGGGCGGCGGATCCGCCGGGATCCGCGATTTTGCGGAATCCGCCGGCAGGATCCGCAAAATCGTACTGGGCATGCCCAGAAAAAAAGATACTTTTCCAGACAGTCCCAAAACTATATAAGGTGGGCTAATTGGGCCCAGACATGCAGTGTCAGCCAGCAAGCCTGCCAGAGGACACCCACCAGCCTGCCAGACGACACCCACCAAGCGTCTGCCAGACGACACCCACCAAGGCTCTGCCACAGGACACCCACCAAGGCTCTGCCACAGGACACCCACCAAGGCTCTGCCACAGGACACCCACCAAGGCACTGCCACAGGACACCCACCAAGGCTCTGCCACAGGACACCCACCAAGCCTGCCAGTACCAGCTCACCTACAAGTGTGAGTATACCTATTTATGACATTTCTGTGCGTGTGTGTATGGCCTGCTAGTGTGTGGTCAGCGAGTGTTGCATGTCTGTTTTTTTTTTTTTCATACTTTTTTTTTCTGTTGCTTGTGTACTGCATTTTATGTTCATACAACTGTAATTATATTGTATTTTTTATGCTGTGATTGAGTGGTGTATGGTATGTGGTGTAATTGGGCCCAGACAATCCGGCACCAGCAACACAAGACACCAAGCAAGATATCCGACTCCAGCCTGCCTGACAGAAGATTCAACTAGAGCTATAAAACCTGTCTGCCCAGCTGCAAGTCTACCACCTGCAAGACCCCTGGAGCGTGTGTGTGTGTGTGTGTGTGTGTGTATGTATGGCCTGTGTGTCTGTAATGCATTTTTTTTTTTTTTTCCATTTTTTTTTTCTGTTGCATGTGTACTGCATTTTATTTTCATACAACTGTAATTATATTGTATTTTTTATGCTGTGATTGTGTGGTGTAAGGCCGGTTTCATATTTGCACTTTATAGCGCAGCGATGACCCGCACACGGCCGCCGCTAATCCCCGTCCCATCCGGTCATCGCCGCCTACTAGCACACATGGACGCTTGGGATCTGCGCACCCTATGTTTAGTATGGGGTGCGCAGATGGTGCGCTGGCAGGATTTTACTGTGTGCTGCGCACTTTTGAAGGTGTGCCATGCGCGACAAAATGCAACATGCTGTGAAACCGACTTAACTGGTATTGTATGTGGTGTAATTGGGCCCAGACATCTGGCAACAGCCACACTGAAGACACCGATCCAGACATCAAACTCAGCTGCAAATCTTCCACGTGTGTGTGTGTGTGTGTGTGTGTGTGTGTGTGTGTGTGTGTGGCCTGGCTGTGTGTGGGTTTTTTTTATTTTATTTTCAGATTTGCAATTGTGGTGTTATTAATGTATCTGTTGTAAATTGGTGTTTTTTTTATTTTTCATTTATTGTGGTATTTAAAATAAAGAGCAGAGGAGCTCCTATTTGTTGGAAAAAAAAATTATAAAAATAATAAACTGTTTTTAAAAAATCTCCTTTTGTATCATTTAAAAAAAAGGTAAAATTAAGTTACCATAAAGGTACATAAGTGTGGTTAAAAGTGAGATTGCAACATGAAAATAATCTGGGTATACACAGCTGAGTTTTTAAGGGAATTCAAAAACATCCAAACACAGTGTGGGTATACACAAAATAAACACCTTCAATCACTGGTTACACTCTCGGTGAGAGTTTGAGGGAATGCAAACACTGGTTTACACACCTTAATCACTGGTTACACTTGGTAACACCTTCAATGACTGGTTACACTCTCGGTGAGAGTTTGAGGGAATGCAAACACTGGTTTACACACCTTAATCACTGGTTACACTTGGTAACACCTTCAATCACTGGTTACACTCTACACTGGTTTACACACCTTCAATCACTGGTTACACTTGGTTACACTTTTTCAAGGAATTCACATGCAAAAAAAAGTGGGTTTACACAAAATATTACACACCTTCAATCACTAGTTACACTCGGTGAGAGATAAGGAAATGTAAACATGAAAACACTTAAAATCATTTTCTTAATACTTACAGATCACTTCATAATGAAGAACCAAAAAAGCAGCAGAGATGGTCAGCCAGACCGCAGAAGGGATCTTCAAAGAGACCGCAGCAGCGATGAACAGCGAGAGCGCAGCAGAGAGGAACGGCGACAGCGCAGCAGAGAGGAACGGCGAGTGCGCAGCAGACACGAACACCCAGGCCGCGGCAGAGTACACGCAAGTTTCCCTGTAAGTATAAAGACCTGAAAGCTTATTATGATCGTTTGTATAGTAGCTTAACAATTATCTTTATACTTCCAGATAACTTCAGCAAGCACCACCAACCAGACCGCAGCGGAGACTGTGAGGAATGCAGCAGTGAACACGGTCGGACAGGCCGCAGCGGAAACAGTCGGACAGGCCGCAGCGGAGAAAGTCGGACAGGCAGTGGAGATGGTCGAACAGACTGCAGCAGAGACGGCCAGCCAACCTTTATTTTCCCTGTAAGTATAAAGGCCTGAAAGCTTATTATGATCCTTTGTATAGTAGCTTAACAAGTGTCTTTATACTTGCAGATCACTTCAGGAAGCACCGCAGCTGCCAACAACCATAATGTCTTCTCCTGAAAGCTCCACCTCACATCATCAGCGAGCTGAGGTAAAAAAATTTTTTTTTTTTTTTAATTTAAACTAATTTTTTTTTGGGGGTTAAAAACACTATCCTATTATGTTTTAACAGGAAGCTGATTCAGAGGAGCTTCCAGGAGGAGACGTGCAGGGTGGAGAGACGCAAGGAGGGGGTGCGCAGAGTATAAGTTTAGCACATACACAGATACATAATGCTACACCCAACACAAACATTCATCACAGTGCACACACCATAACTACGCATCCATCGAAACAAAATTTTTCTTTTTTTCCCCACAGTCTTCAGAATCCGGTGCCCGTACTAGAGTGACTCCCAGGACATCCCAGGGTCGTCAAGGTGATGCATCTGGTGGTCAGCAAACGGTAAGTAACCCTATTTGGATAATTGTTTAAATGAACATCATGTGTTTGAATAGAATGTAATTTTTTGTTTTTTCTTTTGTTTTTTATCTTCACAGGTTTCACAGTGTGCTCCCCGCAGACATCTGGAGGAGGGTGTGGTCATCGATACTGATGACCTCATCCGTGAGGTGGAAAACCGGGAGCCGCTGTGGAACATGGCAAACCGTCTACATGCCGACCAACCAACCACCCGACGGCTCTGGGATGAGGTGTGTTCCGAGGTTATTGACAACTGGGAGGAACTCAATGCGAGGGCCAGGGATTTTGTGCGTAAGTATTACAACTTCAGTAACTTATATTTCCAGCATGTGAAGTGTTGAATACTAAACCTTTTTTTTTTTTTCTTTTTTTGCTTCACAGGTGACAGGGTTATCACACGGTGGCGGTCATTCCGGGATCGCTTCAAGAGGGACTACAACAAAGAGATTCAGACCCCGAGTGGATCGTCGGGAGGACGCCGGGGACCCCAGTACAAAAACTACAAAGCCCTGGCGTTCCTGCGATCTACAATGGTGTGCAGAAGGTAAATATTCCCCAAACAATTTCTGTAGTAGAAATGTTTAACCAAATTTTTTTTCAGTAGACTTAAATTAAATATCAATATTTTTAATATACATTTTTTTCTCCTTTTTTTTAGCACCATCTGCAGCACTCGGGAGTCTGCATCAGAGTTGCGTCCCTCTGGAGTGATCCCTAGTGAGACCGCCCCCGGTGACTACATCGAGGTATCCGACCCCTCTGTACCTACCCTCTTGTCTCATCCCTCTATCCCCTCCACCAGCACTGGAGCAGCACGGCAGACTTCATCACATGAAGCTGCTGGTGACGACTTGTTCCCTGTTCCCCACCCCTCAGACACTGCCGCAACATCTCGACCAACTTTTGGTTCTGGCCGGCAGCGTCTGAGGAGTCAGGAAAGGATGACCTTGTCTGACTGTTTGAGTCTAAACTCATCTGTTCAACACGGTTTCCACACTTATGGACAACGGTTATCTTCTGGGTTGACCATGATCAATCAAAGTATCATGGAACTCAGAAGATACATGGAACAGATGAATTTAGAATCAAACCAGACACCGAGACATACCTTTTTTCAATCTGTTGTCCGGCAAATGGAAGGTTTAAGTACTCACCAGCAGATGCGTGTGATGCAAGCCTGTCAGAATGCTTTAGTGGAAGTGCTTGCTGAAGCATCTCATCCTCCCCCTGTCCATCCTCCCTCTGTCTATCCTTCCACAGTCCATCCTTCCCCCGTCCATCCTTCCACCACCATCCATCACACAGCCATCCCTCCTCCTACCACTCCCTCTCCTTTCTCTAGTTCCCCATTCCATTCTTCCCAGTACCTACCTTCCCCATTGCATTATACCCCAATGCCCTCACCATACCCACCCCCACATACACCTTCAATGTACCCACAAACCTCATCTGTCCATCCACTCCCGTCCCAACCACATGTGTTAAACCCCCCTTCCACTTCTGGTCCTCACCAACTCCCTCCCCAGTCCTCTACCCCCCCCTCGATGTGGTCAACCCTGTTAACCCCTCCAATACTATCTCCACCCAACATTATCACACTCTGTGATGTTTTCTTACCAAAAAAAAAAATTACAAAAAAGGTAATATATACCAAGAAAAAACAGTTACAAAAAGTAATATATACCAAAAAAATTACAAAAAAGGTAATATATACCAAGAAAAAACAGTTACAAAAAGTAATATATACCAAAAAAAATTACAAAAAAGGTAATATATATCAAGAAAAACAGTTACAAAAAGTAATATATACCAAAAAAAATTACAAAAAAGGTAATATATACCAAAAAAAAAAAAAAATTACAATATTACAAATTCAGAAATAAACTGTTTTTTTTTTCAAAAAACTTTATTGTGTTGTTTCTTTTTTGCTTCTTTCTTTTGAAATATTCAAATTACACCAGTGGTGTAAAAGGTAAACACAACACTTGGTAACACAACACACAACAATATTTCACAGTACACCGGTGGTGTACAAGGTACAAAAAAACACTTGGTAGCACAACATTTGGTACCATTTCAAAGTGTGAAACGCTTGGTACACAACACTTGGTAAAATTTCAAAGTGTCACATTTTACACTTGGTACCCAACACTTGGTAACCTTTGTAAGTGCAAAACAACACTTGGTAAAACTTTATGCTTGGTACCCAACAATTGGTAACACTGGTAAAACTTTATGCTTGGTACCCAACAATTGGTAACACTGGTAAAACTTGGTAACACTGGTAAAACTTTATGCTTGGTACCCAACAATTGGTAACACTGGTAAAACTTTATGCTTGGTACCCAACAATTGGTAACACTGGTAAAACTTGGTAACACTGGTAAAACTTTATGCTTGGTACCCAACAATCGGTAACACTGGTAAAACTTTATGCTTGGTACCCAACAATTGGTAACACTGGTAAAGTGTAAAACTTGAAAAAAAAAAAAATTGTAAACCAAATCACATGGTAACAATGCTTGGGAAAGCCAAGCACTTGGTAACATTTCAGTTAAAAAAAAAAAAAAGTTACAATTGGTATAGAAAATTATATCATGTCATCTTGCCAGTCCACTTGTCCCTCTGGTGTCACAAAATAGTCTGCAAAGGTGTCCCTGATTCTTGCCACTGATCCAGTACTCCGAAAAGTTTGTTGCTCATAATCCCACAAGGTGGTTCCAGACAGATTATCATCGATGGAAACTGGTTCCTTTGAAAGGACAAAATTGTGCAGGATTACACAGGCCTTCACCACCTCATCCACAGTCTCTGTTTTCATTTTCATGGCTGTTAACAGGACTCTCCATTTGGCAGTTAAAATTCCAAACGCGCACTCCACCACTCTGCGCGCTCTAGTTAACCGATAGTTATAGATTCTTTTCCGGTGTGTTAATCCATGACTACCGTATGGTTTGAGTAGGTGTATAGATAGCTGAAAAGCATCG
Organism: Dendrobates tinctorius; assembly: GCF_039654945.1. Taxonomy (NCBI): domain Eukaryota; kingdom Metazoa; phylum Chordata; class Amphibia; order Anura; family Dendrobatidae; genus Dendrobates; species Dendrobates tinctorius. Next base: position 19,067,364 of record NW_027361716.1, read on the forward strand.
TCGCCAACGCACACAAAAGGCATTGGTGGGCCTGTTGTTCCAGGGAGTGGTCTTGGAGGTGGGAAGTTAAAATTGTCTCCATACAAGTGACGGCCCATGGTGGAAATCTTGAACACCTGAGAGTCATTAGAACGACCGTATGCACCAATGTCCACGGCAATGAATTTGCAGTTTGCATCCGAAATGGCCATCAGCACAATAGAAAAGTATTTCTTATAGTTGTAAAACTGTGAACCAGATCCCATAGGTTTCACAATCCTGATATGCTTGCCATCCACGGCACCGATGCAGTTTGGAAACTGGCAGATTTGTTGAAACTTGTCGGCAATCTCCAGCCACCTCTCCTGTGTTGGCTCTGGAATGTATTCCTCCTGTAGAGAATCCCATAATGCCCGGCAGGTCTGTTGTACAATTCCAGCAATAGTGGAAATCCCAATCCGGAACTGGAAATGGAGGGAGGTGAAGGATTCTCCAGTTGCCAGGAATCTGTTAAAAAAATTGAAACAGTAAAATTAATACAAACTACAAGCCATAACATAACAATAAAATCCTGCAGAATCGGAAACATTTTAAAAGGTAGATAACTTACCGAAGGGTCACCATCAAATGCTCCGCCGGTGATATAGAAAACCGCATTTGTGTGTCCCTTCTCCGGATTTGTTCTCCAACACGATCCACCAATATCTCAAAGAATTCCAGCCGCATGCGCACGTAGTTGAAGAACTTGTGTGGATTATCCCTCAATTCCAGGTACAATGTGGAAAAAACACCACGAGTGAACCTCTGCGCATTAATGGGATGAATCCACTGGCGCCGTCTCCTCATACGCAGGATTCGCAATCTTCTTTTCTCCGTCTCGAGAGCAATAATTGCCAACTGATTCAAGTGAAGATCCAATTCCACACTGAAGCTGTCAATACTCGCACTAACTCCTTCCATCGCTGTCACTAGCTCTAAAACCTTTCAAAGAAATTGTATCACAACACCCTAGATATATTTCTCCCTAGTTTCCAGCATCCAATCACATTTGAGAGCATTTTCCAAGAGCGAATCATATTTGGGAGCATCCCATTTTGGAGGTGTGGAAAAACGGATCCGCAAGAAAAAGGATCCAACGGATGTACAAAACGGATACCAACGGATGGAACGGATCCGTTTTGTTGAGGATCCGCAGTAAAATCGGTATGGCGGATCCTTAAAAAAAAGGATCCGTCCCATCAGCTTGCATCCGTTTTATACATTTTTTTGCGGATCCGCCATTTTCAAATTTTGGCGGATTTTGACTGATGGCAAAAAACTGAAGTGTGAAAGAGACCCTACCTGAAACTATTGGTCTGCCTGGGGGTACGGTATAATTTTTATGTATTTTGGGGAGTAAATAAAAATACGGGATCCTCGGATACTCCACATGTAAAAACTTCCTTTGTGATAACACTACTTTCAAGAGCTTCATTTAATATGCCTTCAAGAGACCTATGGAAAGACAAAAGAAGATTATATGTGAGTCTCTTGTAATATTGTGCATTTCTCAGTGGATGAAAGGCCTCCTTTTCTTACCTCCGGTTCAGCTAGATAACAATGTTTCCTCCTTCAGCTGGATTAATAACCACCATGCTATCCATTTTTTTTCAGTTCTTCCAGAGCTTTTCTCTGCTTGTGGGTCAAATTACCATGAAGTATGTTTTTAGGTATTTTGGAAAATTCTTCGGACACAAGATTAAAACTGACTGCGAGAAGCCTTTCAGAGTAAGTTGAAGCTATAGCCACTAGGTGGAGATATTATTCTGTATACTGAAGATATTTTGAAGTCTTATTTGTTGTTACTGTGTCTTTCCATGGAATACTAACATTGATATTATATCATGATGGTCACGTTGTATTCAGGTAGGTATACATATGATTAATTACCACTTGATTCACTGTACAGACCCACTCCCTTTGTTTCAAGTTTGAACTGTATGTATTTTTATTATTATATGTAATAAAGATTGATATATCTTTTATGAATCAATTTGGGCAGTTTAATCTTTGTTGGTGTCCCCTGTTCTGTGCAGGCTCAGGCATAAGCTTAACACTACAGCTCCGTGCTTTATATAACTAATGGGGGTCACAGAAAAGTTTTGTTACACTGCGCATTGATATCACACTAAGATGTGGCAAACTCAATGCCTCGTGTTGTGTTAACTGTCAAGTTAAAGTGTGTTGCATCTGTCCTGTGCCCTAAACAAATAGGAATACAAAATATATATATGTTTATATTTATCCTTTTATTTTTCTCTATTATTAATTTTTGTATATTGACTATTATATTGTAATAATTGCTTTTGTTGGTTCCTTCTAAAGAGTAAATGTACGTCATAGGATTTATAACTCTAAATATCCCCTCTTCCAGAATATTTCTGCACTAATGGTTTTCCAACAAGCACATTTTTTTGTCTAAAGGATATGAAAACCTTCAGGGTATTATTATTACTTTTTACTTAAATTCATGTATTTTGCGCTAAAAACTATTTTGCATTTGAGTTTCTTCAAAAAGTTTGCAGCCAATGGCTTTTACGAGTTCCTTATCTCTATGCGCACTGCTAGCTGAAAAATGAGTTAACTCACAATCCATCAGTGAGCACCTTGCAACAGAGTGTTTGTGACTCTCCTATCTGTGTTTCTCTCATCTTCTGTGCTGATTTATGACCATGAGAATGTTCATCTCTTTCCTTTGATGTGGTCTGCGGTCATAAATCAGCACAGAGGAGTTCAGCAAAGGACAGATAAAAGAGTACCAAATTCCCGGTCATAAGCAGTTCACTGCCGATCTCTCAGTAAACTCATTCTGCGGCCAACAGTGTGCAGGGAAACAAATTGCATTAAAAATACAAAAAAATTACACTTTTTAAATACTAATAATACTACTATGGTATCAAAAGAGTACAGAAAATTGGTACCACACAATGGTGTATATGTAATAAAAATATCATATTTTATTGAAAATATTAAAACAAAGTGCACAGAGTGGGGCAGAGGGACATCCAGGAGTCTACACCAGCACTTATTGGTATGTAATTACTACCATGTATTTCAATTCATTTTATTTCTTTTCACGTCATATGGGTCAGCACCTTCTATAGGGCTTCATAGGATTGTTTCACTAGCTAGGCATATTTCAAAATTTCATTGAGGTACACCCATTTAGGGTACATGGTTTATTTAGGAATATTGTTACTGCTTTCCTTTCTCCATGTGATTGCAATGATACATGTCACTTTGTGATATGCATAATTATTCTTGGATTACTGATATTATGTGTAGTGCTGTGGTGTTAGCTTCTATGGACTTGTAGTCCCTCCGTATTTTTCCAGCATTTTTTCTTGTGCACTTTTTTTAATATTTTCAATAAAATATGATATTTTATTCGGTCGTCCATGACAGCACCACCTGAGAGAGGGGATCCGCCCTCCAGGAACAGGAAATCCTACAGATACATAAGGGCGGCACCTCTCCCACACATCAGTTGGTTTCCTGTTCCTGGAGGACAGGATTCCCTACAGATCATGCCATCATGGACGAAGGAATCCCCAGGCCGGCTGTCCGACTCAGGTAGCGGGGGTCTCCTACCTCGGGCAGTGGGGAGTCCCCTGAAAGCGCCACGGTGGCCCGCGCAGGGTTCCACGTCAGTTTGCGGGGCAGGTGGGAGCGGGGTCCGGCGGATGGCCGTGTCCTGGGCCGGCGCCGGCAGGTAAGTATGGCCTCTCCTCCCCTGATCCCGGTCCTGGTTCACAGTGCGGTTCCCCTCGGCCCCAAATCGCGTTGGGGGCGTGCGACTGCGCCTCGGTGACGTCCGGGGGCGCTGTGTGTTGGGCCCCGCCATGGCGCTGGGGGCCTGCGCGTCCTTGTGCGCGCCCAGACCGGGGGGATGCGGCGGGGGGGCAGAGCCGGCAGCGCTGTTGGTCTGTGCGTCCTCGCGCGCGTCCGGACCGGAAGTGATGCGGCGGGGGCGGGGCTGGTGACCTGTGCATCCTCGTGCGCACCCAGGCCGGAGGTGACGCTGCGGGGGGCGGGGCCGGTGGCGCTGGCGACCTGCGCTTCCTCTCCTGCGCCCGGACTGGATGTGGCGCAGCGGGGGGGCGGGGCCAGCGGCGCCAGACCGGAAGTCGGGTGCCGGCGTTTTCCTCTCTCCCCGTGTGTCGCCGGTCGCAGGAGTGCGGGCGCCGGCAGAGCGGTGGGGGCGGGGGGCGCGGCACGCAAAGGGAGGGACATCGGGGAAAATGGGGGAGGGGGGGCAAAAAATCAGCCCCTGGCCACGTCACCTGCGATCCCGGATTACCGGGGGGAAGAAAAAGGGCACAGAGGCACTGACGAGCGGCTTCAGCTCGGATGCAGGATGGATGAGCAGGAAGCTCCAGGTGCCCCAGCTGGACAAAGAGCATGAACGTACCTCAGAGAGGTCCCAAACCAGCTCCCAGCAAAAGAAGAAACAAACTGGACAATCCGGCCAAAGAAGTTCCTCCAGGCCGAAGGATCCAGCTTGCCCCCCCCCGTAATCCGGTACCTACGCCTTCTGCTCAGGGTAAGAGATCTTCGTGAATGTGCCCTGACGCAGTGTCCCCCTTATGTTTTTCCTCCTTTAGGGAAAGAAATGTACTGACAAGGCAAAAAACAGGGAATGCGCCCTTTGTAAATGCCCCTTGCCGGATGCCTACCCTAAGAGGCTGTGCCAGTCATGTATACGGCAGACGGTAAAAAAAAAAAAAAAAAAAAAAAAAGGAAAGGAAAGGAGTAAAGGGGGTGCGTAGTCCCAAAAAGTTACAAGCATACTTCCTTGCTTGCTCTGTCCCCCCTCCTGTAGGTGACAGAAGAGACCCCTGAATTCGCTACAAGTCTAAGGGAAATAATCAGAGCGGAGGTTAAAGCCCTAAAATCCATACCCCAGGGGGAGTTGTCTAGGAAGAGAAAGAGGGCAAGCTTCTCAGAATCAGGCTCTTCAGCAGACCCTAGAGGGAACGAAGACTCCTCAGAACCCTCCACCTCCGCATCCGCGTCCTCTTCAGAGGAAGACGCCAGCCGTTTCTGCCTAGGTCTTGACCAAGTGGACAAACTAGTCAAGGCAGTCAGGGCTACCATGGGGGTAACAGACGCCAGACCTGAACGGTCAGCACAGGACCTAATGTTTGGGGGTTTAGACCCCAAGAAACGTAAGTTGTTCCCGTTAAACGACAAGGTCCTAAGTTTGATTAATAGAGAATGGAGGAAACATGAAAGAAAAGGCTCCCTACCACCAGCCTTTAAACGGCGATATCCCTTTGAGGACCCTGTGGTGAATAAGTGGAACAAAGCCCCGAAATTGGATGCAGCAGTAGCTAAAGCATCCAAGAAATCCACTATTCCCTTTGATGACATGGTCTCTTTGAAGGATCCGCTGGATAAAAAGGCGGACTCCTACTTGAAAGGCACATGGGAAATGTCGGCTGGCGCCCTGAGACCAGCGGTCGCAGCTACCTGCACGGCCAGATCTATGATGGTTTGGCTGGACCAATTGGAAACACAGCTAGTGGACAGAGCCTCGAGGGAATCTATCTTAAAAACCCTACCTACCATCCAGGATGCGGCAGCCTTTTTAGCCGATGCTTCAGCAGACTCTGCGCGGATGGCGTCCAAGGCCGCAGGGCTATCGAATGCAGCCCGACGGGCTATGTGGCTGAAATGCTGGCCCGGGGATATCCAGGCCAGATCCCGGCTTTGCTCCATCCCATGTGAGGGAGAATATCTATTCGGATCAGTCCTAGATGAACTCCTGGAGAAGGCTGGCGATGATAAAAAGAAATTCCCTTCCCTACCCACCACTTCCTATAGGCGTCCCTTTGCTAGGAAGAGATTTCTTCGGAGGAGGTCGTCCAGGGACCGAGGCAGATGGGAAGATAAGAAAAGAAAAGGTACCGGTTTTATGTTTGGAGGGGGATGCCAAGAAGCATCCCGTGAGTCCAAGAAACCTCCCCAATGACTAGAGGCCCCGGTGGGAGATAGGCTATCGGCCTTTTACTCAGCCTGGTCGCGGATCTCGAACAGTAACTGGATCCTGGGGTTGGTGGCCGCAGGCCTAAAGCTCGAATTTGCCCGTGTCCCCCAGAGCAGCTTTAGAGCCACTCCGCTTAGGTCTTCCTTGACGGAATAGACTGCCCTAGAAACCGAAGTTATTGAACTATGCCAGAAGGGGGTACTGATAAAGGTACCAGAGGCAGAGAAGGGGGAAGGCTTCTACTCCCCCCTATTTTTGGTCCGTAAACCGGATAATTCCTACAGGACCATAATTAATCTAAAGGCACTTATCAGATACCTAGTCATTCGACCCTTTAAAATGGAAACGATCAGTTCCACAATAAAGTTGCTGTTTGAAAATTGTTTTATGGTGGTATTGGATTTAAAGGACGCTTATTACCATATACCCATCTATGCATCTCATCAGCGTTTCCTTAGCGTGGCAGTTCATTTGGAGGGGTCGTTACAGCATTTCCAATATGTCGCCCTTCTCTTTGGTATAGCAGTTGCCCCCCGGGTGTTCACTAAAGTGATAGCGGAGGTTATGGCCCATCTGCAGGAGGCAGACATCCTAGTAATCCCCTACCTGGATGACTTCCTTATTGTAGGGAAAACAGCAGTCCATTGTCTGGATCAATAGCAGAAAGCAAAATTGGCTTTGGAAAGGTTAGGGTGGCTAGTAAACATCAAGAAATCCCGTCTACAGCCCATGAAGGTCCAGCAGTTCTTGGGCTTAATCCTTGATTCGCAGAATCAGGAATGTCGTCTTCCTCCCAAAAAATTGGTCCGACTACGTCAGCAGGTCTTGAACGCCTCCAATAACCCCACCATGTCTCTCAGGAAGGCAATGTCCCTCCTGGGCTCTCTCTCATCCTGCATCCCCGCGGTCCGATGGGCCCAGTTCCACACAAGGGTGCTACAGAGCGAGGTCTTGCGCCACCAAAAAATCCTGGGCGGGTATCTAGAAGGCTGGTTGACTCTGTCCCAACAGACTTTGAAATCCTTTGAGTGGTGGCTAGACGACAACAATCTAGCCAGAGGGGTACCCTGGGAATATAGCATAACCCAGGTAGTCACCACGGACGCAAGCCCTACGGGTTGGGGGGCCCACATGGGGGAAACCTTGATTCAGGATGTATGGGATAGTCATCAGTTGGAAATGTCCTCCAACCTGAAAGAACTAACAGCCGTAGAGCAGGCAGTTAAAAACCTTCTTATGTATCTACAGGGGCACTATGTTCGTATATTCTCCGACAATCAGGTCACCGTGGCTTACATGAACCACCAAGGCGGCACTCGGTCCAAGACCCTGATGGAGGTAGCAGAACGGCTGTTCCAGTGGGCAGAGCAACATCTCCTGTCTTTAACAGCTCTACACATAAAAGGCAAGGAAAACACAAAAGACTTCCTAAACCGCAACCTCCTAAAGCAAGGAGAATGGTCCTTAAAAGCGTCCATCTTCAACCAGATAGTACAAAAATGGGGACTGCCAGAAGTGGACCTCTTCGCCAAAAGAGAGAACAGGAAGGTGCCGCGGTTCTGCTCCCTGAATCCCAGGGAGAACCCTCTGGCAGTAGATTCTCTTCTAATCAAATGGGACTTCAGGCTAGCATATGCCTTCCCTCCTCTGGCTCTACTACCCCTGGTAATGAGGAAAGTCAGGAAGGACAAAGCGAAGATTATAGTGATCGCCCCGTTTTGGCCCAGGAGGGCATGGTTCTCATGCCTGAGGACCATGTTGGTGTCCAACCCAACATCCCAGACCTCCTGTCCCAGGGCCCAGTTTACCAACCTCAGGTAGCTGGCCTACAACTGACGGCGTGGATTTTGAACGGGCACTGCTAAAAGAGAAAGGTTTTTCCCCGGTCCTAATTAACACCCTGCTTAGAAGCAGAAAGCCGGTTACAACAAAAATCTACGTGAGGATCTGGAAAAAATTCCTTCAGCCCTCACGGGCAGTAGCTGGACAGCCCACTCCCATAGCGCGGATCTTAGAGTTCTTGCAAAAAGGTCTGGATATGGGACTCTCCACCAGCACCCTCAAGGTACAGGTGTCGGCTCTTGGGGCACTGTTCAACTGCAACATTGCCAGCAACCATTGTATCAATAGGTTTATTAAAGCAACAGGCAGGTCCAGACCGATAGTGAGGAATAAGTTTATGCCATGGGATCTAAACCTAGTCCTCATGGCCATGACAGAGGCCCCATTTGAACCTATATCATCAGCTTCCACGAGAAACCTATCCCTTAAAGAGGCTCTCCTGGTGGCGTTGACATCTGCCCGTAGAGTGAGTGACATCCAGGCACTATCTAGACTCCCTCCTTACATACAATTTAGGGATGATAGGGTAATTCTTACCCCCGATCCGGCGTACCTACCTAAAGTAGCCTCCAGTTTCCATAGAACTCAGGAGAAAGGATGGAAGAACTTTCTCCCTAATCCCACGAACGATAAGGAAAGGAAATTACACACGCTAGACGTTGGGAGATGTCTCCTAGAGTACCTGGCAGTTACCGACCCCTGGAAAAAAGATAACGCCTTATTTATTTCCTATCAGGGCACTAAAAAGGGCCTTAGGGCTTCAAAAAGTTCGAAAACAAGATGGATTAGGGAGGCCATTTCATTAGCATACACATCAAAAGGCAAACCGGCCCCTGGTAAGCTGAGGGCGCATTCCACCAGGGCCATGTCAACTTCGTGGGCAGAGAGATCGGAGGTCTCAATCGACCAAATATGTAAGGCAGCTACTTGGTCCTCTCCGAGCACCTTTTATAACCATTATAGACTAGACCTGGGTGCTTCCTCAGACCTCTCCTTTGGTGTCAGGGTTCGGCAGGCTGTAGTCCCTCCCTAAAGTAATTATTACTCTCTGTAATTCTCTCAGGTGGTGCTGTCATGGACGACCGAATAAAGTCGTAGTTACTCACCGGTTAACGGTATTTTTCGGAGTCCATGACAGCACCCGTACATTCCCTCCCTTTAGTTTAATTTGGGTGTGCACTTCTTCCTCTTATATGTGCACGGGTAATTGATAGTCGTGTAGAGTATTGTATATAAACTATGCTATTAACCATTGCGGTCCTCTTGTGCTTTGTAAACCAACTGATGCGTGGGAGAGGTGCCCCCCTTATGTATCTGTAGGATTTCCTGTTCCTGGAGGGTGGATCCCCTCTCTCAGGTGGTGCTGTCATGGACTCCGAAAAATACCGTTAACCGGTGAGTAACTACGACTTTTATTACATATACACCATTGTGTGGTACCAATTTTCTGTACTCTTTTGATACCATAGTAGTATTATTTGTATTCTGTGGTGTATTACCCGTATAAGGGATTATATTCAATTTTCAAGCAATATTTGTGATTATACTTTTTAAATACTGTATATACTCGAGTATAAGCCGAGATTTTGGGCCCATTTTTTTAGGCTGAAAGTGCCCCTCTTGGCTTATACTCGAGTCATAGTCCCAGGGGGGAAGGGGAGCGGCAGGAGCTGGCGGCTGTCAGATCATACCCCCACCTGGTGCAGTCTCTGCACTTCCCTGCTTCTCAGATGGTCTCCGGAGCCACAGCTCTTCCTGTGTTCAGCGGTTATGTGGTACCTCTCATTAAAGTAATGAATATGTACGCAACTCCACTCTCATAGGTGTGGAGCGCATATTCAGTACTTTAATGAGCGGTACCACATGACCACTGAACACTGGAACTAGCTGCCGGCGCCGGAGACCATCGGAGAAGCAGGGAAGTGCAGAGACCGTGCCAGGAGGGGGTATGACTGGGAGGATGGGGAGAGCCATGCGATATTCACCTGTCCCCGTTCCACTGCCACGCGCCGCACTGTCTTCCGCATCCTCTGGCTGTGATGTTCAGGTCAGAGGGAAAGATGATGTAGTTAGTGCGCACCCTCTGTCTAAACAGTCACTGCAGAGACCCGGAAGACAGAGTGGCATGCGGCGGTGTAACAGGGACAGGTGAATATCACAGGTGCCAGGGGCCTGAGCCAACGGTGACACCGCCATAGCACACTGGTGTCCCCGTCTGCTCAGGACACTGGCACCTGGCCCCCAGTGATGAGAGGTGAGTATGTCTTTTGTTAATCGCAGCAGCAGCATATGGGGCATCTATATCTATGGAGCATCTTATGGGGCCATCAACCTTTATGCAGCATTACATGGGGCATCTTATGGGGCCATAAACCTTTATGGAGCAGCATATGGGGCATATTATTCTATGGAGAATCTTAAGGGGCCATCATTAACCGTTGTGCAGCATTATATGGGGCATATTTTTTGTATGGAGCATCTTATGGGGCCCATAATGAACTTTATGGAGCATTATATGGGGCATTTTTTGTATGGAGCATCTTATGGGGCCATCATAAACTGTATGGAGCATTATATGGGGCTCCTGATTCAATATGGATATTCAAAAACATTTAACCTACTGATGTCTCAATTAATTTTACTTTTATTGGTATCTATTTTTATTTTTGAAATGTACCAGTAGCTGCTGCATTTCCCACCCTAGTCTTATACTCGAATCAATAAGTTTTCCCAGTTTTTTGTGGCAAAATTAGGGGCCTCGGCTTATACTCCAGTATATACGGTAATCCGAATTACAGAAATTATTTTTAGTCCAGTATAAGTTTATTTAAGGGAAAAAATACCCCTGAAAGTGTCCATGTTTCTTAATACAATTTTATGTTTTGCATATTATTATTTTATTAATTTTACATGACATTCATTAGTGCTTGAAAACTTTATCTGGTTTTCATTATGCAATAAAATCCAACCCTCTTTTTATTCAGACTGATGAAAAATATGATTTACTTGTTCTTGAGGAAGATGGTAGTTTATATTTTACATACTCAGGAGTAGATTTGAGCAAATTTTTCAAATTTTGGTTCTGATTACAATCAGCGGCGAATATTGTTTTTACAATATTCGTCGAAAACAGCCGAACGTCATTGGAGTCAATGGGAGTAGAAATGACCAAATATGTTCTGAACCAATCATTAAACAAAGATTTGGCGCGAATACGGTACCAATATGGCAAGGATATGGCAAATTCAGATTCAGCGACCGATTCTGAACATATTCGCTCACCTCCAATCAGGAGACACGAAAGTCCTGGAAGTTAGAGTTATGTTACCAGGTAAACCTCTTATTTCTATGGTCCTGACAGTTTTCACAATCTAATTTCCCCTTTTTAGGAAAGAGGTTGAGATTTTACAAAATACCAACCTGTAAAGCTAGGGGAAATTCTACAGCATACATCGACTCTCTGTGCAAATGTACAAATTATGAATCGATTAATTTGTAGCATTTCTACAATGAAATCGGTAACGGAAAAAAAAAATTCCGGATTTGTTATGTTTGTTGCCATTACGGATTTTATTTTGGATTTTCTGCTGCCATTGCTGATTTATTAGATATCCCCTTTTTTGGACACTTTTACATTAACAAATGCAAAAAAAATATCAAATCACTTTCTTTAATATTTAAAGCTTGCTAGAAAAATGATTTTCAGCAGCATATGTTAAAATGTTTATTATTATTTTAAAAGAAGTAATTTATCATTATAATAGTATTGTTAGTAGTAATGATAATAATAAAGTAATAATAAATGACTTATCAAAATAATAAAACTAGACATTTTTTAATACATATTATTCAATTTTATTATTTTTATTTATAAAAATTATTATTAATAATACTACTAATAATAATACAATAAGAACAATAACCTTAACCATAATAATAATAGCAATAATAATGTAGTAGTAGTAATAATAATAACAACAACAACAATTTCATTAATATTATCCCTCCCAAGGTGAATGTAAGTGCTCAGATTCCTTGGTACGAGAAGTTGGCATAATTTAAAATGCCCTGGAAATAGAATGAAGGTGCCTAGACATCAGACAAACCTAAATTTGAATGTCACCAGTGGACAAATGATGTCAGTCATCAAAAATCTGGTAGGGCATGATGGCATCATATATTCATGAATACTTTACATCAGCATAGTATACCTAGAAGGAATATCGAGCGCACATAGGGTCTTATCCGAGATAAAAGGAATATTCGTGAGGGATAATCAAATTCACTCACCTATTATGGTTGTGTGAGATACAACCACTGCACTTAGCATGGGCGGCTGCTGCAAGCCCCGATGTGATGATCCTTTGCTAGGTGAAGAGAATGGGGCATCAGACTGCGATGCTCGCCGGTCAGACTGATGGACCAGAGGAATCCAAGTGGATGTAATAGAAAATAGACTTTATTTATACGCATTTCGTGGTGATCACACCACTTTCTCAGGACAGTCTATACACATACACATACAGGGACTGCTATTTATAGCAAAGGAGGCAGATGGAGACACCTCCTTTAAAAAAGGCTACACCCAATGGGCGGGGAATCAGACTTAAGCACATATATACATCGTAAACACAACAAACAATCATAAAATATAATGGAGTATATCACTTAAAACCATTGTTCATACATTTAAAAATCTACATGCAGAGAAACACAATAAAACACAATAAAAAAGTAGTTCAATAAATAAAACTTTGCAACTTGGGGGAGTGCTTGAACCTATGGTGTTAGTCCCTTCATTCTATAGCAGGACCCTGCTAATTGTGCTTTAAACCATTGAGCCACGGAAGGAATTGATTGCATCTCTTTATTTGGTGGTGGTGGTGGAAAATAGATGATAGTGGATTAAAAAACTCTGTTAGAAGGAAAAAAAAAAGCAATGAAGGGATGAACCCCTTCATAACAAGGAGCAGATATTTGTCAAATCTGTATCACAAAATACAGAGGAAAATTGAGGTGGGTTGTGTACAGGGGAACAGAGCACACTCCATAGATAAATTAGCTGAACAAATCAGTTGTTTCATTGAGTCCTTGGGGATTTATTATGTTCAGCTTGTGAATCCAGAAGATCTCTTTCCTATTAAGAGTCTGGACTCGGTTGGGGTTATCAGGGGGAACATGGTCAATAGGGATCACCCTGAAGGAAATCCTTTTATTATGATATAACACATAATGCCTGGAAAGGCCATGCTGTAGAAAGCCTTCTTTTATATTATGCCTATGTGAGTTTATTCTTTTATGTAGCTGTTGCATCGTCCTGCCCTCATATAATTTCTTACATTCGCATATGATGACATAGATGACGAAACTGGATTGGCAGGTGAAATGGTATTTGACTTGAAACTCATCTGAATTTCCACTGTCTGCTGAAAAAGTTTTTGCATCATGTATAATGCTAGAGCAGCATAGGCATCTCAGGGTGCCACATCTATAGGAGCCTTGTCTGAGCTTTTTTGCAGAGTAATTAGTCCTCTTCTTTAGCCGGCTTGGAGCCAACATATTTTTCAATGTCGGGGCCCTTCGGAAGGTTATCAGGGGATTGTTGGGAAGAAGCTTCCCCAATATGGGATCATTGGCATACCTACACATGACAAGCAATTTATTGGTTAATATACCCCTATGTGGGGGTTCTATTAGGACAACATCAATTGTTTGAGGTTTTGCTTGAGCTTAGGGCATTCTGAAGTTTCATTCCTGCACTATCAGATTATTGTTTTCCCTCCTGTCTGAATAGGGACTGCTAGGGGAGTGAGGGATAGTCCACGTTGAGTGGGGGCGCCAAATTCTCGCTTTTAGGGTGCCAACCTCCACGGCTAGGAAGGTATCAGGGAGCCTTAGAGTAGGGCTATGTAGCATCCCAGCGTAGGTCTGGTTAATTTTGGCATTGACCATTTTTCACTGGGATAGGTGTTTTTTAATGTATAAAATAAATAATTCGTTTTAAGGGATTTATATGTTCACACTATTTCTGATTCCCATGAGATACATATTTCATACGTTCGACTCCAGACTCTTAATAGGAAAGAGATCTTCTGGATTCACAAGCTGAACATAATAAATCCCCAAGGACTCAATGAAACAACTGATTTGTTCAGCTAATTTATCTATGGAGTGTGCTCTGTTCCCCTGTACACAACCCACCTCAATTTTCCTCTGTATTTTGTGATACAGATTTGACAAATATCTGCTCCTTGTTATGAAGGGGTTCATCCCTTCATTGCTTTTTTTTTTCCTTGTAACAGAGTTTTTTAATCCACTATCATCTATTTTCCACCACCACCACCAAATAAAGAGATACAATCAATTCCTTCCGTGGCTCAATGGTTTAAAGCACAATTAGCAGGGTCCTGCTATAGAATGAAGGGACTAACACCATAGGTTCAAGCACTCCCCCAAGTTGCAAAGTTTTATTTATTGAACTACTTTTTTATTGTGTTTTATTGTGTTTCTCTGCATGTAGATTTTTAAATGTATGAACAATGGTTTTAAGTGATATACTCCATTATATTTTATGATTGTTTGTTGTGTTTACGATGTATATATGTGCTTAAGTCTGATTCCCCGCCCATTGGGTGTAGCCTTTTTTAAAGGAGGTGTCTCCATCTGCCTCCTTTGCTATAAATAGCAGTCCCTGTATGTGTATGTGTATAGACTGTCCTGAGAAAGTGGTGTGATCACCACGAAATGCGTAGAAATAAAGTCTATTTTCTATTACATCCACTTGGATTCCTCTGGTCCATCAGTCTGACCGGCGAGCATCGCAGTCTGATGCCCCATTTACAACAGCATAGAGGAGAGATATTTTCTGAAAAGTAGTACAGGGATTTTATGTGGCTTAGATATATTGATGGAAACCAATTTTTAAAGTCCTGGGAAAAAAGTTTAGCGGGGTGACCGAATAAACAACATTTATCAGCATTTATAGTCTGCAAACAAGGTTTCTGTAAACCGCACCCAAAAGCGAAATTCCAGCGAGATAAACAATGCTATTTTACCAATCAACATTTTGGTAAGAATGCGTATGGTTCCTTGGTATTATGGAAGTGATCAGTGATTTTAGAGGAGAATACCTGAGTAATATAAAGCGAAATGAAACACGACTGACCACCAAGCAGCTGGTAAAGAAGAATGTAGCTCATGTCCGGCAGGATGATCAACTGTTATCGCATCTGACAGTTCGGGAAATGTTGTAATTTATCGCAAAATTCAGACTTCTGAGATCGTATTCAGAAAAGCAGCGGCAAAAACGGATGAAGGAAATATTTATACTGTTTAAAAAAATGCTAAAAATGCAAATTGTCTCTTCAGCGAGGAAGAAGACTAGAACTCCAGTGCCACCTATCGGAAGTAGCAATCATAAAAGTCAATAACGAGCCTTGTCACATGACTTATGATAAAAGCTAAAACTAAAAATGTCAATCTCAATTTGCAGACACTGTGTTTCAGGGTATTGTCCCTCATCAGTGCAATGACACAATGCTGGCAACAGCGGATGTTGAATCCCTGTATACCAGCATTAAACATCAAGATGGTTTAAGAGCTGTACAGATCTTTCTGGAACTATCTGGGTCCTCCACTAAACTGAGGGAATTGATTTTGGAGGTGTTAGTTTACTTTAACACACAATTTTTTTGTATTGAAGGGGTCCTTCCTGCAGCTCCAGGGTACAGCCATGGGAGCGACCTTCACACCTTCCTATGCTAACCTGTTCCTGGGGCTGTGGGAACGGGACCTCTTCCTGTCAGATCAACAGGCACCATGTACCGGATCCTCTTATGGACCCGGTATATCGATGACATCTGTTGTGAATTCTCCTAATCTGACTTCTGAGTCGGGGCTCCCTCTGGTGGTTACTGCGGGTTGTGGAGCTGGCCACGTTAACAGAAGTCTACCACCTCACAACGATGATTGGAAATCAGGGGTTACTGACTGGGAGGATATAAGTGAGCAGGGTTCCCTCAGTTGCTGCTGGTGATTAGTTTCCTCCTTTACATTTTGAGGTCTGCTGTCTCCTGCCTGATCCTGCATTTTTCAGTTAAGTTGTTCATTTGCTAATCCTTTGCATTTGATCTGGTTTTGCCTCTTTCTGCTTTGCTGTGAGGGTTCAGCATGCTCCCTGTTGTGGCTGTGTTGGACCCCGCTCCATATGTTACAGCTTGTGTCAGTTTGTTCAGTCCCCTGTTATATTAGTCTCTTTTGCTTTGCTGCCAGTTCACACCAGAATGCTAATATAGTGGGGGAGATGTCGTGAGACCTCAGTGTTTTTTGTACATCAGATGTGTTGGATTTTTTAGGGTTTTTGCTTGATTGCAGACAGTGTCTTTCCTTTCCTATCCTATCTAGACAGTTTGGGCCCCATCATTTGCTCAGTCTATTTTCTGCCTGTGTTTGTGCCTCACCTTGTCTCACCGACAATATAGGTTTGGGGGCTATCCATTTCTTTGGGGTTCTACTCCGGGGCAGTTTAGATTTCACCTTTCTTGCTTTAAGCTTAGTTAGTTCTCCGGCTGTGCGGAGGCATCTAGGGCATCGTAGGTACACCCCACAGCTACTGCTAGTTGTGTTGTAAGGATTAAGGGTCTGCAATCCGCTAAGTTACCAACCTTTCTGGTTTCCTGGTGGCGTAGCCTATTCCTGCCATCCTCCTCAGTGACCTATTCATAACAGGCATCCTCTTGATCTGGGATATAACAAGAGAACATAGAATGGCAGATTTGCAAAAATTTGCAAAAATTCTCTGCAGCCAAAAATATGGCAGTAATCAGCAAGTGCTGAACAACAAATACAGGGTATTTAGTCGATACGTTTTTTTGCAAAAAAATGTATACCAAGCTGCCTCACCAACGTCAAGGTAACCCGTGTCGAAGCAGTCCCTATCTAATGTATTTAATACCTGAACATCTGAACAGTGTCTTGACATGAACAGGATTCAGACAGGCTGCTCCACAGTGTGGGCTTATGGTCTGAGACAGCTCTTTTGTACACCTCACACAGGAGAGGGGTGGGGTCTCCCAAACCATGCTAAGCAAGGAAAAAATGGATTAAAAACACATGTGAAATGCACAAATGTGAACACGTCGGTCAGACAGTGCTCACACCACCCATTAACTAAGATATAACAAGAGAACATAGAATGGCAGATTTGCAAAAAATTGCAAAAATTCTCTGCAGCCAGCAGGTATATTATAAGCTAATAGTTTTATTTTTATTTTTATCTGTATTCTGCTTATTCACATGGGCTTTTTTTACCCTTGTCACATGACTTAGGATAAAAGCTGAAACCAAAATTTCAATCTCAATTTGCAGACACAGTGTTTCAGGGTATTGTCCCTCATCAGTGCAATGTGTGAGACATGGTTTGAATGGGCGAGAGGCGTCAGACTGGGATCCAAGGGGTAACGTTTTTCCTTGCGGAGAGTGACATGTCAAGTCTGACATGCCAACGTGAGGAGACTTTTTTAAGCCTTGCAATACTCCTTTGGGAAATATGCAAATTGTCTCTGCAAGAGTTTTCTCTCTTGAAGGAAGGTGTCTCCTCACCTTGGCAAGTCAGGCTTGACATGTCACTCTCCACAAGGAGAAATGTTACCCCTGAGAAATGTTAAAAAGACAGACAGATACGTTCATAGACAGAATACATATTAAAAGATGAAAACTAGAGCAGCACAATAAAAAACAGTAGAGAGTCCGGATGCAAGGCTCCCACAGGCAAAAAACAAACCTTGTAATGCAGGTATCTAAAAAACATGAACAGCACACCATTTTCAGAGTGAATAAGGCTAGTTTCACATTAGCGCATTTTACATGCAGCGCACGGCGCCGCTAAGCCCTGCCCCTGCCAGCTCCATGCCCGTCCCATCCGGTCATTGCCTCCTACTATCGCACACGGCTGCATGCTATCTGCACACCCTATCTTTAGCATAGGGTGCGCAGACCATGCGCTGGCCGTGCGCTAGTAGGATTTTGGCATGCGCTGCGCACTTTTGAAGGTGCGCCGAGAGCACCAAAATGCAATACGGTGCGCTCGGCGCACACTGGCGCACCTTCAAAAGTGCGCAGCGCACGCCAAAATCCTACTAGCGCACTGCCAGCGCACGGTCTGCGCACTCTATGCTAAAGATAGGGTGCGCAGATCGCATGCAGCCATGTGCGATAGTAGGAGGCGATGACCGGATGGGGCGGGCATGGAGTGGGCAGGGGGTGGGGCTTAGCGGCATCGTGCGCTGCATGTAAAATGCGCTAATGTGAAACTAGCCTAAGAGCTGTTTTATTTAGGCCATGAGTGTGAAGTTTCGGTTCAGAAAGGTTCGCTTTCTGAACCGAAATGTTGCACTCATGGGCTAAATAAAATAGCTCTTATTCACTCTGAAAACGGTGTGCTGTTCCTGTTTTTTGGATACCTAGAATACATATTAGATAGATATAGTAGCATAGAAAATTCAAGGCAAATGTGCATGTCATTTCTAAGTATACATATTGTGAAATATGGGACAGGATAATCCGATTTTGTGCACAAATGGACGAATTTAGAGGACAAATCGGAAAACGAACAAGTTAAATCAACTACAAAAAAATCCGAAAAAACTGGTGTCCAATATTTGCAACAAAATAAACATTTTATTCACATAATTCAATCACATACAAGAATAGTGGGAACACAAATACCAAAAAAGAAAGGCAATAATGGGAATCGATATAGCACCTATATATTGCACATGGAAATAATATGGCTTTATGTAATCATGAATAAATATCAAAAAATATATACGGTATATCAATAAATAAGCCAAAAAAGCAAAATCTGCAAATATAGAAATACTAATAAAGTGCAAAAGTGCAAGAATTGGACAAATTACAAAAAGTGCAAAATTTAGGACAAATCACAACAACCAATATTAGGTTAAACAATAAAAGTGCAAATGCAGGATATCAATAGTCTCAAAATTGAGATCAATATATTAGATTTGAATTGCCACATATAGTAATAGGGCTTAGATAAATAGCAGCTGAATATACCAAACTATACAGTGCAAATGCAAAGAGCGCAAACGGTGCCAATGCAAAAAGAGGGTTAATTAAATAGTATGTTAAATATCCATACACACATGTGCTATAGGCCGATGCCAATGTAAAAAAAAAGGGTACCGTATATACTCGTGTATAAGCCAACCTGTGTATAAGCCGACCCCCCTAATTTTGCCACAAAAAACTGGGAAAACTTATTGACTCGTGTATAAGCCTAGGGTGGAATCCATAGACTATGCCCCCATATGCTGCTCCATAGTTTATGCCCCCATATGCTGCTCCATAGTTTATGCCCCCATATGCTGCTCCATAGATTATGCCCCCATATGCTGCCCCATATAATATGACCTATATGCTGCTCCATAGACTATGCCCCCATATGCTGCTCCATAGACTATGTCCCCATATGCTGGCCCATAGAATATGCCCCCATATGCTGCTCCATAGACTATGCCCCCATATGCTGCCCCATAGACTATGCCCCATATGCTGCCCCATAGACTATGCCCCCGTATGCTGCCCCATAGAATATGCCCCCATATGCTGCCCCATAGACTATGCCCCCATATGCTGCTCCATAGATTATGCCCCCATATGCTGCCCCATAGAATATGCCCCATATGCTGCCTCATAGACTATGCTCCTATATGCTGCCCCATAGAATATGCCCCCATATACTGCTCCATAAACTATGCCCCCATATGCTGCCCCATAGACAATGCCCCCATATGCTGCCCCATAGACTATGCCCCCATATGCTGCCCCATAGACTATGCCCCCATATGCTGCTCCATAGTTTATGCCCCCATATGCTGCTCCATAGATTATGCCCCCATATGCTTCTCCAGTTTATGCCCCCATATTCTGCCCCATAGACTATGTCCCATATGCTGCTCCACAGACTATGCCCCCATATGCTGCCCCATAGAATATGCCCCCATATGCTGCCCCATAGAATATGCCCCCATATGCTGCTCCATAGAATATGCCCCCATATGCTGCAAAAAAATACCATACTCACCTCTCCTGGGTCCATCGTCGCTGTCTGCCGCTTCTTGTGTCAGTGACTGTTCAGCCAGCAGAGGGGTGGTGCACACTAACCATGTCACCACTCCCCCTGCTGCCTAAACATCACTGACACAGGATGCAGCAGAGACAGCGATGAGCAGCGATGGACCGGGGAACAGGTGAATATCACTATACTCACCCATCCTGCCGTGCTCTCTGCAGCCTCGCTTCTCCACTGTCTCCCTTCCTGTCTTCAGTGGTCACGTGGTACCACTCATTACACTCATGAATATGCGCATATTTATGAGTGTAATTAGCGGTACCACGTGACCGCTGGAGACAGGAAGGGAGACAGTGGAGAAGCGAGCGAGGCTGCAGAGAATGCGCCAGGACGGGTAAGTATGATCTCTGACACCCCCGCTTCCCCTCCCCCGCCGACCCCCAGGTATATGACCCGTGTATAAGCCGAGAGGGGGACTTTCAGCCCAAAAAAATGAGCTGAAAATCTCGGCTTATACACGAGTATATACAGTAATTAAATAATATGGTAAATATCAATACACACATGTGCTACAGGCCAAGTGGCCGCATGATATAAGCCTCAATACATCTTGCTATGGGTAAAAGATATTAAGATGCATAATAGTAAACTCCCAATAAGTACCTAGTGCCCATGGTGCAGGATTCCCAGGATACGCTTGACCCCGACATCGCGTTTCGGCGCCTGCCTTCGTCAGGGGCGTTTTCTATTATGCATCTTAATATTTTTTACCCATAGCACGATGTATTGAAGCTTATATCATGCGGCCACTTGGCCTGTAGCACATGTGTGTACTGATATTTAACATATTATTTAAATACCCCTTTTTTTACATTGGCATCGGCCTATAGCACATGTGTGCATGGATATTTAACATACTATTTAATTAACCCTCTTTTTCATTGGCACAGTTTGCTCTCTGTGTGCTCTCTTTGCAATTGCACTGTATAGTTTGGTATATTCAGCTGCTATTTATCTAAGCCCTATTACTATATGTGGCAATTCAAATCTAACATATTGATCTCAATTTTCCTGTATTTTCACTTTATTGTTTAACCTAATATTGGTTGTTGTGATTTGTCCTAAATTTTGCACTTTTTGTAATTTGTCCAATTCTTGCACTTTTGCACTTTATTAGTATTTCTATATTTTCAGATTTGGCTTATTTATTGATATATATATTTTTTGATATTTATTCATGATTACATAAAGCCATATTTTTTCCATGTGCAATATATAGGTGCTATATCAATTCACAGTATTGCCCTTTCCTTTTTGGTATTTGTGTTCCCACCATTCTTGTATGTGATTGAATTATGGGAATAAAATATTTATTTTATTACAAATATTGGACACCAGTTTTTTCGGATTTTTTCGTAGTTGATTTGACTTTTTAGATAGATACAGTAGATAGATATTGTTATGGGTTTACCGCAACAGAGAAGAGCCAGAAGACTGCAGCGTCTGATTGATCCTACTTCTGTTTTGTAAAGAAGCACTTCACCTTCTTTTTAAATGGTGTCTATTTCTTTTGGCAGAACGGGGGTTAATCAGCCATGTTGAAAGCTCTAGGGGTATGAGCTCTCAGCTGAGTTCAGCTAGCCACTCCTATCCCCTTTATAATCTGGGTCTTGATTGTAACACATTGTCAGAGCTAGCTTATGCTGCATGGCTTGGAAGAGAGATATTTTTGGTGCTTATATGAAAAGGAGTTTGGAGGAGTTATCTGTGTTTGTAAGTGTGATAAATCCCTTCCCTCCTCTTATTTTGTTTTTCCCCATCCTCCAACCCCTGATGCATTCCTCTGTTATATGTGAGTGAATATTTGTATACCTGGTATTTTCAGTTACCCCTTGTTCATGTTGCCTTGTTCGTTGGCGTGGTGTACTACAGTGCACGGCAGCTCCCATCTTTCCTGGGTGGGGGAAGGGAACAGACGTAGGGTTGATTCAGGAGATAAGGAAAGGGTGGCGACCCCATGATATTCACCTTCAGAAGTATCCTGGGGAATAGGGCAAGCTAGGGCATCCCCTAGTGTTAGGTACTGGGAAGGAGCCCCTCGTCCCGGGTCACGCGACAGTGGAGTTGTGTCAGATGTGCAGACAGATAGATAGACACAGACAGACAGATAGCTAGACAGATAAATTTAGATAGATAAAGTCAGACATATAGACAGATACACACACAGAAATAAAGATTTTGACTACTTTATTCAGATTATTTCATTGAGATTTTTAATTTTAAGGTTGAAGACATCATAGGAGAACTTGTGTTATGACAATATGCAAACACAAAAGTAGGAAAAGCAAACACATGGAGAGTATCTGGTGGAGAAAGCAGATAGACAGAGAGAAAGCAAAACAGACAGATACAAATTTTGGACAGTTTGGCTTCTACAACATCTATGGTGCATAGAAGGAGTTAACGGTGAATCGTTACATTTCAGGTTCTCATTGCACTATTATCTATATTACTCCTCCTCTGCACTTTATGTCCTTGCTTTGATACACAGCCTCCTGGGACTTCTGCTATATTTATCTATCTGTATAGACCACACTGCTGGTTGTACATATATTGCACTAAGCATTTGCACTTAAGAGCGTTATACATTGTTCCTATTATAAACCTGTATGTTTGCCTGACTCGTACTGTGGCTCCACTCTTTTGGTTCTCCACTGTCACATCTCTATTTACATTTAGTCATATGATGTTAATAGTCTCTTTGCTCTCAATAAAGTGTTATATATTTTCTATTTCGGTTTTTGGGTGCTCTTTTTTTCTTTGTATGATTTTCATTATTTATGCACTGAACCTTTTCTTGTTCATATTTTGCCCCCCTTTACTGATCATATATTGTTTTTTTCATTGTGGGTGCTGGCCTTATTATAGGTTAGATAGACAGATAGAGTCAGACATATAGACAGATACACAGACAGATATAAAGATTTTGACTATTTTATTCAGATTATTTCATTGAGATTTTTAATTTTAAGGTTGAAGACGTCATAGGAGAACTTCTGTTACGACAATGTGCAAACACAAAAGTAGGAAATGCAAACACATGGGGAGTATCCGATGGAGAAAGCAGATAGAGAGAAAGCAAAACAGATAGACACAAATTTTGGACAGTTTGGCTTCTACAACATCTATGGTGCATAGAACGAGTTACGGTGAATTGTCAGTCAACTCGTCATGTTCAGAAATTGATTGCCAAACATAAATTCAACACGAATATGGCACATTCGGATTTGTAATCGGAAGCACAAGCAAATTTTTATAAAATCTGAAAAAAAAAATCGGTGACGTTCGTTAAAACATGCAGGAAAATATTTGCGTTGCCACTAAAATATTTTGAGCACTTTGGCTAGGATAGTGGTGATGTATGATGAGCATAGGGCACATGTTTGATGAGGGGAAGGGGTGGGGAGAGTTCAGAGGAGCAGCGTTGCTTGTAAATTTCTTTTTAGCTTTCTAACTTTATGTGTGCACATTGCGGCTAGCCAATCAGGACGCAGGAAACATCCACAATGTCCCGACTCAAAGGCTTGTGTCACTGGCTTCTGAAATCACATGTCCCTCTCTATATAAAGAGCAGCCATTTTGTTTTAGTGCCATTTTGTCAATAAAACAGCGCAGAGAGGCTGTGTCATGACTCTGGACAGGATGGTTCTGCCTCCATCCTGGTCAAGTCAGGGTTAATTTTAGTTCACCTCTCTTTGGTTCTGGGGTGGCTATTTATTGTTGGCAGTTCCAAGATTTGGTGTTGGTGATACTTCCGTATACTAGGTTTCTGGTTGCTGACCCAGGTTACTCGTCCGTAAACGTTGTGCTTCTGTGCTTGTATGCTTTGCTGTGTATGACCCGGTTTGTCCCCTGACTTTTGCCTCTGAATCCTGATTTGTACTGCCCTGTCCCTCCTGGTTATTTGACCCCTAGGGTTGTCTCCGTGAACTCTTTGTCTTATCCTTAGGTACTACGCTCTCGTCTGGCTTTTGACCCTCAGCTCTCCTTTGACTACGTTTACTATCTGTGCCCTGCACTCCGTGCGCTCAGTTGCCTTCCCTGTACTCACGTGCGGTGACTCCACTCCCTGGTCACGTGACTGCTTAGTTCCAGGTCCTGTGCTCACTGCTTAATCTCAGGTCTTGCGCACTGTGTGCCTTGTTCCTTCACTCCCTGTGCTCATTCACGTGCCCCCTGATAGCGCCCCATAGGCTGCACCAGTGACACCATTGGTATTATCACATTATCACCGACCCATACAATTTTTCAGGTTTTTTTTTTGTGCGTTTGTTATGGACCCACTGCTTGCTCTGTCAGATCAGGTATCAAACCTGAACAAGAAGATGCAGAACCTATAATTTGTTGAGCAAACAGCGTTGGTTGCTTCTCACCAACAGGTACAGAGGGAGTTGGCACATACAGTTAAGGCTGTTTGGGGTGCCTCTTCCTCATCTGGCAATGGGAAGGGTACTGTGTCTGATGTTTCCCTATCCTCTCCTGAACCCTCTGTCAAACTTCCGGATACCTTTTCTGGGGATAAGAAAAAAATCCGGGTATTTAAGGAGAGTTGTAAATTACTTTTTTCCCTGCGTCCTCAGTCCTCGGGTGATGAGAGTCAAAGGGTGGGGATAGTTATTTCCCTGTTAAGTGAGGGGTCGCAATTCTGGGCTTTCTCCCTATCCCCTACCTCCCCTGAAAGAATGTCATTTCTTCGAGACCTTGGGTATTATTTACGATGAACCTGATCGAGTGAGATTGGCAGAGGACACGATTATGAGTCTTACCTAGGGAAAGCGCTCTACTGAGTGGTACTGTTCCAAGTCCAGGCGATACACACCTGAGGTTTCCTGGAACGACTTGGCACTCAGGCGGCTATTCCGATGGGGTCTCTCCAAGCATTTAAAGGATACCTTGGCCCTGCACTCACCGCCCAACTCTCTGGAGGAGGCCATGACCCAGGCCGTCCGTATGGACTGCAGGCTGTGAGAGATAGGTGTTGTGCAACGAGATGCTCCACTGTTGCCAGTGAAACCGGAGCCTTCGTCGTCAGTTGAGCCCATGGAGGTGGGGGCTCTCTCCATGAAGGAAAAGGAGAGGAGACATCGCAGAGAGAAAAAAACTCTGCTTCTACCGGATTTCAAGGTCTCAGGAAATGACTAGGTCTGGGTAACTGCCGAGGAGGTTACCCAGACCCACAGGTACTTTTTTCCTCAGTCTTCAAACTATTGTTAAAAGTGGAAGTTGGTGTGAACAATTGTTTTTTTCCCTCTTCTGCTTTTGTGGATTGCGGGTCTTCAACGAACTTGATTGACTCGAGGTTGGTGGCCCACTGTGAGATAGGGACAGTCAGGTTGGACAAATACATGAGAGTGGTGGCTATTGACTCCAATCCGTTCACCAAGGACGAGATCTGCTCTGTTACTAAAGAATTCATCCTTAAGGTGGGGTCTGTTCATCTGGAAAATATAGCCTGTTTTGTTCTGGTCAACCTCCCTGCTGGTTTGGTTTTGGAGTTTCCTTGGCTGCAATGTCATAATCCAGTCATTGACTGGGAGGCCCGGAAGATTGTTAAATGGGGATCTAACGGTGAAAACAAATGTCTGAATTCTGTGTCTGTGTTGTCCATCGGTCTGGAGGGTATTCCGGAGTACCTGATGGACTCCGAGGACGTGTTCTCCAAAAGTCAGGCCGAGGGGTTACCACCGCATCGCCCTTTTGATTGTGCCATTGACCTGATTCCTGGGGCTAAATTGACTAAGGCCCGATTGTTTAACCTTTCTTGTCCTAAGCGGGTCGCCATGAAGGAGTACATATCTGAGAGTCTCCGCAAGGGGCATATCTGCCCTTCCATGACTCCTGTTGCTGCAGGGGTTTTTTTGTAAGAAAAAAAGATGGTGGTCTCCGTCCATGCCTTGACTTTCAGGTACTGAAAAAAATTGCTGTAAGAAACACATATCCTCTCCAACTCATTCCCGATTTGTGTAATCAATTATCCATGGCCAAATGGTTTTCAAAACTAGACTTGCGAGGGGCATATAACCTCATCCGGGTGAGGGAGGGGGATGAGTGGAAATCTGCGTTTCTCACCTCAGAAGAGCTGTTTGAAAATTTAGTTATGCCGTTTGGTCTGACCAATGCCCCTGCGGTTTTCCAAAACTTCATCAATCACGTGTTCTCTGATTTTATTGAGCGGTTTGTGGTTATATACTTGGATGACATTCTAGTTTATTCACTTGATAAGCAGACACATATTGGTCACCTTAGGGCGATTCTTTAAAGACTCAGGGAGAACCAACTTTTCGCTAAGCTAGAGAAATGCTTGTATTTTTCAGCCTGGAACTGCTTTTCTTGTGGTTCATTGTCTCTAGTGAGGGGTTCCGTATGGATCCCAAAAAAGTGCAGGCTATTGTAGAGTGGGTTCAACCTCGGGACCTGAAGGGCCTTCAGCATTTCTTGGGATTCGCCAATTACTACCAGAGGTTTATTAAAGGGTTCTCTCAGGTGGTCAAGCCCCTCACTGAATTGACACAGAAGGGGGCTGATGTTAAAAACTGATATGCCTCAGCGGTAGTGGCGCTTCTCACTCTGAAAAAATGCTTTATGACTGCCTGCTTCTGATTCAACCTGATCCTGTCATGTCGCTGTCAGACTCAGGGCCTGCTGTTCCGGCTTCAGCCACTAGGAGGCGCCGGACTGGCACGTCGCCGCCAGACTCGGGGCCTGTTGTTCTGGCCTCGGCCACTAGGAGGCGCCGGTCTGTCACGTCGCCGTCAGACTCGGGGCCTGCTGTTCTGGTCTCGGCCACTAGGAGGTGCCAGACCGTCACTTCGCCGTCAGACTTGGGGATGGCTGTTCCTGCCTCGGCCACTGGGAGGCGCCGTGGTTCGCTCGTGGGTGATGGTGGTGACAGAGAAGGGGCTCCTGCGCAGGCATCTGGTGGGCGCAGGCTCTGCCCCTCTGTCAGTCATCAGGAGGTTACTGCATCACCATCTGGCCTAGTCCTGGGGGCGGTCCTAATGACCTTGGGACTGGTCTTGCAAGCCGCCAGATATATTCTTGGTTCCCCTGCGTGCTACTGTGTGATTTGCTATAGCTAACTCTGACCTCAGCCTGGATTTCAGACCCTTCTTTTGCCTGCTGATTTTGTACCTCTGCTGCCTGCCGGCCTCCGACTCCTGCCTTCGGACCACGATTACGGGTTTTAGTTTTAACCTCTTGGCGGCCGTCCTGCTCTGGTCCACTGCTCCTCTAGACAACTACCCCCTGGGCCTTGCTACAATTCCAGATCCCTGTATCGGGGTTAAGGGTCTTGGGGTTACTCGGGGCGCTGTTCCTACTGCAGCCCAGATTCGCAGACGGTCGTCACAGATCCATCTGAACCTTTTGTGGTGGAGGCTGATGCCTTGGAGGTGGGGGTGGGGGCGGTGTTGTGCCAGGGGCCCCCCACCTTGAGCAGTCTGAGACCATGCACCTTCTTCTCCAAGAAGTTCTCCCTGGCGGAAAGAAGTTATGACGTGGGTAATCGGGAACTTCTTGTGGTTATGTTGGCCTTTGAAAAATGGAGGCATTTTTTGGAGGGGGCTGATCATTACATTACTGTAGTTACGGACCACAAGAACCTGGTGTATATTGAGTCTGCTAAAAGGTTGACCCTCATACAAGCCAGATGATCTTTTTTTTCTCAGTTCCATTTCTCAATCACTTTTCGTCCGGGATCTAAGAATGTGAAGGCCGATGCCTTTTCTAGAAGTCTGGACCCAGTTTCTTCCCCCGAGCCTCCATCCTCCATTCTTCATCCCGAGGTGGTGGTGGCTGATGTGTCTGCAGGTTTGGAACGGGAGATTCGGGAAGCCCAGTCCCAGGCTCCCCCGTCCAAGCCGGTGGGAAATTATTTGTTCCGGTTCAACTTCGACTCAGATTCCTCCAGGAGTTCCATGATTCGGCGTTGAGTGGACGTCCGGAGATTTCAGCTACTCGTGGGGCCACCGCAAGGGTTTTTTTGGTGGGCCTTGCTTACTAGTGATGGGCGAGCACTACAATGCTCAGGTGCTCATTGTTCGGGTCGAGCAAATTGGAATACTCGGGTACTCGGACAGAACAACGAGCCCAATGTAAGTCTATGGATGACCCAAGCTTTTTTACCGCAATCCTCCCAGGGATCCTTTTAAGGTCTAAAAACATCAGAAAATATCTGAAACACTGCTCAAATGACACAGGGACATCATGGGGATCACCCCTGGAAGCATTTATGACTCCTAGTTCACAGCTTTAAACAATGTTGTCAGAGTTTCCTGAGATTTTTACCGGTGCACCAAAAAACATAACAAAACAAAACCAAAACAGATTTCGCTGGGAAATATGTAAAGGTACATCCTTTCCAGGTTAATGACTTGTGTATAAGGCAAAATAATTAACCCCAGACCAAAATGTTCCTCCTCCACTTGGGCTATGTTCTGAAGCGGTTTTCAACGTTAACATTGCTTTCAACCAATACAAATGCATTTACTTGGAAATATCAGTGTAACATTTAACAACTCTAGCTGGTCATGTTGTGTGTGACACCTAAGCAGACACATCTTGTTTCATTTATGAATGAGGGACTCAAAGTCACAGAGACTATTTTTACCGGGGCATCAGGTGACATTAATCTTTTTAAAGGGCCATTATTAAACAGTGGGCCTCCTAAACTGTTATAGCCTATGCAGTGAGTGGATGGGCTGCCAAGAATTACGACACACCCCAATACCCCCTTCACGAGATGTCCAGGAGGGATTCCATAATAAATGTTGTATTGAATGCAAGGCCTGCCCTGCTGCAAAGTCATACACACTCCAATAAGCCTTTGAACCCACATACTGAATAGGCACAGGAAAATCCACTTAATTATTCATTTTGTACTCCCATTCTGTGTTATTATGGATTGACGGCAAGGCCTGCCCTGCTACCAAGTCATATGCACCCCAATAAGGCTTTGAACCCAGGTACTGGATGGGCACAGGAAAATCCACTTCACATTATTCATTTTGCACTCCCATTCTGATTTCTTATGCATTTGGAGTGCCCAGCCAGGGCAGTGGGTTACTCGGTACCAGGGTGCTTTCTTAAAGGGACAGTGTCACAGCGGCGGTGACCCGGTCCGTGGCCCTGGGCGTCCAATAAAAGGGTTACATTTACAAGTTCAACAGAAAAATCCAGTTCACCAGAAATAGCATCTTGGACATCAGAGCACGAGACCGCTCTGTCAAAGTGCTTGAATTGCAGATGGCTTTAAGGTGCAATGATACACTGCGCTGCTGTAGGTATAATTCAAGGAACTTTATTGGTGCCTATGCGTTTCCTGAGCTGTCCCAGCTCACTTCATAAGGGCATGATACAGGCATGCAATGCAGGAGTTTACATACAATCCAAAGTGGAAAAAAAAAAGGGGGGCAGGACAAGTAACTGCCACATCAGCAAGGCAATGGTATAAAACACTTTAAAATAATTGTATTTAATAGAATATATTAAAACCGCATATAATAAGAATACATACTCAAAACAATAAAAAAGAAAATGTATATATTTATTTTCAAATAGACACGGGGGATCATGGGGTCCAATAAAAAAGTAGTTAAAACCATCCTCAAGGAGTCTAGAACATAGTTCCAAAGTTAAGAGTGTATGGTGTTTTAATCCACATGACCATGGTGACTAGTGAGGAATGGGGTATGATTTTTCGGATCATCTCCCCTACTCTGGAACTCTCTACCACAACATATCAGACTCTCACCTACCATCGAAACCTTCAAAAAGAGCCTGAAGACCCACCTCTTCCGACAAGCCTATAACCTGCAGTAACCACCGATCGACCAAACCGCTGCACGACCAGCTCTACCCTCGCCTACTGTATTATCACCCATCCCTTGAAGATTGTGAGCCCTCGCGGGCAGGGTCCTCTCTCCTCCTGTACCAGTTATGACTTGTATTGTTTAAGACTATTGTACTTGTTTTTATGTATACCCCCCTCACATGTAAAGCGCCATGGAATAAATGGCGCTATAACAATAAATAATAATAATAATAATAATAATAATCATTGTTAAGATCAATCTATTCTCTTCCAGAATAAAGAGTAAATAAAAAAAAAAATGTCCCTGAATAGCGAATATATTGAAAAGAATAAAATTGAAACTATCGAGATCAGCTGTTGGAAGAATAGTAGAAAAAAAAAAAAAAAGATTAAGGGCACTTATATAAAAAAAAGATGCTGAATGTAAAAAAAAAAAAAAAAAATATAAAGTGCAGTGGTATTTTAATGTTAAAAATATTAAATCATAAAAACATGTTAAAAATGTAAAAAAAAGTTTTGTAGTATTATAAAGAGACCCTAGATGGCGCTAACACGAGTGTCAAGAAAGTGTCAGAAGCTTGAAGAGAATACTACAGTTAAAAGAGAGCTTTCTGTGTGAAACCAATGTGTGGAATGGAAGGATAAAACAAGGCGGTCAGGCAAAAGTGCTTGAATTAGTACAATGAAGAAAGGAATGTCCAGCTCCACGATATAGTGAAAACATATAAATCCTTTTATTCACTTAGTCCATTCAGTAGTGAGGATAAAAGGCCAGCACAGAAAAACAAGGCTTGTGTTCTCAACGCGTTTCTGGTGACTTTGCACCCTTAGTCATGATACACAGTGACATCATCTGTCTGGGAGCCTGTGAGGGATGACCTGATCCCTCAAATACCTTGGGACTGGTCTTATTCCATTTTCACCTAGGAGGTAGCCTAGTTACTATGTGTTGCGTCCAGTACTTGCAAATAGATCCCCTGAAGAGTCAGTAAATGATGAAACGCGTCGGAATGCATAGGGACATTGCAGGGCTATTTTTGTGAGGGTCAGATATGGACTGCCCTTGTTAGGGCGGGAGTCTTGGGTATCAGGTCTGCTAGCCCCTACAGGGTTTGACTAGGGTAATGCCTTGCTTCTTGACCTGATTTGACTCTGATGGACATCTGAATTTTGGGCATCTTCCAGACATATGGGTGAGATCCTTCCTTTACTCAGTATGTTTATGGATTATTGTGTTGTTTGTTTTTTTGATGTCTCCTCTTTAGACATGAATGAGTTATCTCCTTGTTTAAATTAAGTATGATAGAGGCTATATATGCCTCTGGTTAGGTAACCATTCATGATAAGACTGTGGTTGTTATTCACATTGTCTGTTATCTAGTTATATTGGTCTGTCCAGGTTTTTTCACTTTTGGACATGGAATTAGCCACATGTATGTACTTTGGGTGATCCTGTGTGGAAATATAAGCAGACACTCCGTCGTATAGTCTGTGGCATTTGATCTAGTGTTTTTTAATTGCACTTTATCTTTTGGTAGCTTTTACATAATATTAAAAGTTATGTTTTAATAATTCTCTTTTTGCTGATTTGCTATTCTATGTTATGAGTAGAGTTGAGCGATACCATCCGATACTTCAAAATATCGGATCGGAATGGATCGGCCGATCTTTAAAAAAAGTATCGGTATCGCCGATGCCGATACCGGAAGTCCCATTCAAGTCTATGAGACTTCGGTATCGGAATTGGAAAAACCCTTTCCTGCCCTTGTACAGCCTCTCGGGGGTCTGTACGGGCCTTCCGGGGGTCTCTGCCGGCCTGCCGGGGGGGCTGTGCCGGCCTGCCGGTGGGCTGTGCGGACTGCCCGGGGTCTGTACCGGCCTGCCGGGGGGCTGTGCCGGCCTGCCGGGGGGCTGCGCTGATGTCCGGGGGTCTGTGCAGGCATCGTCCGATGGGACTACAAGTCCCATCGGGCGATGCCTGCTACCATGACAGTGATTGACACATTAGCCAATGATGGGACAGTAGTAGTCCCATCATCCGGCTAATGTGTTAAATGTAAAAAAAAAAAAAAAAATACTACATACATACATACATACTACATGCATGCTACATACATACTACATGCTACATACATAGTACATATATACTACATACATACTACATACATACTACATATATACTACATGCATGCTACATACATACTACATGCTACATATATACTACATGCATGCTACATACATGCTACATACATACTACATACATACTACATGCATGCTACATACATACTACATACATACTACATATATGCATCATACATACTACATGCTACATACATACTACATACATACTACATATATGCATCATACATGCTACATGCTACATACATACTACATACATACTACATATATACTACATGCATGCTACATACATACTGCATGCATGCTACATACATACTACATGCTACATACATACTACATGCTACATACATACTACATACATACTACATACATACTACATATATACTACATGCATGCTACATACATACTGCATGCATGCTACATACATACTACATGCTACATACATACTACATATATACTACATGCATGCTACATACATACTACATGCTACATACATACTACATACATACATGCTACATATATACTACATGCATGCTACATACATACTACATGCTACATACATACTACATACATACTACATATATACTACATGCATGCTACATACATACTACATACATACTACATGCATGCTACATACATACTACATGCTACATATATACTACATACATACTACATACATACTACATGCATGCTACATACATACTACATGCTACATACATACCACATATATACTACATACATACTACATGCATGCTACATACATACTACATGCATGCTACATACATACTACATGCTACATACATACTACATACATGCTACATACTACATACATGCTACATACATACTACATGCATGCTACATACAATACATTCATACAATACATACATAGACATACAGTATATATAACATAGAGTAACATACTTACCAATACTTGTCACATTGTTCCCCGAAGCCATTGTCTTTTACGGAATAAATATTAACATAACAAACCACAAAAATACTCACACATGATCCGAAGCAGTCCACGAGTGTGTCCCACGACGATCTTGGGTAGAGAACTGCAGCATCAGCTGATGCTGCCGCTCTCTACGGGCTGCAGGAATCCAATGACGGAAGGTAGGTATCCTTCCGCACTGTATTCCTCCGCCACTTTATGGTAAAAGCTGTGTGGGAAATGCATAAAAAGCCATTTTGCCCAGCGAGCCCATACCGGGCAGCACCTTTCTGAACCCTGCTCATGAAGGTATTATTCACATGTTCAGGTTTTTAAATATATTAGATAGGACTGCTCCGAGAAGGGTATGCCTTGACGCGGCGGAGTGGCTTAGCGTACATTTTTTTGCAAAAAAAGTATCAACAAAATACCCTGGTTTTGTTAACATCTTTTACTAGCACTTGCTACTTACAGTTACATATGTTTTACAGCAGAGTATTTATGCACGTTTGTCATACTGTGTTCTGTTTTTGTGTCTTAGTTCTTGGGTGGTGTGAACAGGGTCTTATGACCCGTTCAGTTTTTGTGCATGTGTCATGTGTTCTGAATCCATTGATCTCTTGCTTATGCAAGCTTTGGGAGATCACCGCCTCTCTCCTTTGGGACATGCATAAAAAGCCATTTTGCCCAGCGAGCCCATACCGGGCAGCACCTTTCTGAACCCTGCTCATGAAGGTATTATTCACATGTTCAGGTTTTTAAATATATTAGATAGGACTGCTCCGAGAAGGGTATGCCTTGACGCGGCGGAGTGGCTTAGCGTACATTTTTTTGCAAAAAAACGTATCAACAAAATACCCTGGTTTTGTTAACGTCTTTTACTAGCACTTGCTACTTACAGTTACATATGTTTTACAGCAGAGTATTTATGCACGTTTGTCATACTGTGTTCTGTTTTTGTGTCTTAGTTCTTGGGTGGTGTGAACAGGGTCTTATGACCCGTTCAGTTTTTGTGCATGTGTCATGTGTTCTGAATCCATTGATTTCTTGCTTATGCAAGCTTTGGGAGATCCCCGCCTCTCTCCTTTGGGACATGCATAAAAAGCCATTTTGCCCAGCGAGCCCATACCGGGCAGCACCTTTCTGAACCCTGCTCATGAAGGTATTATTCACATGTTCAGGTTTTTAAATATATTAGATAGGACTGCTCCGAGAAGGGTATGCCTTGACGCGGCGGAGTGGCTTAGCGTACATTTTTTTGCAAAAAAACGTATCAACAAAATACCCTGGTTTTGTTAACATCTTTTACTAGCACTTGCTACTTACAGTTACATATGTTTTACAGCAGAGTATTTATGCACGTTTGTCATACTGTGTTCTGTTTTTGTGTCTTAGTTCTTGGGTGGTGTGAACAGGGTCTTATGACCCGTTCAGTTTTTGTGCATGTGTCATGTGTTCTGAATCCATTGATTTCTTGCTTATGCAAGCTTTGGGAGATCCCCGCCTCTCTCCTTTGGGACATGCATAAAAAGCCATTTTGCCCAGCGAGCCCATACCGGGCAGCACCTTTCTGAACCCTGCTCATGAAGGTATTATTCACATGTTCAGGTTTTTAAATATATTAGATAGGACTGCTCCGAGAAGGGTATGCCTTGACGCGGCGGAGTGGCTTAGCGTACATTTTTTTGCAAAAAAACGTATCAACAAAATACCCTGGTTTTGTTAACATCTTTTACTAGCACTTGCTACTTACAGTTACATATGTTTTACAGCAGAGTATTTATGCACGTTTGTCATACTGTGTTCTGTTTCTGTGTCTTAGTTCTTGGGTGGTGTGAACAGGGTCTTATTGACCCGTGCAGTTTTTGTGCATGTGCCATGTGTTCTGAATCTATTGATTTCTTGCTTATGCAAACTTTGGGAGATCCCCTGCCTCTCTCTTTTGGGACATGCATAAAAAGCCATTTCGCCCAGCGAGCCCATACCGGGCAGCACCTTTCTGAACCCTGCTCATGAAGGTATTATTCACATGTTCAGGTTTTTAAATATATTAGATAGGACTGCTCCGAGAAGGGTATGCCTTGACGCGGCGGAGTGGCTTAGCGTACATTTTTTTGCAAAAAAAGTATCAACAAAATACCCTGGTTTTGTTAACATCTTTTACTAGCACTTGCTACTTACAGTTACATATGTTTTACAGCAGAGTATTTATGCACGTTTGTCATACTGTGTTCTGTTTTTGTGTCTTAGTTCTTGGGTGGTGTGAACAGGGTCTTATGACCCGTTCAGTTTTTGTGCATGTGTCATGTGTTCTGAAAGCATGTAGTATGTATGTAGCATGCATGTAGTATATATGTAGTATGTATGTAGCATGTAGTATGTATGTAGCATGCATGTAGTATGTATGTAGCATGCATGTAGTATGTATGTAGTATGTATGTAGCATGTAGTATGTATGTAGCATGCATGTAGTATATATGTGGCATGTATGTAGCATGCATGTAGTATGTATGTAGTATGTATGTAGTATTTTTTTTTTTTTTTTTTTAACATTTAACACATTAGCCGGATGATGGGACTACTACTGTCCCATCATTGGCTAATGTGTCAATCACTGTCATGGTAGCAGGCATCGCCCGATGGGACTTGTAGTCCCATCGGACGATGCCTGCACAGAGCCCCGGACATCAGCACAGCCCCCCGGCAGGCCGGCACAGCCCCCCGGCAGGCCGGTACAGACCCCCACAGGGTGCACAGCCCCCCGGCAGGCCGGCACAGCCCCCCGGCAGGCCGGTACAGACCCCCACAGGGTGCACAGACCACCGGCAGGCCGGCACAGCCCCCCGGCAGGCCGGTACAGACCCCGGGCAGTCCACACAGCCCCCCGGCAGGCCGGCACAGCCCCCCGGCAGGCCGCTACAGACCCCCCAGAAGGCCCGAAATGACGGTGCATCATGATGCGCACACACCGCGCATCATGATGACGTCATTTCGGCTGTCAATCAACTTTGAACTTCCGATTCCGATGCCCGATATTGAAAAAATATCGGATGTCGGTATCGGAATTCCGATACAGCAAGTATCACCCGATACTTGCGGTATCGGAATGCTCAACTCTAGTTATGAGAAATTGTGGATTTGCATTCCACTAAGTGCTGTATTTCCTTAAATTTGTAACTGACAAAATTGCTATGTCTGTGGGAGCATTACATACCAAGCTTATGTCATTTTTTGTGATGGATAATTTATCTTCTGTAGTTATTTTGGGGATGCCGTGGTTACGCTAGCACAATCCTGTAATTGACTGGCACCTGGCTGATGTTGTACGCTGGAGTTCGCAGTGTCAGGATAACTGCATATCATTAGCAGTAAACCAAGCTAAGGTTAAAAACCCCCTTCACACCATTTGCTTTCAGAGACTATGAGGATGTTTTTTCTATTGTAGAATCTGAGAAATTACCCCCACACAGAGTATGATTGCCCTATAGATCTGATTCCGGATGCCCGTCTCCCAAAAGGGAGAATATTTAATCTCTCTGGTCCAGAGCGTCAGGCCATGAATGACTATATAGCAGACAGCTTAAAAAAAAAGGGTTTATTAGACCATCCATTTCACCAGTTGCGGCCGGATTCTTTTTTGTAGAGAAGAAAGATGGTGGTCTCAGACCCTGCATTGATTACCGGGAATTAAACGCAATCACTATAAAGAACCAGTATCCGCTTCCACTCATCCCTGATCTTTTTAATCAGCTAATGGGAGCCTGTTGGTTTACTAAACTTGACCTCCGGGGGGCATATAATCTGGTCCGCATAAGAGACGGCGATGAGTGGAAAACCGCGTTTAATGCACATCTTGGCCACTTTGAGTACCTTGTAATGCCGTTCGGACTTAGTAACACACCTGCCGTATTTCATAACTTTGTTAATGATATTTTCAGAGACATTTGTGGGGTGTATGTCGTCGTGTATTTAAATGACATTTTGATTTACTGTGCTGACCCTGTGACACACGCTCAACACGTCTGTTCTGTGCTGCAGAGACTGCGAGAAACACTCCTTGTCTGCTAAACTGGAGAAATGTGTTTTTTTTGTGGAGGAGGTACAGTTTTTAGGGTACATGGTCTCAGGCAAAGGGTTCCGCATGGATCCTGCCAAGATCCAACCTATTAATCCCTTAACCCCCAAAGGTGGTTTGCACGTTCATGACCGGGCCAATTTTTACAATTCTGACCACTGTCCCTTTATGAGGTCATAACTCTGAAAACGCTTCCATGGATCCTGGTGATTCTGACACTGTTTTCTCGTGACATATTGTACTTCATGTTAGTGGTAAAATTTCATTCAAATAACTTGCGTTTATTTGTGAAAAAAATGGAAATTTGGCGAAAATTTTTAAAATTTCGCAATTTTCCAACTTTGACTTTTTATGCCCTTAAATCACAGAGATACGGCACACAAAAAACTTAATAAGTAACATTTCCCACATGTTTACTTTACATCAGCACAATTTTGGAACCAAAATTTTTTTTTTGCTAGGAAGTTATAAGGGTTAAAAGTTGACCAGCGATTTCTCATTTTTGCAACACCATTTTATTTTTACGGACCACATCACATTTGAAGTCACTTTGAGGGGTCTATATGATAGAAAATACCCATAAGTGACACCATTCTAAAAACTGCACCCCTTAAGGTGCTGAAAACCACATTCAAGAAGTTTATTAACCCTTCAGGTGCGTCACGGGAATTTTTGGAATATTTAAAAAAAAAATGAACATTTAACTTTTTTTCACTAAAACAATACTTCAGGTTCAATTTTTTTTATTTTATCAAGGGTAACAGGAGAAATCGGAATGCAAAAATTATTGTGCAGTTTGTCCTGAGTACCCTCATACCTGATATGTGGGTGGGAACCACTGTTTCGGCGCATGGCAGAGCTCAGAAGGGAAGGAGCGCCATTTGACTTTTTCAATGCAAAATTGGCTGGAATTCAGATCGGACACCATGTCACGTTTGGAGAGCCCCTGATGTACCTAAACAGTGGAAACCCCCCACAAGTGACCCCATTTTGGAAACTAGACCCCCCATGGAACTTATCTAGATGTGTGGTGAGAACTTTGAACCCCATAGGGCTTCATAGAAGTTTATAAAGTACAGCCGTACACTTAAAAAATCATATTTTTTCCACAAAAATGATCTTTTCACCCTCAATTCTTATTTTTCCAAGGGTAACAGGACCCTAAAAGTTATTGTGCAATTTGTCCTGATTACGCTGACACCCCACATGTGGGAGTAAACCACTATTTGGGCGCATGGCAGAGCTCAGAAGGGAAGCAGCACCATTTGATGGTTTTGGTTGGAATTGAGATCGGACACCATGTTGCGTTTGGAAAGCCCTTGATGTACCAAAACAGTGAAAACCCCCAACAAATGACACCATTTTGGAAACTAGACCCCCCCAAGGAACTTATCTATATGTGTGGTGAGCACTTTGAACCCCCCGTGCTTCACAGAAGTTTATAACGCCCGGGCGTGAAAATAAAAAAATCGTATTTTTTCCACAAACGTGATCTTTTAGTCACCAATTTTTTTATTTTCCCAATGGTAACAGGAGAAATTGGACCCCAAAAGTTGTTGTCCATTTGTCCTGAGTACGCTGATACCCCATATATGGGAGAAAACTACTGTATGGGCACACGTCAGGGCTCGGAAGGGAAGTACTGACGTTTTGGAATGCAGACTTTGATGGAATGCTCTGCGGGTGTCATGTTGCATTTGGAGAGCCCCTAATGTACCTAAACAGTGGAAACCCCCCACAAATGACACCATTTTGGAAACTAGACCCCCCAAGGAACTTATCTAGGTGTGTGGTGAGCACACTTTGAACCCCCAAGGGCTTCACAGAAGTTTATAACGCCCGGGCACGAAAATAAAAAAATCGTATTTTTTCAACACACATGATCTTTTAGTCCCCATTTTTTTTTATTTTCCCAAAGGTAACAGGAGAAATTGGACCCCAAAATTGTTGTCCAACTTGTCCTGAGTACGTTGATACCTCATATGTGGGAGAAAACTACTGTATGGGCACACGTCGGGGCCCGGAAGGGAAGTACTGACGTTTTGGAATGCAGACTTTGATGGAATCGTCTGCGGGTGTTATGTTGCATTTGGAGAGCCCCTGATGTACCTAAACTATTGAAACTCCCCACAAGTGACCCCATTTTGGAAACTAGACCCCCCACAGAACTTATCTAGATGTGTGGTGAGCACTTTGAACCCCCAAGTGCTTCACAGAAGTTTATAACGCCAGGGCGTGAAAATAAAAAAATCATTTTTTTCCACAAAAATGATATTTTTGCCCCAAATGTTTTATTTTCCTAAGGGTAACAGGAGAAATTGGACCCCAAAAGTTGTTTTTCAATTTGTCCTGAGTAGGCTGATACCCCATATGTGGGGGTAAAACACTGTTTGGGCGCATGGCAGAGCTTGGAAGGGAAGGAGCACCATTTGACTTTTTCAACGCAGGATTGGCTGGAATTGAGATCAGACGCCATGTTGCATTTGGAGAGCACCTGATGTGCCCAAACAGTGGAAACCCCCCAATTATAACTCCAACCCTAACCCCAACACACCCCTAACCCTAATCTCAGCCCTAACTCTAGCCCTAACCCTAGCCCTAATGGGAAAATGGAAATAAATACATTTTATTTTAATTTTATTATTTTTCCCTAACTATGGGGGTGATAACGGGGGGTTTGATTTACTATTTATAGCGGGTTTTTATTTTTGGCAGCTGTCACACGCTAAAAGACGCTTTTTATTGTAAAAATAGTTTTTGCATCACCACATATTGAGAGCTATAATTTTTCCATCTTTTGACCCACCGAGTCATGTGAGGTCTTATTTTTTGCGGGATGAGTTGACATTTTTATTGGTATCATTTTCTGGCATGTGACATCTTTTGATCGCTTTTTATTCCAATTTTTGGGACGCAGAATGAACAAAAACCAGCGTTTCATGAATTTCTTTTGGGGGGTGCGTTTACACCGTTCCGCCTGCGGTAAAATTGATAAAGCCCTTTTATTCTTTGGGTCAGTACGGTTACAGCGATACCTCATTTAGGTCTTTTTTTATGTTTTGGCGCTTTTATGCAATGAAAACAATTTTATATAAAAAATAATTGTTTTTGCATCGCTTTATTCTGCGAGCTATAACTTTTTTATTTTTTTGCTGATGATACTGTATGGCGGCTCGTTTTTTGCGGGACAAGATGACATTTTCAGCGGTACCATGGATATTTATATGCGTCTTTTTGATCGCGCGTTGTTGCACTTTTTGTTTGGCAGTATGATAATAAATCATTACTTTTTGCTTAGTTTTTTATTTTTATTTTTTAAGGGGTTCGCTAAAGGGGTTAACTAGTGGGACAGTTTTATAGGACGGGTCGTTATGGACGCGGCGATACCAAATATATATACTGTTATTGTTTTTTTTTTTTTATTTCCAAAAAATGAATTTATTAGGGAATATTTTTTTTTAAATTTATTTAGCGATTTTTAAAAAAATTATTTTTACACTTTTTTTTATTTTTAACTTTATTACATTGTCCCAGGGGGACATACCTGTCATGTGACAGATCGCTGATCTGTCACATCACAGATCACTGTGACAGATCAGCGATCTGTCACAGGTGTCAGGAGCCCCGCACTGCACTTTCTCACTGAGCCAGTGTGGGTGTCCTGAGTACAAAAACAGTGCTCAAAGATACCTGTGGAGCGGGGCAGCAGTGGTGACGATGCGTGCTTCAGAGTATCAGGACCTGAAGCACATGACTGCTGGGGGCGTGGCCTAAACTCCACAGAGCTAGGAGCTGCAGGTAAACTCCTAGAAAGATAACTACAGGACAATGTTACCAAGGGGCATAGACAGAGACAGAAACCAGATGAAGCCAGGGTCAAAGCACAAGATAGCAATACAGTACCAAAGGGTTAGACAGAATAGATAGTCAGGACGTAGCAATAGATCAGAAAACCAGAACGGGCAATAGACGGTACAATAGGGACAAACTGTAACGGTGTAACGATAGCCAAACCAGGAGGTCAGAACCAGAGAAGACAATAGTACCAAAGCGAGTGAAGGAGTACAGAGTGAGGGGACAGACCGGGTCATCCATGGGAAGCAAACAAGCAATGCAGAATACACGCACACCAGGGGTCAGACACACCAGAACAACAGTATAGCTGACAGAGAACCCTGGTAAAGAGTGAGTATAAATACCACTCCCAGATCCAGAAAGAGGCCATGAAAAATTAACCCTGTGAGTGCAGGGCAAGAACCATGTTCAAACCATGACAACAGGCACTGCACAGGCTTTCCTCATGCCTGCGCTTTGCAGGCACTGATGAAGCCAGCTCCCTGCAGGCCCCCGAAGGTCCCCGTCGCCATCTTGGATTCGGGGACCTGCAGGGATGGAGCCCCCCGCAGCAGCGCTGCACATTGCGCTGCTGTGGGGGGTTCAGGGAAGCACGGAGGGAGCCCCCTCCCTGACGATGCTTCCCTTTAACCCCCGGTACACC
This sequence comes from Dendrobates tinctorius, assembly GCF_039654945.1. Taxonomy (NCBI): domain Eukaryota; kingdom Metazoa; phylum Chordata; class Amphibia; order Anura; family Dendrobatidae; genus Dendrobates; species Dendrobates tinctorius. Next base: position 19,108,824 of record NW_027361716.1, read on the forward strand.
GCGATCGTGTTTGATTGCGGTGTGCAAGGGGTTAACGTGTCGGGGGCGGTCCGTGACAGCCCCTGGCGCATTGTGCCGGGTGTCAGCTGTGATAATCAGCTGACACCCAGCCGCGATCAGCGGCGCTGACCACGTGGGCGCCGCTGATCACAGTGATGTACTATCCCGTCCCTGGGAATTAAGTCCCAGGGCACATGGACGGGTTAGTACGTCACATGACAGAAAGGGGTTAAAGCTTGGGTACAACCCAAATCGCTAAAAGCGCTGCAGTGAATTTTAGGGTTTGCTAATACTACCGCAAGTTCATGAGGGGTTTCTCAGAAATTCCCAAACCACTAACGGATTTGACCCGGAAAGGGGCAGACGTGGCCAATTGGAACCCTGAGGCAATTCAGGCATTTTCTACGCTAAAGGAGTGCTTTGTGGCCAACCCGGTTTTGGGTCACGTTATCTGACAGGATTCACGGCAGCTGGCATGGGACACTGACTGTGAGATGCTGGAAGGGAAGGAAAGTGGAAATCAGCACTGTGGAGACAGCCAGGGAAGGCACATACTGACAGGGAGTTCTGGAAAGGTGTTCTCTATCTGCCTGGAAGTTGACTGGATCCCTCACCTGGAGGACGTAGCACCAAGCGGGCATCTGTGTGCACCAGAACTGTGAGTAAAACTTTGGAACTGCACCTCATGGTGTCCTTTAAATTCTTTCTGCAACACTCACTCAGCACTGTTGCATCTACCATCAGCAATCATTGCATCCTTAACCAACCATCACTGCCCTGGGACAACAGCTCTGCCTGTGGAGAGATAGTCCAACACTGCTGCATCACACCATCAGTCCCAGAGGATCTGCACGGCAGCGTGTGACATCCGTCCGCGGATCTGGACTGCAGTAGGGACAACACCCAGTGAAACCCCGAGACCCTTTACCCCTATACAGGGATCTGGAATTGTAGCAAGGCCCAGGGGGTGGCTGTCTGGTGGAGCAGTACGCCAGAGCAGGACGGTCGCCAATAGGGAAGAAGGCGGGGAACCAAAAACGTAGTCAGAAACCGGGAGAGCAGCGGAGGTACAGAAATGTCAGGCAGTGGCAGAGTCGACAGTCCAGGCCAAGGTCACAAAACGGGAGAGCGGCAAGGTACAAAAAGGGCAGGCAGTAGCAGAGTCGAATATCCAGGCCAATGTCACAAACCAGGAGGGCGGCAAGGTACAAAAACGGCAGGCAGTAGTAGAGTCGAATATCCAGTCGAATACCATCATTGCTGCACCACACTATCTGTCCCGGAGGATCTGTCTGCAGCGTCGGCTTAACACCTCCCTTGCCGAACACCACAGGTGGCGTCATGAACTATTCACCATTAACTTATCTCCCTATTGCTTGGGCGCCCAGGGCCACGGTCCGGGTCACCGCTGCTCTGACACATCCCCTGACACCGGCACGGTACCGAGTACCCCACAGCCCTGGGAGGGTGACCCAGTTCCCCTGCCTGAGCTGGATTGTACTTCTGTCTCTCTCGCTTGGACTCCTTGGTTGTACAACAAACTCTGACGTCTGCTGCCAGCGTTCTCACATAAGACTTTTTTCGGTAATTCCGCTACAAGGGCCCTCTGGTACAGCAACATTTTTGTACACCTCTCTGCCTCTGGAAGAAGAAATAGAAAGTTCTCCTTGTATTGTGGGTCTAGAAGTGTCACTGAAAATTTTTAAAATGCGAGGGTCACGGGAAACGCAAAAAGAACAAGGCAAAGAAAGACCATGCATATATTAAGGATCACCATAAAATACAAATAAGTATCTCGAAAAAATAGTGCAAATAAATATTTTATTGTTCACAAAACAGAAATAGGATACACCACACAATAGTAAAAACATTTAAAAAGGGACAAACACAACCCCTACAGATCAATAAAAGATGATCAGTACAAATACAACCACTGGTTTCTAATACTTGATTAGAGAAGCGATGAACATAATATATAGAAATGCTACTAATATAGCCCTGACTAAAACAGGCAGATATACTCCATTTCCACAGGGGGTTAGATTCACCAGCGTCCCTGTTGTGTCCTATACACCACAAGGGGAAATAGTATGGTGTAACTATAATAATATAATATCTCAGCAAAGAGAACCCCCTACTGCAGCTGGGATTCAAATATACTGAATAGGGAGATAGCCTGAACTCAATAAGGTGGAAAAAATACGTCACCACAGACCAGTCCTGTCAGAGAGAAGGAATCAGTCCCGCCCCCCGTCATATAAGTGCAGCAGTGCAGCCAAAGTGGTGTATGGTGACCCACGCGTTCCGACACTCAAGGTGTCTTTTTCAAGGTGAGTGTATCAGATACTGCTATGAGCAACTATTTAAACACAGATCATTAGCGGTAAAGTCTTACCAGCTGGCGGCCAGATGGCAGGGGAGCTAGGAGGAGCGTGACGCACCGTGCGTCACCCGGAACTGTTCCCTGATTAGGGTCAAGGCCCACAATACACCTGCTCACTAAGTGAAATCGAAACCTACAATGCGCCTGTAGCGTCTCCCGGAAGTCACAAATGAATCACATATATGCGCAGTGGTTCAGTCGTGGTTAAGGGACTATTTGTTCAAGTGCGCATTTTCGTGGTAGAGCGGATCTATATATAAGCAAATGAAACAAAAAGCTGCATTGCTAGTATTAATATGTAGACCCAAAAGTGTGGTACCTCACATGAACAGTTCACTAATAGCTATGCCTTAGTAAAACAAAATAAATTTTTGTATATTATCGCTATTTTCATTATTGTACTTAATCACAAAGATCGGAGTGCGCATGCTCACAATAATACATAGATATTTTTATAAAGACAAAACGCCACTGTTGTTATTAGATATGTTGAACAGAGCCTACAATATGCCTGCGCACCTACAATGTCCCAGGGAGATCGCGTATATATCTCTTAAAGGCGCAGTAGTACTTAAATGTGCAATAGTTCACTCACAATTACAAGATTAATTGAACAGGTGCGCATATTCATGGTAGTGAATAGCGTATTACATTATTAGTATTGGTATGTAAACACACATTCCCAAAATATATTACCCATATAGAAAATTTGCTCTTAGTTTGAGCAAATATGTCTTAAAGGGCCACATGGAATAAAAACTCAAGTGCGTTTTAGTCAGATAGCCACCCAATGGGCAGCCACCGAGGTGATGGATTTACCTTTGCCCTTATCCGATCTAGCTGTAGATATATTTGAAAGATGCTGTTGGGTTCTGCGTCATAGTTCTTGCATTGTCTGCCCAACGTAGATTTTCTTGCATGCACAAACCAGAGCGTAAACCAGATTACGAGATCTACAATTGAAGTACGCCTTTGGCTGTAGCTGTGTGGGCAGATGAAGCAAAGAAACAGCACGGTTTGTAATAATCAATGGACAGATTGAATAACTCCCACAAGGGAAAGACCCCTTATTGTCATGGCCCGTCCTTATTTTAGTAACAGGTCGCCTAAAGTGGCTATTAGATAGGTAATCTTTAAGATTTTTTGCCCTCCTGGCCACCACCCTGGTTCGCTAAGTAAAATACCCCAATTGTTTCCAAGAATCCGATACACGTCATTCCACTGATTATTGTACCTTGTGATCAGACTGATCCGATTAGGTGCTGTTGTTACCCGTGGTTTTAGGGCGTCCTCCCTAGATTTGTTCTTTGAGACTTCGAAAAACCCCGATATGATCCTCTTCGGGTACCCTCTTTCACAAAACCTGTTGGTAAGTTGGCGTGATTCCTCAATAAAATCCTCTGTACGGTTGCAATTCCTCCTGAGTCTGATAAATTGACCTTTCGGTATTCCCCTCCGTAGATGTGCTGGATGAAAGCTATCGAAATGCAATACACTGTTCATGGCCGTTTCCTTTGGAAATAGCATTGTAACTACACGATTTTGGTAATTCCGTTACTTTAAGTCAAGATAATCGACTGAGCTGGAAGAGAATGTAGAAGTTAGTCTAATATTCCAACAGTTGTCATTTAGACCACTGATAAAGCCAATAAGTTGCTCAGGGGTTCCGGACCAAATGATGACAATGTCATCGATATATCGATGCCACTTGGTCACAAATTTAGAATAGTCCTCCTGTTTATATACACATGTCTCCTCCCACCACCCCATAAAGAGGTTGGCGTAGGAGGGTGCACATTTGGCCCCCATGGCAGTCCCTGTTGGAGCGCCCTCATTCGTCAGGGCCGTGGGGTACTCGGTATCGGGCCGGTTTATCTTCTCAACGGGAGTTGTCATGGCAGCAGCGACCCGGTCCGTGGCCCAGGGGCTCCATTGCAAAAGGGGATTGTTTCAGTGCACTTATGGTGGTGAAAGTTTATAAGTGATTCGCGGCACCACCTGTGGTATTCGGCAAATGTTAAGCCGATGCTGCAGACAGATCCTCTGGGACAGATGGTGTGGTGCAGCAATGATGTTATAGCCCTCCACAGGCAGGGCTGTAGGCCCAGGGCAGTGTAGGTGAAGACACTTAGATGGTTTAGTGTCGGGCGCAGGAGGGATGTAGCAGTGTCAAGCAGGTTGACGCAGGAATAAGTGGAGGTCACCAGGGCATGTAGTTCCAAAGCTTTACTCACAGTCTGTTGTGGTACAGGTGCCCGCATCCGTGCCGTGTCCTCCGGGTCAGGAGCTCAGACAACTTCCAGGCAAGATGAAGTACTCCCTTCCAACACTCCGCCAACATATGTGCCTTTTCTGAACGTCTCCCTCTTAGCTCCTTTGAGTGAAGTACTCACAGTACTGAGTTACACTGGAGTTCCTCCTGTCAGATGTTCCTAAGAATCCTACTTGTACGGCAGACAGTTGTAGCCTGCTTCAAGGACTCCTTCTACCTAGTCCCGGCACACACAAGTTGCTGTTGTGCCCCCAAGTCTGGTGTGGGAATAAAGTGGTCACTACTTCCATTCCTCCGGTGTCTGCTGCAGGATCATTAGTATCCATACAACCTCGGGGACCGGACCCCGGCCTTGTGCTTAGAACTTGGGAAGGGTTCTCCTCTAACCCTGGTCCTTGTTATCTTATTCTCCTCACGTTCCGTATCAATCCTTTCTTTCTTATGGAGAGTCAGGCTTTCTATCGATGTTCCTTTCTTGTGCCAGCGGACCCAGATCACTGAGGTCGGATGCAGCACTTCCTTCATCCATCCCACTCAGGGGATCTCCTTTCACAGACTGACCTCGTCAGACTCCTGTGAATATCTAACTAACTCCTATCCTCTTCCCGCTCTTTTAGTGCAAACAAAACTCCACCCGCCTCCCAGCACGCTTCGTGTTCCAAGCAGGGAGCCACCAAAGGGTGCTTTGCTACACTACTATATTGTGTGGGATGCAGGTGTTGGAGTGTGGTCAGGTGTCTCCACCTTACCTTGATGGTGGGGTACTACACCTCAGGAGGAGGTGCAATCCCTCTGTGGTGACTGAACCCTCAGGTGCGCCATATACCCCCCCGTTATGCACAGCACGTCCGCGAGCTGCAAGAAAAACAAAGGTTGTCAAATACAGGAACATACAAAAATGTTTATAATGCTAATAAACAGTTCTTATCTAAACATCCCAATGTGGGAGGCACTGACTCTTGAACGTTAAAAACAGTTTAACATACTATCTATATCTTACTACAATTCCTAATTCAAAGTGCTAATTAGCAGCAGTAAACACACTACCACTTTCAAGTGTTATCATTATCATATTTCTTCATCTCCTCTTTCACATTTTCGACTTTCTTTTATTAACCTTAAGTGACAACCGTTGATGCCTGGTTCGTCACCTGCATTTTTAAAATTTTATCTTTATTCAAATCCTTCATCTCTTTTACCAAAACATTCCTAATAGTTATTACTATTAACTAGATTCTATATAAAAGCTGTTCTCTAACTATTAATGCTTTCAGAAGGCACATTATAAAATACTTCACATCAAAACTTCAATAATTCTTGTAAGTGCTGGACACCGCTCCCATCCGGGATCTCTTGCAGTGTCCTTTTGGTAGGAGCCATGCTCCAAGTGAGGTAGTCCTTATTCCAGAAAGAGCTATGTAAAACCAAGAGAGGGCATCTAAAGAGGTGCAACTATATACATTAAAGTTCTGGATCATTCAGTGTCCATGATCTCCACAGTTCAGTAAGGAAAGGGCTGCCAGTAAAACAGGACAACAAAACTGGAAAAACATGATGAATAAACAAAAATAACTTTAAGGCACAACGGTGCAAATACCCTCCTGGGTAACAGAGTTAGTTTTTAGTATTTTCTTGAATGTTGGTGGTCCCCCTCCTTGCGTGATGGAAGCTGGTTTCCTTGGCTGCTTCCAGGGAAGCACTTCATGGCATCCTCTTCCTTTCGGCTGGTTCACATAGGACGAGGTGTTGGCAGCTGGTGCAATTGCTGCCTGTGCTACAGCGGGTGTAGCTACCTGTACCATGGGGTGGATGACGGAGGTAGATATTGACTGTCTGGTGTTGGTAGGTGCAGCCACTACTGTAGGAGGCATTCCTGCTGGGGTACATACGCCTTTTCCTTCTTATAAGCTGCAATAAAATCCTCAGGGATGCGGCGGATATTCATGGCGTACCAACCTCTTAACCCCTCATGCCGGGTGAAGGTCACATATTCCCCCGGTTGCAGATCTCTAGCAGGGTGTCCCTTCCTCAGGTGTGACTCCACATCCCGCCGGTTAAAGAAAAGGTCGGAGATCCATTTGGGGTCGGCGATGAAACCGAACCCCCGCTCTTGGTTCACATTAAGTACCTGTCCCCATCCTGCCGAGTCCCGGGGACCAAAGTGACCAGTATGGACCCTTTCTTTCCGGTCCAGATCTGGGCCTAGCACAGCCAGTCTCCTCTGTTCTCTCTCTCTCTTCTCCGCTGCCAGCTGGCGGATGGTCTCCTGGCAACGAGCCCATGTCTCATCTTCCTCTTCCTGGGGCCTGCCACTACCCACGGTGGACCGCTAGGGGTTCAGGCGTTCCCCCCAGGGATCAGAGTCCCGGTCCCCGACAAGGTCCAGCACGGCCTGTCCTGACGCTGCCACGGCCATACACCCCAGGGCCTTCCCAGGTGCAGGGACAGTAGAAGTACCTAGGGCTTCCTGGCGGTGTTCCGGCTCCGGTGCAGGCTTGAGACGGTGGGCAGATGCAGGGGTATCCACAGGGGTGGTCTGTCCGGATGTCGGCGGTGGTGGAGCAGATGGTGGCTCCGGGTCCGCGGGGGTCTCCGGCGGGACCTGCGCGGCCGCATCAGGTCCAGGCGGGAGCTCTACTTCTTCCTCCACTTCAGCTCCTAGGCCTTCGGATAACTCCTCCTGGCAGTCCTCTCCCAGCGATGGTGACAGTGGGGCGGCGGTGGTAGATGCTACCAGTGGTATGGCAGTGGCCACAAGCTCCACAGGGTTTGCCTGGAGAAGATTCGGTGCAGCAGTGGCGGGTACCGGTGACTGGGGTACCGCAGATGGTGGCCCTTCCCGGTCGTGCTGCCATTTCTTCATCCAGAGCGCCTCCTGCTTCAGACGCAGTTCGTGAGTCAGCCGGGTAATCTCATCCTCCAGCTGTTGATGGTCCAGATGGGAAGCCAGATCGGAGCCTTCAACCATTGCGCCGGAGAGGTTCAGCCTTAACCTCCCTTCACTCTTCAGGCCTCCTCTCTCCTTCCATCATGGCGTTCTCTCCTTTCTCTTCCTGTCTGGACCCCTTTCCCGCCACCGGCTCTCGCTCCTCCTTCTGGGGGCAGTGTCTTCTTCCTACTCCTCCATACCATGCCAGTATACGAACCCCTCGGGGGGTTGGCCATGTCGCTGTCACACAGAAGTTCAGACAGGGGAGGCCCAGGACTGTTCGCGGTCTTTTCTTAGCCCAACCCATGTTGTCACGCCCTTCTTCTCCGCGCTGGTGGCCATTTTTAGCGTTCATTTTACAGTCTATCAAATTGGTTTCTCTGCACATTTTCGCAAGCTGTTAAGTCCAATAAATCGTAGGCACATAGAACTCGGTGACACCGGGTCTCATCATCCTGTTCGTGACGCCAAGCTGGAGCGCCCTCACTTGCCAGGGCCATGGGGTACTCGGTACCGGGCCAGTTGATCTTCTCAACGGGAGTTGTCACGGCAGCAGCGACCCGGTCCGTGGCCCTGGGGTTCCATTGCAAAAGGGGATTGTTTCAGTGCACTTATGGTGGTGAAAGTTTATAAGTGATTCGTGACACCACCTGTGGTATTTGGCAAATGTTAAGCCGATGCTGCAGACAGATCCTCTGGGACAGATGGTGTGGTGCAGCAATGATGTTATAGCCCTCCACAGGCAGTGTAGGTGAAGTGACACTTAGATGGTGTAGTGTCGGGCGCAGGAGGGATGTACAGTCATATGTAAAAGTTTGGGCACCCCTATTAATGTTAACCTTTTTTCTTTATAACAATTTTGGTTTTTGCAACAGGTATTTCAGTTTCATATATCTAATAACTGATGGACTCAGTTATATTTCTGGATTCAAATGAGGTTTATTGTACTAACAGAAAATGTGCAATCTGCATTTAAACAAAATTTGACCGCTGCAAAAGTATGGGCACCCTTATCATTTTCTTGATTTGAACACTCCTAACTACTTTTTACTGACTTCCTGAAGCACTAAATTGGTTTTGTAACCTCATTGAGCTTTGAACTTCATAGCCAGGTGTATCAAATCATGAGAAAAGGTATTTAAAGTGGCCACTTGCAAGTAGTTCCCCTATTTGATTCTCCTATGAAGAGTGGCATCATGGGCTCCTCAAAACAACTCTCAAATGATCTGAAAACAAAGATTATTCAACATAGCTTTTCAGGGGAAGGATACAAAAAGTTGTCTCAGAGATTTAACCAGTCAGTTTCCACTGTGAGGAACATAGTAAGGAAATGGAAGAACACAGGTACAGTTCTTGTTAAGCCCAGAAGTGGCAGGCCAAGAAAAATATCAGAAAGGCAGAGAAGAAGAATGGTGAGAACAGTCAAGGACAACCGATGCACAGTGACACCATCTGCAGCAAGATGATGCTGCAGGTCTTTGGAGGTGGTCTGTGGATTGTCCTTGACTGTTCTCACCATTCTTCTCTGCCTTTCTGATATTTTTCTTGGCCTGCCACTTCTGGGCTTAACAAGAACTGTACCTGTGTTCTTCCATTTCCTTACTATGTTCCTCACAGTGGAAACTGACTGGTTAAATCTCTGAGACAACTTTTTGTATCCTTCCCCTGAAAAGCTATGTTGAATAATCTTTGTTTTCAGATCATTTGAGAGTTGTTTTGAGGAGCCCATGATGCCACTCTTCATAGGAGAATCAAATAGGGGAACTACTTGCAAGTGGCCACTTTAAATACCTTTTCTCATGATTTGATACACCTGGCTATGAAGTTCAAAGCTCAATGAGGTTACAAAACCAATTTAGTGCTTCAGGAAGTCAGTAAAAAGTAGTTAGGAGTGTTCAAATCAAGAAAATGATAAGGGTGCCCATACTTTTGCAGCGGTCAAATTTTGTTTAAATGCAGATTGCACATTTTCTGTTAGTACAATAAACCTCATTTGAATCCAGAAATATAACTGAGTCCATCAGTTATTAGATATATGAAACTGAAATACCTGTTGCAAAAACCAAAATTGTTATAAAGAAAAAAGGTTAACATTAATAGGGGTGCCCAAACTTTTACATATGACTGTAGCAGTGTCGAGCAGGTTGGCGCAGGAATAAGTGGAGGACACCAGGGCATGTAGTTCCAAAGCTTTACTCACAGTCTGTTGTGGTAGAGGTGCCCACATCCGTGCCGTGTCCTCCGGGTCAGGAGCTCAGACAACTTCCAGGCAAGATGAAGTACTCCCTTCCAACACTCTGCCAACATATGTGCCTTTTCTGAATGTCTCCCTCTTAGCTCCTTTGAGTGAAGTACTCACAGTACTGAGTTACACTGGAGTTCCTCCTGTCAGATATTCCTAAGAATCCTACTTGTACGGCTGACAGCTGCAGCCTGCTTCGGGGACTCCTTCTACCTAGTCCCGGCTCACACACGTTGCTGTTGTGCCCCCAAGTCTGGTGTGGGAATAAAGTGGTCACTAATTCTATTCCTCCGGTGTCTGCTGCAGGACCATTAGTATCCATACAACCTCGGGGACCGGACCCCGGCCTTGCGCTTAGAACTTGGGAAGGGTTCTCCTCTAACCCTGGTCCTTGTTCTCTTATTCTCCTCACGTTCCGTATCAATCCTTTCTTTCTTATGGAGAGTCAGGCTTTCTATTGATGTTCCTTTCTTGTGCCAGCGGACCCAGATCACTGAGGTCGGATGCAGCACTTCCTTCATCCATCCCACTCAGGGGATCTCCTTTCACAGACTGACCTCGTCAGACTCCTGTGACTAACTAACCACAGTAACTCCTATCCTCTTCCCGCTCTTTTAGTGCAAACAAAACTCCACCCGCCTCCCAGCACGCTTCGTGTTCCAAGCAGGGAGCCACCAAAGGGTGCTTTGCTACACCACTACTATGTTGTGTGGGATGCAGGTGTTGGAGTGTGGTCAGCTGTCTCCACCTTACCTGGATGTTGCGGTACCACACCTCAGGAGGAGGTGCAGTACCTCTGTGGCGACTGAACCCTCAGGGGCGCCACACAGACACCTGTTTAAAATATGCTCTATCGAACACAAAATAATTTTTCTCAAGGACAAATTTCAGTAATTCCAAAATGAAAGCATCATGGCCCCTTTCGCCCGTGGTCTGACATTCTAAGAAGTATGAGACTGCTGCCATACCTAATTTGTGTTCGATGTTGGTGTAGAGTGCCTCTACATCGAGAGTGACCAAGATAGCACCATCTGGAATCTCCAAGGTCTCCAAGAGGAGTATAAGATGTGAGGAATCACGAACATAGGACTCCAGGGTCTGGACCATGGACTGTAGGAAATAATCCTGATAAGAACATGGTTTTTCGTACAAACCCCCCAGCCCAGAAATAATTGGTCACGGGAAACGCAGCGCAACATAAAGTCAGCCCAATGCGTCCCAAACTGCTAACAGGCAACACTTCCGTGTCGTCACCAAGGGGATGACTGACCATGCTGTCCTCCTCCTCCTTGTCCTCAGGCCTACAACACTTACAAAGAACCTCAGTAAGAACATAGTACAAACATCATTGTAAATACCTTCTTGTAAATACACGCCTGTATTTTTAAGCTCCCCCACCTCATTTTGGATTGTAAGTTGTCACGAGCAGGATTGTTTTGTTTTAATTATTATTATCGTTGCTACTTAGTGTAGATTGCAAGCTGTCACCATCAGGGTAGTTTTGTTTTGGTTGAATTATTGCATTATTGTTATCGCTGTAACTTAGGACTGTAGTGTTTGAAACTGTTAAACGGTAAATATGTTTTTGCTCTATAATAACTCTCAATCTTCAAATTATAACACAGATAAGGAGGATGGAGACAATAACTATGGTGTCGTTGACACTCACCCTCTTTGTGGATTCGTCAAAGTTTTGGAGGATGTTACATATGTCAGACATCCATGTCCACTCCTCACATGTTATTTGTGAAGACAGAACTGAATACCAACAAACTTGTTGTTGATGGTAGACTATTCACCAACTGCCCTCTTCTGCTCACAATTCCTTTCCAACATCTGCAGTGTAGAGTTCCAAGGGCTGGGGGCATCACACACCAGTCATTGAGCCATAAGCTGCAAGCGCTGCTGAATCACAGCAAGGGCAGATGAAGCTGTAGCTTTCTAAAATGGGTATTTCTAGCGTTGCACTTTTCCAAGCAGATCTACCAACTCCATGTTGCTTTTCCAAAAACATTGACCGATTTGGTTAAGCGCATGAGCCAGGCATGGCACATGTGTGAGCTTGACCTCGCCACAGAGCAGCCACCAGGTTCCAGCCATTGTCACACACAACCATGCCTGGCTGTGGGTTTAGCCGTCTCAGCCACTGATGTGCCTGCTCTTTCAGAGCTGTCCAAAACTCTTCAGCATTTTGAGGTTTGTCACAGAAGCATATTAGCTTCAGCACAGCCTGTTCCCGCTTTCATTTGGCAGTGCTGCAGTGCTTCCAGCTTGTGACTGATGTGCTACCTTTTCTAGCTGGAGATTGAAGAGGAGGCAAAGGAGGAGGAGGAGATGCAGGAGTTGTAGACTGTGGGGGCAACCCAGCTTGACGTAGGGCAAGCAATACTTGGGGTTTGGGAGGACGTGCACCATATCAAAGTTGGAGTAGGTCCCGGCTTCACTATGTTAACCTATTGTGCCCTCATTGAGATGTACCATCCCTGTCCACAAGCACTTATCCACATGTTTGCGGTTAGGTGGACTTTCCAAGTAACAACATTGTGGAGGGCACGGGTAATATTGTGGGACACGTGCCTGTGTAATGCCGGAGTAACGTGCAGCTGCAGTGTAGTACAGCACAACCTCCATCAGGGGGTGATGGTGAGGGAAGAGAGGTTGCACACCGACACACACAGCATAGTAAACATACACAGGTCCAAGTAATCAGGGTCAGAAGGAACACTAAAGGAATACAATTCAGAGGCACTAGCTTGGAAGCTTGCAGTATAGCTGACGCTGGTTCACAGGCTGCAGAGGACTGAAATAGGACAGCCAGCTCCAGAACGAGGCAGAGGGGATTAACCCCAGCATTACCAGTCCAAAAAGAAGACAGCAGAAAACCAACTCTGGACTGGATCATGACAGCCAGGACGGCACACCAGGACAAATATTCCCGCATGTTCGTGCCCTCGGGGTGATACTCGACTTTGCCCTCTCTTTCAAGCTAAGATCCAAGCCCTTGCCTCTTCCTGCCCATTACAACTCAAAAACATTTACTGGATCCGTACATTCCAAGAAAATTAAAAAATGGTTGTGTACGCCCTCATGATCTCCCTCCTCGACTATTGCAACCTTATACTCTCTAGCCTCCCCTCTAGCACTCTTGCCCCACTCAAATCTATCCAAAACTCTGCTGCCAGAGTAATCTAACTATCCCTCCATTATTCCCCAACCTCTCCTCTCTGCCATGCCCTTCACTGCCTTCCTATTGCCCATATGTTACAGTTCAAAACACTAAATTTGACATACAAAGCCTTCCACAATCTCTCTCCTCCATACATCTGTGACATGGTCTCCCAATGTACGACTGTCTCATGACTTCTACGCAAACCCAGTGTGCCGTCAGCAAGATGTACCGTCCCTGCCCACAAGCACTTGTCCACGGGTCCGTGGTTAGGTGCACTTTCCCTGTACCAGCATTGCTGATGGCCCGGGTAATGTTTTGGGACACGTGCTTGCTTGTCTAATGTCGTGATGGCAGACCGGAAGAAATAGTGTCGTGTGGGGACAGAGTACCTTGTTACGGTCACTGCCATCAGGTTGGGGAAAGCGTCCGTTTCCCACTAGCCTAAAATGCAACATTTCAAGCTCAAGCAGATGAGAAATTTGTTAATTTAGTACTGTGGCCTGTGGGGCGTTAGCTGCGTCTTTCCGCTTACGCTCCAATGACGGGTATGGACAACTGAAGACTGCGCTGGGACAAGGACGTGGACGTGCTTGATGATGGTGCTATTTGACTGTGGTCAATAGCAGGTGCAGGGAAGGAGGCATCTTCGCATTCACTGTGGAAGGGGATTGGCTTGCACGCACAACATCATTGGTATCACCCGCAGACACTGCTCATGGAGCCTGGTGTGCAACCAACAAAGTCTGTTGCTTTGCTGCCATGTGCCTGATTATGCTTGGTGATGGTAAGGCTGGTAGTTTTACTACCCCTGCTGATGCGCCTATGGCCGGTGGTGTAAATGTCCTTTTTGGGGTTATCGGCAGAGTCTTTAAAAAACAAGAAAATTGGTAGGGGGACATTCATTGTCTCCCTCTACCACACCACCTCCTCACCTCGACACCTGTCTTTTGGTGTTCCCCAAGGCTCTGTTCTAGGACCCCTATTCTTCTCCATCTAAACCTTTGGCCTCAGCCAGATGATGTAATGGCATGGTTTGCAATATCATCACTACGCTGATGACACGCACATATACCTATCTGTACCTGACATCACCTCCTTACTGACCAAAATCACACATCTTCCCGCTATATCATCCTTATTTTCTGCTCGCTTTCAAAAAGTGGACATGGACAAAAAATCAGAATACATCATCTTTCAACCATCTCACGCTGAGTACACCTGAGAGCTGTGTATGCCTCATTCGGTGCCACTTTAGTAAGAGAAGTAAACTTTGCCCTAGAGAAAATGATTTTCCAGACATTCACTGCATTTTTTGAACATTTTTTGCAGCTGTGATCTTCATCTTCTTGGTGTGGATGTGGAAATTTTATAAGTCGTCATCAATACCATCATCGTCCATATGCTGCAAAGAGGAAATCAGGTTTTTCAAAGGGTCGGGGTTATGTAGGTTTTGTGGCATTCCTTTAACAATGTTGGTTACACTCGGACAATTAATTTTAGACTGTGACATTTGTATATTATTGGTAATATGTATGGGTGAAGATGAAGAAGCTTGTGCCACAGGTGTGTTTATAGTTATGGACGGTGCACTCCTCTTTAAACGTAGTTTTTCTCCAGCATCCATCAGTTTGTTTGGTTTTCCTCCGACACTGATCTGCTTTATATAATTCAGCATCTCACGAACATGTTGCACTTTGCCCTTTATAGAGACATGTGCATGTTTGGCAACATATTTGGGACAGGCATTTCTTAGGGCGAGTCTCACACCCGCATCTGGTACACCGATCTTCTGACAGGCATGAAACCGATTTTGGTAATTGATAGTGGCTAAACGATGAATCATTGTTGGCTGTATCCTGGATGTCATACCTCCCATAGCCACTGCTGTTATTAATCATGTACTTTCACATTCCTGTCATCACCATGCCCCTTTTCCAGATCACTTCATCCAACGATTCATCTGCCATATTTTTACAAAAAACCTGCACCTTCCCAGCAGCAACTGTGTATGAAACCATGTTACAGTTTTGCAAGGTGTTTCTGAAGCCCCCCTGTCACGATCCTGCCGCTGCCACCAATATGTCATGATCCCGCCGCTGACACCGGTATGTCACGGACGGAGGGACGTGAAGCACTGCCGACACACGGCTATCACATGCACATGGGGCTTATCTTAGTTATCCCACCGCTGTCACAATGTGATAAAAACAGCAACTTAGTCTTGCCCTAACAATTTATCACAGGGGGGTTATTTTGGGCATTCCACCACTGCTAACAATATTTCATGAACTGCGGGGAATTATGTGTATCCCATTATTCAGTTCCACATTGGAACTCGCAGCTCTCTGGCGCCCCCCCTTTACCCGCAGGTCAGTCAGGGAACTACACCTGGGATAATGGGTTGCCGGCTGGCTGCTTCAATGAGGACTGGCCACCCGGCATGCTGCAGTGAGGGAATTATAAATGCTCTGGCCGCAGCCACTCAATTAGCTTATAATATCCCTTCCATCACTCTCAGCAGTGCCCAGGCCCCAGACCAGACTTCGCCGCCACCAGCTCCAGATTTCTCTGCTTAAGTTATAAACTTAATAGAGGGGTTTGAAGCCAACCCAATTCAGTAGCGTAATTATCTTAAAGGCACGCAAGTTTGTTTTTAGAGCATGGAGACAGAGCTAATAAGTTTTATAGTTTATTCCCAAAGATGGGCAGTGTTACAAAGATATAAAAAGATTTTACAAAGTTGAGACATTAGATATGTACAATGCATACATAAAATAAACGGGATTAAAACAGAGGTTAACATTTACATGTGCTTAGATGGTCCTAGGCTAACCATGTGGGGGGGAGGGGCAGCAGCCACACATCTCCACTCATCTGAGAACCTCTTGGCATGAGATCTCTAGCTGGAAATGATCAATTTTTGGGAGGGAATACCTTATCCCTTTGGGTTTGTGATATCACGAAAGGGGCGGTCTGGTGATGTTCCTCCCCCTGCTCTAAGTACAGATGTGGGTCTGGAAAACTTAGAACCATCATATCTGGACTTGAGAACCTAGCAGAGTATGGGCAGAACCATCATTCATCTTGTATTGAAATTAGCTTTGTAATGACACCAAACACGAGCTGCTTATTCCACTCTGTATAGGAGAACTCCATTTCTCTGGTTCTGTCAGCGGTAGAACTGTGAAAATTATGGGCCAGAATGCTGGTTCGGTGCCCTACGCAAATATGTAATTTTCATACCTCTGCCACGTAGGGTTTTTGGGATCTGGCCTATTTAGTACTTCCCATACTTGTCCGGACACATGTTTGAGGAGAACAAAAGAATTCCTTTCCTTCCTAAGTGACATTCTGTGCAGGAGGGAGGGGGGAATCCTCACTGGGATTTCAAATTACACAGGGCTGCACAGTAGGACACTGGTTGTGTGTGTGAGCTGTGGGGGAAGAAGGAGGGGCCGCAGCTATGTGACAGGCAGAGTCTCATCTGTAGTTTAGAGAATGGAAGATTCTGGAATGTCCCAGAGAAGTCATATCTTACTTATTATTACACCTCCCCTTTTAGAGTGCGCTACGGAGGCATAATCTGTCGGTAATCCGCCATGCTCACCTCAGCGGGTTCGCCCCGGCGGGACAACCCATCGGCGTTTCCATGCTCGCTGCCTTTTTTGTGTTGTACGGTAAAGACGTACTGCTGGAGGGCAAGGCTCCAGCGTAGAAACCCGCCGTTGGTTCTGGACACTGTATGCAGCTAGCTCAGAGGGTTGTGGTCGGTTACCACAGTGAAGGTGCGCCTGTTGTGAACTCATTTTCTGGTCTGCCTCTGGTTTCTGGTGAAGGAGCTGGTTGTGTTGACAGAGGAGTCGTGAGTTCTCTTTCCGGGCTCCCTCTGCTGGTGGCAGGAGGTAATGAAGCTGATCTAATTAACAAAGACCTGCCACCTGATAATGAGGACGAGGACTGGACATCTGGAGTCTCAGACTGAATTTAAGACAGCCGACTCCCTTTTCCCATGCTGGTGATTTTTTCCTGCCTCCTGAGGTTCTAGTTTCCAGTTCAGTTCCTGCCTTCTCAAGCTAAGTGTTCTCTGCTATTGTTCACACTTGATTTGGTTTGGTCTATTCAGTTTTCATGTGCTTAGCAGCCCCGGCTGGGGCTGTCCAGAATTTTAATTCTTATGTCACTGAATGTGCCAGTTTGCTTTTTGTCCCGTATTAGATTGGCCTCTTTTTGCTCTGTTCTCAGAATATGACAGAGTGCTGATATAGTGGGAGAAGTCTTGTGACTTCAGGGTTTTTTTTGCTATCAGAAGTGTTGGACATTTTTGGCAGGATTTTTTGGCATGATTGCAGACAGTATCTTTCCTTTTCCTGTCCTTTCTAGTTAGTGTGGGCCCCATCGTTTGCTCAGCCTATTTTCCTACCTGTGTTTGTGTTTTCATCTTGTTTCACCATCAATACATGTGTGGGGGCTGTCTATTCCTTTGGGGTCTGCTCTGGGGCAGTTTAGATTTCCCCGGCTCCACGGCTACTTCTAGTTGTTGTGGTTAGGATCAGAGGTCTGCAATCAGCATAGTTACCAACCTCTCTGGTTTTCTGTGACTTAGGTTGGTTTTGTTTTCCTCCTCGGTGACCCAGTCATAACAGAATCACCAGCCATACCGCAGACTCTAGGGTACTCAAAAGCCTATTCCTTTGAGGGGTATTGATGCTACTCCTTTGGCGGAGAATAAACCTCAGTTTTGGACCCAGGTGATAATGCGGGTCGCCCCAGACCACCAAGAAAATTGTAAATTTTTGGTGCTGCACAATCTGCATGATACTATTGTTTTGGGTTTTCCCTGGCTGCAAACTCATAATCCAGTTTTGGATTGGAAATCTATGTCTGTGGTGAGTTGGGGTTGTCAGTGTGTTCTTAGGGACGCTCCTGTTTTCTCCACCTCTCCTCAGTCTCATGATATTCCTGATTATTTGGCTGATTTTTCTGATGTATTTAGTGAGAGTAAGTCTGCATCTTTGCCTCATTATAGGAGTTATGACTGTGCAATTGAGTTGATGCCTGGGTGTAAATTTCCCAAGGGGCGGCTTTTCAACTTATCAGTACCCGAACTTGATGCTATGCGATCTTATATTAAGGAGTCGTTGGAGAAGGGTCATATCAGACCATCCTCTTCACCCTTAGGTGCTGGTTTTTTTATTGTTGCCAAGAAAGATGGTTCATTAAGGCCTTGTATTGACTATCGTTCCCTTAACAAAATGACGGTTAAATATCAGTACCCGTTACCCCTGATTTCTGATTTATTCTCCAGAGTTAAAAGTGCATGCTGGTTTACTAAGCTTGACCTCAGGGGGGCATATAATCTTATTCACATCAAGCACGGGGATGAATGGAAGACGTCGTTTAATATTCCGGAGGGACATTTTGAGTACTTGGTGATGCCTTTTGGGCTCACTAATGCCCCTTCTGTCTTCCAATCCTTTATGAATGATATTTTCCGGGACTTTGTGGATAAGTTTTTGATCATCTATCTGGATGATATTTTGATCTTTTCCAGTGATTGGGATTCTCATGTGGAACATGTCCGGACTGTGTTCCGGATTTTGAGGGAGAATTCCCTGTATGTTAAGGGATCGAAATGCCTCTTTGGTGTACAGAGGATTTCATTTTTGCGATTTATTTTGTCTCCGTCGACTATTGAAATGGACCCGGCCAAGGTACAGGCCATTTATGATTGGGTTCAGCCCACTTCTTTGAAGGCTCTCCAGAAGTTTTTGGGTTTTGCTAATTTCTATCGTAAATTTATAGGTAATTTTTCTGGTATTGTCAAACCACTGACTGATCTGACCAAGAAGAGCGCTGATGTGCTGAATTGGTCTCCAGAGGCTGTCTCGGCATTTCAGGAGCTTAAGCGGAGATTCACTTCTGCTCCGGTTTTATGGCAACCTGACGTCTCACTTCCATTTCAGGTGGAGATAGATGCTTCTGAGATTGGTGCGGGAGCTGTTTTGTCCCAAAAAGATCCTGTGACTTCTAAAATCAATCCCTGTGCCATCTTTTCTCGAAAGTTCTCCCCATCTGAGTGCAACTATGATGTGGGGAATCGGGAATTGTTGGCCATGAAATGGGCATTTGAAGATTGGAGACATTGGTTGGAGGGAGCTAGACATCAAGTTGTGGTCCTCACCGACCACAAGAATTTGATTTATCTTGAGTCGGCCAAACGCTTGAATATTAGACAGGCTAGGTGGGCCTTGTTTTTCACGCATTTTAATTTTGTGGTCTCTTTTCTTCCGGGCACTAAGAATGTTAAGGCTGACGCCCTTTCTAGGAGTTTCTTTGCTGATTCTCTTATTGTGACCGAGTCTACTACCATCCTAGGTGAGGGGGTAGTTCTTTCTGCCATCTCGCCCGATTTGAGACGCGCCCTGGAGGAATTTCAGGAGGATAAACCTGAGTGTTGTCCTACGGAAAAATTGTATGTCCCTGACCAGTGGAGGAAAAGAGTGATGTCTGAAGTTCATTGCTCCGCATTGGCTGGTCATCAAGGTATTTTTGGTACCAGAGATTTGGTGAGTCAATCCTTTTGGTGGCCTGCCTTATCTCTTGATGTCAGGAATTTTGTGCAGTCCTGTGGGACTTGTTCTCGATCTAAAACCTGTTCTCGTTCTAGTGGGTTGTTGATACCCCTGCCGGTGCCCAAGAGGCCATGGACCCATATCTCAATGGATTTTATTTCTGATCTCCCTTTCTCTCAGAGGATGACTGTTATCTGGGTGATTTGTGATAGATTTTCGAAGATGGTCCATCTTGTACCAGTTCCAAAGTTGCCATCTTCCTCAGAGTTGGTGCCCTTGTTTTTACAACAGGTGGTTCGGTTGCACGGGATTCCTGAGAACATTGTGTCGGACAGAATAGTCCAGTTTGTTTCCAAATTCTGGAAAGCCTTTTGTTCCAATCTGGGAATTCAGTTATCTTTCTCCTCTGCGTTTCATCCTCAGACCAATGGCAGACTGAGAGAACAAACCAGACTTTGGAGTCATATTTGAGATGTTTTATATCTGCTGATCAGGATGACTGGGTCTCATTTTTGCCCTTGGCCGAATTCGCGCTAAACAATAGAGCTAGTTCTGCAACTTTGATGTCACCCTTTTTCTGTAACTTTGGGTTTCATCCTCGATTTTCTTCAGGGCAGGTGGAAACTTCAGCCTGCCCAGGTGTGGACACTGTGGTAGAGAGAATGCAGCAGATTTGGGACCAAGTGGTGGATAAGTTGTCCTCTCTCAGGAAAAGGCCAGCGGTTTTCCAACCGGCATAGGACCATTGGGCCCTAGTTTAAAGTGGGTGATATGGTTTGGTTGTCGTCAAAGAACATCTCTATGAAGGTTGCGTCTCCAAAGTTCAAGCCAAGATTTATTGGACCTTATAAGATTTTGGAGATTCTTAATCCTGTTTCTATTCGATTGGCTCTTCCAGTTATGTTTAAAATCCATAACGTGTTTCATAAATCTCTGTTGAAGAGGTTTGTTGAGTCAGTAGTTCCTATGGCGGCGCCTCCTGACCCTGTATTAGTTAAAGGCAATGTGGAATATGAGGTAGAGAAAATATTGGATTCTCGTTTGGCTAGACGGAGACTGCAGTATTTGGTCAAATGGAAGGGTTATGGCCAGGAGGATAATTCTTGGGTCTCTGCCTCTGACATTCATGCCGATAGATTGTTTCGTGCTTTTCACTGGGCCCATCCAGAATGGCCTTGTGGCGTGGATGAGGGTTCGGTGGCCCCTCCTCAAGGGGGGGTACTGTTCTGAACTCATTATCTGGTTGGTCTGCCTCTGGTTTCTGGTGAAGGAGCTGGTTGTGTTGACAGAGGAGTCGTTAGTTCTCTTTCCGGGCTCCCTCTGCTGGTGGCAGGAGGTATTGAAGCTAATCTAATTAACAGAGACATGCCACCTGATAATGGGGACAAGGATTGGACATCTGAAGTCTCAGACTGGATTTAAGACAGCCGACTCCCTATTCCCATGCTGGTGATTTTTTTCCTGCCTCCTGAGGTTCTAGTTTCCAGTTCAGTTCCTGCCTTCTCAAGCTAAGTGTTCTCTGCTATTGTTCACACTTGATTTGGTTTGGTCTATTCAGTTTTTGTGTGCTTAGCCAGCCCTGGCTGGGGCTGTGCTGAATTTCCACTCTTATGTCACTGAATGTGCCAGTTTGCTTTTTGTCCCTTATTAGATTGGCATATTCTGAGAACAGAGCAAAAAGAGGCCAGAGTGCTGATATAGTGGATGAAGTCTAGTGAATTCAGGGGTTTTTTTGCCATCAGAAGTGTTGGACATTTTTTGCAGGGTTTTTTGGTATGATTGCAGACAGTATCTTTCCTTTCCTGTCCTTTCTAGTTAGTGTGGGCCCCATCGTTTGCTCAGCCTATTTTCCTACCTTTGTTTGTGTTTTCATCTTGTTTCACAGTCAATACATGTGTGGGGGCTGTCTATTCCTTTGGGGTCTGCTCTGGGACAGTTTAGATTTCCCCTTTTCTTACTTTAGGCTTATTTAGTCCTCCGGCTGTGACGAGGTGTCTAGAATCATCGTAAGTACGCTCCACGGCTACTTCTAGTTGTTGTGGTTAGGATCAGGGGTCTGCAATCCGCTTAGTTACCAACCTCTCTGGTTTTCTGTGACTTAGCTTGGTTTTGTTTTCCTCCTCGGTGACCCAATCATAACATGCGCCCATACAGGTAGGGCTGTAAACGCTGCAGGGCCCAGACCATGGCCAGTCAGTCCTTCTCAATGGTGGAGTATGCCACTTCCCTTGGCAAAAGTTTCTGGCTCAGGTACAACACGGGGTGCTCCTGGTTCCCCGAGTCAACCTGGCTGAGCACAGCACCGAGGCCAAACTTGCTGGCGTCTGTCTGTACCAGGATTGGGCTACTGCTGTCGACTGCTTTCAACACTGGAGAGTTGCACAGGGCTATTTTCAAAGCTTGGAAGGCCTCCTCGCAGCCAGCCGTCCAGTTAACTGTTTGGGGTAGCCTCTGCTTGGTGAGGTCTGTCAAGGGTTTTGCAAGGGCGCTATAGTCCTGTACGAACCGCATATAGTACCCTGCAGTGCCCAAGAAGGACTTCACCTGTTTCTTGGTCCTGGGGGCGGGCCAGGACACGATTGCGTCCACTTTCTCTGGCTCCGGACTTATGGAACCCCCGCCTACCCGGTGCCCCAGGTAGTGGACCTCGCTCATGCCCATCTGGCACTTTCCCAGCTTGATGGTCAGGCCTACCTGGTGAAGACGCTTGAGCACCTCCTGGAGTTGCTGAAGGTGCTCCTCTCAGGTGGAACTGAAGACGGCAATGTCATCCAGGTACGCCACTGCGTACTCCTCCAGTCCCCGGAGCAGGTGGTTGACCATACGCTGGAAAGTGGCAGGGGCATTTTTCATGCCGAAGGGCATGACTATGGACTTGTACAGTCCAAAGGGGGTGATAAAGGCGGATTTCTCCTGTGCCTCAGTGCTCAGGGGAATCTGCCAGTATCCCCGACTCAAATCCATGATGGATATGTATTTTGGTTTCGCCAACCGCTCAAGCAGATCCTCGATGCGCGGCATTGGGTGTGCATCAGAGGTTGTGATGGTGTTGATCCCCCTGTAGTCCACACAGAACTGGGTGGTCCGATCCTTTTTAGGCACAATAATAATAATAATAATAATAATAATAAATTTTATTTTTATAGCGCCGACATATTCCGCAGCACTTTACATTTCAGAGGGGATTTGTACAGACAATAGACATTACAGCATAACAATAATCACATACAGTAGATTATAACAAATACCAAGAGGAGTGAGGGCCCTGCTCGCAAGCTTACAGTCTATGAGGAAAGAGGTAGACACGAAAGGTGGGTGGTAACAGTTGCCCTGATTGTATGGACCAGCCATAATGTTAAGTGTGTAACAGTACAGACACAGAGGGCTAATGGATGCATAAAGCATGTGGGAACATGATGCTGGGAACCTGGTTATGGTAAAACTTTTGGCTCTGCCACACAGGGATAGGTTAGGTTAATGTGTTGAGGCGATAGGCCAGTCTGAATAAATGCGTTTTCAGGACACGCTTAAAATTGTGGGGATTGGGGACTAATCGTATTGACCTGGGAAGTGCATTCCAAAGAATTGGCGCGGCACGTGTAAAGTCTTGGAGACGGGAGTGGGAGGTTCTGACTATTGAGGATACTAACCTCAGGTCATCAGCAGAACGGAGGGCGCGGGTAGGGTGGTACACTGAAACAAGGGAGGAGATGTAGGGTGGTGCTGAGCCATGGAGGGCTTTGTGGGTGAGGGTAATAAGTTTATACTGAATTCTGGAGTGGATGGGTAGCCAGTGTAATGACTGGCACAAGGTAGAGGCATCGGTGTAACGATTGGTGAGGAATATGATCCTGGCTGCAGCATTCAAGACAGATTGGAGAGGGGAGAGTTTGGTAAGAGGGAGACCGATTAGAAGAGAGTTACAATAGTCGAGACGAGAAAGAATAAGAGAAACAGTAAGAGTTTTTGCAGAGTCAAAAGTAAGAAAAGGTCGAATTCTAGAAATGTTTTTGAGGTGCAGATGACAAGACCGAGCCAGTGATCGAATGTGGGGGGCAAAGGAAAGCTTGGAATCAAGTATGACCCCAAGACAGCGGGCATGTTGCTGGGGAGTAATAGTGGAACCACACACGGAAATGGCAATGTCGGGTGTAGGTACATTAGTAGCGGGAGGAAACACAAGGAGTTCAGTCTTTGACAGGTTCAGTTTCAGATATAGTGAGGACATGATATTAGACACAGCGTTTAGACAATCGCCAGTGTTTTCTAGAAAGGCTGGCGTGATGTCAGGAGAAGAACCGTATAATTGGGTGTCATCAGCATAGAGATGGTACTGGAAACCAAATCTACTGATTGTTTGACCAATAGGGGCAGTGTACAAGGAGAAGAGGAGGGGGCCTAGAACCGATCCTTGAGGAACCCCAACAGTAAGGGGAAGGTGAGAGGAGGAGGAACCGGCAAAAGAAACAGTAAAGGAGCGGTCGGAGAGATAGGAGGAGAACCAGGAGAGAACGGTGTCCTTGAGGCCAATGGAATGGAGCATAGTGAAGAGGAGCTGATGATCCACAGTGTCGAATGCTGCAGAGAGATCCAAGAGAATTAGCATGGAGTAATGACCATTTGATTTAGCTGTTAGCAGATCATTAGAGACTTTAGTGAGGGCAGTTTCAGTGGAGTGTAAAGAGCGGAAACCGGATTGGAGAGGGTCGAGAACAGAGTTTTCTGAGAGATAGCGGATAAGACGGGAATGGACCAGGCGTTCCAGGAGTTTAGAGATGAAGGGAAGATTAGAGACAGGTCTATAGTTAGCGGCACAGTTTTGGTCGAGGGATGGTTTTTTAAGTAGTGGATGTATGATTGCATGCTTAAATGAGGAGGGAAAAATACCAGAAGAGAGAGAGAGGTTAAATATTTTAGTTAGGTGAGGGGTGACAGCAGGGGAAAGGGACTGGAGGAGATGTGACGGAAATGGGTCACTGGTGCAAGTAGTTGGGCGAGAAGATGCAAGGAGCCTGCTTACTTCTTCTTCTGTGACTGGTTCAAAATCAGAGAGTGAGTTAGATGCAGTGGGGGAGGGAGGACAGTGCATGGTATGAGGGGATTTGGAGATAATTTCCTGTCGGATCTGGTCAATTTTTTCTTTGAAGTAATTGGCCAGATCGTCAGCTCGGACAAGAACTACAGGGGAGGCCCACGCGCTCTTGGACCGTCGAATCACCCCCAGCTGTAACATCTCATCGATCTCTTGGCGCATAACCTGCTGTACCTCCTCAGAGATCCGATAAGGCATTCGCCGTAGTGGGGCATGATTCCCGGTGTCCACCTCGTGAACCGCTCAGTCCATCCCGGTTGGTTGGAGAACACGGCCCAGAAGAGTTCCAGGGTGGTCAATAACTGCGACCACAGGGATTTGGATAGTGAGGCACTTACCTCCATCTCCTCAATGGACCCATTGGCCTTGGCTTGGGCCAGCATGTCCAGGAGGGGATATTCCTCCTCATCCTCGGGAAGATTGCAGACCTGTAGAACGCAGGCTTCATGTTCATTGTGAGCCTTCAGCATATTGCACCTACCCCGAGCATGGTCAAACGTGACCACATAGGTGACCGGGTTGAGCTGTTGGTGGATGACGTATGGACCTTCCCAGGCTGCCTGAAGTTTATCCATTGGTACGGGGACCAGCACCCACACCTTTTGACCCTCCTGGTAGGTCCGCTCCCGGGCATTCTGGTCGTACCAGTGCTTCTGGTCAGCCTGAGCCTGCGTCAGGTTGTCATGCACCAACTGCATCAAGGTCTGCTTCTTGTCACGGAAGTGCATGACATAATCCACGATGGACACTTCAGAGGAGTTTGGCTCATCTTCCCAGGATTCTCTTATCAACACAAGGGGACCCCGGACTCGCCTGCCATACAGGAGCTTGAAGAGGGAGAACCCCGTCGAGGCCTGTGGAACCTCTCTGTAAGCGAATAGCAGGTGTGGGAGGTACCACTCCCAGTCGCGCCCTTGAGTCTCAACCAGCATGCGAAGCATCTGTTTGAGGATACCGTTGAAGCATTCACACAAACCATTGGTCTGCGGGTGATCTGTGTGACGTCCAGCCGCGGATCTGGACTGCAGTAGGGACAGCACCCCGAGACCCTTAACCCCTATACAGGGATCTGGAATTGTAGCAAGGTCCAGGGGGTGGCTGTCTGGTGGAGCAGTGCGCCAGAGCAGGAAGGTCGCCAATAGGGAAGAAGGCAGGGAACCAAAAACATAGTCAGAAACTGGGAGAGCAGCGGAGGTACAGAAACGGCATTCAGTGGCAGAGTCGACAGGCCAAGGTCACAAAACGGGAGGGTGGCAAGGTACAAAATCGTCAGGGAGTAGAGGGGTCAGAAATCCAGGCTCTGGTCAGAGTCAAACAATAGCAAATCACACAGTAGCACATAGGGGAACCAAGAATATATCCGGCGGCTTGCAAGACCAGTCCCAAGGTATTTGAGGGATCAGGTCATCCCTCACAGGCTCCCGGACTGATGATGTCATCAGGACCGCCCCCCCAGGACCAGGCCAGATAGCGATGCACCAACCCCTTCATGATTGACAGAGGAGCGGAGCCTGCGTCCATCAGATGCCTGCGCAGGAGCCCCTTCTCTGTCGCCGCCATCACTCGGGGGGGAACCACGGCGCCTCCCAGTGGCCGAGGCAGGAACAGCAGGCCCTGAGTCTGACGGCGATGTGACAGTCCAGCGCCTCCTAGTGGCCGAGGCCGGGACAGCAGGCCCCGAGTATGACGGCGATGTGACAGTCTGGCGCCTCCTAGTGGCCGAGGCCGGGACAGCAGGCCCCGAGTCTCATGGCGACGTGACAGTCCGGCGCCTCCTAGTTGCCGAGGCCAGGAAAGCAGGCCCCGAGTCTGATGGCGACGTGACAATATGCACTCGATACCAGGTACCTCCCCTGCATTTTCTCACAGAGAGCCTCCATTAGGCGAGACATGAATTGGGTCCCTTAATCGGTAAGCATGTCCCTGGGAGATCCTACCCGTGAAAAGATGGTCACCAGTGCATCAGCCATCTTATCTGCCCTGGTTGAAGACATAGAACGGTGAGGATGTATTGCTTTCCAGAGCTGCTGGGGACGACCAGCGGGCCCACAATGTCCACCGCGATTCTCTAGAAAGGCTCCTCTATCCCTGGCAAAGGGTAAAGGGGAGCCTTAAGAGCAGGCCCCACCTTACCCACTCTTTGACAGGTGTTACAGGAGCGGCAGTAGTTGGTTACATCTGTCCCCCTCTTGGGCCAATAGAAGTGTTGAGACAGCCGGGCCTTAGTTTTGCTTACCCTCAAGTGTCCAGCTAGTGGAATCTCATGGGCAATCCGCAACAACTCAGTTCTGAACCGATATGGGACGACCAGCTGTCTTTCCTTCAACCATTCCTTTTGGGATTCTCCAGGTACTGTCTTCTGGTACAACCTTCCTCGTTCCCAGAATACTCTCTCCTTATCAGTCCTGGAGGTGGGCATCTCGGCGAGGTCTCTCAATTTCTCCAAGCTCACATCTGAGTGCAGAGTGGCCTGGAACTCCTGGCTGGAGGCAGCCAGAAGTGACATCAGGGTTCCTTCCTCACTGGGACCTTCTGGAACCTGCTCTGGGTTCACCTCTGGTTCAGTCTCTCCTGTAGCGGAAGAGGGTCCAGAAGGCAGGGCGCTACCTGCGATCCAGGCACTCTGACTGCGTGTGACAGCAGCTATGTATGCTGTCTCCCCGGGGATTTCTACAGACCCACCAGCCGGCACTGCTATGGGCTCTACCTTCCCATCCACCCCCAACACTTCAGGAGCAGTGCAACTTATGGGCCAGTTACCTTCCTCGGTGGCACTGGTCAGTTGCATAGCATCACCTTCCTCACGGTTCCCATGCACCTCCCCATTTCCTTGAGCACCGACGCTTGCTCCTGTTAGGGGTTCCTCAGCCGCCTCACTCCGCAGCGCAACAGGGCTGAGCACTTCGGTACCTGTGGACAAATCTACCGTTTCAAAGAAATGGTTAACAGGTTCAGTCGGCACAGATACATCATCATCAGCATCATTCCTAGGAAAAGAATTATCAGATTTCTTTGGTACATTTACATCACCGTCAGCATCCTTCCTGGGAAAAGAATGGTTATCAGAGGCATCATTACTCAATAAAGCATTGTCAGGTAACACATTCAGTTTCCCATCATCATCATTTTTGGCATTACCCTTATGATCAGATTGGGGAGGGGTGTCAGGGGCGTAGTATGCAACCATCTTCCCCAAATCAGTCCCCAATAAAATGTCAATGGGCAGGTTATCGGACACTCCCACTTCCCTCACCCCGCTCCCAGCACCCCAATCAAGAGAAACCCGGGCCACTGGCAAGGGACAGCGGACACCCTCAATCCCGGTGACAGTCAGGGTTTTCCCCTCAATGAACTCTTCAGGGGTCTCCAGTCCAGGACAGATGAGGGTTCTTTCAGCCCCGGTGTCCTTGAGGCCTGTAGCAAGATTGGCCCCAACCTGGACATGTTGAACGTTGTCATCAATCCTCCCAACCACACCTCCCACCAAAAGAACAGAGGCGTTGGGCCCAGAGGCCTTGGCTGGGGGGTTCTTCTGCCTCTCTGGACAGGTGGCAGTGAGATGACGAGTCCGATTGCAGGAAAAACACCTGCGAGGGTCTGATGTAGGCCTGGCGTTGGTAACATGGACAGGGCCTCTGGAAGGACGGCTGGCAGGGGCACTGGGGTTGGTTGCAGGCTTACCCCCTCTCCAGCTGGCAGTGACTGGCCTCCGAGTCTCTGGCCTCCGGTTGGCCTCATAGTTGTTGGCGATCTGAGCAGCTTTGTCCGCATTCACCGGTTCTCGGTCCAGGATGAACTGTCGGACCTCAGCTGGGCAAAGATGCAGGAACTGGTCTTTGATCATCAGGTCCTTCAGCAGGTCAAAGGTATCAACTGACAGTCCATGGATCCACTGGTCAAAGTGGGTCCTGAGTCCTTGTACCACATCGCTATAACTATTGTGTGGGCCACGTTGGAGGTTCCGGAACTTCTTTCGGTATACCTCAGGTGTCAGCCAGTATTTGGCGATCAGGGCCTGCTTGATGGCATCATAGTCGTCATCTTCTTCTGGCTGGAGAGAAATAAATGCCTCCAGGGCTTTGCCTTTCAGCCCTGGGGTCAAATACCTGTCACATTGGTCCTTATGCAGCCTGTACTGTCTGCAGGCTTTCTCAAAGGCCCACAGAAACATGTCCAAGTCCCCGTCCTTTTCCATCACAGGAAAATGCTCTGGCCGGGGTTTCGAACTCTGGGCGCTGTGGGGCTCACTGCTCCGGGCTGTGGGGAGTACTCCCCCCTGCCGGAGCACATCAAGTTCGTAGTCTCTCTGAGCTTGGGCATCCCGCTGCTGGGCCTCACGCTGGGCTTGGCGCTTGGCTCTCTCAGCCTCCTGCTCGGCTCTCTCAGCCTCCCGCTCGGCTCTCTGGGCCTGGGCCTCTCGCTCGGCTCACTGCTCCGCTCTCTCCTAAGCTTGCTGGATCAGCTTCAGATGTCCATCACGGTCATTGGCAGAGAGTTCGTCCAAGGCCGCTTGCAGGTAGGGGTCCAACCTGCCCTGGTTGCATATGGGGCCAGCATATGGTGGTTGGACCTTGGCTGCAGCACCATCTCGGCTTGGGCCAGCTTCTGCGCTCGCTGGGCTCTGGGCGTTGTCCAGCTGCACCAGAGCCGCGATCAGTTGGTCTTTGTTTTTGTTCGTGGCATCAAGGCCCCGGTACGTGCATATTCCAGCAAGAGTTTTCTTTTTCTGCTGGGCGTACCAGCGTTCTCCTTTTGCAGCCATGGTTGCCAAATAAAAGATAGGATAGAAAAACGAAGAGGGGGGAGGGGATACTTGCTAGTACACACAATTGTCTCAGGAATAATAACTACTGAGTCTGTTCTCCAAAACCTGTGACACAGGTTCCCCGCAGGAAACGTGCAGGTTTTTAGTGAGAGGAATCATTGCTCAAATGAGATCACTAATGCTCTATGATTATCCCACTGCTGCCACCAATATGTCACGATCCCGCCGCTGCCACCAATATGTCACGATCCCGCCGCTGACACAGGTATGTCACGGACGGAGGGACGCAACGCACTGCCGACACACGGCTATCACATGCACAGGGGGGCTTATCTTAGTTATCCCACCGCTGTCACAATTTGATAAAAACAGCAAGCTAGTCTTGCCCTAACAATTTATCAAACAAATGAACACAGCAGAAAGAAATAATATAATTTAAAAATGTATAAAATTGCACCAATCTACATATAATCAACATATAATGAATAATTGAATTAACTCGTGCAAATATTCATACAGCTCCAATCAACCAGCCTTCCTGATATGTCACAAAATTTGAATGGAGACCATTCAATTCTATGGTAAAACAAACCACTATGTATGGACAATTCAATAAAACAATAGGACACAATATATCTAAAATATTATATAATCTTTAATAAATCGGATTTAGGCAATTAAAAGCTTGTGCAAACAAGTGCCAAGGACATACAAAATATTAATCTAAAATCATAACATATATATATGAAAAATTAATAATAAAAGAGGCCTGTCAAAAGATTGTAGTAGGTTAATGATCTATCACAGCCTCACACACATATTGGTATAACAAATGTGCATAACTATAAACAGTGATATATTTAAACAAAAAATATATATATATAACACAAAAGTGATTATACCCACAATTGGGTTATAAAACTAATATAATTCTACATCAATAATGTGCCATTGTGGTAGACTCACATCCCAAAGTGATAACCCATAACATAATACTCAATAATGTGTGAGCCGATTAAAGATGTTACATACCCGTGATATAATGACAGCCTCTAAAGTAATGCCCGGCACTCCCCGACGCGCGTTTTGGAACTGGCGTCCTTCGTCAGGGGGATGACGTATTGCTTAATGCCCCAGTATAAATAGGGAAATACCAGGTGAGCGATTAATGACCAGACGCTGCTGGCGCATGCGCGGCAGGAGCTACCCGGAAGACCATGCACAGACCGGCGTCATGTGACCTGACGCGTCAGGGAAACCCAGCGCGTCATCCACATAGAGACACCCACTGTCATGGCACCCGGAGCGCAGACCGCGCATGCGCACACGTCCGATCATGAACGCACACACAGTGATCATGCCGTGACCAAATATCTATACAAAATAGTGAAACATAATATAAGTGATATCAAAGTGCAATGCAATAATATAAAGGAACCAAGAACAAATATACAATACATGACAGTGATTAAATTGAGTATATAGAATAATATACATATGCATATTTTTTTTTTAAATAAATCACAATTATGACAAGGAAAACAGGGGAAGGAAAGGGGAGGAGGAAAGGACAAAAAGGGGGGGGGAAAGGGGGGGGAAAGGGGAGGGAAAGAAACATAATTACAAAACATAATTGTATGTCACCATTGTGATCCAAACATTACAAGTATATAAGACACAACAACCCCACAGATTAAAATTCAATACATAATCTATCTACATGCTGTTCACAATATAAATGACACTTCTGTAGATATAGGAGGCTCATCTTGATCCTTCACAAGCTCATCTTACGAATATTCAAACAATATAACAACAGACTCTCGATCACATTGTTACACTAAAATAAAATAAAATAAAAATATATTAAAACAACACATAAAAAACACACAAGGTAACACATATATGGGCACCCTTTTAGGAGAATTAACTCCAATAAAGAGAGAATTCACACATACAAAGAAAAGAAACCAATTATAGAAATGGGACAAAAGACATATGTTCATTAAGACCAAATGGGGACACAGAGTTTAATGTCCAAATCCACTTGGTTTCAAGTTTAGCCAGGGACACGCTAACATTCCCTCCTCTCATAGTGGGTCTAATCATGTCAATCCCTCTTACTTTCAACAATGAAGCATCACACTTGTGATGCAACTTAAAATGTTTGGGCAAAGTCTTAAGTAATGAGACATCCTGAATATCTCTTGCTGCCAAAATCCCAAGAACATGTTCACGTACTCTAACTTTGAGTTGTCGGGTCGTCATACCCACGTAGATGAGTGAACAGGGACATGTTGCATAGTATATTACTGCTTTGGACAAACAATTGATAGAGTGTTTGATCTCATAACATTGAGATCCATTCGCATTGCTGAAACTTTGGGTATTGATAATATTCGGACATGCTACGCAATGTCCACATGATCTACAGCCCAATGGAGATTTAAATCTAGAGAGAAATGTTATATTCTGCTCCCCAACATAATGACTCTTCACAATACTATCCCTTAAATTCTGTGACCTTCTAAAAGTAATAGATGGAGTCGTTCCAATATATTCGGAAAGAATAGGGTCGACTTGTAAAACAATCAGAGTCCGAAATCAAATAAAACTGTTCGTTTTATTACTCAGTATACTGGACAGGCAGATGCTTTGCGAAACTGTCTTAAAAAATATTGGTCAATTTTACAAGTCGACCCTATTCTTTCCGAATATATTGGAACGACTCCATCTATTACTTTTTAATCTGTGGGGTTGTTGTGTCTTATATACTTGTAATGTTTGGATCACAATGGTGACATACAATTATGTTTTGTAATTATGTTTCTTTCCCTCCCCTTTCCCCCCCCTTTTCCCCCCCCTTTTTGTCCTTTCCTCCTCCCCTTTCCTTCCCCTGTTTTCCTTGTCATAATTGTGATTTATTTAAAAAAAATATGCATATGTATATTATTCTATATACTCAATTTAATCACTGTCATGTATTGTATATTTGTTCTTGGTTCCTTTATATTATTGCATTGCACTTTGATATCACTTATATTATGTTTCACTATTTTGTATAGATATTTGGTCACGGCATGATCACTGTGTGTGCGTTCATGATCGGACGTGTGCGCATGCGCGGTCTGCGCTCCGGGTGCCATGACAGTGGGTGTCTCTATGTGGATGACGCGCTGGGTTTCCCTGACGCGTCAGGTCACATGACGCCGGTCTGTGCATGGTCTTCCAGGTAGCTCCTGCCGCGCATGCGCCAGCAGCGTCTGGTCATTAATCGCTCACCTGGTATTTCCCTATTTATACTGGGGCATTAAGCAATACGTCATCCCCCTGACGAAGGACGCCAGTTCCGAAACGCGCGTCGGGGAGTGCCGGGCATTACTTTAGAGGCTGTCATTATATCACGGGTATGTAACATCTTTAATCGGCTCACACATTATTGAGTATTATGTTATGGGTTATCACTAGTGTTGAGCATTCCGATACCGCAAGTATCGGGTATCGGCCGATACTTGCTGTATCGGAATTCCGATACCGACTTCCGATATTTTTTCAATATCGGAATTCGGCATCGGAATCGGAAGTTCAAAGTTGATTGACAGACTGACGTCATCATGATGCGCGGTGTGTGCGCATCATGATGCGCCGTCATTTCGGGCCTTCCGGGGGTCTCTGCCGGCCTGCCGGGGGGCTGTGCCGGCCTGCCGGGGGGCTGTGTGGACTGCCCGGGGTCTGTACCGGCCTGCCGGGGGGCTGTGCCGGCCTGCCGGTGGTCTGTGCACCCTGTGGGGGTCTGTACCGGCCTGCCGGGGGGCTGTGCCGGCCTGCCGGTGGTCTGTGCACCCTGTGGGGGTCTGTACCGGCCTGCCGGGGGGCTGTGCCGGCCTGCCGGTGGTCTGTGCACCCTGTGGGGGTCTGTACCGGCCTGCTGGGGGCCTGTGCCGGCCTGCCGGGGGGCTGTGCAAGCATCGTCCGATGGGACTACAAGTCCCATCGGGCGATGCCTGCTACCATGACAGTGATTGACACATTAGCCAATGATGGGACAGTAGTAGTCCCATCATCCGGCTAATGTGTTAAATGTTTAAAAAAAAAAAAAAAAAATACTACATACATACTACATGTATGCTACATACATACTACATGCTACATACATACTACATATATACTACATACATGCTACATACATGCTACATACATACTACATGCATGCTACATACATGCTACATACATACTACATGCATGCTACATACATACTACATGCTACATACATACTACATATATACTACATACATACTACATACATACTACATGCTACATACATACTACATACATACTACATGTATGCTACATGCATGCTACATACATACTACATGCATGCTACATGCATGCTACATACATACTACATGCTACATACATACCACATACATACTACATATATACTACATACTACATATATACTACATGCATGCTACATACATACTACATGCTACATACATACCACATACATACTACATACATGCTACATACTACATACATACTACATACATACTACATGCATGCTACATGCATGCTACATGCATGCTACATACATACTACATGCTACATACATACCACATACATACTACATACATACTACATACTACATATATACTACATGCATGCTACATACATACTACATGCTACATACATACCACATACATACTACATACATGCTACATACTACATACATACTACATGCATGCTACATGCATGCTACATGCATGCTACATACATACTACATGCCACATACATACCACATACATACTACATACATACTACATGCTACATACATACTACATATATACTACATGCATGCTACATACATACTACATGCTACATACATACCACATACATACTACATACATGCTACATACATACTACATGCATGCTACATACATACTACATATATACTACATGCATGCTACATACATACTACATGCTACATGCATGCTACATACATACTACATACATACTACATGCTACATACATACCACATATATACTACATACATACAATACATTCATACAATACATACATAGACATACAGTACATATAACATAGAGTAACATACTTACCAATACTTGTCACATTGTTCCCCGAAGCCATTGTCTTTTCCGGAATAAATATTAACATAACAAACCACAAAAATACTCACCCACGATCCGAAGCAGTCCACGAGTGTGTCCCACGACGATCTTGGGTAGAGAACGGCAGCATCAGATGATGCTGCCGTTCTCTACGGGCTGCAGGAATCCAATGACGGAAGGTAGGTATCCTTCCGCACTGTATTCCTCCGCCACTTAAAAAAAAAAAAAGTCCCTAGTCTCACTTTATGCCATTGCTGCGTGGGAAATTCCCACACAGCAATGGCATAAAGTGAGACTAGGGACTTTTTTTTTTTTTAAGTGGCGGAGGAATACAGTGCGGAAGGATACCTACCTTCCGTCATTGGATTCCTGCAGCCCGTAGAGAATGGCAGCAACAGCTGATGCTGCAGTTCTCTACCCAAGATCGTCGTGGGACACACTCGTGGACTGCTTCGGATCGTGGGTTAGTATTTTTGTGGTTTGTTATGTTAATATTTATTCCGGAAAAGACAATGGCTTCGGGGAACAATGTGACAAGTATTGGTAAGTATGTTACTCTATGTTATATGTACTGTATGTCTATGTATGTATTGTATGAATGTATTGTATGTATGTAGTATATATGTGGTATGTATGTAGCATGTAGTATGTATGTAGTATGTATGTAGCATGCATGTAGCATGCAGTATGTATGTAGCATGCATGTAGTATATATGTAGTATGTATGTAGCATGTAGTATGTAGCATGCATGTAGTATATATGTAGTATGTATGTAGCATGTAGTATGTATGTAGCATGTATGTAGTATGTAGTATGAATGTAGCATGTATGTAGTATGTAGTATGAATGTTGCATGTATGTAGTATGCATGTTGTATGTATGTAGCATGTAATTTTTTTTTTCTTTTTTTTTTTACATTTAACACATTAGCCGGATGATGGGACTACTACTGTCCCATCATTGGCTAATGTGTCAATCACTGTCATGGTAGCAGGCATCGCCCGATGGGACTTGTAGTCCCATCGGACGATGCCTGCACAGACCCCCGGAGCCTGCACAGCCCACCGGCAGGCCGGCACAGCCCCCCGGCAGGCCGGCACAGCCCCCCGGAGCCTGCACAGCCCCCCGGCAGGCCGGCACAGCCCCCCGGCAGGCCGGCACAGCCCCCCGGAGCCTGCACAGACCACCGGCAGGCCGGCACAGACCACCGGAGCCTGCACAGACCCCCTGGCAGGCCGGCACAGCCCCCCGAAAGGCCCGTACAGACCCCAGAGAGGCTGTACAAGGGCAGGAAAGGGTTTTTCTTATTCCGATACCGGAAGTCCCATAGACTTGAATGGGACTTCCGGTATCGGAATCGGCGATACCGATACTTTTTTTAAAGATCGGCCGATACCATCCGATGCGATACTTTGAAGTATCGGACGGTATCGCTCAACTCTAGTTATCACTTTGGGATGTGAGTCTACCACAATGGCACATTATTGATGTAGAATTATATTAGTTTTATAACCCAATTGTGGGTATAATCACTTTTGTGTTATATATATATTTTTTTTGTTTAAATATATCACTGTTTATAGTTATGCACATTTGTTTTACCAATATGTGTGTGAGGCTGTGATAGATCATTAACCTACTACAATCTTTTGACAGGCCTCTTTTATTATTAATTTTTCATATATATATGTTATGATTTTAGATTAATATTTTGTATGTCCTTGGCACTTGTTTGCACAAGTTTTTAATTGCCTAAATCCGATTTATTAAAGATTATATAATATTTTAGATATATTGTGTCCTATTGTTTTATTGAATTGTCCATACATAGTGGTTTGTTTTACCTAACAATTTATCGCAGGGGGTTATTTTGGGCGTCCCACCACTGCTAACTATTTCACAAACTGCAGGGATTTATGTATATCCCACTTTTCAGTTCCACGTTGGAACTTGCAGCTCTCCGGCGCCCCCCCTTTACCCATAGGTCAGTCAGGGAACTACACCTGGGATAATGGGTCGCCGGCCGGCTGCTTCAATGAGGACTGGCCACCTGGCACGCTGCAGTGAGGGAATTATAAATGCTCTGGCCGCAGCTACCCAATTAGCTTATAAAATCCCTTCCGTCACTCTCAGCAGTGCCCAGGCCCCAGTCCACACTTCGCCGCCACCAGCTCCAGATTTCTCTGCTTAAGTTATAAACTTAATAAAGGGGTTCAAAGCCAACCCAATTCAGTAGCATCATTATCTTAAAGGCACGTAAGTTCGTTTTTAGAGCATGGAGACAGAGCTAATAAGTTTTATAGTTTATTCCCAAAGACGGGCAGTGTTACAAAGATAAAAAAAGGTTTTACAAAGTTGAGACATTAGATATGTACAATTCAAATATAAAATAAACGGGATTAAAACAGAGGTTAACACTTACATATGCTTAGATGGTCCTAGGCTAACCATTTGGGGGGAAGGAGCAGCAGCCACACGTCTCCACTCATCTGAGAACCTCTTGGCATGAGATCTCTAGCTGAAAATGATCAATTTTTGGGAGGGAATACCTTATCCCTTTGGGTTTTTGACATCCCGAAAGGGGCGGTCTGATAATGTTCCTCACCCTGCTCTAAGTACAGATGTGGGTCCGGAAAACTTAGAACCATCATATCTGGACTTGAGAACCTAGCAGAGTATCGGCAGAACCATCATTCATCTTGTATTGAAATTAGCTTTGTAATGACACAAAACACTAGCTGCTTATTCCACTCTGTATAGGACAACGCCGTTTCTCTGGTTCTGTCAGCGCTAGACCCGTGAAAATTATGGGTCAGAACACTGGTTCGGCACCCTATGCAGATATGTAATTTTCATACCTCTGCCGCGTAGGGTTTTTTGAGATCTGACCTATTTAATACTTCCCATACTTGTCTGGACACATGTTTGAGGAGAACAAAAGAAATCCTTTCCTGGCTAAGTGACATTCTGTGCAGGGAGGAGGGGGGAATCCTCACTGGGATCTAAGATTACACAGGGCTGCACAGTGGGACACTGGTTGTGTGTGTGAGCTGTGGGGGAAGAAGGAGGGGCCGCAGCTATGTGACAGGCAGAGTCTCATCTGTAGGTTAGAGCAGGGGCAGACACAGACTGTAGTGGGCCCCTGTGCAATAAATTTTTTGAGCCCCCCCCAACGCCCTTCATAGGGCAACAAAGTTATTTGTTATTTGTTGTTACTTAATATTGAGGCTATGCAAGGCTGGATATAATATCTGTAGGGTGCTGCTGGGCTGTATTTATTATTTGCCAGTTGCAGCCTCCAAATTATATATACAGGCCAGCACAGCCTCCAAATAACATATATAGCCCACTAGCCCAGCATTGCCTCTAGTTGTTAATATATACAGCCCAGCATAGCCTCCAAATAAAATATGGTATACAGCCCAGCATAGCCTTCAGTTAATATACAAAGCCCAGCACAGCATCCAAATAACATATGCAGCCTAGCATAGCCTCCAGTTAATATATACAGTCCAGCAA
This sequence comes from Dendrobates tinctorius, assembly GCF_039654945.1. Taxonomy (NCBI): domain Eukaryota; kingdom Metazoa; phylum Chordata; class Amphibia; order Anura; family Dendrobatidae; genus Dendrobates; species Dendrobates tinctorius. The sequence continues at coordinate 19,146,897 of NW_027361716.1, forward strand.
CAGTCTTCAGGTAATATATACAGCGCCCAGCACAGACTACAGTAATATATACAGCACCCAGCACAGACTCCAGGTAATATATACAGCCCAGCACAGCCTCTAGTTAATATATACAGCCCAGCACACCCTTCAGGTAATATATACAGCCCACCACAGCCTCCAGGTAATATATATAGCCCAGAATAGCCTCTAAATAACATATATAGCCCAAGACAGCCTCCAGATAATATATATAGGCACCCCCGTTCCTCCTTTGTTTCATAATGCTCTCCCCCATATGCGGTCTACTTTTGGCATAGTGCTTCTCACCCTATGTGGCCCCCCAGTTTATGCTGCTTCTCCCCATATGGCCCTAAGCTGGGAAAAGATGCAGGATCTGGCCTTTGATCATCAGGACCTTCAGCAGGTCAAAGGTATCAACTGACAGTCCATGGATCATGGTCAAAGTGGGTCCTGAGTCATTGTACCACATCGCTATAACTATCGTGTGGGCCACGTTGGAGGTTCTGGAACTTTTCAGTATACCTCAGGTGTCAGCCAGTATTTGGCGATCAGGGCCTGCTTGATGGCATCAAAGTCGTCATCTTCTTCTGGCCGGAGAGAAAAAAATGCCTCCAGGGCTTTGCCTTTCAGCCCTGGGGTCAAATACCTGGCACATTGGTCCTTATGCAGCCTGTACTGTCTGCAGGCTTTCTCAAAGGCCCGCAGAAATGTGTCCAAGTCTCCGTCCTTTTCCATCATGGGAAAATGCTCTGGCCGGGGTTTTGGACTCTGGGCGCTGTGGGGCTCACTGCTCTGGGCTGTGGGGAGTACTCCCCCCTGCCAGAGCACATCAAGTTCGTAGTCTCTCTGAGCTTGGGCCTCTCGCTGGGCTTGGCGCTTGGCTCTCTCAGCCTCCCGCTCAGCTCTCTCATGTTTCATAATGCTCTCCCCCATATGCCGTCTACTTTTGGCATAGTGCTTCTCGCCCTATGTAGCCCCCAAAGTTTATGCTGCTTCTCCCCATGGGCCCCCCCAGTTTATGCTGCTTCTCCCCCTATGTGGGACACCCGATTCATGTTTCTTCTCCCCCATGAGCCGCCCCATTCATGAGCAGCCAAGCATCTCCCCCAGAGGCACCCCCATTCATGAGCAGCCATGCTTCTCCTCAGGGGCCGCCCCATTCATGAGCAGCCAAGGCCATGCTTCTCCCCAGGTCTGGGGGCCCTCCCATTCATGAGCAGCCAGGCCATGCTACAAAGTTCTCCCCAGGCCAGGGGCCCCCACATTCATGAGCAGCCAGGCCATGCTTCCCTTCTCCCCGGGCCAGGGGCCCCCCATTCATGAGTAGCCAGGCCATGCTTCAGTTCTCCCCCAGGATGGAGCCCCCCAAAAATCATGCTTGCCATGCTTCAGTTCTCCCCCAGGAGCCCCCCAAAATCATGCCTGCCTCAGTCCCAGTCCCTCAATCCTGCTCAGCTCTGGTACTCTTACCTGGAGCAGGCAGGGCAGGCCACACCAAAAGGATCCATCCACTGTCCGCACATTCCTGAGCTGCAGCATTTAGTTATGGGGCACGACACACAGTGACTTCACAGACACACACTAGCGCTGCGGCTGCAGCCACCGTCTAGCCGGGGCCACACGCACAGTGAGTGACAGTCAGTCTGTCTCCTCCTCTCCTCCCCCACAGTGGCAGCACAGCACAGCACTGACGCTGATCTCACCTCAGGGCTGGCTCCTCTGCACTGGCACTCGCACTCTCAGGACCCGCTCCTGGGCGCCTCCCGCAGCGCTGCTCTCCTCCTTGCGCCTCGGCTCCGTGTGGTGCTCCACATGGTAAATTTGAATAGGTAAATAATTAGCATACCTCCCAACTCTTGAAGAAGAGAAAGAGGGACAAAGGCTGCATCCTCCGCAAATTTTAGGCCACGCCCCGACCACACCCATTTTGCGACTGGTCACACCCATGTCCACGCCCAGCCGCCCCACTGCTGATCACACTGACTGCTATTAGGGGCATAGTGGCTGGCATTATGGGCACACTGACTGGTACTAAGGAAAAGAGAGAAAACAGAGAGAGAAAAAAGAAAATAGAGAGAGAAAGAAAGGAGAGCAAGAGAGAAAGAAAAAAACAGATAGAGAAAGAACAGAGAGAAAGAAGAAAGAAAGAGGGGAAAGAAAGAACAGAGAGAGAAAGAGGGGAAAGAAAAAACAGAGAGAGAAAGAAAGAGGGGAAAGAAAGAACAGAGAGAAAGAAAGAAAGAAAGAACAGAGAAAAAGAAAGAAAGAGAAAGAAAGAAAGTGGGGACAAAAAAAAAGAACAGAGAGAGAAAAAACAGAGATAGACAGAAAGAGGGGAAAGAAAAAGAAAGAACAGAGAGAGAGAAAGAAAGAGGGGACAGAAAAAAAGAACAGAGGGAGAGTGAAAAAAAGAAAGGGGAAAGAAAGAAAGAAAGAAAGAAAGAAAGAAAGAAAGAAAGAAAGAATAGAGAGAGCGAAAGAAAAAGAAAGAGAAAAAAAAGAGAACAGAGAGAAAAAGAAAGAAAGAGGGGAAAGAAAGAACAGTGCGATAGAGAGAATAGAGGGGAAGAAAGAACAGAGTGAGAGAAAGAAAGAGAAAAAATGAAAGAACAGAGAGAAATAAAGAGGGGAAAGAAAGAGCAGAGAGATAGAGAGATAGACAAAGGAGAAAGAACAGAAAGAAAGAGGGAAAAGAAAGAACTGAGAGAGAGAAAAAAAAGAAAGATTAGAGAGAGAAAGAAAAAGAGAGAGAAAGACAGAACAGAGAATGAGAAAGAAACAGAGAGAAAGAAAGAAACAGAGAGAAAGAAAGAAAGAACAGAGAAAGAAAGAAACAGAGAGAGAAAGAAATAAATAAAGATACTATAGCAGCCCGGCTCCCATGGTAATGCTCACCTGGCCGGCATCCCTGATTCCAAGGCGATCTTGCTGTCCGAGGAGGACATGGTGATGGATCTGAAGCATTCCTGGTTCTGTCACAATCTCCTCATGAAATTACCTCATTTCCGGTCAGCTTCCAGCACATCACTTCTGGTGGAACATCATGTGTGAGTTTTAAAGTGCTCCTCTGGGCTCTGCCATGTACTCCTGTGTCCGTGGGAAAAGCCCACTTTGTATGCCTCATACACACTTGGCTCCGCTCCGTACATCCAGTACACATATGGTTCCACTCCATACACACGCGGCTCCGCTCCGTACACCAAGTACACACACGACTCCGCTCCGTACACCTCGTACACGCGTGGCTCCGCTCTGTACACCTCTTATACGCGCTGCTCCATTCCGTACACCTCGTACACATGCGTCTCCGCTTTGTACACCTCTCCGCTCTGTACACCTCATACACACGGGGCTCCGCTTTGTACATCTCATACACACGGGGCTCCGCTCTGTACACCTCATACACACGGGGCTCCGCTCCGTACACCTCGTACACACGCGGCTCTGCTCCGTACACGTCGTACACACTCGGCTCCGCTCCATACACTTTGTACACACGCGGCTCCGCTCCGTACACCTCGTACACACACAGCTCTGCTCCGTACACCTTGTACACACACAGCTCCGCTCTGTACACCTCATACACACGCGGCTCTGCTCCGTACGCATCGTACACACACGGCTCCGCTCCGTACACCTTAAACACATACGGCTCTGCTACATCCACACTGTAAAACCCTCCTGACCCCACACAGAAACTTTACCTCAACCAGCACTGCAAAGTCCTGCAGAGTGCAGACAGACACAGAGGCAGACATGGCTCCTGATCATGTGACCCCCTGACTCCTCCCCTCTCACAGGTCCTGTGCGTACAGACCACACACAGCTGAGCCACATAAACACGGAGACCCCTGATCATGTGACCCCTGACTCCTCCCCTCTCACAGGTCCTCTGCGCACAGTGACAGAACACACACAGCCCAGCCACATCATTGCAGGCTGTGTGGCGTGGCGGCTCAGTGCAATGCGGGAAAAATAGCGTCTCAGGCAGGACGCTGGAGGGGGGTGTCAAAATCGGGATGGTTGGAGCCATGAATTAGCCATGCAGTGCTGGAGGGGCCCCCTCTCCCCCGGGGTCCCCGTTCAATGAACGGGCTGCACGGGCGGTAGGTCCGCCCCTGGTTTAGAGAATGGAAGATTCTGGAATGTCCCAGAGATGTCATATGTTACTTATTATTACACCCCCCAAAAAAAAAGGCCACACTATTATCGACCCCCAGGGGGAAATGTTTGCCAGCCCATACATTTAGTGTATGGGCATTACAAGTCTAGGAGACTGGCTCCTTTAAATTGGGAATAGTTTTAAATCAGGCCTGTTGTGAATTCCCTTGCTCGAAATTCTGATCCGAAGCTCCCTATGGTGGTAACTGAGAGTAGTGGAGCTGGCCAGGTGGATGGACGTTCCCCACCTGACGACAATAATTGGGAACCTGGGATTACTGGCTGGGAGCATATACTTGAGCTGGCTGCTCTTGGAGGTTGCTGGTGATTTCTCTGTGTGCATTTGGAGTTCTTTTGTCCCTACCTGATCTGCTTTGTTCAGCTAAGTGATTCATTTGCTAATCCTTTGCATCTAATCTGGTTGTGTCTTTTTTGCTTTCTGTTTTGCTGCTAGGGTTCAGTGTGCTCCCTGCTGGGGGCAGTGCTGGGCCCTGCTTCATATGTTGCAGCTTGTTCAGTCCCCTGTTATTTTAGTATCTTTTTGCTTTGCTGCTAGTTTATACCAGAGTGCTGATCTAGCAGGGGGTGAGGTCGTGTGACCTCAGGTATTTTGTATATCAGAAGTGTTGGACTTTTTCAGGGTTTTGTGCGTGATTGCAGACAGTATCTTTTCTGTCCTGTCCTGTCTAGACAGCTTGGGCCCCACCATTTGCTCAGTCTGTTCTCTGCCTGTGTTTGTGTGTCATCTTGTCTCACCAACAATATATGTTTGGTGGCTGTTTATTCCTTTGGGGATCTGCTCTGGGGCAGTTTAGATTTCATCTCTCTGTCTTTAGGCTTAGTTAGTCCTCCGGCTGTGACAAAGTGTCTAGGGCATCATAGGAACGCTCCACGGCTACTGCTAGTTGTGTGGATAGGATCAGGCATCTGCAATCTGCTTAGTTACCAACCTCTCTGGTCTTCTGGAGGCTTAACCTGTTCCTGTCATCCTCCTTGGTGACCCATTCATAACACAGGCCTTCCTCCATGTCTCATCATTCACCCCCACTAGATCAACAGGGTTAACGTGTTCCGTGCTGCTACAGCCAGTGTCAAATGCCGAACTGTTAAGCCGCTCTCACCACGTACCTCTGCAGCTGGTGCACGCCGCCCGACTTCTTCACTTCCGGTCTCGCGTCTGGCTGTGAGGTCCCGTAGGGTGCATGCGTGTGCCGCGCGCTATTGACTCTTCGGCTGCGCGCCCGGTACCAGGTCCCATCTGATGTGCTTGCGCACAACCCACAGCTCTGACTGTGGCCGCACTGACTTTGATGTCTCTATGGTCCTGGAGGACCTGACCTGGATGTTCCAGCGCGCATTCCGTATATCAGGCTGCCTCTTCCTGTAGGCGGCGCCTGATTATCGTTTTTGCTTCCTTGCTAGGCCTTCTTGGTGCCTGCATGGTGGCTCTCTGTACTCAGGTCCACTACCTTGTACCCAGACATGCTTCCCAGCTCGCGCTGTGCTCTGTCTTGTACCCAGGCATGCTTCCCATCACACGCTCTGCTCTGTCTTGTACCGAAGCGTGCTTCCCAGTACGCATAATGCACCATCCTGTACCCTGCGTGCCCCCGTGTACACGCTGTACTCACTTCCGTACCCAGCGTGCCCTGAGTACACGCTTTACATATTCCTCTACCCTGCATGCTCCGTGTTCACCCTTCTAAATACCGTCTCTCATGCCTCCTTTGAGCCAGCCACCTGGTTCCAGCAGTCATGGTACTTTATTCCCCTGGGCCTGCCCCTGACGCTCCCTGTATAGGGGTGGTCCTCACTAGGGCAGCTCGCCCGGGGGTGGGTTGGTATCATGGCCCAGAGGGTCTACTCCAGGAGTTGTCACACGAACAAGGGTGGGTGGTTTTGCTGGGTGTAAATTAATTGTTATGGAAAAGGTTGAGGTGTACCCCACAGGGGAACATGTTTGCCAGCCAACACACTTAGTGCATGGGCATTACAAGTCTAGGTGAGCCGCTCCTTATTAATGGGACATTTTTTTGTTAAGATGCCCTCCTTCATGTTTCTTCCAAGGAGGAATTGGGGTTATTGGGGTGCATATGACTTGGTAGAAGGGCAGGCCTTGCTGTCAATGCATAAGAAAACAGAATGGGAGTACAAAATGAATAATGTGAAGTGGATTTTCCTGTGCTCATCCAGTACGTGGGTTCAAAGGATTATAGGGATGCATATGACTTGGTAGCAGGGCAGGCCTTGCTGTCAATGCATAAGAAAACAGAATGGGAGTACAAAATGAATAATGTGAAGTGGATTTTCCTGTGCCCATCCAGTATGTGGGTTCAAAGGCTTATTGGGGTGCATATGACTTGGTAGCAGGGCAGGCCTTGCATTCAGTGCAACATTTTTTATTGAAACCCTCCTGGACATTTCGTGAAAGGGGTATTGGCATGCATCATAATTCTTGGCAGCCCATCCACTCACTGCATAGGCTATAACAGTTTCGGAGACCCACTGTTTAATAATGGCCCTTTAAGCAGAGTAATGCTGCCTGATGCCTCTGTAAAAATAGGCACTGTGACTTTAAGAGTCCCTGCTTCATAAATGAAACAAGATGTCATTTGAGCAGTATTTCCATCATTTTCTGACGTTTTTAGACCTGAAAAGGACCCCCTGGGGGGATCATGGTAAAAATGCTCTGGTCTTCCATATACTCACATTGATGTGCCATCCTGGACGAGCTATACTACGTGAGCAACTTCTGTAGGTTGTAGAAAACCGCCTCATGCTACTGTACAGTACATCTAGGGGTGACAGCAATAACAAAATTCAGAAACGATAGCCAAAAAGGATGGGAATAGGTCTGTGGTCAACCTCTGCAGAACCACTCCTTTATAGTGGTTGTCTTCCTAATTGCCTATAATTTCTACCTGTTGTCTGATCCATTTGCACAACAGCAGGAGAAATTGATTCACAATCAGTATTGCTTTATAACTGGACAGGTTGATTTCACAGAAGTGTGATTGACTTGGAGTTACATTGTGTTAAGAGTATCCTGTATTTTTTTGAGCAGTGTATATTATATATACCTGAACTGTAATTACTTACATTTTCTGCAGGACTGGTATCTACCTCTTTATGGTCACTGCATGGTGGTAATATGTCCTTTTGATGATGTGTTTTGTTATATTATTATTATTTAGTAATAATTGAATGTATAGTGGTATTATTGGTCTTTTTTCAGTGCTTTAATGAAAATATTATACGGTAACATTATATATTCACTGTTTAGTGGTAATAGTAGTGGATATTGTGTAGCGGTATTATTTTGGCCTTGCATAGTAGTAATTTTGTTAATATAGGACTGTGTATAGTGCTTTTGAGTGTTAGCAACAGAGGTATACAAAAATTATATACATTATGTATAGACAGTGTCGGACTGGAGCACCTTGGGCCCACTAGAGAAAATAATTCTTGGGGCCCACTATGTAACTACATAGAAATAAATACAAGACCATCAATTGTGCGGTAAAACACGCTAATATCAGGGTATAATATAAGGTAGTACACGTGTTCTGCCCTCTGGCTATACGGCAGTCTGTTGTGTTATGTGCTCTGAATAGGGCTATATGTTTGTATTATGTGCTGGGTTAGTTATAGTACCATCTAGTGGTGGCTGAATATATAGCAGTGTATTTGATAGCATTTACAGTCTGTGACTTTAACAGAAGCAATGCACGTGGGATTGAAGCAATGCTTGCGGGAATGAAGCAGTGTATTCTGGGATGAGGGAGATGCCATTTTTGTGTATCTCATAGGACGCACATGTTATTTTTGTCCTCCTGTTAACCTTTGTGTTCCTGTAACTTCTCTACTTAAGTCGCTATCTGGGTAAAGCATATCTGTTTTATCGCATGTTCTATACTGTTCACCAATAAACAAGTTAAACTACAGAGAACAGTCTGCTTATTTGGAACACAGAACAGTGGTTTATGCTGTATGCTGAATTGCACGCCGTGTCAACGTGACGTGTATGAAGGCAGAACAACACGTCTTAATTATGTAGCAGGGGTTCGGGTACCCCACCCTCATGGAATATAAAGTAGACCCTCATAGAATATAATGCAGCCCTCATATAGTATAATGCAGCCCCTTCATAGAATATAATGCAGCCCCCCCAAAAAATATAATGTAGCCCCACATAGGGTCTAATGTAGCCACCCAAAGAATAAAATGTAGCCCCCTCAGAGGATAATGCAACCCCTTCATAAGGTATAATGCAGCCCCCCATAGAATATAATGTAGCCCCCTTGTAGGATATAAAGCAGCCCCCTCATGGAATATAATGCAGCCCCCCTCATAGGGTATAATATATAGTATATGCAGCCCCCACAGAAAATAATGTAGCCACCTCAGATTATAATGCAACCCCCTCATAAGGTATAATGCAGCCACCCATAGAATATCATGTAGCCCCCTCATAGGGTATAATGCAGCCCCCCTCATATTGTATAATGAAGCTCCCTCAGAGTATAATGCAGCCCCCCACATAATATAATGTAGCCCCTTAAGAGTATAATGCATCCCCCTCATAGGGTATAATGCAGCCCCCTCATAAGGTATAAAAAAGCAGCCCCCTTATAGGGTATAATGCACCAGCCTCCCTCATAGGGTATAATGCTGCCCCCTCATAGGGTATAATGCAGCCCCATTCATAGGGTGTAATGCAGCCCCTCATAGAGTATAATGCAGCAGCCTCCCTTATAAGGTATAATGCAGTCCACCTCATAGGGTATAATGCAGTCCCTCGTGGAATATAATGGTAGCCTCCCCCTTTAGAGTATAATCCAGCCCCACAGTCCTACAGCTTTATTGCCACCAGGACTCACTCACTGATGTATATATTTAAAAAAACAAAAACACAATCATCACCTCTCCTCCTCGCTACCACTCTGATTCCAGCTCTGCTTTGGTATCAGCAGCTTTACTGCAGTCTGCCCGGCACACAGCAGGTATGTGGGGAAGTGATGTCATCGCGCACCCACAGTGTCAGAGGCAAAGGGGAATGATGGGAGAGGAAGTGTCATCTGAGGTTCTCTCCTCCATTATTGCTTTCAACTGTATCGGCATCTATGATGCCGATATAGTTGAATGCGGCATACACTGGGGTGCGGCACTGGCCCTGGTTCCCCCTGACTTATGAGCTCCATAGAAGCTGAAGGTCCCAGGGGGAGCGGGGGCCCTGGTCTGCCGGCCCTGATAGCGGGCAATGTTACCCGCACCCTGCGGCTAACACTGCCCGCTATTAAAGTGAAATGAATATTCACTCCTCTCCACGCCCATGGGGGTGTGGGGTAGAGTTGAAAGGGAGGGACAGGACTGTAGTCGTGACCTGAATAACCTGAATATCTATGTCCAGTCCTTCCCCTACAGAAAACTGTACTCTTCTCTCCAGCATACGTGTATCTCCAGATCCAGCTTCCTCTGGGAACTTCCCAGACAACGGCAGCCCCTCTTTCAGGCGACCCCCCAGCAATGGAGACACTGTCCAAGTTAACTTTAACACTTTCTTTACTGAGTACTTCACACATTACGTCTACAGTTGGTACATCGTGACATTTACTGGTTTCCTCACCTTTCCCTTTCAGGCTGTCGCTTCTGTGCAGTACATGCCCGGACTGGACCATCCTAGACTGTTCCCCACTTTCTTCCTGGCCTGACCTCACCATGATGACAATTCTTTCTGCATGTTTCGCCCAGGTTTGGTTGACTCTGGTAAAGCATCCGACCCATCTGTACTGAACTCGTCGAAGCTCCAAATTCCTTCATCTCATCAGCCCAACCGACTCCTGCCCTAAAAGCATCTGCCAGGGGATAAGTCGCCACATCTTTCCTTCCCTGCAATGGCCCACTGCTATGACACACAGTGGCCGTGGGTAACTTGGGCTGCAGCGCTTGAACGTTGCGTGGCTGCCAAGCTGTCCGGGCCTATAGCCTATGTGGACACTAGGGCACTCTGGCCCTGTCTGACCTAACTTCCCAACAAGCTTCCCTCTTACTACCTGGCAGCCTCTCCTACAATTAACCCTCTAGAAAACATCCTCTAAGGCCCCACTAGTATGCCTCCCATCTAGTGGCCCGCAAGAGAACTACACTTTCCCATATCTATAGGAACTATATACTAAAGTGCCATCCTCTAATGCCCCCTAAAAAGAATAGATATATATCTTTGTACCGTGTTAGCCAGTAGATAGAAGAATATTTAGAATTAAGAGTCCTCAGTGGTTGATACCTTTTAATGGCTAACTGAAAAGATGGTAACAAACTGCAAGCTTTCGAGACTACTCAGGTCTCTTCATCAGGCTAGACTTAAGGGGGCTTTACACATAGCGATATCGCTAGCAATAGCGCTAAAGCGTCAACGATTTTGACACACTAGCGATTAAAAAAACAGTTCGATTTTGATGCAGGAGAGTCGGACGAGTGTAATGCAATTGTCATGCGAGTGTCATGCATTTTTTGTGCATTTGCAATCAGATTTTTCACACATAGCATCCGATTTACATCCGAATGCAGTGCGATTGCTATCAGATTGCAATGCGATTTTAACATGAGCTTTTACATAGAGCATGACTTTTGGATATGGGACATCTCCCCACTCCACTAGAATAAATACACAAAACACACTATTTTGATTGTCAAACTGGCCACTGCTTTATTTAATTCACAAGATTAAAACAACCACAGTAGGAGTCAGGTGAAATGCTTGTACATTGGGATTCACCTACAGCTGACATCACTGAGGCTGCGCTGACTCCCTGCCCGACCCGCAGTGAACTGACAGCGTGGGAAAATGTTCAGAAACTTTCCCACGCTAAACATTTCATCTCCAGTCAGGTGGAGAGTCTCCACATGCAGCTTCTCAGTCATTCCTCTGTGGTTTACAGCCAGGCCGGTCACATTAGCACCGCTCCCGGTTGTAAACTATTTAAGCCCTTGAGATGGATTGCAGCATGGGACTTGACTGTACGGTGGACAGGTAAGTGATATTGTTGCTTTTTTATTTTGGATTTTTTACAGGGGAACGAAGGCTTCGCTTGGATTGGGAGTGTATTAAAGATGGAAAAAATGTGTTTTTTTATTTCATTAAAAGTCTTTTTTCTTAATGTGTGTGTGTTTTTTTAACCCCTTTCAGACTAGTGGATTAATAATGGAGAGGTGTCTTATTGACACCTCTCCATTATTAATCAGGCTTAATGTCACCTTATAATAGCAAGGTGACATTGACCCCTTGTCACCACATATGCCACCTGCTACAGGGCAATAGGAAGAGAGCGGGGAAAGTGCCCGAATTGGCACATCTTACAGATGCGCCTTTTCTGGGGTGGCTGGGGGCACATTTTTTTAGCTAGTGGTGCCCAAAAACAATAGTCCCTCTCTAGGCTATTAATTTCTGCCCTCAGTTACTGGCTTGCCCTCTCTGGCAGATAAAATGGCGCGTGAGCCCACACCAGTTTTTTCCGTGAATTAATCCTTTAATTTAACACCTACAGCTCCAACATTTTACACACATACAAGGGACATAAAAATATAACGGATATGCAATGGTTTACAGTATGTAAACCATGTCTCATATCCTAACGGGTTCTGTAATGATGTTACAGAAGCCAACAATTGAATTTTCACCTATTCTGCTATCTATATGTCTATGAAATATAAATATATACATATGTGTGTCAATGACATATATACACTCACTGGCCACTTTATTAGGTACACCTGTCCAACTGTGTGTTAAGACTTAATTTCTAATCAGCCAATCACATGGCGGCAACTCAGTGCATTTAGGCATGTAGACATGGTCAAGACAATCTCCTGCAGTTCAAACCGAGCATCAGTATGGGGAAGAAAGGTGATTTGAGTGCCTTTGAACGTGGCATGATTGTTGGTGCCAGAAGGGCTGGTCTGAGAATTTCAGAAACTGCTGATCATCTGGGATTTTCACGCACAACCATCTCTAGGGTTTACAGAGAATGGTCCGAAAAAGAAAAAAAATCCAGTGAGCGGCAGTTCTGTGGCCGGAAATGCCATGTTGATGCCAGAGGTCAGAGGAGAATGGGCAGACTGGTTCGAGCTGATAGAAAGGCAACAGTGACTCAAATTGCCACCCGTTACAACCAAGGTAGGCAGAAGAGCATCTCTGAACGCACAGTGCGTCGAACTTTGAGGCAGATGGGCTACAGCAGCAGAAGACCACACTGGGTACCACTCCTCTCAGCTAAGAACAGGAAACTGAGGCTACAATTTGCACAAGCTCATCGAAATTGGACAGTAGAAGATTGGAAAAACGTTGCCTGGTCTGATGAGTCTCGATTTCTGCTGCGACATTCGGATGGTAGGGTCAGAATTTGGCGTAAACAACATGAAAGCATGGATCCATCCTGCCTTGTATCAACGGTTCAGGCTGGTGGTGGTGGTGTCATGGTGTGGGGAATTTTTTCTGGGCACTCTTTGGGCCCCTTGGTACCAATTGAGCATCGTTGCAACGCCACAGCCTACCTGAGTATTGTTGCTGACCATGTCCATCCCTTTATGACCACAATGTACCCAACATCTGATGGCTACTTTCAGCAGGATAATGCGCCATGTCATAAAGCTCGAATCATCTCAGATTGGTTTCTTGAACATGACAATGAGTTTACTGTACTCAAATGGCCTCCTCAGTCACCAGATCTCAATCCAATAGAGCATCTTTGGGATGTGGTGGAACGGGAGATTCGCATCAGGGATGTGCAGCCGACAAATCTGCGCCAACTGTGTGATGCCATCATGTCAATATGGTCCAAAATCTCTGAGGAATGCTTCCAGCACCTTGTTGAATCTCTGCCACGAAGAATTGAGGCAGTTCTGAAGGCAAAAGGGGGTCCAACCCCTTACTAGCATGGTGTACCTAATAAAGTGGCCAGTGAGTGTATATACCTGTATACTATGTGTATACATGTATTCTATCTATCCTATTTTAACATGTCAGTGTGATTTTACAGTATAGCGCACTGAATTGCTGGCTTTTCTAAACGACGCCAGTGCGTATTTCTCGCAAGTCACACGCATGGTCCATGTGTAATCCATTTTTTTCTCACACCCATAGACTTGCATTGGCGAGTCTCAGGCGTAATACGGTGCAAATTGCAGCATGCTGCGATTTCACCCACTCATATAATACGGGCGAGAAAAAAAACGGATGATGGGAGCTGCCCCACAGGTTAACATTGGTCCGAGTGCTATGCAACTTTATCGCATAGCACTTGTCCGTATTCCTCTCTAGTTTAACTCCGGCCTTACAATGTATGTGTGATGGTTCGTCCCTTTCCTTTAATAGTTTCCATCACAAGTGACAGGCAGATGTCCTCTTACATGAGGGCATGTGCTGATGACAAATGAGATAATTATTGTTCTTTTGACTGTTGGCCATGTTTAGTCAGGGCACTGATGCCGCTCTGTGTAGAGGCGCTCTACTCTGCCAAATCTTGCGTATTATCTTCTGCCCAGGCCCTCATTCAGACATGCGTTTGTCACACTTGTGTTTTAGCTGTAGTTTTCACAGATAGAGTATATGCTCATCGCAGTCTATGGTGTGATTCCCTTTTCTGTGGTTTTTTTTTGTGAGCCATGTTACTGCAAAATAAATCAGGAAGACAAGTCAGTTCTTTCTCTGCATCATAGATAAAAGTCACCCATTCTTGTCCTTGGGTTCAGCGAAAATCACGGTCAGCGGATGACATCAGTGTTCACTCTGTGTGCTGTCTGTGATTAACATTGCAGTGAACAGGAGAAGCTTTGCCACACATTTATTTATCCATACGTGAAAATCACCAATAAAGCACTGATGGTAAAAACTGACACTGACCAAACACTGATAAAAATTGGACAAAAAACACTGACGACAGTCGTACCATTATTTTGCTTATGTAAAAAAATTACTGACGTTGAAAAGAAGCCTTAGGCCTTGTTTGCTCTCCCATATTGCTGACCAGTCTCCCATAAAACTTCTTGGATTATTAAATAACCAATTATTATTGCAAGGCAGGAATAAATAAATGTATCCTGCACTGGTCGCTCCACATAAATGACCCAAGGTGTTCTATACAATTGGCAATATATGACTTTGTGTTAGAAATTCGAAGTAAACTATGGTTTTCAATACAAGGGGTTTCAAGCAAATGAGTGTACACAGTGCAGTAAATCTGTTTTGATTTGTTTTTCCAAATAAAGGGTATAGGCAATTTATGCCACTATATGGCATACTGTGTATGTCAATGTAGGGGTTGACTGAAAACTAGTGATGAGCGAGTATACTCGTTACTCAAAATTTCTGAGCATGCTCGGGTGTTCTCCGAGTATTTTGGATGTACTCGGAGATATAGTTTCTGTCGCTGTAGCTGCATGACGTGCGGCTGCTAGACAGCTTGAATACATGTGGGGATTTCCTAACAAACATGTATTCAGGCTGTCTAGCAGCCACAAATCATGTATCTATGATGACAGAAACTAAATCTCCGAGCACACCCAAATACTCGGAGATCACCCGAGCATGCTCGGAAATCTCAAGTAATGAGCATACTCGCTCATCACTACTGAAAACACATACCAAAAACTGGCTTGTTTATTCACAGCATCCTGTTACGGGGCTCGCGGAACGCACCAAATAATAAAGATGAAATAATATATAAGGTGCGTTCGTAGCCCAGGGCCCACTGTGCAGATGTGACCAACTGCTGCTGAACAATGAGGGAAAGGCGTGTAGGAGTAAAGCCGGACACCAGTGCGTAATCACTGAGCCGGTGTGAACAGGTACGTGCGCCGTTACTTTACGTAACATGTGCCTGCCGGCAAACAACCTCAACCTGTTAGCGTCACAGGTCACGAGGTGTGAACCACTGCTGCAACGTGTGCAGTATCCGCCCTGACGGACGCCACTAACCAGCCTAATAACCGGGCTGGAAAGCGCAAATCAAGCGCACGGCGTAACTAGCGGACGCTACGATAGCAGTGGCCAAGGAAGCCTATACTGGCTGACAACCTAGGCGCTAGCGGTGGATGTGGAGCAACACTGCGGCGCTATGCAGTGTAGAGCTAACGTACTGACTCTAATCCATCACCCTAACACAAGCGTAATATCCGATGAGGGGGCAATTATAATGCATCAGTCTCCAGGCTCATTCATCCATCATCACACATACACTAAATGCATTAACCTCAGAGTCTATCATAGCGCATGGCGGGGCGGCCATGCGAACCTTTTTTAGCCGTGCCCTTCCAGGACCTTCCTGATCCTCCTAATGGAACAATCAGAACAGGAGAAGGACCTGAGCATGTGACTCCCGATCCCCAATGGGAGATCGTCTCATGAGCATGCTCAGTGGACCGAAGGAAGGACTTAGACTCTGGAGTCTTTTGCTGCTGGCAAGGCTGCATTGCCATAACTGGACCAGAGGTGGCAGCAGCAACCAAACACACAATGCTGGTGTGGGAAGAACACCAGGATCGTGGAGTATGCTAAGTAGGGTCCACTGCGGCCACAGAGGGATGGGAGACAGCAGATGGCAAGACTTGGGATTCCCGCTGTGCAGCGCTTGGAGCCTGATGCCTAACACAACCAATCACAGTGCAGCTTTATTTCGTACAGAGTAGTTTAAGAAATAAAAGCTGATTAAGGAGGATGTATAGATATTGATTGATATTTACATTAGCCATATATGTGTGTCATGTCTCCTAACATCACAATGATGTCTCGGACAGTGCCTGCAGGAAGATGGAGTGCAGAGTATCTTCCAAGGGCCTGTATTTATTTAGGCAGTCTGGGATCTTTATAAATGTAAAGGCTATGTATTCAGGTGGTCAGGTTTGGGGTTTGTGTATTTAGGAAGTCTGCATATAATTCTGGGCATCTGGCCCGGTATTTGTTTTGGTGGACTGTAAATATTTAGGTCGCCGGGTGCCACCCAGGCCTGGCCACTGGGTCACGGCAGTTCCAAGTGCTGGTTGAGTACGACCGGGGGGGGGCGTGCCACTCTTTGTCAGTTATGGGGTTAATAATATTAATAAAAAGGTTTGTGATGCCAGTTGGGCTGTTCGGCCTGGTATGACCAGGCACTGATGAGGGTCCCTGGAAGTTAGGTGGTGATGGACGGTGCCATATTATTAATCCTTTCCCAACTATGGTTTGTAACGTGGACCAAGGTGGTAGTCATGGCGAGGGGCTGCTGCTGCTTCCTCATCACATCCCAACGCTCCGCTACAGAAATAAAGTGTCCATCTTGTAATGTACTGTGTGTATCATGCAGTTCACCCACCTGTGGGTCAGAAGCCTTCACAGCACACAAATGGTATCAAAGTCCAAGTTCATTTTTGCTAAATCTTTACTTAATTTGTGCATCTTCAGAGCAAATTTAATCCAAAAGTCTTCAAACGTTATCAGAAGTTCTTTTTCTGAGCTCTCCCTCATTTTTTCTGTCATCACAATCTCCGGCAACGTGGTATCCAGTTCTACAGTTCCCTGGGTAATCAAGCTAGCTGATTCTAGGTGCTCCCTGTCCACTTTCCCCATCTTGGGCGAAAATTCATGATGCCACTGCAAATCCTGTTCAGACCGTAGGTCCCGGACGTTACCCCACAGCCTAGCCACTGATCCTTTCAGGCTGCCTAGATCCTCCTGTGCCCCACAATCTATCATTCTTCAGAACTCTCCTTTCAGTTCTTCTTGTCTCTGTCACTCAGCAATCACTGACTACTTCTCACAAAACTTCCCCTAACCTCTTGCTAACTCCTCACACCAGCTAGCTTCCTATTGGGCTAACACTATCTTATCTAAATCTATTCTCCATTTCTGCCTCTATAGTGCCCCCTTAGCACTAACTCAAAGCTACTGTCATCATAACTCTTACCAATACTACATGCTAAACCTATCTGAGTCACTAACTGCCCTTATTCTCATACCTAGCACAGTATAATATGAACGACATTAGCACATGACACATTATGTTATATTCAGTGACATCACAAACATATACTTTACATAGTATAAACAGCAACCACATATTCACAATGTACTCGGTTTCCCAGGCAGGCATGCATAGGAATGCAGGGCCCAAAGCAGCCACCTGCACACCCCCTACAGGCTGGATCCCAGGGGAGTTGGAGCAGAGAATATTCAGCATTATTCTCAGCCGCCCCAGAATTCTTTGGTATATTGTTACTTTTTTATTATATATTACAGGAGAACGAGGGTTTTGCATGGATTAGGTGTGTTTGTAAGTATGGTTTAATTAAGAATAATAAAGGAGTCTGTGTCTTTATTTCAAATAAAGGATTTTTTAATGGGTGTCTGTGTTTTCTTTATAATTTGACTATGGGGTTAGCAATAAGGGTGACTAATTGACGCCTCTCCATTACTAACCTTGGAGCTTGATGTCACCTGAAAGGTGACATCACCTGAAAGTTGACATCAACCCCCCCAAATATTACCCCATATGCCACTGCTACAGGGCAGTGGGAAGAGCAAGGCTATGTGCCAGAATTGGCACATCTTAGAGATGCACCTTTTCTGGGGCATCTGAGAACTGATGTTTTTAGCCAGGGGGGGCAGGATCCATGGCTCCTTTTTAGGCTATTAACATCAGCCCTCAACTATCTGCATAGCTGCTGGCTATTAATTATAGGGGGACCTCACGCCATTTTTTCCATAATAGAATCTTTTATTCAATAAATACATGTCCAGAATTTTGCACACACACTATACTAATTGTATTTGTCACTGACATGTACATATCTACCTATTCTATATGGATTTACTGTAATCCATCTCTCCTATCCTGTCGACTCCTGCAGTGATTTTACAGAAGCCGACAAATGTATTACCGGCTTGTCATGATCCAGGACGGGATTTCGCTTTGACCCGTCCTGGTTAGACTATGGGTTAATTGTGCGGCCTCTCTCTGGCAGCAGGAGGCTATTTACTGCTCACTGGACCTGGGTCCGGTGTCAGTTATACTCCTGCCCTCGGCTGAGTTAAGTGACCTCTTGTATATGTGTGCCTTGTGCCTGATAACTTGCTTGCTTGTTCGGTTGTGATCTGGTTCTGTCCCTGTTACGAGTTCTGCCTGACCCTCTTGTACTGCTCTACCTCTCGTGTATGACTCTCTGCTTGTGACCCGACTCCTCTCTGCGCGTCCCCTTGGTACCACGTCGCCCTCTTGTGTATGACCTTTGGCTCTGTCTGACTACCCGTCTGTTTGTCCCTCTGTACCTCGTTTGCCCGTACTGCTGTGACCTCTGTTTTGCCTGACTCTGAGTTGTTTGTATGGTGTCCTGTCCTATCTGAATACAGGACGCTAAGCCCCGCCCCCTTGCAGTCACATGACCATAGGTCCCGTGCAGACTATTCAGTTTCAGTGTCCGCAGGTCCTATGCATCTTTACTTTCCAGCGCTGACTGGACCCTGACACTATTAGCCTGAAGCACGCATGGTCACCTCTGCTGCCCTTCTCCACAGGTATCTTTTAGCACTGCTTCTGTACTCAGGACACACGCACTGGCTCTATGAGCAAGTGCAGTGCGGAGTCTCTGACATTATAACTGACCCATACCATTTTTTTTTCTCTGCTCCCATTCACCTGTGTGTGTGATGGATCCTGTGCACACTCTTTCTGAGCAGGTTAAGCATCTGATGCAGATGTCTCAGTAACTCTTTGGAGAACAAAGAGTCCTGGCTCAGTCTCAGCAACTGATCGCCGATACTGTGCAGGGGGTTCTTTCATGGGGGGCTCGGGATGTTACATTAATTTCCCCTGAGTCTCCAGTGAAGTTACCAGATACCTTTTCTGGAGATAAAAATGACTTCAGAGTTTTCAAGGAGGGCTGTAAGCTTTTTTTTTCCTTAAGACCACACTCTTCTGGGGATGAAAGTCAGAGAGTGGGGGTCATTATGTCTCTGTTAAGGGGAGCCCCCCAAGCTTGGGCTTTCTCCCTTCCTACCACGGCCCCTGAGCGTTTGACTGTGGATGCATTTTTTGAGGCCCTGGGGCATATTTATGATGAGCCTGATCGGGTGCGTATGGCTGAGGACAGGCTGATGAATGTTTGTCAGGGGAAACACTCAGCCGAGTGGTTTTGCTCAGAGTTCAGACGCTGGGCTGCTGAGGTCTGCTGGAACGACGCCGCTCTCCGGGGGTTGTTCCGTAGAGGCTTGTCTGAGCATCTGAAAGACGCCTTGGCTCTCACCCCCCACCTGATGCCCTGGAGGAAGCTATGACACAGGCCGTCCGAATGGATCGCAGGTTACGGGCAGGGGGAGTGATACAAACCGAGACATCATTATTCTCCCAAGGAAGGAGAGCCAGTTCTTCATTGAAAATCACGGCGATGGGAACCCTCAACCTTAAGGAGGAAGAAAGGAGACAACGGCACGTGAGAAAATGCTGTGTTCACAGTGGTGAGTCTGGACATTGTAAAAAGGATTGCCCCTCCCGGCCACTAACCAGCAAGCGACTGAGCCCGGGTAATTATCGTGGAGGTCACCCAGGCTCTCAGGTACCCTTTTCTGCATTTTCTAAAATGTCATTTCAAGTGGAACTTTGTTGTGGGGGTGTCTCCACATCCACTTCTGCCTTCGTGGATTGCGGTTCATCATTGAACTTTATTGACTCTGACTTGGTGGCCAGGTGTAAGTTAGGGACAGTTAGGTTGGAGACTCCGATTCACCTTGTTGCTATTGACAAAACACCACTGGTTAAGAATGACATTGTGTTTTGTACTGAAGAGTTTCACCTTAAAGTGAGTTCCTTACACCAGGAACGTATTTCATGTTTTGTAATGAACAACCTGCCTGCGGGACTGGTGTTGGGGTTCCCCTGGTTACAGCTGCATAATCCTGTGATTAATTGGGAATCTCGGGACATTGTTAAATGGGGTCCCTATTGCTCTGAGAAATGTCTTGTTTCTGTGTCTGTGTCGCCCGTGGGTCTAGAAGGCATTCCGGAGTGCCTGATAGATTATACTGACGTTTTCTCCGAAAAAGAGGCTGAGGTTTTACCACCACACCGCCCATTTGATTGTGCCATTGACCTGGTTCCAGGTGCTAAATTGCCCAAAGCCCGCCTGTATAACCTCTCGGGTCCGGAACGGGCTGCGATGAAGGAATATATTTCCGAGAGCCTCCGTAAGGGACATATTCGTCCTTCTGTTTCTCCTGTGGCGGCAGGGTTCTTTTTTGTAAAAAAAAAAGACGGTGGTTTGCGCCCATGCCTCGATTTTCGTGAGTTAAATAAAATAACTGTGAGGAATACTTATCCCCTTCCACTTATTCCTGATTTATACAATCAGTTGTCCGGAGCTAAGTGGTTTTCGAAATTAGATCTACGGGGAGCGTATAACCTTATCCGAGTCCGGGACGGAGATGAATGGAAGACCGCTTTTCTCACTACTGAAGGGTTGTTTGAAAATTTGGTCATGCCCGTCGGCCTGACCAACGCTCCAGCGGTCTTCCAAAATTTCATAAATCATGTGTTCTCCGATTGGATTGGACGTTTTATGGTGGTGTATTTGGATGACATTTTAATCTACTCGCCTGATAAACAGACTCACATTGGTCATGTTCGGGCAGTTCTCCAAAGGCTCAGGGAGAACTGTCTGTTTGCTAAACTTGAAAAATGTTTATTTTTTGTTCAGGAACTGTCCTTTCTGGGGTTCATCGTGTCTGCTGAAGGGTATCGCATGGATCCTAATAAGGTGCAGGCCATTCTCGAGTGGGTTCAACCGTGTGATTTGAAGGGTCTGCAACGTTTCCTAGGGTTCGCTAATTATTATCGGAAATTCATAAGGGGGTTCTCACAGGTGGTTAAACCCCTCACAGACATGACTCAAAAGGGGGCCGATATCAAGAATTGGTCAACCGCAGCGGTAGCGGCATTTCAGTTTTTGAAAAAATGTTTCATGTCGGCCCCGGTTCTTATCCAACCGGACCCCTCTGAACCATTTATTGTTGAGGTAGACGCCTCAGAGGTGGGGGTGGGGGCGGTATTGTCCCAGGGACCTGCCACTTTGACCAATTTAAGACCTTGCGCCTTTTTCTCAAAGAAGTTCTCCCCTGCGGAGAGAAACTATGATGTGGGGAATCGGGAACTTCTGGCCGTAAAATTGGCTTTTGCAGAATGGAGGCATTTTTTGGAGGGGGCTGTTCATCCTATAACGGTAATCACA
Source organism: Dendrobates tinctorius (assembly GCF_039654945.1). Classification (NCBI taxonomy): domain Eukaryota; kingdom Metazoa; phylum Chordata; class Amphibia; order Anura; family Dendrobatidae; genus Dendrobates; species Dendrobates tinctorius. The sequence continues at coordinate 19,168,308 of NW_027361716.1, forward strand.
GACCACAAAAACCTAGCTTACATTGAGTCAGCTAAAAGGTTGACTCCCAGACAGGCTAGATGGTCACTTTTTTTTTCCCGATTCAACTTCTCGATCACTTTTCGACCAGGATCCAAGAATATCAGAGCGGATGCATTGTCACGCAGTCTTGATCCGGTGTCCCCCCCGGAACCTCCATCCTCCATTCTTCAGCCTGGGGTGGTGGTGGCAGAGGTTTCTAATGTGTTGGAACGGGAGATTCGAGAAGCCCAGGCTCTTGCACCTCCAGCTAAGCCGTTGGATAAACTTTTTGTGCCAGCTCAGTTTCGTCTCAAGGTCCTCCAGGAGTTCCATGACTCAGTTCTGGGTGGACATCCAGGGATCTCACCTTCATGACCGATGACGATAATAATCTCAGCGACCCGGAAGGCCATTGCTAGAATATTCTGGTGGTCTTCTTTAGCCTCTGATGTTGGGGAGTGTGTGTCTGCGTGTGAGGTTTGTGCCCGTGCGAAAACTCCCCATAACCGGCCGGCCGGGGAATTGGTACCACTGCCAATTCCTGAGAGACCATGGACTCATCTGTCCATGGATTTCATCACCAACCTTCCCCCTTCCAAGGGTAATACCGTGGTCTGGGTCGTAGTGGACAGGTTTAGTAAGCAGGCACATTTTGTACCTTTGGCAGCTCTACCTAATGCGGAAACATTGTCCAGATTGTTTGTGGAGCATGTGGTGCGGTTGCATGGGGTACCCCTGAATGTGGTGTCTGATAGGGGAGTGCAATTTGTGTCCAGATTTTGGAGAGCTTTTTGTAGGAGGTTGGGTATTGGTCTGTCCTTTTCATCCGCCTACCATCCAGAGACTAATGGGCAGACTGAGCGGACCAATCAGTCTCTGGAGCAAATTCTGCGTTGTTTGACCTCAGCCCGACAGGATGATTGGTGTTCTGTGTTACCATTGGCTGAGTTTGCATTTAACAACCGCACTAACCAGTCTACGGGTACATCTCCTTTTTTTTGCAATTATGGGTTTCATCCTCATTTTGGAGAATTTTCCCGCTTGAATTCTGGGTGTCCTGGGGCGGACGAGACGATCCAGCGGTTGGGGGAGGTATGGCGGGAGGTCCAGAATAACATTACGAAGGCCCAGGACAAATTTAAATTTTTTGCGGACAAAAAACGATCCGTGGGTCCAGTGTTTCAGGTCGGAGATAAGGTATGGTTATCCACCAAAAATATAAGGCTCAAGGTCCCCTCTGCGAAGCTTGGACCCAAGTTTATAGGTCCCTATGTAATTACCGAAGCAGTTAACCCGGTGGCTTTTCGGTTGAGTCTTCCGCCATCTCTAAGGATCCCTAATGTTTTCCATAAGGCCCTTTTGAAACCTGTGAGGTCCAGTGGGGAGGGATCATCATCTTTCCCGACACCGGTTCTGGTAGATGGGCAGGCTGAGTACGAGGTGGAACGAATTGTCGACTCCAGGTTGGTCCGTCGCGCCGTTCAGTATCTGATACATTGGAAGGGCTATGGTCCTGAGGAACGCTCGTGGGTTCCTGCTCGATCAGTTCATGTGGATCGGTTGATCCGAGCCTTTCACGCCAAGTACCCTGAGAGACCTGGGGGTCCGGTGGCCCCCCATTGAGAGGAGGGTACTGTCATGATCCAGGACGGGATTTCGCTTTGACCCGTCCTGGTTAGACTATGGGTTAATTGTGCGGCCTCTCTCTGGCAGCAGGAGGCTATTTAGTGCTCACTGGACCTGGGTCCGGTGTCAGTTATACTCCTGCCCTCGGCTGAGTTAAGTGACCTCTTGTATACGTGTGCCTTGTGCCTGATAACTTGCTTGCTTGTTCGGTTGTGATCTGGTTCTGTCCCTGTTACGAGTTCTGCCTGACCCTCTTGTACTGCGCTACCTCTCGTGTATGACTCTCTGCTTGTGACCCGACTCCTCTCTGCTCGTCCCCTTGGTACCACGTCGCCCTCTTGTGTATGACCTTTGGCTCTGTCTGACTACCCGTCTGTTTGTCCCTCTGTACCTTGTTTGCCCGTACTGCTGTGACCTCTGTTTTGCCTGACTCTGAGTTGTTTGTATGGTGTCCTGTCCTATCTGAATACAGGACGCTAAGCCCCGCCCCCTTGCAGTCACATGACCATAGGTCCCGTGCAGACTATTCAGTTTCAGTGTCCGCAGGTCCTATGCATCTTTACTTTCCAGCGCTGACTGGACCCTGACACTATTAGCCTGAAGCACGCATGGTCACCTCTGCTGCCCTTCTCCACAGGTATCTTTTAGCACTGCTTCTGTACTCAGGACACGCGCACTGGCTCTATGAGCAAGTGCAGTGCGGTGTCTCTGACACGGCTATTCTTCTATCTATCTCTCTATGAAATATAAAGACATATATATGCGTGTCAGTGATATATATACCTATTCTATGTGTATATATCTATTATATCTATTCTATCCTGTCACTCTATGATTATACTGTATGCAGCAGATCATTTGCCCGCTTTTAGTCTATCTATATATCTATCAATCTAATAGATATATATATATATATATATATACTGTATATATGTGTTTTGAAGAATATTTTGTTTTAAAATGATGTGTCAATGACAGAGAACTGCTGTATGTAAAAGCTCATGTTATATCGCATTGCATACGGATTGCAAACGGATGTCACACTGATACTAGATGCAAGGAAATCGCATCATCGCATTGCAAACGGATTACTTACGGATCACCATACGGAGAACACTCCTCGCGATTCTCGGCCAAGAAAATCTGACCGATTTTTCATACGGCAAGGGTAACTCTTGCCTTAATCATTTAATCCTTTGCTCTTTCTGGGACTTTTGGTCCAGTAGGTGGTCCTATCAGTGACTGACAGCTTTCTGTGCATAAGTGTGATTGCAGGGAGGACCACCCACTATACTAAAGATCCCAGAAAGAGCAGAGGTTTAAGTGAAGGAGTATCAGGTTGTACTGAATATTTTCTCAAAAACCAATATATCAATCTACTCTTGGAGAACAGGAGAAGTGCCAGAAGACTGGAGAAGAGCAAATGTTGTTCCTATCTTCAAAAAGGGGAAGAAGGTGGACCCAGGCAACTATAGGCCGGTGAGTCTGACTTCTATACCAGGAAAGATCTTTGAACAAATTATTAAACAACATGTATGTCAATACCTGGATAAGAATGAAGTGATTAAACAGAGTCAGCATGGGTTTCTAACTAATAAGTCATGTCAGACTAACTTAATTTCCTTCTATGACAGTATCACTGATTGGGTGGATCAAGGAAATGCTGTAGATATAGTATATCTTGACTTCAGCAAAGCATTTGACAAAGTCTCTCATACAATCCTTATTGAGAAAATGACTAAGTATGGAATGGACAAGGCAACTGTTAGGTGGATTCATAACTGGCTTAGTGATCGGACCCAAAGAGTGATCGTAAATGGCTGTACATCCAGTTGGAAGAATGTCTCAAGTGGGGTACCACAGGGCTCTGTCCTGGGCCCTGTATTGTTCAACATCTTTATCAACGATTTAGATGAAGGAATTGAGGGTAAACTGATTAAATTTGCTGATGACACAAAGCTAGGAGGGATAGCTAATACTAGAGAAGAGAGAGAGAGGATTCAAAAAGATTTAAATAAACTGGAGAAGTGGGCAGCAACTAACAGAATGGTTTTTAACAGGGAGAAATGCAAAGTACTACATCTGGGCAATAAAAATGAAAAAAGCATATATAGAATGGGAGGAATAGGGCTAAGTGACAGCACATGTGAAAAAGACTTGGGTATACTAATAGATCACAGACTGAATATGAGTCAACAGTGTGATGCAGCAGCAAAAAAGGCAAATGCAATTCTAGGATGTATTAACAGAAGCATACAGTCTAGATCACGTGAAGTCATTATTTCCCTCTACTCCTCTTTGGTCAGACCTCATCTGGAATATTGTGTCCAGTTTTGGGCACCACATTTTAAAAAAGACATCAACAAACTGGAGCAAGTTCAGAAAAGAGCGACCAGAATGGTGACCGGTCTGCAAACCCTGTCTTATGAGGAAAGGTTGCAGGATTTGGGAATGTTTAGTTTGCAAAAGAGAAGACTGAGAGGAGACTTAATAGCTGTCTACAAATATCTAAAGGGCTGTCACATTGTAGAAGGATCAACTTTATTCTCATTTGCACAAGGAAAGACTAGAAGCAATGGGATGAAACTGAATGGGAAGAGACACAGATTAGATATTAGAAAAAACTTTTTGACAGTTAGAGTGATCAATGAGTGGAACAGGCTGCCACGAGAAGTGGTGAGTTCTCCTTCAATGGAAGTCTTCAAACAGAGGCTGGACAGACATCTGACTGGGATGATTTAGCGAATCCTGCTTTGAGCAGGGGGTTGGACCAGATGGCCCAGGAGGTCCCTTCCAACTCTACGATTCTATGATCATCATCCCCTGCTTTATAACATGTTGTGTGCAGATTGGACTGCATTTGTATGATAACAGGTTCCCTTTCAATATATAGTCAAGACTAAACTCCCTGAATCCAACCACCTAAATATTTAGAATCCACCAAAACAAATGTCAGGCCAGATGCCATGGTGACAGTTTCCCTTTTAACTGTCCTGGGTACATATTTGCTTAGGCTAGTTTCACACTAGCGTTCGGCAGAGCTGCGGAGGGTTGCGTAGTTCCTCCGTTAAGCCCTGCCCACTGCCGCACCTCTTCCTTCAGCTCTGCCTATGTCGGCATGCATCCTGCATACCCTATCTTTAACGTTGGGTACACAGGCCATGCGAATGTATGCGGATGCCTGCGCATGCGTTATTTCGACGCTGTGCCAACGGCAACAAAATGCAACATGTCAAAACGACGCATGAGCAGGCATCCGCATACATTTGCATGGCCTGCGTACCCAATGTTAAAGATAGGGTACGCATGCCGACGTAGGTGGAGCTGAAGGAAGAGGTGTGGCAGTGGGCGGGGCTTAGTGGAGGAAGGACGGAGTCCTCCGCAGCTCTGCCGAATGCTAGTGTGAAGCTAGCCTTAGGTGTTTGTTCTGGGGTCTGTATTCATTTTGAGGTGTGATAAAGGGGGTAATAGCTTTATAAATGGGTGCTCAGTATATTATTCCTCCGAGTGTAAGAACAGCAGAATGTAAAGTTCTCCTTCCACTGAGGGAGGTATTATGTTGTATACTGCGTTATGTGTTCCCGGCTCGGTATTTGTCCACCTATTGAAAAGCTGAGACTGCTTAGTGATCTGGAATGTTTTTGTTCTTAGACAAATAGCAGGCACAAACTTGCCATACAGCCACTCCGCAACAACACTGCACTATTTTTTTCCTTTTAGCAGATATTATTGCTGAAAAGGGGGGAAAATCTGAGATTGGTTTAACCCATTAGGTATAAATTAACCCTTTTTATTCTAGCATGTAAGACTACTGCATGTGCTGCAATATGTTTTCACTATTTTTTGCATGATAATATTATAATCATAAACAAGATACATTATCATTCTTTTTATTTGTGTGCGCTTCACTGAGTAGATTTTACTATAAATGAAAGGGGTTGTCCCTTGAAGACAACTCTTGCTTATTTAACATATAGAGTAGAGTAGGACCCCACTCAGGATTATCTTATGTGAGCCAACATGGAGAACTATGCGCTTGAGCTTCCTTCCCACAATGAGCTTTTGATGAGTTTTTGATGTTGCAGGTGTTCTACAACATTTCTTTACCCATTAGCTATAAGTTTGTTGCGTTTTTTCATTGTGTTTTTGTCTATGTTGTTTTACGTACATTTTTATTGCATTTTTGATACTGTGTCTTCTTTCGATTTGTCATGTTTTATATAAATCTGCTTTGTTTTTTATTCTTCCTGGGATTTGGCTTTGACAAAACGTATTGATACAGTCGTGTGCGGATTATATGCGTTTTTAGTGATTTTTTTCTATGAAAAAGCACATATGTGCTTTTACCTGTGGATTTTCTGCATCTAATGCAAGTCTATGGGGAAAATCTGCACGTAAAACTCAGCGTACTCGCAAGAGAAACTGACATGTTTTTTTGCTGTGCTTTTGCACTTACTCATTGCTTTCTATGGGTGCAAAACCGCTGAAAAAACGCTGAAAGAAGTGACATGCTGCAGTTTTCAAAAATGCAGCAGTTTTCCAATTCAGTCAGGAAAAATACCAATGTGTGTACATGAGATTTCTGAAATGTCATAGCTTTTGCTGGTACTGTAAAACAAAACGTAAAATTTGCATAAAACAGCGCAGCAAAAAAGTGCAGCAAAAAACGCAACTTATGAACATACCCTTAGTGTACGTGCACATGATGTCTTCAAGACATCGGTGGAGCCACCAAAGTTTTCCTAGGTGTAGCCTCTTCAGGAAAAAGCTGACTGCCTTTTTCATAAAGCAGCTTCACTCATGGTTATACTGTTTTTTTTGTGGATTCTCTGCTGGCATCGTCTTTTCGCTGTCCTTTCAACTAAAAAGGGCAGGGGGCTTCTAAATGAAGCCACCTGAAGAATGAGCATATTGTTTATTTTGACTGCTACTCAGTTTCCAGCTCTGGTTATTAGTGTTGAGCGATACCATCCGATATTGTGAAATATCGGATCGGATTGGATCGGACCGATACCCAAAAAGTATCGGATTCCGATACCGGAAACCAATGCAAGTCAATGGGACAGAAATATCGGAATTAAAATAAACCCTTTCTTTCCTTGTAGGTTAATTCTACATGAAGAAAAACAACTAAGAATAATGTAGAATGTATTGGGGGAGGTGGACGAGACATTAAAGGCATAGAGGTTTAGCCCAATCAATTGGAATAGCAGGAATAAAAAAATTTTTTAAAGACGGTCAGAGTTACAAAGATATTGACTATGTTAACCTTTTATATATTTTGTCAGTTATGTATGTTTCACTACTTCCATGCTCTTCACCTTCTTTTTTACTTCTCCCACACTTTTTCCTTCATGATCCTCAGCAGCAGCATCTTTTTCATCAACTTCTTCTTCACCTTATTCATCTTCTTCTTCTTCACCTTCTTCCTATTATTCTTTTTTTTTTACATTCTTCATATTCTTCTTATTCAACTATTATTATTATTCATATTCTACTTCTTCATCTTCTTCCTATTCTTCTTCTTCATCATATTCTTATTTGTGACAGGCATTCCTGTAGTTGTTATCTATAAAAGTTTGAAGATTACACCTTCCGTTCTGCCTGTCACAAAAGATTTACAACAGGATTTGTCCGCGTTCAGTTTGGCCTGCAGCAGCAGGCATTTTCCAGGGGCACCACAAGGAGGAACGGACTCACCCCCATACACTGCTTAGTCTTCTTCTGCTTATAATTTATATAATATCTTTTGCTCTGATTTTTAGTCTTATGCTTAATGTTCTTCTGCTTTTTGTTGTTCTGCTTTTTGTTCTTCTGCTTCTTGGTCTTCTGTCTCTTGTTGTTCTGTATCTTGGTGGTTGTCTTCATGTTCTTTGTCCTCTTGGTCATCTTCTTCAGGGTCATCTTTTTGGTCTTCTTCGGGGTGGTCTTCCTGGTCGTCGTCTTCAGGGTCATCGTTTTCGTGGTCGTCATCATCTTCGGGGTGGTCTTCAGTGTCGTCGTCTTCAGGGTCGTCATCAGGGAGATCCAGAGTGATAACCAAAAGCCATTTCTAAAAGCTTGAACTTGGAAATGAGAAGGTGCAAAAAGGCTGAGGAACTGCCTAGAACCAGCTGACGGTACTGGAACCCGGATGGGCAGCAGAAGGAACAAGAGCCAATGTCACTATCGAGGACCAGCTGATGGTACTGGAACCCGGTTACTAAGCAGGAGGTACCTGTGCTAGAAAGCACTACCAAGGACCAGCAGATGTTGCTGGAACTCGGATACCGAGAAGGAGGCACCTAAGCAAAACGCACTGCCGAGAACCAGCTGACGGTGCTGGAACCCGGATGGGTAGCAGAAGCTGTAAGAGCTAATGGAACTAGCGAGGACCAGCTGATGGTGCTGGAACCTGGAGGGGCAGCAGAAGGAACAAGAGCCAATGACACTACCGAGGACCAGCTGACAGTGCTGGAACCTGGTTACTAAGCAGGAGGTACCTCTGCTAGAAAGCACTACCAAGGACCAGCAGATGTTGCTGGAACTCGGATACCGAGAAGGAGGCACCTAAGCCAAAGGCACTGCCGAGAACCAGCTGACGGTACTGGAACCCGGATGGGTAGCAGAAGGTACCCATGATAAACAAAGTTGCAAGGCCGCGAACCAGCCGCAGTTACCGAAACCCACAGTCCTACAGGGGGTGCTTGTCCTATTGGCACTACGGAAACAGCCTTTGTTGCCAGATCCCGCAGCCCACATAGGAAGCCCATAAACTGCAGGCACCACAGACTCGGCTAACCCGACCGCAACACGACAGGACAACGTATTGGTGGCAAAGTGACATTGACACTACCCGGAAACAGCAGGCGTGCTGGAACCAGGCTGGGCAGGAGGGAGTACCTATGCCAAAGACAATGCCGGGAAACAGCTGGCGGTGCTGGAACCCAGGGAAAATTCTACAAACAGAGTGGAGACAGAGGCCTAATTGGAGCAAGTTTAAAATCTGTAGTTGTGTGAGTGTGGACAGAGCAGGAGAAATTGCCGGACACACAGCTGGGGATCAGATGACATTTCTGAACCCCAATAACACTGGAGCATATGTTGACTGTGCAGATGGCACTTCTGAGCAGCAACTGGCGATGTTGGAGCCCAGGGTCAATCAGGGTGTAGGCTGAGGCCTAATTTCATCAAGTTTAATATCTGTTGTAGACTACTACTTATTTTAAACATGCTCCTATTAGGCCTCTGGCTCCACTCTGTCTCTAGTATTTACCCTGGCCTCCAACACCGCCAGTTGCTGCTCAGAAGTGCCGTCTGCACAATCAACACTTGATTCTGTGTTACTGGGGTTCAGTAACGTCAGCTGATCCCCTGATGTGTGTCCGGCAATGTCTCCTGCTCTGTCCACATTCCCACTACTAGAGTGGAGCCAGAGGCCTAATTGGAGCAAGTTTGAAATCAGTAGTAGTGTGAATGTGGAGGCAGCAGTAGACACTGCCGGACACACAGCAGGGGAGCAGCTGGCATTACTGAACCCCTGTTATGAATGGGTCACCGAGGAGAATAAAAAAAACAAAACAAGCTAAGCCACAGAAAACCAGAGAAGTTGGTAACTATGCAGATTGCAGATCCCTGATCTTACCACACAACTAGCAGTAGCCGTGGAGCGTGCCTACGATGTTCCTAGATGCCTCATCACGGCCGGAGGACTACATAAGCCTAAAGCATGAAAAGGGAAAACTAACTGCCCCAGAGCAGACCCCAAAGGAATAGATAGCCCCCACACATGTATTGACGGTGAAACAAGATGAAGGCACAAACACAGGCAGGAAAATAGGCTGAGCAAATGATGGGGCCCAAACTAACTAGACAGGAAAGGAAAGGCAAGTCACTGTCTGCAACCTGCAAAAAACCCTACAAAAATAATGTCCAACACTTCTGATAGCAAAATTAACCCTGAAGTCACTAGATTTCTCCCACTATATCAGCACTCTGGAATATTCTGAGACAGAGCAAAAAGAGACCGAACTAGTAAGGGGCAAAATGCCAATTGGCAAAATACTGATAAATGAGAGTGGAAATTCAGCTCAGCCCCCAGCCGGGGCTGGCAGACCACACAAAAAACTGAATAGACCAACAAAATCAAGTGTGAACATTAGCAGAAAAACTTAGCTTTAGATGACTGGAACAGAGCTGAAAACCAAGAGCTGACAAGCCAGAAGGAATCACCAGCAACTGAATAGGACGTCGGCTGTCTTAAATCCAATCTGAGAATCCCGAGATCCAATCATCATCCCCAACCTCAGGTGGCAGATCTCCACCGATCAAACAAGCCGCACCACCTCCCGACACCACCAGAGGGAGAACAGAAGGGGAACCCGAGAATGAACTCACAACAGTACCCCCCCTTGAGGAGGGGTCATTGAACCCTCATCCACGCCACCAGGCCTGTTGTGAGCTCATCTGTACATTCATCTATTGTATCCGAAGATTTCCCTCTTCCGGTGAAGGAAGGTAGTGAGGCTGATTTTGATGAAAGAAACCAAACACCTGATCAGGGGGATGGTGACTGGGTAACGGGAACTTCAGACTGGATATAAGGCAGCCGACGCCCTTCTGAGTCGGTGGTGATTTCTCTGCTGGATTCTTGGAGACCAGTCTGATTCCTGCTTCCCAAAGATAAGTTTTTGCTCTGCTATTGAACTTATTAGTTTTGGTTTTGTTTACCTTGTTTTTTGGAGTTCAGCCATCCCCGGCCGGGGGTGTGCTGGATTCTTTTTCCTTGATCAGTGTTCTCTTTTGCTCTGCTTCCAGAATATTCTGAGTGCTGATATAGGGTTTGAAGTCTAGTGACTTCAGGGTCCTTTTTGCTTATCAGTTGTGTTAGTAATATTTTTAGCAGGTTTTTCTCAGATTGCAGACAGCAGCTTTTCTGTCCTGTCATTTTTAGTTAGCTTGGGCCCCATCGTTTGCTCAACCTATCTTTCTGTATGTGTTAGTGTTTTCATCTTGCTTCACCATCATTATACAGTCATATGTAAAAGTTTGGGCACCCCTATTAATGTTAACCTTTTTTCTTTATAACAATTTTGGTTTTTGCAACAGCTATTTCAGTTTCATATATCTAATAACTGATGGACTCAGTTATATTTCTGGATTCAAATGAGGTTTATTGTACTAACAGAAAATGTGCAATCTGCATTTAAACAAAATTTGACCGATGCAAAAGTATGGGCACCTCAACATAAAAGTGACATTAATATTTCCTAGATCTTCCTTTTGCAACAATAACAGCCTGTAGTCGCTTCCTGTAGCTATTAATGAGTTCCTGGATCCTGGATGAAGGTATTTGTGACCATTCCTGTTTACAAAACAATTCCAGTTCAGTTAAGTTTGATGGTCGCCGAGCATGGACAGCCCGCTTCAAATCATCCCACAGATGTTCAATGATATTCAGGTCTGGGGACTGGGATGGCCATTCCTGAACATTGTAATTGTTCCTCTGCATGAATGCCTGAGTAGATTTGGAGCAGTGCTTTGGATCATTGTCTTGCTGAAATATCCATCCCCTGCGTAACTTCAACTTCGTCACTGATTCTTGCACATTATTGTCAAGAATCTGCTGATACTGAGTTGAATCCATGCGACCCTCAACTTTAACAAGATTCCCGGTGCCGGCATTGGCCACACAGCCCCAAAGCATGATGGAACCTCCACCAAATTTTACTGTGAGTAGCAAGTGTTTTTCTTGGAATGCTGTGTTTTTTAGCCTCCATGCATAACACCTTTTTGTATGACCAAACAACTCAATCTTTGTTTCATCAGTCCACAGGACCTTCTTCCAAAATGTAACTGGCTTGTCCAAATGTGCTTTTGCATACCTCAGGCGACTCTGTTTGTGGCGTGCTTGCAGAAATGGCCTCTTTCGCATCACTCTCCCATACAGCTTCTCCTTGTGCAAAGTGCGCTGTATTGTTGACCGATGCACAGTGACACCATCTGCAGCAAGATGATGCTGCAGGTCTTTGGAGGTGGTCTGTGGACTGTCCTTAACTGTTCTCACCATTCTTCTTCTCTGCCTTTCTGATATTTTTCTTGGCCTGCCACTTCTGGACTTAACAAGAACTGTACCTGCGTTCTTCCATTTCCTTACTATGTTCCTCACAGTGGAAACTGACAGGTTAAATCTCTGAGACAACTTTTTGTATCCATCCCCTGAAAAGCTATGTTAAATAATCTTTGTTTTCAGATCATTTGAGAGTTGTTTTGAGGAGCCCATGATGCCACTCTTCATAGGAGAATCAAATAGGAGAACTACTTGCAAGTGGCCACCTTAAATACCTTTTCTCATGATTTGATACACCTGGCTATGAAGTTCAAAGCTCAATGAGGTTACAAAACCAATTTAGTGCTTCAGGAAGTCAGTAAAAAGTAGTTAGGAGTGTTCAAATCAAGAAAATGATAAGGGTGCCCATACTTTTGCACCGGTCAAATTATGTTTAAATGCAGATTGCACATTTTCTGTTAGTACAATAAACCTCATTTGAATCCAGAAATATAACTGAGTCCATCAGTTATTAGATATATGAAACTGAAATAGCTGTTGCAAAAACCAAAATTGTTATAAAGAAAAAAGGTTAACATTAATAGGGGTGCCCAAACTTTAGCATATGACTGTATGTTTCGGGCTGCCTATTGCTTTGGGGTCTGCTCTGGGGCAGTCAGTTTTTCCCTTTTCTCTCTTTAGGCTTATGTAGATCTCTGGCTGTGATGAGGTGTCTAGGATTACCTGTTATGAATGAGTCACCGTAGGAGGCAAAAACAGAAATGCTAGCTAAGTCCAGAAAACCAGAGAAGTTGGCAACTATCGGATTGCAGACCCCTGAATCTATCAACAACAACTAGCAGTAGCCGCGGGGGGTTCCTACGGAGCCCTAGACCCCTCGATCACAGCCAGAGAACTACCTAGCCTAAAGACAGAAAGGGAAATCTAAACTGCCCCAGAGCAGACCCCAAAGAAATAGGCAGCCCCCAACATATAATGACGGTGAAGCAAGAAGAAAAAACACTAACACAGATAGAAAGATAGGCTGAGCAAATGATGGGGCCCAAGCTAACTAGATAGGACAGGATAGGAAAGCTGCTGTCTGCAATCTGCCAAAAACCCTATCAAAACAAGAGCCAACAGACTGACAGGGAAAAAGGCCCTGAAGACGCTAGTGTCAGAGACACCGCACTGCACTTGCTCATAGAGCCAGTGCGCGTGTCCTGAGTACAGAAGCAGTGCTGAAAGTTACCTGTGGAGCAGGGCAGCAGAGGTGACAATGCGTGCTTCAGGCTAATAGTGTCAGGGTCCAGTCAGCGCTGGAAAGTAAAGAGGCATAGGACCTGCGGACACTGAAACTGAATAGTCTGCACGGGACCTATGGTCATGTGACTGCAAGGGGGCGGGGCTTAGCGTCCTGTATTCAGATAGGACAGGGCACCATACAACAACTCAGAGTCAGGCAAAACAGAGGTCACAGCAGTACGGGCAAACGAGGTACAGGAGGGACAAACAGACGGGTAGTCAGACAGAGCCAAAGGTCATACACAAGAGGGCGACGTGGTACCAAGGGGACGAGCAGAGAGAAATCGGGTCACAAGCAGAGAGTCATACACGAGAGGTAGCGCAGTACAAGAGGGTCAGGCAGAACTCGTAACAGGGACAGAACCAGATCACAACCGAACAAGCAAGCAAGATATCAGGCACAAGGCACACATATACAAGAGGTCACTTAACTCAGCCGAGGGCAGGAGTATAACTGACACCGGACTCAGCTCCAGTGAGCACTAAATAGCCTCCTGCTGCCAGAGAGAGGCAGCACAATTAACCCATAGTCTAACCAGGACGGGTCAAAGCGAAATCCCGTCCTGGATCATGACAGTACCCTCCTCTCAATGGGGGGCCACCGGACCCCCAGGTCTCTCAGGGTACTTGGTGTGAAAGGCTCGGATCAACCGATCCGCATGAACTGATCGAGCAGGAACCCACGAGCGTTCCTCAGGACCGTAGCCCTTCCAATGTATCAGATACTGAAGGGCGCGACGGACCTGAGTACAGAAGCAGTGCTGTAAATTACCTGTGGAGCAGGGCAGCAGAGGTGACAATGCGTGCTTCAGGCTAATAGTGTCAGGGTCCAGTCAGCGCTGGAAAGTAAAGAGGCATAGGACCTGCGGACACTGAAACTGAATAGTCTGCACGGGACCTATGGTCATGTGACTGCAAGGGGGCGGGGCTTAGCATCCTGTATTCAGATAGGACAGGGCACCATACAACAACTCAGAGTCAGGCAAAACAGAGGTCACAGCAGTACGGGCAAACGAGGTACAGGAGGGACAAACAGACGGGTCCAGTGAGCACTAAATAGCCTCCTGCTGCCAGAGAGAGGCAGCACAATTAACCCATAGTCTAACCAGGACGGGTCAAAGCGAAATCCCGTCCTGGATCATGACAGCTAGGCTTCAAAAAGACTATGTCAGTACTCAGGTATTTTCTGAAGACAGAGCAAACAGACAAAAAGGAATTCAGCTCACCCCAGCAGGGAATGGCAGAATCCAGAAAAGCAAGGCAAAATAAAACCAAAACACAAATGCAAAAAGGCAAAGCAGAAAACTTAGCTTTTAAGGAGTTGGAATCAGACTGGTCTCCTAGAATCCCTCAGAGAAATCACCAGCGAGGCACAAGGGCGTCGGCTGCCTTATATCCAGTCAGAAATCCCCGTCACCCAGTCATCCTCTACCAGCTCAGGTGCTTGGTAATCAGCCTCACTACCTTCCTTCACCAGAAGAGGGAGTTCATCAGACCTCAATGGTGAAGGGGAAAATGAACTCATAACAGTACCTCCCCCTTGAGGAGGGGTCACCGAACCCTCATCCACGCCACCAGGGCGATCAGGGTGAGCCCGATGAAAGGCACGCACCAATATTTTGGCATGAATATCAGAGGCAGAGACCAAGGAATTATCCTCCTGACCATAACCCTTCGACTTAACCAAATATTGGAGTCTCCGTCTAGCCAGACGGGAATCCAGTATCTTCTCTACCTCATATTCCATGTTACCTTCAACCAATACAGGGTCCGGAGGTGCCACCCCAGGAACTACTGGTTCAACAAACCTCTTCAACAAGGACTTATGAAACACATTATGGATTTTAAATGTGACAGGAAGAGCCAACCGAAAAGAGACCGGATTAATGATCTCCAAAATCTTGTAAGGCCCAATAAATCTAGGCTTAAACTTAGGAGAAGCTACCTTCATAGCGATATTTTTTGATGATAACCAAACCATATCACCCACCTTAAACTGGGGACCAACGGTCTTATGTCAGTTGGAAAACCGCTGGGCCTTTTCCTGGGAGAGAGATAACTTATCCACCACTTGGTCCCAGATCTGGTGCATTCTCTCCACCACAGTGTCAACACCTGGGCAGGCAGAAGGCTCCACCTGCCCTGAAGAAAATTGAGGATGAAACCCAAAGTTACAAAAAAAAAGTGACATCAAAGTGGCAGAACTAGCTCTATTATTTAAAGCAAATTCGGCCAAGGGCAAAAATGAAACCCAATCATCCTGATCAGCGGAAATAAAACATCTCAAATACAACTCCAAGGTCTGGTTTGTTCTCTCCGTCTGCCCATTGGTCTGAGGGTGAAACGCAGAAGAGAATGACAACTGAATTCCCAGCTTGGAACAGAACGTCCTCCAAAATCTAGACACAAGCTGAACTCCTCTGTCAGATACAATGTTCTCAGGAATCCCGTGCAAGCGAGCCACCTGTTGCAAAAACAGGGGCACCAACTCAGAAGAAGATGGCAACTTAGGGAGTGGTACAAGATGAACCATTTTAGAGAACCTATCACAAATATCGCATATCAGAGATTAAATCCATTGAAATATGGGTCCATGTCCTCCATGGTCTGCAATCCACCTAAACCCTATCAAACCCTCCTGGAGTGTGAGGCGGCGGTGGTCACGTACACAGTATGAATTCAGGTGGGTAGTTATTGGTTTAACCCCACACTATCATGGCCTAACCACTTTATATTTGAAATGCACTATGCACTTTATGCTTCTTTATATTAATGATAAATTTGGCCATATAACAAACTGTTTTTTGATAGTATAATTAAAAGTGATGGGATAAATTGACTATATGTAATATAATATTGTATGATCCCTCCTTTTTCTCTTTTGGGATTTAAAATTATATATATTGTCTAACTGTGTATGAGGACCTGCCTCCTTTGTAGGATTTTTTATATTTTTTGATTTTAATGTTGGTGTCTTTTTTGTTCTAATAAAGATTATATGTTTTATAATAAAATTGTTTAAGTAGAATTTTTTTGGTTTATGTTTATGGTATCTACTTAAAATCTATATAGAAACTTAGGGTTAAAATAATTGTTAAATCTCCTTTATTTGGAATAAATGCAGAATTTGAGACTGATTGGTCTGCGCAGTCTGACCATTAGTCTCCGGATGATAAGCGGATGAAAAAGACAGACCAATACCAAACCTCTTACAAAACGCCCTCCAAAATCTGGAAACAAATTGTACCCCCCTATCAGACACCACACTCAGGGGTACCCCATGCAACCGCACCACATACTCAACAAACAATCTGGACAACGTTTCCGCATTAGGTAAAGCTACCAAGGGTACAAAATGTGCCTGCTTACTAAACCTATCCACCACTACCCAAATGACAATATTACCCTTGGAAAGAGGAAGATTAGTGATAAAATCCATGGACAAATGGGTCCATGGTCTATCAGGAATTGGCAGTGGCACCAATTCCCTGGCCGGCCGGTTATGGAGGATTTTCGCGCGGGCACATACCCCACAAGCAGACACCAATTCCCTGACATCAGAGGCTAAATAAGACCACCAGAATATCCTAGCAATGGCCCTCTGGGTAGCCGAGATCCCTGGATGTCCACCTAGAACTGAGTCATGGAACTCCCAAAGGACCCTGAGACGAAAATGAACTGGTACAAAAACTTCATCCACTGACTTAGCCAGAGGGGCAAGAGACTGAGTTTCCTTAATCTCCCGCTCCAACACAGTAGACATACCCGCCACCATCACCCCAGGCTGAAGAATGGAGGATGGAGGTTCAAGGGGAGACACCGGATCCAGATTGCGTGACAAGGCATCAGCCCTGACATTTTTGGATCCTGGCCGAAAAGTGATGGAGAACTGGAATCGGGGAAAAAAAAGCGACCATGTCGCCTGTCTAGGAGTCAACCTTTTAGCAGACTCAAACTAGATTATTGTGGTCGGTAACCATGGTAATAGGATAGACAGCCCCCTCCTATAAATGCCTCCATTCTTCAAAGTCCAACTTCACGGGCAGAAGTTCTCGATTCCCAACATCATAGTTTCTGTCCGCAGGAGAGAACTTCTTAGTGAAAAAGGCACAGGGTCTCAAATTAGTCAAAGTGGCAGGTCCCAAGGACAACACTGCCCCCACCCCCACCTCTGAGGCGTCCACCTCAACAATAAATGGTTTAGACGGGTCCGGTTGAATAAGAACCAGAGCAGACATGAAACATTTTTTTAAAAACTGAAATGCTGCCACCGCTGTGGCTGACCAATTCTTGATATCAGCCCCCTTTTGAGTCAGATCTGTGAGAGGTTTAGCTACCTGCGAGAACCCCCTCATAAACTTGCGATAATAATTTGTGAATCCTAAGAAATGCTGCAGAGCCTTCAAATCATGAGGTTGAAACAAATCGACAATGGCCTGCACCTTATTAGGATCCATGTGATACCCCTCAGCAGACACAATGAACCCCAGAAAAGACAGTTTCTGAACAAAGAATGGACATTTCTCTAGCTTAGCAAAGAGACAGTTCTCCCGGAGCCTTGGGAGAACTTCCAGAAGATTACCAATGTGAGCCTGTTTATCAGGCGAGTAGGTACGTATGTCATCCAAATACACAACCATAAAACGCCCAATAAAGTCAGAGAACACATGATTGATGACATTTTGGTAGACTGCTGGTGCATTGGTCAGACCGAAAGGCAAGTTCTCAAACAACCCTTCAGTAGTGAGAATAGCAGCTTTCCACTCATCCCCCTCCCAGACCCGGATAAAGTTATATGGCCCCCGCAGATCCAATTTCAGAAACCTCTTAGCCCCAGACAACTGGTTGTACAAATCAGGAATAAGTGGGAGGGGGTAATTATTTCTCAGTTATCTTATTTAACTCTAGAAAATCGAGGCATGGGAGCAAACCACTGTCTTTTTTCTTTACGAAAAAGAACCCCGCCACCATGGGAGAAACAGAAGGAAGAATGTGTCCTTTACGAAGACTCTCGGAAATTTATTCTTTCATACCAGGCCTCTCAGGACCAAAGAGGTTATACAAGCGAGCCTTGGGCAATTTAGCACCTGGAACCAGGTCAATGGCACAATCAAATGGGCGATGTGGTGGTAAAACTTCAGCCTCTTTTTCGGAGAAAACGTCCGCATAGTCCTTTAGGTACTCCAGAATACCTTCCAGACCATCAGACGACACAGACACAGTAGCAAGACAACTTTCAGAACAATTAGATCCCCATTTAATAATATCCCAGGAACCCCAGTCAATAATTGGGTTATGTCGTTGCAACCAGGGAAACCCTAACACCAGGCCAGCAGGGAGGTTATCTAAAACAATACATGACATACTCCTGATGAAGGGTCCCAACTCTGAGGGTGAATTCATCAGAAACAAAACGGTGACCGTCCTTGGTGAGAGGTGTAGAATCAATGGTCATTATTTTTATAGGAGTCTCCAACCTAACTGTCCCTAATCTACAGCTGACCACCAGCTTAGAATCAATCAGGTTCAAGGATGACTCACAGACCACAAAAGCCGAAGTAAGGGAAAAGCAGTTTTTAACACCAAGTTCCACCTTTAACAGTATCTTAGAAAATGAAGAAAGGGGTACCTGAGAGTCTGAGTGCCCTCCAAGATGATCACCCAGACTCAGCCGCTTGTTAGTCGGGCAGGAGGGACAGTCCTTTTTCCATTGTCCTGGATCACCGCAGTAAAAACACAGATTTCTGAAATGCCGCTTTCTCCTTTCTTTCTCTTTGAGGTTGATGGCTCCCATCTCCATGGACTCCAATGTAGGACTGGCTCCCCTTCCACTGGAGAATGACGGGGTCTCAAACTGCATCACATCTCTCGGACGGCCTGCGTCATAGCGTTCTCCAGAGAATCAGGAGGAGGGTGAAGTGTCAAGGCATCTTTCAGACATTCAGACAGGCCTCTACGGAACAAGCCCCAGAGGGTTGCATCATCCCAAAGGACCTTAGCATCCCAGCGTCTGAACTCTGAGCAAAACCACTCGGCTGAATGCTTCCCCTGACATAAACTCATCACCATGTCCCCAGCCATACACACCCGATCAGGCTCATCATAAATATGCCTCAGGGACTCAAAAATTGCATCCACAGTCATTCTCTCAGGGGCAGTGGTAGGAAGGGAAAATCCCAAGCCTGGGGGGCTCCCCTTAACAGAGACATAATGACGCTTACCTTCTGACTTTCATCCCCTGAAGAGTGTGGCATTAATGAGAAAAAAAGCTTACAGTACAGCCCTCCTTGAAAACTTTAAATTCGGCAATTTAACCGGGGACTCACGGAAAACTAATGTAACAGCTCGAGCCCCTGTCCTGTGAGCACCAGATGATAAAGCCCCCTGCACAGTGTCAGCTATCAGCTGCTGAGACTGATCCAGAACTCGTTGTCCCCCATTAAGTTTCTGAGACATCTGAGTCAGGTGCTTTACCTTCTCAGAAAGAGTGTGCATAGGATCCATCACACACACAGGAAAAAAAGTAGCAGCCCGTGGTCCACCGTGCAGAGATGTTATCTGCTGCCCGGTAATGGCGGACGCTAAATGGTGGTGTAATAGAAGAACACACGTGGTTAAACGTCACCCGGTGTGTACAGAGGCGGACTCTGTTGCTTCACAGAACTGCACTACAGTGGAATATAAATGCCGTAGCCTGTTAAAGCTCACAGAGCTTGGCAAAGTGAGCACTAGTGTACAGTCACAGAACTCTGTCCCAAAGACACAGGGTTAGAGTCCCTCTAGACCCACTAAGTGCATGGCATTGCACCTGCGAACACCACTAATAGATGCTGCCTACCGTGGAGTGCAGACCAAGTGCACAGTGGCGTAAAGGTAAAACCACTAATTGGCGTTGATGCTAGTCCCTGACTCTGCCTCCTACCTGCACTATCAGCCTACGCACTAACTGGCAAGGCTGAAGAACACATGCGTACCAAGGGTAGGGGTTTCATAATGAGTCATTCACCAGAGACATTCATATGTGCATACAACACTCACTCCATATTGTCTATACTAGCACATGGCCGTGCGGCTATGCGATCCTTTTATAACCGCAGCCTTCCACGACCTTCCTGATGGCCCAATCCGAGCTTCTTGAGGATCTGAGCATGTGACCTCCGACCACCAATGAGCGGCCGTCTCACAGGCATGCTCAGATGGAGAAAAGCAGGGCTTGGTCCCAGGGGCTTCTGCTCGCCACTGACTAATGCTGGATGCTACAGCTGAACCTGGGATGGCAGCAGCAACCAAATGCATAGCATCAGCTTGAGCAAGAAGCTGGGACCGACGTTTCTGCTGAGCAGGAACCTCTGCGACTGAAGAAGAACTGGAGACTGCAGCGGACATGGCTTGTGCTTCCCCCTGTGCAGGGGTGGGAACTCAACGCTTAACACACACTCTTCTATACTAAAGCTCTGCACACATTTTTGAAAGATGTTGGCCAAGCAAAGGTTCAACCAGCTATCTTGCTCACTCTGTTGAGTGTTCCTGTGTACTATTTGAAAGAGCCATTCCCTGGTGCTGGTTTATTGCTTAGACAGCAAAAGGATCAACATCCCAAAATCAACCATGTCGAATCCTTATCTCCCCACATAATCATCTGCCCATGGCCCCCTATATATATATTAGACATAGATGGGTTCAGTTGACATTAGTCTACTCTTTATAATGGCCATAACACTGACCAGGTTCTATGTTAAAAAAAGTCCTTTCCCGTAACAGATGTGGGTATTTTTTACAGCTGGCTTACTGCTTTTGGCATTCTGATCAAAGACTGAGTGCATATTTAATGATGAAGATATTCTTTGGATTTCCACCAAATGCCAACAAAAGGGGTCAAGATGGAGATTGTTGGACATGTCATGGAGTTCAGGGACTTTGGTCATTTGCTCATGTGTGGTATAGTTCTGTATGTTGGCTTCCATGATTGTACTTATCTACACCAACTTCAGCACAGGTCCTAAATCGACATAGAAAAATGGAGCAATCACAATCAGTGGCCAATGAAAATTCCAACTCTTCTTTACTAGAGATGATCGAATATGTTCGGAAACAATCGCAGAATCCGAGAAGATGCATCCGACAAAGCCACTACATCATAGGAATAGGAAGTTCTATAAAGAATCTATATAATAATAACCGTAGTATAGAAAAAAGATACAAACAATATTATCATAAAACAATTTGTTCTGTTTTTGGTAAGAAATGGAAAAATACAGAGGACAAAATAAATCCATTTCCCCATTCCAAAATTCCTCTTTCTAAAAAATGGATGTATTGAGCACTGTGGTTCAGTGGATAGCACTGCAGCTTTGCAGCGCTGGAGTCCTGGGTTCGAATTCCACCAAGGACAACATCTGCAAGGAGTTTATATGTTCTCCCCGTGTTTGCGTGGGTTTCCTCTCACATTCCAAAAGATATACAGTTAGGGAATTTAGATTGCGAGCCCCATCGGGGACAGTGATGGTAATGTGTGCAAACTGTAAAGCGCTGTGGAATATGTTCGTGCTATATAAAGATTAATAAGTGTCAGAGTATTACGCTGTGTGTGGATTTGTTGCTGAACCTGAAGGGTTTCCTGATGCCAGGGAAGCAAATGAGAATCCAGAAGTCTCATGCACATGTTACTTATTTTTTCCTTGCAGATTTAAACCTGAAACACGTCAATTCTTTCATCATTTTTGCTGCAGATTTCATCCATACTAGTGAGTGGGGTAATATATGCACCAAAAAACGCAAGTAACGCAGCAAAAAAAAAAACTGCCTATTTTACGCAATGTTTTTCCTGCCAAGAGATGCAGAAATTTCTGTACCAAATTCTTAATGTGTGCACATACCCCAAGGATACAATGACCTTTATTAAGGTGTGCGGAATTATTAGGCAAACTGTAAATGGGCCATAAAAGACATTTAGCTGACTGAAAAGTCAAAACTTGTTACCATGATACTGTTTAATGTGTGTCTACAATTTAATGGGTGTTTCCACTTAACCTTAAAATTTGAACTACATCTGAGAACTGAGATTCATAGCAGCATTTGAACCTTAATTATGTAATGCATTAAATTCCCCCTTTCCTACTTATATTTATTTCCTAAACAGTGTCCCTACATGAAATTTTCTGCTTAGAATTATTTCTATTTTTAAATTTTATTTATATTATTTAATTTTTAATATATATATATAGCTTACAATGTTTATATCTATCTATGTATCTGTCCATCTATATGATTCTTGCTGTGACAACACAGTATAATCTATGTCACAATGAGGTGATGACATCATCACATTCTACATTCCAGTGTTACAGCCCATAGGAAATCACTGCCTCACAGACCCCCAAAGGTGAGGGAGTTCCTTTTGTTTTTACTGACGAACAAAGCAAAAATTGATTCCAAAATGTATAAAGAGAGAAGATGAGCCCAACGAGATCGGGTACTGAGAGAGAGGAGAGGATTAAATGAAGAGCAGGTATTATTATTCGCTTTAGGGCGAAAGGACATTGCTTTACTGAACATGGACACTGACGCCTCTGAAATGGCATCCAAGCGACAAAATCTAAAGAAAATGAGAAAGTCCAAAAGACATGAGATCCTTACAAAGAGAAGGATCATGGAGAACCTCATGGAGTCCCACTCTGCAGCCTCCGCTGAGCTTCAGAGGGCCATACTTATCTCCTTAAAAAAAATTGGAGATCTGGCCCCTGCAATAAGGATGAGGAATAAAGAAGCATCCTAAATAAGCGGAGAAACATCGGCGCAGATATAAAGCTGGACGAGGTTCTCCAAGAAACTCCAAGACAGGTCTCATCCAGATCTGAAAGGAAAGATATCCTGGACCTGCAAAGAGCGGCAGCCAAGAAAAGAATTCGGAACAGCAGAGACTGGGTTATCCAATGCAGGAGGCATCTGACCTATGCTATTAATGGGAATGGTGCACTATGGAGATCGCAGTCATCAGTCAAAACCGTCAGCGTTTCTTCACCAGAAAGCGCAATGGATGAAGATGAAACAGGAAAGACATCAATTATCAATGCTGACTTGTGGAAGAACTGTCCTTGTTGCCCGTAGCAACCAGTCACATTTCAGTGTTCTATAGAATGTTAAGAACCGGAATCTGTGCTGTGAATCGTTACTGTGGGCAACAGGGACAATTTTGCAATTAAACAGTAAACGAAACTCCAAATATTCAAAATTTCCTGCTGATGTATAGAGTTCTGTTTAAAATTGTAATATGTATTTCTTTTCAGTGGGCCGAGCTGTAGTTTTGAACGACACCATTTATTTTGTCATTCATTGTTTTTTTTGTTTTTTTTTTAAATTATTTTGGTAAATTGGTTTGTGTCGCCATATTCTGATACTTTGTAGCTTTCTGATTTAAAAAAAAATGCAATTTTGGTATTTCCATTTTTTTTTCTAATTTCAGTATTTACTGTTTGGAATAATTATTTGTATATTTTTGTATATTAGACTTACACTAATGGAGTGATCCTAGTTATGCTTATTTTTCATTTTTTTATTATTATTATTATTATTATTATTATTATTATTATTATTAATTGGGAAGGTTAAGTAATTCAAATTAAATTTTTGAATTTTTTTAAAAAAAAAAAAATTTTTTATTTAATTTTTTAGTCACTTTAGAAGACTTGACCCTGAGATTTTCTGATCTCTTGTAAAGGGACTGTGTCGCTATATATAGCTATAATGACGTTCTCATATGAAATTAAGCTAGGCTGGTCTTAACATTTGGATGAAAGTGAAAGATAGAGCCCATATAGACATTACAACCAATAAACCCCTTGCAGTTGTGTCCTGAGGGGACTAATGGGTGCTGGTGCACACAAATCGGCATTCACTTAATTTAAGTAGCACTGTTAGCAATGAAATAGTAATAATGAAGCAATCGGATTGTGCTCCAGTCACGGCAGTTATAGGCAGGTGGCAGCTATGTAATACAGCTCGTGTTAGCCTGGTAAAATGCATGCTCAGCGCCTGAGCCCGCATTTAATAGAAAGTGTATTTCCATTATTTGTTCTCAAAGAGATTAACAAATTCTATATTATCTCAGCAGGTGCAAACGTTATGATGCCCTCTGACATAGCAGATGTGAAAGCAGAAGACCTTGGTGATGCCAGCTCCCCTCTTTTACCTGTGAGAGAACTGGGTAAAATTGAAAATCCTATTGACCTTTACAGCCTTGATTTACTCACTAATATTGGAAGAGGATGCTATGGAAAGGTAAGAATGAATTTATACTACTCTGTGCTCCCCAAAGTATTCTCCACCAGATACACAGGATGGTATAAATATTCATTACAGGATCTTCATATGTAATGATAATTGGGATACACCAGTGATCCATTACACAGATCCCTAGAATAGGTAACAGTTTGGTATGATCTTCTGTGATTTTTCTCCAGGTCGTCTTGGCTTCAGATCCAGTCAGCAAAGAACTACTAGCCCTTAAAATCATGGGAAAGAGTTGTTGTGATGAGGAAACATTCTCTACAGAGTTAAAGGCCCTAAGTATTGGCGCCGGCTGCCGCTTCATAACATCACTGCGGGGCTTTGTAGAAACACCACAAGCATATATAATAGCCATGGAGGCAATGGCCGGCGGAGATCTGTTTAGCCAAATGTTAGAATCGATGAAGTTTGATACAGAGACAACAAGGTAAATGTCTTAGGCTGAATCATAATAATCTGCTGCCCATTCATTATGGTCCTAAAGTGTGTGTAACCACTGATCCATCCTCTACTTTCTTCTCCACAGACGCTTTGCAGCAGAAATGGTTTGCGGAATCCAGTTCCTCCATGAACACGGCGTGATACATCGGTAATCAGTTCATCTTCATAAATCTATGTTGTCACCTTACATATCTATTGTAGAAAGTTCTTTTCATGAATTATCCTCACTATTAGTGTCTGCTCCTTTTCCCTGCAGTGACCTGAAGCCTCATAACGTTCTCATTGATGGCACTGGACACATAAAAATCTGTGACTTTGGCACTTCAGCCGTGAATGTGGGCAAGGATGACGTCTTGGACGAACTTGTTGGCACGAAGGGTTACATCGCGCCTGAGGTAAGGAACATCCCTTAATGATTGATGCCGATAGTAGGATTGAGTACTAATCTGAGTATCCTGCTCATATCTCATCACAGACCTGTCCTCATAAGCTCTGTGTGTAAATCCCCTCCCCGGTATATTCAGCTCATCTCCTATCTTATGTTCCTACAGGTATTGGATAGAGAAGGCTACAATCATCTGGCAGATTCCTTTTCATTTGGTGTCATCCTGTACATGATGATTGTGGGGACGTCTCCATTCTATAACAGTGGCGATATGGACGACTACCATGAGTCTTTGGACAACGTCCTATATTTTCCACCCTGCATCTCCATCGATGAGCTTGACATCCTAGAAGGGGTAAGTAGGAATAGGTGAAGAAGGATGATGGTAGATTATAAGGAAGGATAGAGGACATGATGCTGACAGTCTATAGACATTGTGTAATAACGTATCAGTAATAGTACATAATATAATGATTAATGGTCTCTCTCATCTTCCAGCTTCTCTGCAAAACTCCATCTACTCGTTATGCCATAACATCGTTCATTAGAGAGCGCCCATTCTTCCACTCCATAAACTGGAGCGACGTGGAGTCCGGCAGAGCCGAACCACCGTTCCATTACGAAGATGTAAGTATAGCACATAGGGACATCCATCGTGTTACCTCTGCCGAGTAGCACACATACACACCATACACCTCATCATTATATTCCCCAGTATACAGTATATTTGTGAGGAGCCATTTCTAAGAAATGTAAACTTCTCTTCTTAAAAAGGAGAAAAGCAGCGCTCACCTTTAAAAATCACTTTTTCATTAACGTCCTTTAAGACATATCATCAGTAGAAAGAGAAGGATCAGGTGCGGCTGTTCAGAGAGACCAGCCGATATGTTCTACAGGACATTAATAAAGGAGTATTTTTATATGGCGAGTGACGCTTTTCTTCAATTTTGGCCTGCAATTGTTTCTCCAGTTTGGTATCTATTAAGCTGTGCTTCCTTGTGGTTCACGCACCCTTTTTTAAATGTGCAACCTGCGATATTGTGATCTCCGCCCAGACTTTATGATGGTGTCGAGTCGCATCAATTTCTTTATTTTGAATGTATTTCTTTTCTTACAGGAGTAATAGGCTGATATAAATCAGCCCCATTCCAGCAACATCGAGGAATGAAGCTTTAATTAATCGGATGAGACAATTACCTGGACTTTCTAATTTACCGGACTGTGACAAATACTACAGAGCTTCCACCACATTAACAGCCACGTAGATTCGAGCACCAAACATCTAGGGATGTATTCTGATTGCCATATTTGGGGTCAGGAAGGAATTTTTTTCCCCTTAGGATATTCCAACAACAAGTCCTCAGGGTTATTTTTCGCCTTCCTCTGGATCAAAATGGCAAGTAATCAAAGGCTGGAATTGAAGGACTTCTTTCAGCCAAACTTGCCATTTGGTTGACTCATGTACACTGTGGTGGTAAGGACAAGACTACTGGATATGGACAAATTAGGTAGCGGCTGCTCCTTCTCCACTGGATATAGACAAAGAGAAGGCAGCGGCTGCTCCTTCTCCACCGGATATAGACAAAAAGAAGGCAGCGGCTGCTCCTTCTCCACCGGATATGGCCAAAAAGAAGGCAGCGGCTGCTCCTTCTCATACTTGGCCATAGGCCAGAGTCACACTTACGAGAAACTCGCTTGAATCTCGCGTCTCAACACACGGCACTGCCATCAGCACTTGGACCTTAGCACTCAGCTGCATAGAAACACACTACAGTCCTGAGTGCCTGCGCCAATTGTGACCCCGGCCATATACAGACACTACCGGGTCATGGACAGAATGAAGAAGCGGCTGCTCCTTCATCTACCTGTCCATGGCCAGACAGAAGGCCATATGGTTGATCGCGGTGCTGTAAGACTCCAGGAAAATTCCATCTACACAGATCACACGTCACACATTCCTGCTCTTCTCCTCTCCATTGTGTGTGATCCAGACCTGGATGTGCAAAAACAGCACAAGTGCAACCAAAGGCCCGAGGAGCGGAATCATCAACATCTGCTCCTTTCTATAGAAAGCTTCTGTATCTACAGACTTTCTTATTCCATCTTTGCATATTAGTAACAACTTTAATGCAAAAATAAATATATTGAACATCTATGCTGCTTCTAGATGGATTCTTCTGATATATAGAATATATAGACCTGCTTTTTGGTATTTTTATTAATATCCTGATGACCTAATGTAATTGTGGAAGGGGCTGAATACCTCTCATAAGGATTTCTGCATACAGTAAAATATTTAAGTTCTAAAAAGAGATGAGTGAATTTAATCTACTCAACTTTACAAGTATCCTCACTTACTGCTCTCCCAGTAGCATAACTTCTGGAGAAGCAGAGGATGAAGTCGCCCCAAGCCCCTCACTCAGACAGGCCCTCCCAAAGCTTAACTTATCGATGAGATCAGCCAGATGATACAGAAAGCCTTGATACAGAATGGTAGGGGGTGCACTAGATGAGCCCTGAGATAAGGGGGATAGAGCGATGTGAGGAAGTCTGAGAGCGACGTGATGAAGTCTGTGACTCTGAAGTATAAGGTGCTCAGTGCTCAGAGACATGGCCTAGGTGAGGAAAGCTGAACCTGACCACCACTGAGAAGACCCAGAAGTACAAGGAGTTCAGTGCTCAGAGACATGGCCGAGGTGAGGAAGGCTGAACCTGACCACCACTCAGCAAGACACAGAAGGGGAAATATCAAGACTGAGCCAAGAAATATCTGAAGACAGATTTTTTAAAGGTTTCATGGACTGATGAGATTAGAGCGACTCTTAATGGACCAGATGGCAATGCTTTTAGAAGTAACTGGTACAAACATCTATTTTGACACCAGCAAGGTGAAGGTGGGGAATAGCTATGGGTTGGGATTATTAATGATGAGCTTGATGGACCTTTTCAGGTGGCAGAAGAACTTAAAATCAAGTCGCAAACCTATTATCAGTGTTTAGAAGACTCTTTCTTCATACAGTGGTAAAGGAAAAGATCTGTACATTTCAAGAAAATTATGATTGTTCTGCAGGACAATGCTCCATCGCAGCATCAATGTCTCCACTGCTTGGCTGCCAGTAAAGATGAAAAAATAATGACACAACACCTTCCTCACCCGACCTAAACCCTTATGAGTAATTGTGGGCCCTTCTTAAATGGGAGATTCACGGTGAAGAAAAGCAGACACATTTCTGAACAGTATAACACACAAAAATGAACTGTAACCTTCAATTAAAAACAGTGGTCCAGTTCTGAGAAAAGATCAATGATAAATTATTTTTAATGATTAAAAATGAAAAATAAAAACATAATTATAAGGAGAAAATTTCATGTAAGGGAAGCAGTTTAGGAAATAAATATAAGTAGGAAAGTGGGAATTCAATATATTACAGAATTAAGGCTCAAATGCTGCTATGAATCTCCATTCCCAGATGCAGTTCAAATTTTAAGTGGAAACACTAGTGAGGAACGAACTTGAGCACCAATTAACATGCAGGGATTGTCAGCCATGCACTGTAATGCCGCAGCCATCTTTGTTGTGGCCTTACAGTGATTGGCTGGATGCACAGCTTCATTAGATCTCCTAGAGACCTGACACCGCCCTGTTCGGCGCATTCAGTTCCGGATTCAGACTGTTTAGGGAGAGCTGCTGCTGAGATAGGGACAGATTTGTGCTTTTATGAGTTAGGCCGGGGTCACACTAACCGACGCAAAATACGGTCCGTAGTTTACAGGCGTAATACGGATGAGTGACCCCTAAATAGTGCTCCGTATGTCATCCGTAAGCAAGGTGTGGTCGCGTATTCTGCGCATGTAAGCATCCGTATGTAATCCGTATGTCATCCGTATGCTGAGATTTTCTCGCCGGCTTGCAAAATGGACATATAATGGAGCCCTATGACAGGTTTTATAACACAAAAGAAAGAATAGATATAGACAAATAGAATACATATATATATATATATACACACACATGTCATTGAGACACATATATATATTTATATTTCACAGAGTTCTTCATAGCAGAATAGCCGCTAATTCAATTGCCGGCTTTTGTCAAATCATTCCCCAACCCGACATGAAATGACACATGGTTTACATACAGTAAACCATTTCATTTCATGTTTTGTTTTGTATGTCTTTCATCAGTAATTAGATGAGGGTTGATGTGTAAAATTTAGGAGGTGTAGGTGTTAATTTAAGGGGTTAATTCGTTGTAAAAAAATGTGTGGGCTCCTGCGGTAATTTGTCAATGCGGGAGCCCACACATTTTTTTACAACAAATTAACCCCTTAAATTAACACCTACACCTCCCAAATTTTACACATCAACCCTCATCTAATTACTAATGAAAGACGTACAAAACAAAACATGAAATGAAATGGTTTACTGTA
This sequence comes from Dendrobates tinctorius, assembly GCF_039654945.1. Taxonomy (NCBI): domain Eukaryota; kingdom Metazoa; phylum Chordata; class Amphibia; order Anura; family Dendrobatidae; genus Dendrobates; species Dendrobates tinctorius. Next base: position 19,197,811 of record NW_027361716.1, read on the forward strand.
TGTAAACGATGTGTCATTTCATGTCAGGTTGGGGAAAGATTTGACAAAAGCCGGCAATTGAATTAGCGGCTATTCTGCTATGAAGAATTCTGTGAAATATAAATATATATATGTGTCTCAATGACATGTGTGTGTATATATATATGTATGTATTCTATGTGTCTATATCTATTCTTTCGTTTGTGTTATAAAACCTGTCAGTGTGATTTTACTGTATCGTGCACTGAATTGCCGGCTTTTCTAAAGGACACTGGGTGCGTATTTCTCGCAAGTCACACATCTGGTCCATATGTAATGCGTATTTTTAGCGCACCCATAGACTTGCATTGGCGTACTATGGGCGTAGTACGCTGACAATCGCAGCATGCTGCGTTTGTCACGGACCGTAGAATAGAGATGAGAAATATACTGCTGTTGGGAGCTGCACCACAGAGAATCATTTGTCCGTGTGTAATGCGTGCTTTTAATGCCTCTCACTCGTCCGTATTCCTCTCTAGTGTGACCCCGGCCTTAGTGTGGTTCTACCTTTGTTCAATCTACATATCCAGCTAAGGCCTCTTTCACACTTCAGTTTTTTGCATCAGTTCAAATCCGCCAAAAAGTCAGAGAAGCGGATCCGTTCTCAACTGATGTGAACGGATGGCACAGGATCCGTTTTCAGACGGATCCTGAAAATGAGGAAATAAAGGAACTGCTGGCCGGGAAGGAGAGAGAGAGAGAGAGAGAGAGAGAGAGATTTTGTCCGGCACCCAGAAAGAAATTCGGGTTAAATGAGTGTCTGGAGGATCCGCCAGAGAAAAAAACGTTGCAAGCTCCGTTTTGAAATCTTTGAGGATGGTGACGGACAGCAACTTTTGGCGGATCCTCAAAAAAAACGGATGCAACGGACAGCAATCCGTCACAATCCGCCATTAATGCAAGTCAATGGGGGAAAAAAATGGATCCTCAAAAGAAAATCGAGGATCCGTTTTTTTCTAAACCTGGCGGATTGTGACTGATTGTAAAAAACTGAAGTGTGAAAGAGGCCTAAGCCAACAGTCCTTTTAACCCCTTTCTGCCATCCGATGTACTATCCCGTCCATGGGACCTGGGTCCCTATGCCCATGGACGGGATAGTACGTCAGCGCGATCAGCGGCGCCCACGTGGTGAGCGCCGCTGATCGCGGCCGGGTGTCAGCTGATTATCACAGCTGACACCCGGCACAATGTGTCAGGGGCGGTCACGGACCGCCCCGACACGTTAACCCCTTGCACACCACGATCAAACATGATCGCGGTGTACCGGGGGTTAAAGGGAAGCATCGGCAGGGAGTGGGCTCCCTCCGTGCTTCCCTGAGCCCCCCACGGCAGTGCAATGTGCAGCGCTGCTGCGGGGGGCTCCTTTCCTCCAGGCCCCCGAATCCAAGATGGCGACGGGGGCCTTCTGGGGCCTGAGGAAGCCTGCAAAGCGCAGGCATGAGGAAGCCTTCTGCAGTGCCTGTGTCAGATCGCTGATCTGTCACAGTGATCTGTGATGTGACAGATCAGCGATCTGTCACAGGACAGTGATGTCCCACCTGGGACTATTTAATAAAGTAAAAAAAAAAATAAAAAAAAGTGTTAAAATAATTAAAAAAAAATCGCCAAATAAATTAGAAAAAAAAAAATAAATATTCCCCCAATAAATCCATTTTTTGGAAATAATAATAAAAAAAAACAATAAAAGTACACATATTAGGTATCGCCGTGTCCGTAATGACCCGCCCTATAAAACTGTCCCATTAGTTAACCCCTTTAGCGAACCCCTTAAAAAATAAAAATAAAAAACGAAGTAAAAAATAATGATTTATTATCATACCGCCAAACAAAAAGTGTAATAACGCGCGATCAAAAAGACGCATATAAATATCCATGGTACCGCTGAAAACGTCATCTTGTCCCGCAAAAAACGAGCCACCACACAGCATCATCAGCAAAAAAATAAAAAAGTTATAGCTCGCAGAATAAAGCGATGCAAAAATAATTATTTTTTATATAAAATAGTTTTCATTGCATAAAACCGACAAAAACATAAAAAAACGACCTAAATGAGGTATCGCTGTAACCGTACTGACCCGAAGAATAAAACCGCTTTATCAATTTTACCGCACGCGGAACGGTGTAAACGCACCCCCCCAAAAGAAATTCATGAAACGCTGGTTTTTGTTCATTCTGCGTCCCAAAAATAGGAATAAACAGCGATCAAAAAACGTCACGTGCCCGAAAATGGTACCAATAAAAACGTCAACTCGTCCCGCAAAAAATAAGACCTCACATGACTCGGTGAGTCAAAATACGGAAAAATTATAGCTCTCAATATGTGGTGATTCAAAAACTATTTTTACAATAAAAAGCGTCTTTTAGCGTGTGACAGCCGCCAAACATAAAAACCGCCATAAATAGTAAATCAAACCCCCCAATATCACCCCCTTAGTTAGGGAAAAATAATAAAATTTAAAAAAAAGTATTTATCTCCATTTTCCCATTAGGGTTAGGGTAAGGCTGTGTGCACACGCTGCGGATTAGGTGCGGATTCATCCGCGCGGATTTTGTAAAATCCACAGGTGAAACCGCAGGTCAAAAGACCTGCGGTTTTACCTGCGGATTGCTCTGTGGTTTTGTCCTGCGGTTTGCCATCTCCTCAATAGAGGAGATGGCAAACCGCAGGAGAATCCGCAGAAAGAATTGACATGTCAATTCTTTCTGCGGATTGAAAACCGCAGATAATCCGCGCGGAAAATTCCGCACCATCTGCACTGCGGTTTTTGATTCCCATAGGGAATCAAGGTACTGTACACCGCAGCAGAAACTGCTGCGGGTCCGCAGCGGCCAAAACCGCTGCGGAACCGCAGCAAAATCCGCAGCGTGTGCACACAGCCTTAGGGTTAGGGCTAGGGTTAGGGTTAGGGTTAGGGCTAGGGTTAGGGCTAGGGTTAGGGCTCAGATTAGGGTTTGGGGTGTGTTGGGGTTAGGGTTGGAGTTATAATTGGGGGGTTTCCACTGTTTGGGCACATCAGGGGCTCTTCAAATGCAACATGGCGTCTGATCTCAATTCCAGCCAATTCTGGAAAAAGTCAAATGGTGCTCCTTCCCTTCCAAGCTCTGCCATGCGCCCAAACAGTGTTTTACCCCCACATGTAGGGTATCAGCCTACTCAGGACAAATTGCAAAACAATTTTTGGGGTCCAATTTCTCCTGTTACCCTTAGGAAAATAAAAAATTGGGGGCAAAAATATCATTTTTGTGGAAAAAAATGATTTTTTTATTTTCACGTCCGAGTGTTATAAACTTCTGTGAAGCACTTGGGGGTTCAAAGTGCTCACCACACATCTAGATAAGTTCCGTGGGGGGTCTAGTGTCCAAAATGGGGTCACTTGTGGGGTGTTTCAATAGTTTAGGTACATCAGGGGCTCTCCAAACGCACATGACACCCGCAGACCATTCCATCAAAGTCTGCATTCCAAAACGTCACTACTTCCCTTCCGAGCCCCGACGTGTGCCCATACAGTAGTTTTCTCCCACATATGGGGTATCAGCATACTCAGGACAAATTGGACAACAACTTTTGGGGTCCAATTTCTCCTGGTACCCTTGGGAAAATAAAAAAATGGTGACTAAAATCATGTTTGTGGAAAAAATACGAATTTTTTATTTTCACGCACGGGCGTTATAAACTTCTGTGAAGCACTGGGGGGTTCAAAGTGCTCACCACACATCTAGATAAGTTCCTTGGGGGGTCTAGTTTACAAAATGGTGTCATTTGTGGGGGGTTTCCACTGTTTAGGTACATTAGGGGCTCTCCAAAGGCAACATGACACCCGCAGACCATTCCATCAAAGTCTGCATTCCAAAACGTCACTACTTCCCTTCCGAGCCCTGACGTGTGCCCATACAGTAGTTTTCTCCCACATATGGGGTATCAGCATACTCAGGACAAATTGGACAACAACTTTTGGGGTCCAATTTCTCCTGGTACACTTGGGAAAATAAAAAAATGGTGACTAAAAGATCATGTTTGTGGAAAAAATACGAATTTTTTATTTTCACGCCCGGGCATTATAAACTTCTGTGAAGCACTGGAGGGGTCAAAGTGCTCACCACACATCTAGATAAGTTCCTTAGGGGGTCTAGTTTCCAAAATGGTGTCATTTGTGGGGGGTTTCCACTGTTTTGGTACATCAGGAGTTTTCCAAACGCAACATGGTGTCCGATCTCAATTCCAGCCAAAAACGTCAAATGGCGCTGCTTCCCTTCCGAGCTCTGCCATGCGCCCAAATAGTGGTTTACCCCCACATGTGGGGTATCAGCGTACTCAGGACAAATTGCACAATAACTTTTATGGTCCTGTTACCCTTGGAAAAATAAGAATTGAGGGTGAAAAGATCATTTTTGTGGAAAAAATATGATTTTTTAATTGTATGGCTTTATGTTATAAACTTCTGTGAAGCCCATGGGGGTTCAAAGTTCTCACCACACATCTAGATAAGTTCCTTAGGGGGTCTAGTTTCCAAAATGGTGTCATTTGTGGGGGTTTCCACTGTTTTGGTACATCAGGGGTTTTCCAAACGCGACATGGTGTCCGATCTCAATTCCAGCCAAAAACGTCAAATGGCGCTGCTTCCCTTCCGAGCTCTGCCATGCGCCCAAATAGTGGTTTACCCCCACATGTGGGGTATCAGCATACTCAGGACAAATTGCAAAATAACTTTTATGGTCCTGTTACCCTTGGAAAAATAAGAATTGAGGGTGAAAAGATCATTTTTGTGGAAAAAATATGATTTTTTAATTGTATGGCTTTATGTTATAAACTTCTGTGAAGCCCATGGGGGTTCAAAGTTCTCACCACACATCTAGATAAGTTCCTTAGGGGGTCTAGTTTCCAAAATGGTGTCATTTGTGGGGGGTTTCCACTGTTTTGGTACATCAGGGGTTTTCCAAACGCGACATGGTGTCCGATCTCAATTCCAGCAAAAAACGTCAAATGGCGCTGCTTCCCTTCCGAGCTCTGCCATGCGCCCAAATAGTGGTTTACCCCCACATGTGGGGTATCAGCGTACTCAGGACAAATTGCACAATAACTTTTAGGGTCCTGTTACCCTTGGGAAAATAAAAATTGGGGTGAAAAGATCATTTTTGTGGAAAAAATATGATTTTTTAATTGTACCGCTGTACGTTATAAACTTCTGTAAAGCCCTTGTGGGTTCAAAGTTCTCACCACATATCTAGATAAGTTCCTTGGGGGGTCTAGTTTCCAAAATGGGGTCACTTGTAGGGGGTTTCCACTGTTTAGGTACATCAGGGACTCTCCAAACGTGACATGGCGTCCAATCTGAATTCCAGCCAATTTTGCATTGAAAAAGTCAAACGGCGCTCCTTCCATTCTGAGCTCTGCCATGCACCGAAACAGTGGTTCCCCCCCACATATCAGGTATCTGCGTACTCAGGACAAATTGCACAATAACTTTTGCAGTCCAATTTCTCCTGTTACCCTTGGTAAAATAAAAAAAATTGAACCTGAAGTATTTTTTTTATGAAAAAAAGTTAGATGTTCATTTTTTTTTAAATATTCAAAAAAATTCCTGTGACGCACCTAAAGGGTTAATAAACTTCTTGAATGTGGTTTTGAGCACTTTAAGGGGTGCAGTTTTTAGAATGGTGTCACTTTTGGGTATTTTCTATCATATAGACCCCTCAAAGTGGCTTCAAATGTGATGTGGTCCTAAAAATAAAATGGTGTTGTAAAAATGAGAAATCGCTGGTCAACTTTTAACCCTTATAACTTCCTAACAAAAAAAAATGTTGGTTCCAAAATTGTGCTGATGTAAAGTAAACATGTGGGAAATGTTAGATATCAAGTTTTTTGTGTGCCGTATCTCTGTGATTTAAGGGCATAAAAATTCAAAGTTGGAAAATTGCAAAATTTTCAAAATTTTCGCCAAATTTCTGTTTTTCTCACAAATAAACGCAAGTTATTTGAATGAAATTTTACCACTAACATGAAGTACAATATGTCACGAGAAAACAATGTCAGAATCACCGGGATCCATGGAAGCGTTCCAGAGTTATGACCTCATAAAGGTACAGTGGTCAGAATTGTAAAAATTGGCCCGGTCATGAACGTGCAAACCACCCTTGGGGGTGAAGGGGTTAAGGACTAATTAGTGGGTATATAGACTGCAGTGCTAGGTAGGCAGGGGAGTCTATGTGCTTATATCCACATCAGTGCAAGGCATGCAGGCACTGTATGTGAGTAAATAGATCTCACTGCATACACCAAAAGGGTCCATTACTGTCTGGTGCTGCCTATTATATACGCTGCTCAAAAAAATAAAGGGAACACTAAAATAGCACATCCTAGATGTCTCTGAATGAAATATTCCAGTTGCAAATTTGTATTCATTGCATAGTGGAACGTGTTCAGAACAATAAAACATAATAATTATCAATGTAAATCAAAACGAATATCCCATGGAGGTCAGTTCTTGATTTGGAATGATGCTCAAACTCAAAGTGGAAAATCAAATTACAGGCTGATCCAACTTCAGTGGAAATGCCTCATAACAAGGAAAAGATGCTCAGTATTGTATGTGGCCTCCACGTGCCTGTATGACCTCCCTACTGTACAATACCTGGGCATGCTCCGGATGAGGCAGCGGATGGTCTCCTGAGGGATCGCCTCCCTGACCTGGACTAAAGCATCCGCCAACTCCTGGACATCTGTGATGCAACGTGACGTTGGTGGATGGAGCGAGACATGATGTCCCAGATGTCCTCAATCGGATTCAGGTCTGGGGAACGGACTGGCCAGTCCATAGCTTCAATGCCTTCATCTTGCAGGAACTGCTGACACACTCCAGCCACATGAGGTCTGGCATTGTCCTGCATTAGGAGGAACCCAGGACCAACCACACCAGCATATGGTCCTCGGTACCTAAGGGCAGTCAGACTATCTCTGGCGAGCAAATGGAGGGCCCTCCAAAGAAATGCCACCCCACACCAGAGAAAGAGACTGATAAGATTGATAACCTAACCTTCCATGAGAGAGAGAGAACAGATCGGAACGAAGGAGAATAGAAGGACGGTGGGAAGCAGGTTGAGAAAGAGAGAGAACCCTTCCAGTCCAGAGACGCAAAGGCCGGGGCCCGATCCCCGAGGTTGATTGGAACTTTATGTCCGGCAACAGACACCGGAGGAGTTGTGAGCCGCTAAAGCCTTGCTCCCATCATAGACTTGGGAAACAACAGCAACTGAATAGAGAGCCGGGACGCAGTGAGGTGTACCCGAAGCAGGCTACAGCTGTCTGTCATAAAAGTAAAGACTAGAAACACCTAGCGAGGCATTCCAGGGTAACTAAGTACTGGAGAGCTTCGCACCTAAAGGCGCATTGGAGGAGTCGTTCAGTAAGGTACATGTTGGCGGAGTGTGGAAGGGAGAATCCTATCCTGCCTGGAGGTTGGCTGGAGCCCTGACCTGGAGAACACAGTACGGAGGCAGGCAGTTGTGTGAACTGCAAACAGTGAGTAAAGCTTTTGGAACCGCATACTCTCGTGTCCTCCAGTTATTCCAGCACCACTACACCTGGGTACCAGCCTCCATACCATTCTGCGCCTCTCCTCATACAATGCCCCTACACTGCCCTGGGACTACAGCTCCACCTGTGGGGAGCTATACCATCTCTGCTGCACCACACCATCAGTCCCAGCGGATCTGTATGCAGCGTTGGCTTACCATCCTACTTGCCAAACACCACGGGTGGCGTCACAAACTATTCATATAAACTTTAACACCAATAACATCACCGTCATTGATATTGGGCGCCCAGGGCCACGGACCGGGTCACCGCTGCTGTGACACATTCCCGCCTGGACATCGGCCTGGTACCGAGTACTGTTGTGAGTTCATTTTCCCCTTCACCGTTGGTGTCTGATGAATTCCCTCTGCTGGTGAAGAGAGGTAGTGAAATTGATTGGGTTGGGAAGAACCTGTCATCTGAACAGGTGGAGCCTGATTGGACACCCGGAATCACTGAGTGGATATAAGGCAGCAGACGCCCTGCAGGGGTGCTGGTGATCCTTTCTGCTCTGAGCTCTTGCAACCAGTTTAGTCCTGTCTACTGAAAGCTAAGTTTTTGCTCTCTTATTTTTCCATGAGATTTTGTTTGTTTGCTTAGTGTTTTGTGTTCAACCTGCCTTTGTTGGGACGGGCTGAGCTCCATTTTTGTCTCTGATCAAGTTGATCTCTTTGCTCAGTCTTCAGAATATACCTGAGTGCTGATTAGTTATTTTGAAGGCTAGTGACTTCAGGACCTTTTTCTATCAGACGTGTTGGACATTACTTTTGGCAGAATTTTTGCGGATTGCAGCCAGCATCTTTTCTGTCCTTTCCTATTTAGTTAGTTGGGCCCCATCGTTTGCTCAACCTGTCTTTCTGTCTGTTTGTGTTTTCATCTGCTTTTCACCGACAATACATGTTGGGGGCTGTCTATTGCTTTGGGGTCTGCTCTGGGGCAGTTTAGATTTCCCCTTTCTTTCTTTAGGCTTATTTAGTTCTCCGGCTGTGAACAAGGGCACCGTAGGAACCTCACACGGCTACTGTTAGTTGTGGTGAATAGGATCAGAGGTCTGCAATCCGATAGCTACCAACCTCTCCGGTTTTCTGGACTTAGCTTGTATTTTTGTTTTTTCCTCCTTCAGTGACTCATTCATAACAGAATCACCAGCCATACCGCAGATTCTAGGGTACTCAATAGCAGGAAAGAATTGTAAAAAAAAAAAAAAAAAGGGAAAGAAAAAAAAATGTCAGAATTTTTTTTTTTATTTTCCCTACTCCTGATGTGTTTTTTGGGGATCGGTCTAAATTTTTGAATTTTAAGAATAATTGTAAATTATTTTTTGCCTTGAAGCCTAACTCATCAGGGAGCTCCGCACAGCAGGTTAAAATTGTCATCTCCTTGCTGCGCGGCGATCCTCAGGATTGGGCGTTTTCTTTGAAACCTGATGATCCTATTCTAACTAATGTGAATGCATTTTTTCAAGCCTTGGGGCTGTTGTACGATGAACCTAATGCTATTGATTAGGCTGAAAAGGCCCTGTTGGCATTGAGCCAGGGTCAGGATTCTGCAGAGTTGTACTGTCAAAAATTCCGAAAGTGGGCGGTCCTTACTACCTGGAATGATGGTGCCTTGGCAGTTCTCTTTCGGAAGGGTTTGTCAGAAACCGTAAAAGATACTATGGTGGGATTTCCTGTTCCCTCTGGTCTTGACGATTCTATGTCATTAGCCATTCAGGTTGATCGGCGTTTGCGTGAACGCAAAACTGAACGAGAGTTGTTGCCACCTGTTGAACAAATGCCTGAACCTATGCAATGTGATAGAGTTTTGTCTAGGGCGCAACGTCAGGAGTTCAGAAGGCATAATAAGCTGTGTTTTTTTTCTGTGGAGATGCCTCGCATATTATTTCTGTCTGCCCTAAATGAGAGAAACGTTTTGCACACACATTTGCTGTGGGTGGTGTTCAACCTAAGTTTCTTCTGGCAATTACTCTGATCTGCTCCCTGTCCACAATTTCCGCTAAGGCTTTTGTGGATTCGGGAGCAGCTCTGAACCTGATGGACTTGGATTTTGCTAAACGCTGTGGATTTCCTATGACACCTCTGCGGATGCCTATCCCTTTGAGGGGTATTGATGCTACTCCTTTGGCGAAGAATAAACCTCAGTTTTGGACCCAGGTGGTAATGCGGGCCCCATCGTTTGCTCAACCTGTCTTTCTGTCTGTGTTTGTGTTTTCATCTGCTTTTCACCGACAATACATGTTGGGGGCTGTCTATTGCTTTGGAGTCTGCTCTGGGGCAGTTTAGATTTCCCCTTTCTTTCTTTAGGCTTATTTAGTTCTCCGGCTGTGAACGAGGGGTCTAGGGCACCGTAGGAACCCCCACGGCTACTGTTAGTTGTGGTGAATAGGATCAGGGGTCTGCAATCCGATAGCTACCAACCTCTCCGGTTTTCTGGACTTAGCTTGTATTTTTGTTTTTTCCTCCTTCGGTGACTCATTCATAACAGAGTACCCCCGCTGCCCTGGGTGTGCGAGGGCGTCCCAGCATCACCAGACAATCGTAGAGGCCATCCCTGGTATTAAATGCCGTCTTCCATTCGTACCCCTCACGGATGCGAATCAGGTTGTAAGCACCCCGCAGATCAAGTTTAATAAAAACCCTTGCTCTCCGTAACCTATCAAATAGCTCAGATATCAGGGGCAGCGGGTACCTTTTCTTAACAGTGATTGCGTTAAGACCCCTGTAATCTATGCATGGACGTAGTTCAGAAAAATAGAAGTGGATCCAGCTCACTCACAGGGCTTATTTAAAAATAAACAGTGTTCAAGAGCCGTGTTGCTCGAAACACGTATGGTCTCATTACACACCACCCCCTATCATTGCTGTGCCATCTGAGATGTCTGTTTTGTCATTTTGAATTTTTTAAGGATCATCCAATAAAAATTTTCTAATTTTTAAATAAGCCCTGTGAGTGAGCTGGATCCACTTCTATTTTTCCTATTGCCTTGGACTCTGTGCAGCAGTGAGGAAGCCGTGCTCCTTCTTGTGCTTGGAATTACATCTCAGGGGTGAGCTGAATGTTCTCTTTTGTTTTTGCTTATGGACGTAGTTCTCCATTCTTCTTCTGCTTGAACAAGAACCCCGCCCCTGCAGGTGACACTGACTTCCTAATGAATCCTCTTGCCAGATTCTCCTAGATGTACTGTGTCATTGCTTCCGTCTCTGGGAGAGAAAGTGGATAGACTCAACCCTCGGGAGGCTCTGCACAAGGCAAGAGACATGGATAGAGTAAATGGGATGGTCTGATGCATTATCTGTGAGGGCAGTGTTGACCCATTTACCACTCGTATGGTCACTGGTTTGGTGAGCATCACCAGAGGAATTGCGTGGCATTGGGCGAAGGCAGAAGACATAAAGTTGCCCTCCGCCCCGGAATCCATGTAAAGCTCTACCGTATGAGTGGATGGGCCACTGGTAATTGTCCCCTTGAAGGACAGTTTGGAGGAAAATGCTGCTGTGTCTAGTGAACCAGCTCCTACGTCACTAAACAGGGACGTTCTCCCAACCGCTGAGGACATCTGGAGGCAAGATGTGCTGACTGCCGGCAGAATTGACAGACCTTGAGTGCACAGGCAGTCCGGGACTTAGATCCCGCTCGTGACACCTCCATGGCCTCATGTGGCTAGGATGCCTGGACTAGAGACTCCAGAGGTTTAGCGAAGGTGGGAGCCAGCCGAAACCTCTGCCTATACTGGGTTCGCTCCAACCTTTGCTCATTAAAACGAAGGTCGATGCGAGTTGACACTGCAATTAGCTCCTCCAATGTGTCGGGAATCTCCCTAGTGGCCAAAGTGTCCTTCACATGGTCAGCCAGTCCCCTCCAAAATACAGGAATAAGGACTTTGTCCGGCCACTCCAACTCAGATGCTAAAGTCCGGAAGTGGACGGCAAAATAGCTGACCATGGACGAGCCCTTTGTCAGTGCCAGCAGTTGGAGCGCCATATCATGGGAGACTCGAGGTCCCCAAAAAAACTTTTTCAGAGTGCTCATGAAACGTGGAGCAATCTGTGTCAGGAACACTGCACTTGCTCACTGAGCCAGTGAGCGTGTCCTGAGCAAGACAAACAGTGCTCAAAGATACCTGTGAAGTGGGGCAGCAGCGGTAAAGATGAGTGTTCAGACAAACAGGATCTGAAGCACGTGACTGCCAAGGGGCGGAGCCAGCCACAGGTCTTCCAGAGGAAGCAGGAGCGGAGAGAGATTGCTTCAGGCCAGATAGGACCTGAAGCACCTGACTGCTGGGGGAGTGGCCTAAGCTAAGGAGAGCTAGGAGCTGAAGGAAAACTCCTAGAAGGGTAACTAGGGGACAAAGTTACCAAGGGGCATAGACAGGGACATAAACCATATCAGGCAGGGGTCAAAGCACGAGATAGCACAACAGTACCAAATGATTAGACAGAACAGATAGTCAGGACATAGCAAGAGATCAGTATACCAGAACGGGCAAATACACAGTACCAAGACAGTAGACAAACTCACAATGAAGAGACGGACCGGGTTAAAACCAAACAAGCAACAAAATTTCAGGCACAAGGCACAGGCACGCAAGGGGTCAACTAACTCAGCCAAAGGAAGGAGTATAACTGACACCAGATCTAGGTCAATTGGCAACTAAATAGCTGCCCTCCGCCAGAGAGAGGCAGAAACAATTAACCCCTGTCTGACCAGGACGGGACAAAGACAAAACCCCGTTCTGGATCATGACAGTACTACCCTCTCAATGGGGGGGCCTCTGGACCCCAGGTTTCTCAGGAAACCTGGCATGAAAGGCAAGGACCATCTGATCCACATGAACCAATTGGGCAGGATCCCATGACCGGTCCTCCGGACCGTAGCCTTTCCAATGTACAAGATACTGAAGTTTACGACGGACCAACCTAGAGTCAACAATTCTTTCCACCTTGTACTCAGACTGCCTATCTACCAAAACCGGTGGCAGGGAAGACAATGATCCCTCCCCACAGGACCCCACAGGTTTCAAAAGGGACCTATGGAAAACGTTGGGGATCCATAGAGAAGGCGGGAGGCACAACCGAAAAGCCAAGTTAATTGCTTCCGTAATTTCATAAGGACCAATAAATTTAGGTCCAAGTTTCGCAGAGGGGACCTTGAGCCTTATGTTCTTAGTAGACCATACCTTATCCCCAACCTGGAACACATGTCCCACGGAACGTTTTTTGTCTGCAAAAACCTTATATTTAGTCTGAGCCTTCGTAATGTTGCTTTGGACCTCCCGCCATAACTTCCCCAACCGCTTGATTTTCTCATCCGCCCCAGGACACCCAAAGTCGAAACGGGAGAACTCTCCAAAATGTGGATGAAACCCATAGTTGCAGTAAAAGGGGGATATGCCCGTAGACTGGTTAATGCGGTTGTTAACCGCGAACTCGGTCAAAGGTAACGCAGTACTCCAATCATCCTGTCAGGCTGAGATCAGGCAATGCAGAATTTGCTCCAGAGACTGATTGGTCTGCGCAGTCTGACCATTAGTCTCCGGATGATAAGCAGATGAAAAAGACAGACCAATACCAAACCTCTTACAAAACACCCTCCAAAATCTGGAAACAAATTGTACCCCCCTATCAGACACCACATTCAGGGGTACCCCATGCAACCGCACCACATGCTCAACAAACAATCTGGACAACGTTTCCGCATTAGGTAAAGCCGCCAAGGGTACAAAATGTGCCTGCTTACTAAACCTGTCCACCACTACCCAAATGACAATATTACCCTTGGAAAGAGGAAGATTAGTGATAAAATCCATGGACAAATGGGTCCATGGTCTATCAGGAATTGGCAGTGTCACTAATTCCCTGGCCGGCTGGTTATGGGGGTTTTTCGCGCGGGCACATATCCCACAAGCAGACACAAATTCCCTGACATCAGAGGCTAAAGAAGACCACCAGAATATCCTAGCGATGGCCCTCTGGGTAGCCGAGATCCCTGGATGTCCACCTAGAACTGAGTCATGGAGCTCCCAGAGGACCCTGAGACGAAATTGAACTGGTACAATAAGTTTATCCACCGACTTAGCCAGAGGGGCAAGACACTGAGTTTCCTTAATCTCCCGCTCCAACACAGTAGACATACCCGCCACCATCACCCCAGGCTGAAGAATGGAGGATGGAGGTTCAGGGGGAGACACCGGATCCAGATTGCGTGACAAGGCATCAGCGCTGACATTTTTGGATCCTGGCCGAAAAGTGATGGAGAACTGGAATCGGGAAAAAAAGCGACCATGTCGCCTGTCTAGGAGTCAACCTTTTAGCAGACTCATCTAGGTTATTGTGGTCGGTAACCATGGTAATAGGATAGACAGCCCCCTCCTATAAATGCCTCCATTCTTCAAAGTCCAACTTCACGGGCAGAAGTTCTCGATTCCCAACATCAAAGTTTCTGTCCGCAGGAGAGAACTTCTTAGTGAAAAAGGCACAGGGTCTCAAATTAGTCAAAGTGGCAGGTCCCAAGGACAACACCGCCCCCACCCCCACCTCTGAGGCGTCCACCTCAACAATAAATGGTTCAGACGGGTCTGGTTGAATAAGAACCAGAGCAGACATGAAACATTTTTTTAAAAACTGAAATGCCGCCACCGCTGTGGCTGACCAATTCTTGATATCAGCCCCCTTTTGAGTCAGATCTGTGAGAGGTTTAACTACCTGCGAGAACCCCCTCATAAACTTGCGATAATAATTTGTGAATCCTAAGAAATGCTACAGAGTCTTCAAATCATGAGGTTGAAACAAATCGACAATGGCCTGCACCTTATTAGGATCCATGCGATACCCCTCAGCAGACACAATGAACCCCAGAAAAGACAGTTTCTGAGCAAACAATGGACATTTCTCTAGCTTAGCAAAGAGACAGTTCTCCCGGAGCCTTGGGAGAACTTCCCGAAGATTACCAATGTGAGCCCGTTTATCAGGCGAGTAGGTAAGTATGTCATCCAAATACACAACCATAAAACGCCCAATAAAGTCAGAGAACACATGATTGAGGACATTTTGGTAGACTGCTGGTGCATTGGTCAGACTGAAAGGCAAGTTCTCAAACAACCCTTCAGTAGTGAGAATAGCAGCTTTCCACTCATCCCCCTCCCAGACCCGGATAAAGTTATATGGCCCCCGCAGATCCAATTTCAGAAACCTCTTAGCCCCAGACAACTGGTTGTACAAATCAGGAATAAGTGGGAGGGGGTAAGTATTTCTCAGTTATCTTATTTAACTCTTGAAAATTGAGGCATGGGCGCAAACCACTGTCTTTTTTCTTTACGAAAAAGAACCCCGCCACCATGGGAGAAACAGAAGGAAGAATGTGTCCTTTACGAAGGCTCTCAGAAATTTATTCTTTCATACCAGCCCTCTCAGGACCCGAGAGGTTATACAAGCGAGCCTTGGGCAATTTAGCACCTGGAACCAGGTCAATGGCACAATCAAATGGGCGATGTGGTGGTAAAACTTCAGCCTCTTTTTCGGAGAAAACGTCCGCATAGTCCTTTAGGTACTCCAGAATACCTTCCAGACCAACAGACGACACAGACACAGTAGCAAGACAACTTTCAGAACAATTAGATCCCCATTTAACAATATCCCAGGAACCCCAGTCAATAATTGGGTTATGTCGTTGCAACCAGGGAAACCCTAACACCAGGCCAGCAGGGAGGTTATCCAAAACAATACATGACATACTCCTGATGAAGGGTCCCAACTCTGAGGGTGAATTCTTCAGAAACAAAACAGTGACCGTCCTTGGTGAGAGGTGTAGCATCAATGGTCATTATTTTTATAGGAGTCTCCAACCTAACTGTCCCTAATCTACAGCTGACCACCAGCTTAGAATCAATCAGGTTCAAGGATGACCCACAGACCACAAAAGCCGAAGTAAGGGAAAAGCAATTTTTAACACCAAGTTCCACCTTTAACAGTATCTTAGAAAATGAAGAAAGGGGTACCTGAGAGTCTGAGTGCCCTCCAAGATGATCACCCCGACTCAGCCGCTTGTTAGTCGGTGGGCAGGAGGGACAGTCCTTTTTCCATTGTCCTGGATCACCACAGTAAAAACACAGATTTCTGAAACGCCGCTGTCTCCTTTCTTTCTCTTTGAGGTTGATGGCTCCCATCTCCATGGACTCCAATGTAGGACTGGCTCCCCTTCCACTGGAGAATAACGGGGTCTCAAACTGCATCACATCTCTCGGACGGCCTGCGTCATAGCGTTCTCCAGAGATTCAGGAGGAGGGTGAAGTGTCAAGGCATCTTTCAGACATTCAGACAGGCCTCTACGGAACAAGCCCCAGAGGGTGGCATCCTCCCAAAGGTGTCATGGTTTGAACAGGGTTCTTGCCCTGCACTCACAGGGTTAAGTGTTCGTGGCCTCTTTCTGGATCTGGGAGGGGTATTTATACTCACTCTTTACCAGGGTTCTCTGTCAGCTATACTGTTGTTCTGGTGTGTCTGACCCCTGGTGTGCGTGTATTCTGCATTGCTTGTTTGATTCCCGTGTATGACCCGGCCTGTTCCCTCACTCTGTACTCCGTCTCTCGCTTTGGTACTACTGTCTTCTCCGGTTCTGACCTCCTGGCTTGGCTATGGTTACTCTGTTACAGTTTGTCCCTATTGTACCGTCTATTGCCCGTTCTGGTTTTCTGACCTATTGCTACGTCCTGACTATCCTTTCTGTCTAAACCCCGTGGTACTGTATTGCTATCTGGTGCTTTGACCCTGGCTTCGTCTGGTTTCTGTCTCTGTCTATGCCCCTTGGTAACATTGCCCCGTAGTTACCTTTCTAGGAGCTTAGGCCACGCCCCCAGCAGTCATGTGCTTCAGGTCCTGATACTCTGAAGCACGCATCGTCACCGCTGCTGCCCTGCTCCACAGGTATCTGTGAGTACTGGCTTTGTACTCAGGACACCCGCACTGGCACAGTGAGCAAGTGCAGTGCGGTGTTCCTGACATTATAGCTGACCAGTTCAGGTTTTTTTTTCCCCCTCTGAGGGAAAAAAAAAAAAAAAGTGTGTTATCCTCATGGATCCCATACAAGCCTTGGCTGATCAGGTCAAGCACCTGACCCAAATGTTCCACAAACTTAATGTGGAGCAGCGCATGATGGCCCAGACCCAGCAACAGTTGGTGGATACGGTACAGGGGGCTGCCTCTACAGGGGATTCTTGTGCTGGGGATAGAGATGTGTCATTGGCATTCCCAGAATCTCCGGTCAAATTGCCAGACCTTTTCTCAGGGGATAAAAAGGAGTTCAGGTCTTTCAGAGAAGGATGCAAGCTTTTTTTTTCTCTGAGGCCCCGCTCTTCCGGGGATGAGTTCCAGAGGGTGGGGGTCGTCATTTCCCTACTTCGGGGGGCTCCACAGGCATGGGCTTTCTCTCTCTTTTCCTCTGCTCCTGAACGCATGTCTGTGAATTTGTTCTTTGAGGCTCTGGGGCACATTTATGATGAGCCTGATAGAGTGCGTCTGGCAGAGGATATGGTGATGAGTGTGACACAGGGAAGGAACTCTGCTGAATGGTTCTGCTCTGAGTTCAGACGCTGGGCAGCGGAGGTCTCCTGGGATGACGCTGCCCTCCGGGGTTTGTTCTGTAGAGGCCTGTCCGAACGTTTGAAAGATGCCCTAGCCCTTCATCCTCCACCGGATTCTTTGGAGGACGCTATGATCCAGGCTATCCGCATGGACCGTAGGCTGCGGGCAAGAGGGGTCATGCTGCAGGAGACCCCTTTATTCTCCAATCTGAGAAACTCTGCATCTAGTCCTGAGCCCATGGAGGTTGGTGCCACGTCATTGGAGGAAAAAGAGAGGAGACACCGAAGAAACAACCAATTGTGCTTTTACTGTGGATCCGCTGGACATTGGAGAAGGAACTGTCCTTCTTGCCCTTCTTCAGTGAAGCCGTCAGGAAAACGACTGAGTCTGGGTAACAATCGAGGAGGTTGCCCAGACTCCCAGGTACCCTTTTACTCGCTTACTAAAATTCTGCTTCCGGTGGAACTGAAACTTACAGGCGGCCCGGTTGGGACTACCGCCTTTGTTGACTGTGGTTCTTCTATTAATCTAATCGATGCCAAAGTTGTGACTTTTCATAAGATAGGGACAGTCAGGTTAAAAGATCCTGTTAAAATCGTGGCAATTGATTCTTCTCCTATCACCCAGGAGGGAATTTGTTTCATGACTGATACCTTTTCTCTGAAAGTGGGTTCCACTCACGTGGAAAAATTAAGATGTTTTGTCATAAATAATCTGCCGGCTAGACTGATACTGGGTATGCCTTGGCTTCAACGTCACAATCCTACTATTGACTGGGTCACAGGGGAGATCATTCAGTGGGGTTGTATGGCTAATGGTCTATGTTGTAACTTGACAACCCTTGTCACCCCAGTAAAATCTGTGTCAGTGTCGTCTGTCGATCTGGAAGGTATTCCGGAGTGCCTGAAAGATTTTCAAGACGTATTTTCTGAAAGTGAGGCTGAGGCGCTACCACCACATAGACCCTTTGATTGTGCCATTAATCTAGTCCCTGGAGCCAAGTTACCCAAGGCTCGCCTGTTCAATTTGTCCGGGCCCGAACATCTAGCCATGAAGGAGTACATTACTGAGAGTCTCCGCAAAGGGCATATTAGGCCTTCTGTTTCACCTGTGGCAGCGGGCTTCTTTTTTGTTAAGAAAAAAGATGGTGGTTTGCGGCCGTGTCTCGACTTTCGGGAATTAAACAAAATTACTGTGAAAAATACATACCCTCTCCCCCTAATTCCTGATTTATGTAACCAACTCACCGAGGCCAAGTGGTTCTCTAAACTGGATTTACGTGGGGCATATAACCTTATAAGAGTCCGTGAAGGGGACGAATGGAAAACAGCATTCCTGACGACTGAAGGGCTGTTTGAAAACTTGGTTATGCCCTTTGGTCTCACCAACGCTCCTGCTGTTTTTCAGAATTTTATTAATGTAATTTTCTCTGATTTATTCGGTCGTTTTGTGGTTATCTATTTGGATGACATTCTGGTGTACTCGGTGGACAGTCAATCTCACTTGCACCATTTGCGGATGGTTCTCATGAGACTGAGGGAGAATCATTTGTATGCCAAGCTGGAAAAATGCTCATTTTTCATGCAAGAAGTATCCTTTCTGGGGTTGATTGTGTCAGTAGAGGGGTTCCGCATGGATCCTAAGAAAGTCCAGGCTGTTACGGAGTGGGTGCAACCTCATGACTTGAAAGGGTTGCAACGATTTTTGGGCTTTGCCAACTTTTATAGGAAATTTATTAAGGGCTTCTCGCAGGTGGTAAAGCCTCTAACGGACCTCACTCTCAAGGGAGCTGATGTAAAAAATTGGTCTGTAGCTGCAAAAAACTCTTTCATGACATTAAAAAAGTGCTTTTCTTCAGCCCCTGTATTGGTACAACCCGACCCGTCAAGACCTTTTGTCGTGGAGATTGACGCCTCGGAAGTGGGGGTGGGGGCAGTTTTGTCTCAGGGCCCTCCTACCCTTACTAACCTGAGGCCTTGCGCCTTCTTCTCTAAAAAATTTTCCTCTGCTGAGAGAAATTACGATGTCGGCAATAGAGAGTTGTTGGCGGTAAAGTTGGCTTTTGAAGAATGGAGGCACTTCCTGGAGGGGTCTGTTCATCCCATTACAGTCATCACTGATCACAAAAATTTGGCCTATATCGAGTCTGCCAAGAGATTGACCCCCAGACAGGCTCGGTGGGCACTTTTTTTTTCTCGTTTTCAGTTTACCATCACATTCCGCCCGGGATCTAAAAACATTAAGGCTGATGCCTTATCCCGAAGCTTTGATTCGGTGTCCCCTCCAGAACCTCCCTCCTCCATTCTTCAGCCAGGAGTAGTGGTGGCCGAAATCTCATCTGAGTTACAGAGAGGGATTTTGGAGGCCCAGGCTCGGGCTCCTGGTGGTAAACCCCCGGGTAAATTGTTTGTACCGGAACGTTTCCGTCTCGGACTTATGCAGGAATTTCATGATTCTGTGTTGAGTGCTCATCCTGGGATTGCAGCTACCCGGGGGGCAATTGCGAGGGATTTCTGGTGGCCCTCTATGGTAACAGATATTAAAAAGTTTGTGACTGCATGTGGGGTGTGCGCTCGTTCTAAAAGTTCTCAGGTCCGGCCGGCCGGGGAATTGGTGCCTTTGCCAATTCCGGATAGACCATGGACACATTTGTCCATGGATTTTATCACAAATCTTCCCCCTTCCAGGGGCAACTCGGTGATATGGGTGGTGGTGGATAGGTTTTCAAAACAAGCTCACTTTGTACCTCTCCCCGCGTTACCATCTGCTGAAACCCTGGCCCGCTTATTTATGCAGCATATAATTAGGTTACATGGAGTGCCTATGAATGTGGTGTCAGACAGAGGGGTACAGTTTGTAGCCAGGTTCTGGAGGGCTTTTTGCAAAAAGCTGGGGATTTTGTTGTCCTTCTCCTCTGCCTACCACCCAGAGTCTAATGGACAGACGGAGTGCACGAACCAATCGTTGGAGCAGATTCTGAGATGCTTGGCCTCTTCCAGGCAGGAGGACTGGTGTGAGGTATTGCCCATGGCAGAATTTGCATTCAACGGTCGTGTGAGTCAGTCTACTGGGAAGTCTCCTTTTCAGGTCAACTATGGCTTTAACCCACATTTTGGAGAGTTTTCCCGTATGGATTCAGGTTGTCCTGGTGCTGAGGATGTGACACAACGTCTTAGAATTCTTTGGAGGGAGGTTCAGAGGAATATTTCCAAGGCCCAGGAAAACTATAAGCGGTTTGCTGACAGGAGGAGGGGGCCAGTTCCAGCATTTGCAGTAGGGGAGAAGGTGTGGCTATCCACCCGCAATATCAAGCTTAAGATACCTTCTATAAAGCTGGGCCCCAAGTTTATTGGCCCATACAAAGTTGTGGAGGATGTTAACCCAGTAGCCTACCGACTGCAGCTGCCCACCTCCTTTAAAATTTCTAATGTCTTCCACAGGTCCCTGTTAAAGCCTGTGGGGACGGTGAGAGAGGATCCCTCATCAAATGCTCCACCAGTGGCGGTAGAGGGGCAGCTGGAGTATGAAGTAGGGCGCATTGTTGACTCCCGGTGGGTGCGCCGGAGACTCCAGCATCTGATACACTGGAAGGGGTACTCTCTGGAGGATCGGTCATGGGTTCTGGACAGTTCGGTGCATGCCGATCGTCTGGTGCGGGCTTTCCACGCCAGATACCCAGACAAGCCTGGGGATCCAGTGGCCCCCCATTAAGAGGGGGGTACTGTCATGGTTTGAACAGGGTTCTTGCCCTGCACTCACAGGGTTAAGTGTTCGTGGCCTCTTTCTGGATCTGGGAGGGGTATTTATACTCACTCTTTACCAGGGTTCTCTGTCAGCTATACTGTTGTTCTGGTGTGTCTGACCCCTGGTGTGCGTGTATTCTGCGTTGCTTGTTTGATTCCCGTGTATGACCCAGCCTGTTCCCTCACTCTGTATTCCGTCTCTCGCTTTGGTACTAGTGTCTTCTCCGGTTCTGACCTCCTGGCTTGGCTATCGTTACTCCGTTACAGTTTGTCCCTATTGTACCATCTATTGCCCGTTCTGGTTTTCTGACCTATTGCTACATCCTGACTATCCTTTCTGTCTAAACCCCGTGGTACTGTATTGCTATCTGGTGCTTTGACCCTGGCTTCGTCTGGTTTCTGTCTCTGTCTATGCCCCTTGGTAACATTGCCCCGTAGTTACCTTTCTAGGAGTTTCCCTGCAGCTCCTAGATCTGTGGAGCTTAGGCCACGCCCCCAGCAGTCATGTGCTTCAGGTCCTGATACTCTGAAGCACGCATCGTCACTGCTGCTGCCCTGCTCCACCGGTATCTGTGAGTACTGTCTTTGTACTCAGGACACCCGCACTGGCACAGTGAGCAAGTGCAGTGCGGTGTTCCTGACAAAAGGACCTTAGCATCCCAGCATCTGAACTCTGAGCAAAACCATTCAGCTGAATGATTCCCCTGACATACACTCATCACCATGTCCTCAGCCATACACATCCGATCAGGCTCATCATAAATATGCCTCAGGGACTCAAAAAATGCATCCACAGTCATTCTCTCAGGGGCAGTGGTAGAAAGGGAAAAATCCCAAGCCTGGGGGGCTCCCCTTAACAGAGACATAATGACCCCTACCTTCTGACTTTCATCCCCTGAAGAGTGTGACGTTAATGAGAAAAAAAGCTTACAGTATAGCCCTCCTTGAAAACTTTAAATTCAGCAATTTAACCGGGGACTCATGGAAAACTAATGTAACAGCTCGAGCCCCTGTCCTGTGAGCACCAGATGATAAAGCCCCCTGCACAGTGTCAGCTATCAGCTGCTGAGACTGAGCCAGAACTCGTTGTCCCCCATTAAGTTTCTGAGACATCTGAGTCAGGTGCTTTACCTTCTCAGAAAGAGTGTGCATAGGATCCATCACACACACAGGAAAAAAAAGTAGCAGCCCGTGGTCCACCGTGCAGAGATTTTATCTGCTGCCCGGTAATGGCAGACGCTAAATGGCGGTATAATAGAAGGACACACGTGGTTTAACCTCACCCGGTGTGTACAGAGGCGGACTCTGTTGCTTCCCAGAACCGCACTACAGTGGAATATAAATGCCGTAGCCTGTTAAAGCTCACAGAGCTTGGCAAAGTGAGCACTAGTGTACAGTCACAGAACTCTGTCCCAAAGACACAGGGTTAGAGTCGCTCTAGACCCACTAAGCGCATGGCGTTGCACCTGCGAACACCACTAATAGATGCTGCCTACCGTGGAGTGCAGACCAAGTGCACAGTGGCGTAAAGGCAAAACCACTAATTGGCGTTGATGCTAGTCCCTGACTCTGCCTCCTACCTGCACTGTCAGCCTACGCATTAACTGGCAAGGCTGAAGAACACATGCGTACCAAGGGTAGGGGTTTCATAATGAGTCATTCACCAGAGACATTCATATGTGCATATAACACTCACTCCATATTGTCTATACTAGCACATGGCCGTGCAGCTATGCGATCCTTTTATATCCGCAGCCTTCCATGACCTTCCTGATGGCCCAATCCGAGCTTCTTGAGGATCTGAGCATGTGACCTCCGACCACCAATGAGCG
Organism: Dendrobates tinctorius; assembly: GCF_039654945.1. Lineage (NCBI taxonomy): Eukaryota > Metazoa > Chordata > Amphibia > Anura > Dendrobatidae > Dendrobates > Dendrobates tinctorius. The sequence goes on from NW_027361716.1 coordinate 19,220,552, forward strand.
GCCATCTCACGGGCATGCTCAGATGAGAAAAGCAGGGCTTAGTCCCAGGGGCTTCTGCTCGCCACTGACTAATGCTGGATGCTATAGCTGAACCTGGGGCGGCAGCATCAACCAAATGCATAGCATCAGCTTGAGCAAGAAGCTGGGACCGACGTCTCTGCTGAGCAGGAACCTCTGCGACTGAAGAAGAACTGGAGACTGCAGCGGACATGGCTTGTGATTCCCCATGTGCAGGGGTGGGAACTCAACGCCTAACACACACTCTTTTATACTAAAGCTCTGCACACATTTTTGAAAGATGTTGGCCAAGCAAAGGTTCAACCAGCTATCTTGCTCACTCTGATGAGCGTTCCTGTGTACTCTTTGAAAGAGCCATTCCCTGGTGCTGGTTTATTGCTTAGGCCTCTTTCACACTTCAGTTTTTTGCATCAGTTCAAATCCGCCAAAAAGTCAGACAAGCGGATCCGTTCTTAACTGACGTGAACGGATGGCACAGGATCCATTTTCAGACGGATCCTGAAAATGAGGAAATTTAAAGGAACCGCTGGCGAGAGAGAGAGAGAGAGACTTTTTTTTGTCCGGCACCCGGAAAGAATTTCGGGTTAAATGAGTGTCTGGAGGATCCGCCACAGAAAAAAACGTTGCAAGCTCCGTTTTGAAATCTTTGAGGATGGTGACGGACAGCAACTTTTGGCGGATCCTCAAAAAAAACGGATGCAACGGACAGCAATCCGTCACAATCCGCCATTAATGGAAGTCAATGGGGGAAAAAAACGGATCCTCAAAAGAAAATTGAGGATCCGTTTTTTTCAAAACCTGGCGGATTGTGACTGATTGTAAAAAACTGAAGTGTGAAAGAGGCCTTAGACAGCAAAAGGATCAACATCCCAAAATCAACCATGTCGAATCCTTATCTCCCTACATAATCATCTGCCCACGGCCCCCTATATATATTAGACATTTATGGGTTCAGTTGACATTAGTCTACTCTTTATAATGGCCATAACACTGACCAGGTTCTAAGGAAAAAAAAGTCCTCTCCCCTAACAGATGTCCATTTGAGTGTATTTTTTCCAGCAGGTTTACCGCTTTTGGCATTCTGATCAAAGACTGAGTGCATATTTAATGATGAAGATATTCTTTGGATTTCCACCAAATGCCAACAAAAGGGGTCAAGATGGAGATTGTTGGACATGTCATGGAGTTCAGGGACTTTGGTCATTTGCTCATGTGTGGTATAGTTCTGTATGTTGGCTTCCATGTTTGTACTTATCTATACCAACTTCAGCACAGGTGTTAAATCGATATAGAAAAATGGAGCAATCACAATCAGTGGCCAATGAAGGTTCCAACTCTTCTTTACTAGAGATGATCGAATATGTTCGGAAACAATCGCAGAATCCGAGAAGATGCATCCGACAAAACCACAACATCATAGGAATAGGAAGTTCTATAAAGAATATATATATAATAATAACCGTAGTATAGAAAAAAGATACAAACAATATTATCATAAAACAATTTGTTCTGTTTTTGGTAAGAAATGGAAAAATACAGAGGACAAAATAAATCAATTTCCCCATTCCAAAATTCCTCTTTCTAATAAATGGGTGTACTGAGCACTGTGGTTCAGTGGATAGCACTGCAGCTTTGCAGCACTTGGGTCCTGGATTCGGATCCCACCAAGCACAACATTTGCAAGGAGTTTATATGTTCTCCCCGTGTTTGTGTGGGTTTCCTCCCACATTCCAAAAGATATACAGTTAGGGAATTTAGATTGCGAGCCCCATCGGGGACAGTGATGGTAATGTGTGCAAACTGTAAAGTGCTGTTTAATATTTTCGCGCTATATAAAGATAAAGATTAATAAGTGTCAGAGTATTACGCTGTGTGCGGATTTGTTGCTAAACCTGAAGGGTTTCCTGATGCCAGGGAAGCGAATGAGAATCCAGAAGTCTCATGCACATGTTGCTTATTTTTTCCTTGCAGATTTAAACCTGAAACACGTCAATTCTTTCATCGTTTTTGCTGCAGATTTCATCCATACTAGTGAGTGGGGTAAAATATGCACCAAAAAACGCAAGTAACGCAGCCAAAAAAAAACTGCCTATTTTACGCAATGTTTTTCCTGCCAAGAGATGCAGAAATTTCTGCACCAAATTCTTAATGTGTGCACATACCCCAAGGATACAATGACCTTTATTAAGGTGTGCGGAATTATTAGGCAAACTGTAAATGAGCCATAAAAGACATTTAGCTGACTGAAAAGTCAAAACTTGTTACCATGAAACTGTTTAATGTGTGTATACAATTTAATGGGTGTCTCCACTTAACCTTAAAATTTGAACTACATCTGAGAACTGAGATTCATAGCAGCATTTGAACCTTAATTATGTAATGCATTAAATTCCCCCTTTCCTACTTAGATTTATTTCCTAAACAGTGTCCCTACATGAAATTTTCTGCTTATAATTAATTATTTAATTTTTAATATATATATATATATAGCCTACAAAGTTTATATCTATCAATGTATCTGTCCATCTATATGATTCTTGCTGTGACAACACAGTATAATCTATGTCACAATGAGGTGATGACATCATCACATTCTACATTCCAGTGTTACAGCCCATAGGAAATCACTGCCTCACAGACCCCCAACGGTTAGGGAGTTCCTTTTGTTTTTCGTGACGAACGAAGCAAAAATTGATTCCAAAATGTATAAAGAGAGAAGACAAGCCCAACGAGATAGGGTACTGAGAGAGAGGAGAGGATTAAATGAAGAGCAGGTATTATTATTCGCTTTAGGGCGAAAGGACATTACTTTACCGAACATGGACACTGACGCCTCTGAAATGGCGTCCAAACGACAAAATCTAGAGAAAATGAGAAAGTCCAAAAGACATGAGATCCTTACAAAGAGAAGGATCATGGAGAACCTCATGGAGTCCCACTCTGCAGCCTCCGCTGAGCTTCAGAGGGCCATACTTATCTCCTTAAAAAAAATTGGAGATCTGGCCCCTGCAATAAGGATGAGGAATAAAGAAGCCATCCTAAATAAGCGGAGAAACATCGGCGCAGATATAAAGCTGGATGAGGTTCTCCAAGAAACTCCAAGACAGGTCTCATCCAGATCTGAAAGAAAAGACATCCTGGACCTGCAAAGAGCGGCAGCCAAGAAAAGAATTCGGAACAGCAGAGACTGGGTTATCCAATGCAGGAGGCATCTGACCTATGCTACACCCATTATTAATGGGAATGGTGCACTATGGAGATCGCAGTCATCAGCCAAAACCGTCAGCGTTTCTTCACCAGAAAGCGCAATGGATGGAGATGAAACAGGTAAGATGGAAAAAGCTCAGTAGAATAAGATTGGGGGTGAGGGGGATTATACTCCTAAAATTATGTGCAGACCTCAATTATCAATGCTGACTTGTGGAAGAACTGTCCTTGTTGCCCGTAGCAACCAGTCACATTTCAGTGTTCTATAGAATGTTAAGAACCATAATCTGTGCTGTGAATCGTTGCTATGGGCAACAGGGACAATTTTGCAATTAGACAGTAAACGAAACTCCAAATATTCAAAATTTCCTGCTGATGTATAGAGTTCTGTTTAAAATTGTAATATATATTTTTTTTCAGTAGGCCGAGCTGTAGCTTTGAATGACACCATTTATTTTGTCATTCAATTTTTTTTTGTTTTTTTTAAAATTAGTTTGGTAAATTGGTTTGTGTCGCCATATTCTGATACATTGTAACTTTCTGATTTAAAAAAAATGCAATTTTGGTATTTCCATTTTTTTTTCTCATTTCAGCATTTACTGTTTGGAATAATTATTTGTATATTTTTGTATATCGGACTTATACTAGTGGAGTGATCCTAGTTATGCTTATTTTTCATTTTTTTATTATTATTATTAATTGGGAAGGTTAAGTAATTCAAATTAAATTTTTGAATTTTTTTTAAAAACCTTTTTTTTTATTTATTTCATTTTTTAGTCACTTTAGAAGACTTGACCCGGAGATTTTCTGATCTCTTGTAATGGGACTGTATCGCTGTATATAGCTAAAATGACGTTCTCATATGAAATTAAGCCAGGCTGGTCTTAACATTTGGATGAAAGTGAAAGATAGGGCCCATATAGACTTTACAACCAATAAACCCCTTGCAGTTGTGTCCTGAGGGGAGTAATGGGTGCTGGTGCGCACAAATCGGCATTCACTTAATTTAAGTAGCACTGTTAGCAATGAAATAGTAATACTGAAGCAATCGGAGTGTGCTCCAGTCACGGCAGTTATAGGCAGGCGGCAGCTATGTAATACAGCTCGTGTTAGCCTGGTAAAATGCATGCTCAGCGCCTGAGCCCGCATTTAATAGAAAGTGTATTTCCATTATTTGTTCTCAAAGAGATTAACAAATCCTATATTATCTCAGCAGGTGCAAACGTTATGATGCTCTCTGACATAGCAGATGCGAAAGCAGAAGACCTTGGTGATGCCAGCTCCCCTGTTTTACCTGTGAGAGAACTGGGTAAAATTGAAAATCCTATTGACCTTTACAGCCTTGATTTACTCACTAATATTGGAAGAGGATGCTATGGAAAGGTAAGAATGAACTTATACTACTCCGCGCTCCTCAAAGTATTCTCCACCAGATACACAGGATGGTATGAATATTCATTACAGGATCTTCATATGTAATGATAATTGGGATACACCAGTGATCCATTACACAGATCCCTAGAATAGGTGAGAGCTTGGTCTGATCTTCTGTGATTTTTCTCCAGGTCGTCTTGGCTTCAGATCCAGTCAGCAAAGAACTACTAGCCCTTAAAATCGTGGAAAAGAGTTTTTGTGATGAGGAAACATTCTCTACAGAGTTAAAGGCCCTAAGTATTGGCGCCGGCTGCCGCTTCATAACACCTCTGCGGGGCTTTGTAGAAACACCACAAGCATATATAATAGCCATGGAGGCAATGGCCGGAGGAGATCTGTTTAGCCAAATGTTAGAATCGATGAAGTTTGATACAGAGACAACAAGGTAAATGTCTTAGGCTGAATCATAATAATCTGCTGCCCGTTCATTATGGTCCTAAAGTGTGTGTAACCACTGATCCATCCTCTACTTTCTTCTCCACAGACGCTTTGCAGCAGAAATGGTTTGCGGAATCCAGTTCCTCCATGAACACGGCGTGATACATCGGTAATCAGTTCATCTTCATAAATCTATGTTGTCACCTTACATATCTATTGTAGAAAGTTCTTTTCATGAATTATCCTCACTATTAGTATCTGCTCCTTTTCCCTGCAGTGACCTGAAGCCTCATAACATCCTCATTGATGGCACTGGACACATAAAAATCTGTGACTTTGGCACTTCAGCTGTGAATGTGGGCAAGGATGACATCTTGGACGAACTTGTTGGCACGAAGGGTTACATCGCGCCTGAGGTAAGGAACATCCCTTAATGATTGATGCCGATAGTAAGATTGAGTACTAATCTGAGTATCCTGCTCATTTCTCATCACAGACCTGTCCTCATAGGCTCTGTGTGTAAATCCCCTCCCCGGTATATTCAGCTCATCTCCTATCTTATGTTCCTACAGGTATTGGATAGAGAAGGCTACAATCATCTGGCAGATTCCTTTTCATTTGGTGTCATCCTGTACATGATGATTGTGGGGACGTCTCCATTCTATAACAGTGGCGATATGGACGACTACCATGAGTCTTTGGACAACGTCCTATATTTTCCACCCTGCATCTCCATCGATGAGCTTGACATCCTAGAAGGGGTAAGTAGGAATAGGTGAAGAAGGATGATGGTAGATTATAAGGAAGGATAGAGGACATGATGCTGACAGTCCATAGACATTGTGTAATAACGTATCAGTAATAATACATAATATAATGATTAATGGTCTCTCTCATCTTCCAGCTTCTCTGCAAAACTCCATCTACTCGTTATGCCATAACATCGTTCATTAGAGAGCGCCCATTCTTCCACTCCATAAACTGGAGCGACGTGGAGTCCGGCAGAGCCGAACCACCGTTCCATTACGAAGATGTAAGTATAGCACATAGGGACATCCATAGTGTTACCTCTGCCCAGTAGCACACATACCCACCATACACCTCATCATTATATTCCCCAGTATACAGTATATTTGTGAGGAGCCATTTCTAAGAAATGTAAACTTCTCTTCTTAAAAAGGAGAAAAGCAGCGCTCACCTTTAAAAATCACTTTTTCATTAACATCCTTTAAGACATATCATCAGTAGAAAGAGAAGGATCAGATGCAGCTGTTCAGAGAGACCAGCCGATATAGTCTACAGGACATTAATAAAGGAGTATTTTTATATGGCGAGTGACGCTTTTCTTCAATTTTGGCCTGCAATTGTTTCCCCAGTTTGGTATCTATTAAACTGTGCTTCCTTGTGGTTCACGCACCCTTTTTTAAATGTGCAACCTGCGATATTGTGATCTCCGCCCAGACTTTATGATGGTGTCGAGTCGCTTCAATTTCTTTATTTTGAATATATTTCTTTTCTTACAGGAGTAATAGGCTGATATAAATCAGCCCCATTCCAGCAACATCAAGGAATGAAGCTTTAATTAATCGGATGAGACAATTACCTGGACTTTCTAATTTACCGGACTGTGACAAATACTACAGAGCTTCCACCACATTAACAGCCACGTAGATTCGAGCACCAAACATCCAGGGATGTATTCCGATTGCCATATTTGGGGTCAGGAAGGAATTTTTTTCCCCTTAGGATATTCCATCAACATGTCCTCGGGATTATTTTTCGCCTTCCTCTGGATCGAAATGGCAAGTAATCAAAGGCTGGAATTGAAGGACTTCTTTCAGCCAAACTTGCCATTTGGTTGACTCATGTACACTGTGGTGGTAAGGACAAGACTACTGGATATGGACAAAGAAGGTAGCGACTGCTCCTTCTCCACCTGATAAAGACAAAGAGACGGCAGCGGCTGCTCCTTCTCCACCGGATATAGACAAAAAGAAGGCAGCGGCTGCTCCTTCTCCACTGGATATGGCCAAAAAGAAGGCAGCGGCTGCTCCTTCTCATACTTGGCCGTAGGCCGGAGTCACACTTACGAGAAACTTGCTTGAGTCTCGCGTCTCAACACACGGCACTGCCATCAGCACTTGGACCTTAGCACTCAGCCGCATAGAAACACACTCTGGTCCTGAGTGCCTGCGCCAATTGTGACCCCGGCCATATACAGACACTACCGGGTCATGGACAGAATGAAGAAGCGGCTGCTCCTTCATCTACCTGTCCATGGCCAGACAGAAGGCCATATGGTTGATCGCGGTGCTGTAAGACTCCAGGAAAATTCCAACAACACAGATCACACGTCACACATTCCTGCTCTTCTCCTCTCCATCGTGTGTGATCCAGACCTGGATGTGCAAAAACAGCACAAGTGCAACCAAAGGCCCGAGGAGCGGAATCATCAACATCTGCTCCTTTCTATAGAAAGCTTCTGTATCTACAGACTTTCTTATTCCATCTTTGCATATTAGTAACAACTTTCATGCAAAAATAAATATATTGAACATCTATGCTGCTTCTAGAAGGATTCTTCTGATATATAGACCTGCTTCTTGGTATTTTTATTAATATCCTGATGACCTAATGTAATTGTGGAAGGGGCTGAATACCTCTCATAAGGATTTCTGCATACAGTAAAATATTTAAGTTCTAAAAAGAGATGAGTGAATTTAATCTACTCGACTTTACAAGTATCCTCACTTACTGCTCTCCCAGTAGCATAACTTCTGGAGAAGCAGAGGTTGAAGTCGCCCCAAGCCCCTCACTCAGACGGGCCCTCCCAAAGCTTAACTTATCGGTGAGGGCAGCCAGATGATACAGAAAGCCTTGATACAGAATGGTAGGGGGTACACTAGATGAGCCCTGAGAGAGCGACGTGATGAAGTCTGAGAGCAACGTGATGAAGTCTGTGACTCTGAAGTATAAGGTGCTCAGTGTTGAGAGACATGGCCGAGGTGAGGAAGGCTGAACCTGACCACCTCTGAGAAGACCCAGAAGTACAAGGAGCTCAGTGCTCAGAGACTTGGCCGATGTGAGGATGGCTGAACCTGACCACCACTCAGGAAGACACAGAAGGGGAAATATCAAGACTGAGCCAAGAAATATCTGAAGACAGATTTTTTAAAGGTTTCATGGACTGATGAGATTAGAGAGACTCTTAATGGACCAGATAACAATGGTTTTAGAAGTAACTGGTACAAACATCTATTTTGACACCAGCAAAGTGAAGGTGGGGAATAGCTATGGGTTGGGATTATTAATGATGAGCTTGATGGACCTTTTCAGGTGGCAGAAGAACTTAAAATCAAGTCACAAACCTATTATCAGTGTTTAGAAGACTCTTTCTTCATACACTGGTAAAGGAAAAGATCTGTACATTTCAAGAAAATTATGATTGTTCTGCAGGACAATGCTACATCGCAGCATCAATGTCTCCACTGCTTGGCTGCCAGTAAAGATGAAAAAATAATGACACAACACCTTCCTCACCCGACCTAAACCCTTATGAGTAATTGTGGGCCCTTCTTAAATGGGAGATTTACTGTGAAGAAAAACAGACACATTTCTGAACAGTATAACACACAAAAATGAACTGTAACCTTCAATTTAAAACAGTGGTCCAGTTCTGAGAAAAGATCCATGATAAAATTATTTTTAATGATTTAAAATGAAAAAAATAAACATAATTGTAAGGAGAAAATTTTATGTAAGGGAAGCAGTTTAGGAAATAAATATAAGTAGGAAAGTGGGAATTCAATGTATTACAGAATTAAGGCTCAAATGCTGCTATGAATCTCCATTCCCAGATGCAGTTCAAATTTTAAGTGGAAACACTAGTGAGGAGCGAACGTGCTCGCCACTACTCATTACTCGCCCGAGTATCACTGTACCGAGCATTTCCAGGAGCTCTGTAGAGCGCCAATTAACATGCAGGGATTGTCAGCCATGCACTGTAATGCCACAGCCATCTTTGATGTGGCATTACAGTGATTGGCTGGCCGCACAGCGTCATTAGATCTACTAGAGACCTGATGCCACCCTGCTCGGTGCATTCAGCTCCGGATTCAGACTGTTTAGGGAGAGCTGCTGCTGAGATAGGGACAGATTTGTGCTTTTATGAGTTAGTGTGGTTCTACCTTTGTTCAATCCACATATCCAGCTAAGCCAACAGTCCTTTTAAGGACTAATTAGTGGGTATATAGACTGCAGTGCTAGGTAGGCAGGGGAATCTATGTGCGCATATCCACATCAGTGCAAGGCATGCAGGCACTGTATGTGCGTAAATAGATCTCACTGCATACATCAAAAGGGTCCATTACTGTCTGCTGCTGGCTATTATATACGCTGCTCAAAAAAATAAAGGGAACACTAAAATAGCACATCCTAGATGTCTCTGAATGAAGTATTCCAGTTGTAAATTTTTATTCATTGCATAGTGGAACGTGTTCAGAACAATAAAACATACCAATTATCAATGTAAATCAAAATGAATATCCCTTGGAGGTCTTGATTTGGAATGATACTCAAAGTCAAAGTGGAAAATCAAATTACAGGCTGATCCAACTTCAGTGGAAATGCCTCATAACAAGGAAAAGATGCTCAGTATTGTATGTGGCCTCCACGTGCCTGTATGACCTCCCTACTGTACAATACCTGGGCATGCTCCGGATGAGGCAGCGAATGGTCTCCTGAGGGATCTCCTCCCAGACCTGGACTAAAGCATCCGCCAACTCCTGGACATCTGTGATGCAACGTGACGTTGGTGGATGGAGCGAGACATGATGTCCCAGATGTGCTCAATCGGATTCAGGTCTGGGGAACGGACGGGCCAGTCCATAGCTTCAATTCCTTCTTCTTGCAGGAACTGCTGACACACTCCAACCACAAGAGGTCTGGCATTGTCCTGCATTAGGAGGAACCCAGGGCCAATCGCACCAGCATATGGTCTCACAAGGGGTCAGAGGATCTCATCTCGGTACCTAAGGGCAGTTAGGCTATCTCTGGCGAGCAAATGGAGGGCCCTCCAAAGAAATGCCACCCCACACCATTACTGACACACTGCCAAAACGGTCATGCTGAAGGATGTTGCAGGCAGCAGATCGCTATCCACACCATCTCCAGACTCTGTCATGTCACGCTCGCGCCTTGGCTTTGCGCGAGCCAGGGGGTTGTGGCCCCACTGTGCCACAAACCAGACTACCCTGGAAGGGGCGTAACTACGGCAGCTACCTCGGTCTTCACTGGAGCCTCTGATGGTGAGGTCAGGCTTGTGCGGCAGGTAGCTGCCGGGTGCCACTCCAGGGTGGTGTCTGGCTGTGGCTGCTGATCCCACTCGGGAACAGGACACCTGGACAGGTGCGAGTGACAAGCAGGCTGAGACACAAGGCAAGCCAACACGGCTTGGAGACACAGGACAGACGGGCACGGCTTGGAGACACAGGACAGGCGGGCACGGCTTGGAGACACAGGACAGGCGGGCACGGCTTGGAGACACAGGACAGGCGGGCACAGCTTGGAGACACAGGACAGGCGGGCATGGCTTGGAGACACAGGACAGGCGGGCATGGCTTGGAGACACAGGACAGACTGGCGTGGTATGAGAAGGGGCAGGTAGGGACCTGTTCACACAGCAGGTGCAGGCAGGAGGGAGTGATGTATGTTGGAACAGGATTTGGACCAGTTCACACAGGAGTTGCAGGTATAGATATAGGCAGGAGTGTGGAGTAGGCAGAGCCACAGGAGTGCGGAGTAGGCTGGGCGGCAAGGGAGCCGGGCAGGCAGAGCGGCTAGAGAGCCGTGTGTTGTGCGTTCATTTTCCCCTTTGTCACTGAGGTCTGGTGAACTCCCTATTCTGGTTAAGGAAGGTAATGAGCCTGAGGCACCTGAGACTAATGAGGATGACTGGCTGAGTGGAGACACTGACTGGATATAAGGCTGCCGACGCCCTTCTGCCCTGCGGGTGATTTCTCTGTGGACTCCTTGGACACCAGTCTGATTCCTGCTTCCCTAAAGCTAAGTTTTCTGCTTTGCCTTTTTGCATTTATGTTTTGTTTTTGTTTTCCTTGTTTTTCTGGATTCTGCCATTCCCTGCTGGGGTGAGCTGAATCTCCTTTTGCCTGTTGCTCTGTCTTCAGAATATTCTTGAGTGCTGACATAGCTTTTTTGAAGCCTAGCGTCTTCAGGGCCTTTTTCACTGTCAGTCTGTTGGCTCTCATTTTCATAGGGTTTTTCACGGATTGCAGACAGCAGCCTTCCTGTCCTTTCCTATCTAGGTAGTTTGGGCCCCGTCTTTGCTCTGTCTATCTTTCTGTCTGTGTTAGTGTTTTCATCTTGCTTCACCGTCATTATATGTTGGGGGCTGCCTATTGCTTTGGGGTCTGCTCTGGGGCAGTTTAGATTTCCCCTTTCTTTCTGTAGGCCTATTTAATTCTCCGGCTGTGATCGAAGGGTCTAGGGCATCGTAGGAACCCCCACGGCTACTGTTAGTTGTTGTGATAGGATCAGGGGTCTGCAATCCGATAGCTGCCAACTGCTCTGGTTTTCTGGACTTAGCTAGCATTTCTGTTTTTGCCTCCTACGGTGACTCAATCATAACAGCCGTGCAGGCAGAGCGGCTAGAGAACCGTGCAGGCAGAGCGGCTAGAGAACCGTGCAGGCAGAGTGGCTAGAGAACCGTGCAGGCAGAGTGGCTAGGGTGCAGATGCACAGAAAGAGCTGCAAGGGTGCAGATTCACAGATAGAGCTGCAAGGGTGCAGATTCACAGATAGAGCTGCAAGGGTGCAGATTCACAGATAGAGCTGCAAGGGTGGAGATTCAAAGATAGAGCTGCAAGGGTGCAGATTCACAGATAGAGCTGCAAGGGTGCAGATTCACAGATAGAGCTGCAAGGGTGCAGATTCACAGATAGAGCTGCAAGGGTGCAGATTCACAGACAGGGAGGACACAAGGAAAGATACAGCAAGGAAGGAAGCCACGGACAAGGAGAAAGGGAGACTAAAGTAGGACAGAGTACAGACAAGGTACTGGAACCAAGACTCAAGGGCCAGGATATTCAGCCTCCTGGCAGGCATACAAGGTACAAGGCAAGACAAGAAGTATTCCTCCAGAGAAGGAGGAAATACACAGAACGGGGCCTAGCTATCTCAGCAGCAAGATACTGAGATTAGACATTGCTCAGGGAAAGGTCAGTGGGTGTGGCGAAACTAAATAGTCAAGGGCTCTAGGTGATTGGTAAGGGACATATTACACAGGTGCACCCTGACTGCATAAGAACCAGAGAGTTCAGGCGCCGTCCCCCTATACACACAGTCAGGAAACATGGAGAGCAGAGGCACAGAGCTGGCAACAGACAGAATTCACAGCATGGCTTGAAGCAGAAAGTAAGTTGGTGTGCGGGGGATGGGAGGCCATGCAGTGATGCTAGCAGGGTTGTTACATGTCATGTCTGTCACATGTGCTCAGTGTGATCCTGCTTTCATCTGTGAAGAGCACAGGGCACCAGAGGCGAATTTGCCAATCCTGGTGTTCTGTGGCAAATGCCAAGCGGCCTGCACGGTGTTGGGCTGTGAGCACAACCCCCATCTGTGGACGTCGGGCACTCAGACCATCCTCATGGAGAAGGTTTCTAACCATTTGTGCAGACACATGCACATTTGTGGCCTGCTGGAGGTCATTTTGCAGGGCTCTGGCAGTGCTCCTCCTGCTCCTTCTTGCACAAAGGCGGAGGTAGCGGTCCAGCTGCTGGGTTGTTGCCCTCCTACGGCCCCCTTCACGTCTCCTGGTGTACTGGCCTGTCTCCTGGTAGCGCCTCCAGCCTCTGGACACTACGCTGACTGACACAGCAAACCTTCTTGGTACAGCACGCATTAATGTGCCATCGTGGATGAGCTGCACTACCTGAGCCACTTGTGTGGGTTGTAGAGTCCGTCTCATGTTACCACGAGTGTGAAAGCACAACCAACATTCAAAATTGACCAAAACATCAGCCAGAAAGCATTGGTACTGAGATGTGGTCTGTGGTCCTCTTCTTCAGAACCACTCCTTTATTGAGGGTGTCTAGATAATTGCCAATAATTTCCATCTGTTGTCTATTCCATTTGCACAACAGCATGTGAAATTGATTGTCAATCAGTGTTATATCCTAAGTGGACAGTTTGATTTCACAGAAGTTTGATTTACTTGGAGTTATATTCTCTTGTTTAAGTGTTCCCATTATTTTTTTGAGCAGTGTATATACCTAGCTGCAGGTATCCGTGGCTGGGAAGAAATTTTTTTTGCACCTGAATCCTGCTAATTTTATTACAAAGCAATCCAGAGCCCCCTGTTTTTCCACATTTATTTGCTTTTTCACACTGCAGACTACAGCCAGATCATTTTAATACAACAGCGTGAAAATCCAGCAATTTAAAACGGCTTTGTCTGTCCCAGGCCTCACACCTGAGTGCGCAGAAAATTCTGGCCTTTTGTGTGGTACTGTAGTATTTTTTGGAGTGTCTTACAACATTTTTGGAAACCATTTTGCTGACCAGAAAATATTTAGATAACATAGAAACAACTGCAGAGAGTTCACATCTCCATAATTTTTATACAGAAAAAGCGTAAAGAAAGAGGTAATGTAGAATAGAATAATGCCCAAATAATGCAAAAAGTGCCAATAGCTTTATTCAGTACAAATAGGGCAAATACAAGTGTCTACAATAAATACCAGGTGAAACATATACTGTATAATAAAAAACAGTGGATAATAATGCAACCATGGTGTGACAAGCAGGCATGTAATTTAGAGCAAGCAGGGATTAGTTATAATTATGGTAAAAAGTACCCATGCGTTCTCTGATCGCAATATTCAGGGCAGACAAAGTTAACCCCAATAAAGAGTGGGAGGAACAGCATATGTACCTATATATCAAAGGGAAGGGGCTAAACTGAAGTCACGGAAAAAACAGAAAAACACCCCCTTCATGTAATGACAAGAGGGAAAAGAATTTCATGTACAATTGACCACAGAAGCAAATTTTAGGCCACACCCCCGACCACACCTATTTTCACAACTAGTCACACCCATGTCCACGCCCAGACGCACCCATTTAGCACTGCTGATCACACTGACTGCTATTAGGGGCATAGTGGCTGGCATTATGGGCAGAGTGGCTGGTACTGTGGGCACACTGACTGGTACTAAGGAAAAGAAGGAAAGAAAATAGAGAAAGAAAGAAAGGAGAGTGAGAAAGAAAGAACAGAGAGAGAGAAAGAAAAAGAGAGGGAAAGATAGAACAGAGAATGAAAAAGAAACAGAGAGAAAGAAAGAACAGAGAAATAAAGAAACAGAGAGAGAGAGAAAGAAGGAAAGAAAGAAATAAAGAAAGATTTTATAAAGATACTATAGCAGCCCGACTCCCATTGAAGTGCCCACCTGAGCCTCCCGGTGCAGGACATATCATGATCCGCTCACATGGCTGGCATTCCTGATTCCAAGGTGATCCTGCTGTCCACGCTGTCAGAGGAGGACACGGTGATGGATCTGAAGCATTCCTGGTTCCGTCACAATCTCCTCATGAAATTACCTAATTTCCGATCAGCTTCCAGCACATCATTTCTGGTGTAACGTCATGTGCGAGTTTTAAAGTGCTCCTTGGGGCTCCGCCGTGTACTCCTGTGTCTGTGGGAAACACCCAGTTTGTATGCCTCGTACACACTTGACTCCACTCCGTACATCCACTACACATATGGCTCCACTCCGCACACACATGGCTCTGCACGCGGCTTCGCTCCGTACACCTCGTACACGCGCGGTTTTGCTCTATATCATTGTAGGCTGCGGTGTGTCTATCTGGGATGGCGAGAATGGCGTCGGTGGATGCGGGGGGAGTGGCGGCTCAGTGCAATGCGGGAAAAATACCGTCATGGGCGGGACGCGGGAGGGAGGTGTCAAAAACGGGACTGTCCCACGGGAATCGGGACGCTTGGGAGCTATGTTGTGTAGGTGAGGTAATACAAATCCAATTATAACATGGACCATATTTGGCCGTGCGGCCATGCAATCCTTTTATAATTGCAGCCTTCCAGGACCTTGCTGATGGCCCAATCAAAGCTGCTTGAAGACCTGGGCATGTGACCTCTGACCACCAATGAACTGTCATCTCACAGGCATGTTCAGATGGAGAAAAGCAGGACTTAATCCCAGAGGTGTCTGATTGCCGCTGAATTATGCTGGATGATATAGCTGAACCTGGGGCGGCGGCAGCAGCAGCAACCAAACACATAGCATCAGCCTGCGCAAGACGCTGGGACCGACGTCTCTACTGAGCAGGAACCTCTGCGGCTGAAAAAGAATGGGAGACCGCAGAGGACATGGCTTGAGATTCCCCCCGTGCAGTGGGCGAAACTCAACGCCTAATATTACCCCCCTACTAAGGCACCCACCTCCTTGAGCCTCGCTACACTTAAAAGCTGCTGTGAGCTGAGGAGCACAAATGTGCTCAATAGGTTCCCAGGTCCTGTCCTCTGGGCCATGACCCTTCCAATCCACCAGATATTAATTTTTGCCATGTACCACCTCACATCCCACAATAGCATTCACCTCATAATCATCCGTGGACGAATGACTCGGAAAACCGGAACATGTGAACAGGTTTTAGGAGGGACATATAAAAGGTGTCGGTGATACCTAGGCAAGGGCCAGACAATAAACCACGGAATTGACCTGTTCCAGGACCTTGAAGGGACCTATGTAGCGAGGTGCAAATTTAGTGGACTCAACTCGCAGCCTGATGTTACGGGTGGAGAGCCACACTAAGTCGCCAGGAGCAAAGGTCGGAGCGGGGCACCGGTGTGCCTCAGCGGAGACCCTCATTCTCTCCTTGGAGGCCCGGATGGCATCCTGTGTGCGGTCATATGTCTCCACCGCCCAGTCTGCCACCCTAGAGTCAGTGGAAGACACTGGCATCGGCACAGGGAAACGTGGATGCTGGCCGTAGTTAAGGAAGAATGGGGTCTGTCCAGTAGAGTCAGCTGTGGCATTGTTCAGCGCAATTCCACCCATGGTAGCAAGGAGGCCCAGTCATCCTGCCTGGCCGAAACAAAAAGTCGCAGGTATGTGACAAGGGTCTGGTTAGCCCTCTCTACCAACCATTCGTCTCAGGATGATAGGCTGAAGAGAGATTCAGCTCAATGCTGAGTAGGCGACAAAGCTCTTTCCAGATCCGAGATGCGAACAGAGGACCCCGGTCGCTGATAATTTTGTCACGCATACCGTGTAGGTGAAAAACGTGCTTAATGAACAACGCCACCAAGGCCCGTGCAGAAAGTACCCACAGAAGGGGCACCAGGTGCACCATTTTAGAAAATGGTTGATGACTACCCAGATGACTGTGCAGCTACGGGACTTGGGTAAACCCACCACAAAGTCCTTCCTGACCATTTCCCAGGGCCTGTCCGCCATCGGCAGGGGGTAAAGTAGCCCAGCAGGCCGTTGTCGAGAAGACCTATTCTTGGCGCAGGAGACACATGCCCGGATATAGTCATTGACGTCACGAGCCATATGCGGCCACCAGTACGTCCTCGCCAGAAGCTCAGATGTCCTCTTGGTCCCAAAACGTCCACCCACCCAGGACGAGTGAGCCCAAGAGAGAACCTACGGTTGCAAATTAGGTGGCACAAAAGTCTTGCCCAGGGGCACAGACTCAAGCGAAACTTGGTCCACCGGTCCTCAGGCTCTCAGAAGTGACAATTAACCAAGGCTCCTCTTCCTCTGATGACAATACGGAGCGGGAGAGAGCGTCGGAACGAATGTTCTTCTCCCCGGAGAGAAAATGGAGGGTGAAATGGAACTGGGAGAAGAACAGGGACCATCTAGCCTGGCGAGAAATTAGCCGCTCGACGGTTTGTAGGTACAACAAATTCTTGTGGTCAGTGTGAACTTGGAAGGGAAAACGAGCCACCTCCAGGAGGTGTCTCCACTCTGAGAAGGCCATCTTCATAGCTAGCAACTCCCTGTCCCCGATGGAATAATTTCTCTCCGTCGATGTGAAGGTCTTTGAGAAAAAGAAGCAAGGATGCTTCCGACCTTGAACATCGTTTTGGAAGAGGACTACTCCTGCACCGATGGATGAGGCATCCACCTCCACTATAAATGGTTTATCTACATAGGGGCGACGTAAAATGGGAGCGCTAGTGAAGTTTGACTTAATCGAGAGGAAGGCCTTGGAGACCTCCTCCAACCACAATTTGGGATTTGCTCCCTTCTTGGTGAGGGCTACCAAGGGAGCTACCAATGTTGAGAAGTGGGGAATGAACTGGCAACAATAGTTAATCCCATAAAGCGCTGCACCGCTTTGAGAGAATGGGGTTCCTGCCAGTCCATCACTGCCTGTAGCTTGGCAGGATCCACAGCTAATCCCTGGGCGGAGATGATATAGCCCAGGAAAGGCAAGCACTCCTGCTCAAACACACACTTCTCCAACTTGGCATAGAAGGAGTTTGCCCTTAGGAAGTTGAAGACTTTGCAAACATCTCTCCGGTGGGAGTCTATATCTGGAGAGTAGATGAGAATATCATCTAGATAGACTACGACTTAGGTGGTGAGCATGTCCCGGAAAATATTGTTTACAAAGTCCTGGAAAATGGCAGGAGCATTACAGAGCCCGAAGGGCATCACCAGACACAAGTAGTGGCCATCCATGGTATTAAATTCCGCCTTCCATTCGTACCCCTCACGGATGCAAATCAGGTTGTAAGCACCCCGCAGATCAAGTTTGGAGGAAAACGCTGCTGTGTCTAGTGAACCACCTCCTGGGTCACTAAACAGGGACGTTCTCCCAACCGCTGAGGACATCTGGAGGCAAAATGTGCTGACTGCCGGCAGACATGACAGACCTTGAGTGCACAGGCAGTCCGGGACTTAGATCCCGCTCGTGACACCTCCATGGCCTCATGTGGCTTGGATGCCTGGACTGGAGATTCCAGAGGTTTGGCGAAGGTGGGAGCCAGCCAAAACCTCTGCCTATACTGGGTTCGCTCCAACCTTCGCTCATTAAAACGAAGGTCGATGTGAGTTGACACTGCTATTAGCTCCTCCAATTTGTTGGGAATCTCCCTGGTGGCCAAAGCGTCCTTCACATGGTCAGCCAGTCCCCTCCAAAATACAAGAATAAGGACTTTGTCCGGCCACTCCAACTCAGATGCTCAAGTCCGGAAGTGGACAGCAAAATAGCTGACCATGGACGAGCCCTTTGTCAGTGCCAGCAGTTGGAGTGCCGTATCATGGGAGACTCCAGGTCCCCAAAAAAACTTTTTCAGAGTGCTCATGAACCGTGGAGCAATCTGTGTCAGGAACACTGCACTGCAATTGCTCAATGATCCAGAGTGCGTGTCCTGAGTAAGACAAACAGTGCTCAAAGATACCTGTGAAGTGTGGCAGTAGCGGTAAAGATGCGAGTTCAGTCAAACAGGATCTGAAGCACGTGACTGCCAAGGGGCGGAGCCAGCCACAGGTCTTCCAGAGGAAGCAGGAGCAGATAGAGATTGCTTCAGGCCAGATAGGACCTGAAGCACCTGACTGCTGGGGGCGTGGCCTAAGCTAAGAAGAGCTAGGAGCTGAAGGAAAACTCCTAGAAGGGTAACTAGGGGACAAAGTTACCAAGGGGCATAGACAGGGACATAAACCATATCAGGCAGGGGTCAAAGCACGAGATGGCACGACATTACCAAATGATTAGACAGAACGGATAGTCAGGACACAGCAAGAGATCAGTATACCAGAACGGGCAAATACACAGTACCAAGACAGTAGACAAACTCACAATGAAGAGATGGACCGGGTTAAAACCAAACAAGCAACAAAATGTCAGGCACAAGGCACAGACATGCAAGGGGTCAACTAACTCAGCCAAAGGAGCGAGTATAACTGACACCAGATCTAGGTCAATAGGCAACTAAATAGCTGCCCTCTGCTAGAGAGAGGCAGAAACAATTAACCCCTGTCTGACCAGGACGGGATAAAGACAAAACCCCGTTTTGGATCATGACAGTACCCCCCTCTCAACGGGGGGGCCACTGGACCCCAGGTTTCTCAGGATACCTGGCATGAAAGGCACGGACCATCTGATCCACATGAACCGATCGGGCAGGATCCCATGACCGGTCCTCCGGACCGTAGCCTTTCCAATGTACAAGATACTGAAGAGTACGACAGACCAACCTAGAGTCAACAATTCGTTCCACCTCGTACTCAGACTGCCTATCTACCAAAACCTGTGGCAGGGAAGACAATGATCCCTCCCCACAGGACCCCACAGGTTTCAAAAGGGACCTATGGAAAAAGTTAGGGATCCATAGAGAAGGCGGGAGACACAACCGAAAAGCCACCAAGTTAACTGCTTCCGTAATTTCATAAGGACCAATAAATTTAGATCCAAGTTTCACAGATGGGACCTTGAGCCTTATGTTCTTAGTAGACCATACCTTATCCCCAACCTGGAACACAGGTCCCACGGAACGTTTTTTGTCTGCAAAAACCTTATATTTAGTCTGAGCCTTCGTAATGTTCCTTTGGACCTCCCGCCATAACTTCCCCAACCGCTTGATTTTCTCATCCGCCCCAAGACACCCAAAGTCGAAACGGAGAACTCTCCAAAATGTGTATGAAACCCATAGTTGCAGTAAAAGGGGGATATGCCCGTAGACTGGTTAATGCGGTTGTTAACCGCAAACTCGGCCAAAGGTAACGCAGTACTCCAATCATCCTGTCAGGCTGAGATCAGGCAATGCAGAATTTGCTCCAGAGACTGATTGGTCTGTGCAGTCTGACCATTAGTCTCCGGATGATAAGCAGATGAAAAAGACAGACCAATACCAAACCTCTTACAAAACACCCTCCAAAATCTGGAAACAAATTGTACCCCCCTATCAGACACCACATTCAGGGGTACCCCATGCAACCGCACCACATGCTCAACAAACAATCTGGACAACGTTTCCGCATTAGGTAAAGCCGCCAAGGGTACAAAATGTGCCTGCTTACTAAACCTGTCCACCACTACCCAAATGACAATATTACCCTTGGAAAGAGGAAGATTAGTGATAAAATCCATGGACAAATGGGTCCATGGTCTATCAGGAATTGGCAGTGTCACTAATTCCCTGGCCGGCTGGTTATGGGGGTTTTTCGCGCGGGCACATATCCCACAAGCAGACACAAATTCCCTGACATCAGAGGCTAAAGAAGACCACCAGAATATCCTAGCGATGGCCCTCTGGGTAGCCGAGATCCCTGGATGTCCACCTAGAACTGAGTCATGGAACTCCCAGAGGACCCTGAGACGAAATTGAACTGGTACAATAAGTTTATCCACCGACTTAGCCAGAGGGGCAAGACACTGAGTTTCCTTAATCTCCCGCTCCAACACAGTAGACATACCCGCCACCATCACCCCAGGCTGAAGAATGGAGGATGGAGGTTCAGGGGGAGACACCGGATCCAGATTGCGTGACAAGGCATCAGCGCTGACATTTTTGGATCCTGGCCGAAAAGTGATGGAGAACTGGAATCGGGAAAAAAAGCGACCATGTCGCCTGTCTAGGAGTCAACCTTTTAGCAGACTCATCTAGGTTATTGTGGTCGGTAACCATGGTAATAGGATAGACAGCCCCCTCCTATAAATGCCTCCATTCTTCAAAGTCCAACTTCACGGGCAGAAGTTCTCGATTCCCAACATCAAAGTTTCTGTCCGCAGGAGAGAACTTCTTAGTGAAAAAGGCACAGGGTCTCAAATTAGTCAAAGTGGCAGGTCCCAAGGACAACACCGCCCCCACCCCCACCTCTGAGGCGTCCACCTCAACAATAAATGGTTCAGACGGGTCTGGTTGAATAAGAACCAGAGCAGACATGAAACATTTTTTTAAAAACTGAAATGCCGCCACCGCTGTGGCTGACCAATTCTTGATATCAGCCCCCTTTTGAGTCAGATCTGTGAGAGGTTTAACTACCTGCGAGAACCCCCTCATAAACTTGCGATAATAATTTGTGAATCCTAAGAAATGCTACAGAGTCTTCAAATCATGAGGTTGAAACAAATCGACAATGGCCTGCACCTTATTAGGATCCATGCGATACCCCTCAGCAGACACAATGAACCCCAGAAAAGACAGTTTCTGAGCAAACAATGGACATTTCTCTAGCTTAGCAAAGAGACAGTTCTCCCGGAGCCTTGGGAGAACTTCCCGAAGATTACCAATGTGAGCCCGTTTATCAGGCGAGTAGGTAAGTATGTCATCCAAATACACAACCATAAAACGCCCAATAAAGTCAGAGAACACATGATTGAGGACATTTTGGTAGACTGCTGGTGCATTGGTCAGACTGAAAGGCAAGTTCTCAAACAACCCTTCAGTAGTGAGAATAGCAGCTTTCCACTCATCCCCCTCCCAGACCCGGATAAAGTTATATGGCCCCCGCAGATCCAATTTCAGAAACCTCTTAGCCCCAGACAACTGGTTGTACAAATCAGGAATAAGTGGGAGGGGGTAAGTATTTCTCAGTTATCTTATTTAACTCTTGAAAATTGAGGCATGGGCGCAAACCACTGTCTTTTTTCTTTACGAAAAAGAACCCCGCCACCATGGGAGAAACAGAAGGAAGAATGTGTCCTTTACGAAGGCTCTCAGAAATGTATTCTTTCATACCAGCCCTCTCAGGACCCGAGAGATTATACAAGCGAGCCTTGGGCAATTTAGCACCTGGAACCAGGTCAATGGCACAATCAAATGGGCGATGTGGTGGTAAAACTTCAGCCTCTTTTTCGGAGAAAACGTCCGCATAGTCCTTTAGGTACTCCAGAATACCTTCCAGACCAACAGACGACACAGACACAGTAGCAAGACAACTTTCAGAACAATTAGATCCCCATTTAACAATATCCCAGGAACCCCAGTCAATAATTGGGTTATGTCGTTGCAACCAGGGAAACCCTAACACCAGGCCAGCAGGGAGGTTATCCAAAACAATACATGACATACTCCTGATGAAGGGTCCCAACTCTGAGGGTGAATTCTTCAGAAACAAAACAGTGACCGTCCTTGGTGAGAGGTGTAGCATCAATGGTCATTATTTATATAGGAGTCTCCAACCTAACTGTCCCTAATCTACAGCTGACCACCAGCTTAGAATCAATCAGGTTCAAGGATGACCCACAGACCACAAAAGCCGAAGTAAGGGAAAAGCAATTTTTAACACCAAGTTCCACCTTTAACAGTATCTTAGAAAATGAAGAAAGGGGTACCTGAGAGTCTGAGTGCCCTCCAAGATGATCACCCCGACACAGCCGCTTGTTAGTCGGTGGGCAGGAGGGACAGTCCTTTTTCCATTGTCCTGGATCACCGCAGTAAAAACACAGATTTCTGAAACGCCGCTGTCTCCTTTCTTTCTCTTTGAGGTTGATGGCTCCCATCTCCATGGACTCCAATGTAGGACTGGCTCCCCTTCCACTGGAGAATAACGGGGTCTCAAACTGCATCACATCTCTCGGACGGCCTGCGTCATAGCGTTCTCCAGAGATTCAGGAGGAGGGTGAAGTGTCAAGGCATCTTTCAGACATTCAGACAGGCCTCTACGGAACAAGCCCCAGAGGGTGGCATCCTCCCAAAGGTGTCATGGTTTGAACAGGGTTCTTGCCCTGCACTCACAGGGTTAAGTGTTCGTGGCCTCTTTCTGGATCTGGGAGGGGTATTTATACTCACTCTTTACCAGGGTTCTCTGTCAGCTATACTGTTGTTCTGGTGTGTCTGACCCCTGGTGTGCGTGTATTCTGCGTTGCTTGTTTGATTCCCGTGTATGACCCGGCCTGTTCCCTCACTCTGTACTCCGTCTCTCGCTTTGGTACTACTGTCTTCTCCGGTTCTGACCTCCTGGCTTGGCTATGGTTACTCTGTTACAGTTTGTCCCTATTGTACCGTCTATTGCCCGTTCTGGTTTTCTGACCTATTGCTACGTCCTGACTATCCTTTCTGTCTAAACCCCGTGGTACTGTATTGCTATCTGGTGCTTTGACCCTGGCTTCGTCTGGTTTCTGTCTCTGTCTATGCCCCTTGGTAACATTGCCCCGTAGTTACCTTTCTAGGAGCTTAGGCCACGCCCCCAGCAGTCATGTGCTTCAGGTCCTGATACTCTGAAGCACGCATCGTCACCGCTGCTGCCCTGCTCCACAGGTATCTGTGAGTACTGGCTTTGTACTCAGGACACCCGCACTGGCACAGTGAGCAAGTGCAGTGCGGTGTTCCTGACATTATAGCTGACCAGTTCAGGTTTTTTTTTCCCCCTCTGAGGGAAAAAAAAAAAAAAAAGTGTGTTATCCTCATGGATCCCATACAAGCCTTGGCTGATCAGGTCAAGCACCTGACCCAAATGTTCCGCAAACTTAATGTGGAGCAGCGCATGATGGCCCAGACCCAGCAACAGTTGGTGGATACGGTACAGGGGGCTGCCTCTACAGGGGATTCTTGTGCTGGGGATAGAGATGTGTCATTGGCATTCCCAGAATCTCCGGTCAAATTGCCAGACCTTTTCTCAGGGGATAAAAAGGAGTTCAGGTCTTTCAGAGAAGGATGCAAGCTTTTTTTTTCTCTGAGGCCCCGCTCTTCCGGGGATGAGTTCCAGAGGGTGGGGGTCATCATTTCCCTACTTCGGGGGGCTCCACAGGCATGGGCTTTCTCTCTCTTTTCCTCTGCTCCTGAACGCATGTCTGTGAATTTGTTCTTTGAGGCTCTGGGGCACATTTATGATGAGCCTGATAGAGTGCGTCTGGCAGAGGATATGGTGATGAGTGTGACACAGGGAAGGAACTCTGCTGAATGGTTCTGCTCTGAGTTCAGACGCTGGGCAGCGGAGGTCTCCTGGGATGACGCTGCCCTCCGGGGTTTGTTCTGTAGAGGCCTGTCCGAACGTTTGAAAGATGCCCTAGCCCTTCATCCTCCACCGGATTCTTTGGAGGACGCTATGATCCAGGCTATCCGCATGGACCGTAGGCTGCGGGCAAGAGGGGTCATGCTGCAGGAGACCCCTTTATTCTCCAATCTGAGAAACTCTGCATCTAGTCCTGAGCCCATGGAGGTTGGTGCCACGTCATTGGAGGAAAAAGAGAGGAGACACCGAAGAAACAACCAATTGTGCTTTTACTGTGGATCCGCTGGACATTGGAGAAGGAACTGTCCTTCTTGCCCTTCTTCAGTGAAGCCGTCAGGAAAACGACTGAGTCTGGGTAACAATCGAGGAGGTTGCCCAGACTCCCAGGTACCCTTTTACTCGCTTACTAAAATTCTGCTTCCGGTGGAACTGAAACTTACAGGCGGCCCGGTTGGGACTACCGCCTTTGTTGACTGTGGTTCTTCTATTAATCTAATCGATGCCAAAGTTGTGACTTTTCATAAGATAGGGACAGTCAGGTTAAAAGATCCTGTTAAAATCGTGGCAATTGATTCTTCTCCTATCACCCAGGAGGGAATTTGTTTCATGACTGATACCTTTTCTCTGAAAGTGGGTTCCACTCACGTGGAAAAATTAAGATGTTTTGTCATAAATAATCTGCCGGCTAGACTGATACTGGGTATGCCTTGGCTTCAACGTCACAATCCTACTATTGACTGGGTCACAGGGGAGATCATTCAGTGGGGTTGTATGGCTAATGGTCTATGTTGTAACTTGACAACCCTTGTCACCCTAGTAAAATCTGTGTCAGTGTCGTCTGTCGATCTGGAAGGTATTCCGGAGTGCCTGAAAGATTTTCAAGACGTATTTTCTGAAAGTGAGGCTGAGGCGCTACCACCACATAGACCCTTTGATTGTGCCATTAATCTAGTCCCTGGAGCCAAGTTACCCAAGGCTCGCCTGTTCAATTTGTCCGGGCCCGAACATCTAGCCATGAAGGAGTACATTACTGAGAGTCTCCGCAAAGGGCATATTAGGCCTTCTGTTTCACCTGTGGCAGCGGGCTTCTTTTTTGTTAAGAAAAAAGATGGTGGTTTGCGGCCGTGTCTCGACTTTCGGGAATTAAACAAAATTACTGTGAAAAATACATACCCTCTCCCCCTAATTCCTGATTTATGTAACCAACTCACCGAGGCCAAGTGGTTCTCTAAACTGGATTTACGTGGGGCATATAACCTTATAAGAGTCCGTGAAGGGGACGAATGGAAAACAGCATTCCTGACGACTGAAGGGCTGTTTGAAAACTTGGTTATGCCCTTTGGTCTCACCAACGCTCCTGCTGTTTTTCAGAATTTTATTAATGTAATTTTCTCTGATTTATTCGGTCGTTTTGTGGTTATCTATTTGGATGACATTCTGGTGTACTCGGTGGACAGTCAATCTCACTTGCACCATTTGCGGATGGTTCTCATGAGACTGAGGGAGAATCATTTGTATGCCAAGCTGGAAAAATGCTCATTTTTCATGCAAGAAGTATCCTTTCTGGGGTTGATTGTGTCAGTAGAGGGGTTCCGCATGGATCCTAAGAAAGTCCAGGCTGTTACGGAGTGGGTGCAACCTCATGACTTGAAAGGGTTGCAACGATTTTTGGGCTTTGCCAACTTTTATAGGAAATTTATTAAGGGCTTCTCGCAGGTGGTAAAGCCTCTAACGGACCTCACTCTCAAGGGAGCTGATGTAAAAAATTGGTCTGTAGCTGCAAAAAACTCTTTCATGACATTAAAAAAGTGCTTTTCTTCAGCCCCTGTATTGGTACAACCCGACCCGTCAAGACCTTTTGTCGTGGAGATTGACGCCTCGGAAGTGGGGGTGGGGGCAGTTTTGTCTCAGGGCCCTCCTACCCTTACTAACCTGAGGCCTTGCGCCTTCTTCTCTAAAAAATTTTCCTCTGCTGAGAGAAATTACGATGTCGGCAATAGAGAGTTGTTGGCGGTAAAGTTGGCTTTTGAAGAATGGAGGCACTTCCTGGAGGGGTCTGTTCATCCCATTACAGTCATCACTGATCACAAAAATTTGGCCTATATCGAGTCTGCCAAGAGATTGACCCCCAGACAGGCTCGGTGGGCACTTTTTTTTTCTCGTTTTCAGTTTACCATCACATTCCGCCCGGGATCTAAAAACATTAAGGCTGATGCCTTATCCCGAAGCTTTGATTCGGTGTCCCCTCCAGAACCTCCCTCCTCCATTCTTCAGCCAGGAGTAGTGGTGGCCGAAATCTCATCTGAGTTACAGAGAGGGATTTTGGAGGCCCAGGCTCGGGCTCCTGGTGGTAAACCCCCGGGTAAATTGTTTGTACCGGAACGTTTCCGTCTCGGACTTATGCAGGAATTTCATGATTCTGTGTTGAGTGCTCATCCTGGGATTGCAGCTACCCGGGGGGCAATTGCGAGGGATTTCTGGTGGCCCTCTATGGTAACAGATATTAAAAAGTTTGTGACTGCATGTGGGGTGTGCGCTCGTTCTAAAAGTTCTCAGGTCCGGCCGGCCGGGGAATTGGTGCCTTTGCCAATTCCGGATAGACCATGGACACATTTGTCCATGGATTTTATCACAAATCTTCCCCCTTCCAGGGGCAACTCGGTGATATGGGTGGTGGTGGATAGGTTTTCAAAACAAGCTCACTTTGTACCTCTCCCCGCGTTACCATCTGCTGAAACCCTGGCCCGCTTATTTATGCAGCATATAATTAGGTTACATGGAGTGCCTATGAATGTGGTGTCAGACAGAGGGGTACAGTTTGTAGCCAGGTTCTGGAGGGCTTTTTGCAAAAAGCTGGGGATTTTGTTGTCCTTCTCCTCTGCCTACCACCCAGAGTCTAATGGACAGACGGAGTGCACGAACCAATCGTTGGAGCAGATTCTGAGATGCTTGGCCTCTTCCAGGCAGGAGGACTGGTGTGAGGTATTGCCCATGGCAGAATTTGCATTCAACGGTCGTGTGAGTCAGTCTACTGGGAAGTCTCCTTTTCAGGTCAACTATGGCTTTAACCCACATTTTGGAGAGTTTTCCCGTATGGATTCAGGTTGTCCTGGTGCTGAGGATGTGACACAACGTCTTAGAATTCTTTGGAGGGAGGTTCAGAGGAATATTTCCAAGGCCCAGGAAAACTATAAGCGGTTTGCTGACAGGAGGAGGGGGCCAGGTCCAGCATTTGCAGTAGGGGAGAAGGTGTGGCTATCCACCCGCAATATCAAGCTTAAGATACCTTCTATAAAGCTGGGCCCCAAGTTTATTGGCCCATACAAAGTTGTGGAGGATGTTAACCCAGTAGCCTACCGACTGCAGCTGCCCACCTCCTTTAAAATTTCTAATGTCTTCCACAGGTCCCTGTTAAAGCCTGTGGGGACGGTGAGAGAGGATCCCTCATCAAATGTTCCACCAGTGGCGGTAGAGGGGCAGCTGGAGTATGAAGTAGGGCGCATTGTTGACTCCCGGTGGGTGCACCGGAGACTCCAGTATCTGATACACTGGAAGGGGTACTCTCTGGAGGATCGGTCATGGGTTCTGGACAGTTCGGTGCATGCCGATCGTCTGGTGCGGGCTTTCCACGCCAGATACCCAGACAAGCCTGGGGATCCAGTGGCCCCCCATTAAGAGGGGGGTACTGTCATGGTTTGAACAGGGTTCTTGCCCTGCACTCACAGGGTTAAGTGTTCGTGGCCTCTTTCTGGATCTGGGAGGGGTATTTATACTCACTCTTTACCAGGGTTCTCTGTCAGCTATACTGTTGTTCTGGTGTGTCTGACCCCTGGTGTGCGTGCATTCTGCGTTGCTTGTTTGATTCCCGTGTATGACCCGGCCTGTTCCCTCACTCTGTATTCCGTCTCTCGCTTTGGTACTAGTGTCTTCTCCGGTTCTGACCTCCTGGCTTGGCTATCGTTACTCCGTTACAGTTTGTCCCTATTGTACCATCTATTGCCCGTTCTGGTTTTCTGACCTATTGCTACATCCTGACTATCCTTTCTGTCTAAACCCCGTGGTACTGTATTGCTATCTGGTGCTTTGACCCTGGCTTCGTCTGGTTTCTGTCTCTGTCTATGCCCCTTGGTAACATTGCCCCGTAGTTACCTTTCTAGGAGTTTCCCTGCAGCTCCTAGATCTGTGGAGCTTAGGCCACGCCCCCAGCAGTCATGTGCTTCAGGTCCTGATACTCTGAAGCACGCATCGTCACCTCTGCTGCCCTGCTCCACCGGTATCTGTGAGTACTGTCTTTGTACTCAGGACACCCGCACTGGCACAGTGAGCAAGTGCAGTGCGGTGTTCCTGACAAAAGGACCTTAGCATCCCAGCATCTGAACTCTGAGCAAAACCATTCAGCTGAATGATTCCCCTGACATACACTCATCACCATGTCCTCAGCCATACACATCCGATCAGGCTCATCATAAATATGCCTCAGGGACTCAAAAAATGCATCCACAGTCATTCTCTCAGGGGCAGTGGTAGAAAGGGAAAAATCCCAAGCCTGGGGGGCTCCCCTTAACAGAGACATAATGACCCCTACCTTCTGACTTTCATCCCCTGAAGAGTGTGACGTTAATGAGAAAAAAAGCTTACAGTATAGCCCTCCTTGAAAACTTTAAATTCAGCAATTTAACCGGGGACTCATGGAAAACTAATGTAACAGCTCGAGCCCCTGTCCTGTGAGCACCAGATGATAAAGCCCCCTGCACAGTGTCAGCTATCAGCTGCTGAGACTGAGCCAGAACTCGTTGTCCCCCATTAAGTTTCTGAGACATCTGAGTCAGGTGCTTTACCTTCTCAGAAAGAGTGTGCATAGGATCCATCACACACACAGGAAAAAAAAGTAGCAGCCCGTGGTCCACCGTGCAGAGATTTTATCTGCTGCCCGGTAATGGCGGACGCTAAATGGCGGTATAATAGAAGGACACACGTGGTTTAACCTCACCCGGTGTGTACAGAGGCGGACTCTGTTGCTTCACAGAACCGCACTACAGTGGAATATAAATGCCGTAGCCTGTTAAAGCTCACAGAGCTTGGCAAAGTGAGCACTAGTGTACAGTCACAGAACTCTGTCCCAAAGACACAGGGTTAGAGTCGCTCTAGACCCACTAAGCGCATGGCGTTGCACCTGCGAACACCACTAATAGATGCTGCCTACCGTGGAGTGCAGACCAAGTGCACAGTGGCGTAAAGGCAAAACCACTAATTGGCGTTGATGCTAGTCCCTGACTCTGCCTCCTACCTGCACTGTCAGCCTACGCATTAACTGGCAAGGCTGAAGAACACATGCGTACCAAGGGTAGGGGTTTCATAATGAGTCATTCACCAGAGACATTCATATGTGCATATAACACTCACTCCATATTGTCTATACTAGCACATGGCCGTGCAGCTATGCGATCCTTTTATATCCGCAGCCTTCCACGAACTTCCTGATGGCCCAATCCGAGCTTCTTGAGGATCTGAGCATGTGACCTCCGACCACCAATGAGCGGCCGTCTCACGGGCATGCTCAGATGAGAAAAGCAGGGCTTAGTCCCAGGGGCTTCTGCTCGCCACTGACTAATGCTGGATGCTATAGCTGAACCTGGGGCGGCAGCATCAACCAAATGCATAGCATCAGCTTGAGCAAGAAGCTGGGACCGACGTCTCTGCTGAGCAGGAACCTCTGCGACTGAAGAAGAACTGGAGACTGCAGCGGACATGGCTTGTGATTCCCCATGTGCAGGGGTGGGAACTCAACGCCTAACACACACTCTTTTATACTAAAGCTCTGCACACATTTTTGAAAGATGTTGGCCAAGCAAAGGTTCAACCAGCTATCTTGCTCACTCTGATGAGCGTTCCTGTGTACTCTTTGAAAGAGCCATTCCCTGGTGCTGGTTTATTGCTTAGGCCTCTTTCACACTTCAGTTTTTTGCATCAGTTCAAATCCGCCAAAAAGTCAGACAAGCGGATCCGTTCTTAACTGACGTGAACGGATGGCACAGGATCCATTTTCAGACGGATCCTGAAAATGAGGAAATTTAAAGGAACCGCTGGCGAGAGAGAGAGAGAGAGAGAGAGAGAGACTTTTTTTTGTCCGGCACCCGGAAAGAATTTCGGGTTAAATGAGTGTCTGGAGGATCCGCCACAGAAAAAAACGTTGCAAGCTCCGTTTTGAAATCTTTGAGGATGGTGACGGACAGCAACTTTTGGCGGATCCTCAAAAAAAACGGATGCAACGGACAGCAATCCGTCACAATCCGCCATTAATGGAAGTCAATGGGGGAAAAAAACGGATCCTCAAAAGAAAATTGAGGATCCGTTTTTTTCAAAACCTGGCGGATTGTGACTGATTGTAAAAAACTGAAGTGTGAAAGAGGCCTTAGACAGCAAAAGGATCAACATCCCAAAATCAACCATGTCGAATCCTTATCTCCCTACATAATCATCTGCCCACGGCCCCCTATATATATTAGACATTTATGGGTTCAGTTGACATTAGTCTACTCTTTATAATGGCCATAACACTGACCAGGTTCTAAGGAAAAAAAAGTCCTCTCCCCTAACAGATGTCCATTTGAGTGTATTTTTTCCAGCAGGTTTACCGCTTTTGGCATTCTGATCAAAGACTGAGTGCATATTTAATGATGAAGATATTCTTTGGATTTCCACCAAATGCCAACAAAAGGGGTCAAGATGGAGATTGTTGGACATGTCATGGAGTTCAGGGACTTTGGTCATTTGCTCATGTGTGGTATAGTTCTGTATGTTGGCTTCCATGTTTGTACTTATCTATACCAACTTCAGCACAGGTGTTAAATCGATATAGAAAAATGGAGCAATCACAATCAGTGGCCAATGAAGGTTCCAACTCTTCTTTACTAGAGATGATCGAATATGTTCGGAAACAATCGCAGAATCCGAGAAGATGCATCCGACAAAACCACAACATCATAGGAATAGGAAGTTCTATAAAGAATATATATATAATAATAACCGTAGTATAGAAAAAAGATACAAACAATATTATCATAAAACAATTTGTTCTGTTTTTGGTAAGAAATGGAAAAATACAGAGGACAAAATAAATCAATTTCCCCATTCCAAAATTCCTCTTTCTAATAAATGGATGTACTGAGCACTGTGGTTCAGTGGATAGCACTGCAGCTTTGCAGCACTGGTGTCCTGGATTCGGATCCCACCAAGCACAACATTTGCAAGGAGTTTATATGTTCTCCCCGTGTTTGTGTGGGTTTCCTCCCACATTCCAAAAGATATACAGTTAGGGAATTTAGATTGCGAGCCCCATCGGGGACAGTGATGGTAATGTGTGCAAACTGTAAAGTGCTGTTTAATATTTTCGCGCTACATAAAGATAAAGATTAATAAGTGTCAGAGTATTACGCTGTGTGCGGATTTGTTGCTAAACCTGAAGGGTTTCCTGATGCCAGGGAAGCGAATGAGAATCCAGAAGTCTCATGCACATGTTGCTTATTTTTTCCTTGCAGATTTAAACCTGAAACACGTCAATTCTTTCATCGTTTTTGCTGCAGATTTCATCCATACTAGTGAGTGGGGTAAAATATGCACCAAAAAACGCAAGTAACGCAGCCAAAAAAAAACTGCCTATTTTACGCAATGTTTTTCCTGCCAAGAGATGCAGAAATTTCTGCACCAAATTCTTAATGTGTGCACATACCCCAAGGATACAATGACCTTTATTAAGGTGTGCGGAATTATTAGGCAAACTGTAAATGAGCCATAAAAGACATTTAGCTGACTGAAAAGTCAAAACTTGTTACCATGAAACTGTTTAATGTGTGTATACAATTTAATGGGTGTCTCCACTTAACCTTAAAATTTGAACTACATCTGAGAACTGAGATTCATAGCAGCATTTGAACCTTAATTATGTAATGCATTAAATTCCCCCTTTCCTACTTATATTTATTTCCTAAACAGTGTCCCTACATGAAATTTTCTGCTTATAATTAATTATTTAATTTTTAATATATATATATATATAGCCTACAAAGTTTATATCTATCAATGTATCTGTCCATCTATATGATTCTTTCTGTGACAACACAGTATAATCTATGTCACAATGAGGTGATGACATCATCACATTCTACATTCCAGTGTTACAGCCCATAGGAAATCACTGCCTCACAGACCCCCAACGGTTAGGGAGTTCCTTTTGTTTTTCGTGACGAACGAAGCAAAAATTGATTCCAAAATGTATAAAGAGAGAAGACAAGCCCAACGAGATAGGGTACTGAGAGAGAGGAGAGGATTAAATGAAGAGCAGGTATTATTATTCGCTTTAGGGCGAAAGGACATTACTTTACCGAACATGGACACTGACGCCTCTGAAATGGCGTCCAAACGACAAAATCTAGAGAAAATGAGAAAGTCCAAAAGACATGAGATCCTTACAAAGAGAAGGATCATGGAGAACCTCATGGAGTCCCACTCTGCAGCCTCCGCTGAGCTTCAGAGGGCCATACTTATCTCCTTAAAAAAAATTGGAGATCTGGCCCCTGCAATAAGGATGAGGAATAAAGAAGCCATCCTAAATAAGCGGAGAAACATCGGCGCAGATATAAAGCTGGATGAGGTTCTCCAAGAAACTCCAAGACAGGTCTCATCCAGATCTGAAAGAAAAGACATCCTGGACCTGCAAAGAGCGGCAGCCAAGAAAAGAATTCGGAACAGCAGAGACTGGGTTATCCAATGCAGGAGGCATCTGACCTATGCTACACCCATTATTAATGGGAATGGTGCACTATGGAGATCGCAGTCATCAGCCAAAACCGTCAGCGTTTCTTCACCAGAAAGCGCAATGGATGGAGATGAAACAGGTAAGATGGAAAAAGCTCAGTAGAATAAGATTGGAGGTGAGGGGGATTATACTCCTAAAATTATGTGCAGACCTCAATTATCAATGCTGACTTGTGGAAGAACTGTCCTTGTTGCCCGTAGCAACCAGTCACATTTCAGTGTTCTATAGAATGTTAAGAACCGTAATCTGTGCTGTGAATCGTTGCTATGGGCAACAGGGACAATTTTGCAATTAGACAGTAAACGAAACTCCAAATATTCAAAATTTCCTGCTGATGTATAGAGTTCTGTTTAAAATTGTAATATATATTTTTTTTCAGTAGGCCGAGCTGTAGCTTTGAATGACACCATTTATTTTGTCATTCAATTTTTTTTTGTTTTTTTTTAAATTAGTTTGGTAAATTGGTTTGTGTCGCCATATTCTGATACATTGTAACTTTCTGATTTAAAAAAAATGCAATTTTGGTATTTCCATTTTTTTTTCTCATTTCAGTATTTACTGTTTGGAATAATTATTTGTATATTTTTGTATATCGGACTTATACTAGTGGAGTGATCCTAGTTATGCTTATTTTTCATTTTTTTATTATTATTATTAATTGGGAAGGTTAAGTAATTCAAATTAAATTTTTGAATTTTTTTTAAAAACCTTTTTTTTTATTTATTTCATTTTTTAGTCACTTTAGAAGACTTGACCCGGAGATTTTCTGATCTCTTGTAATGGGACTGTATCGCTGTATATAGCTAAAATGACGTTCTCATATGAAATTAAGCCAGGCTGGTCTTAACATTTGGATGAAAGTGAAAGATAGGGCCCATATAGACATTACAACCAATAAACCCCTTGCAGTTGTGTCCTGAGGGGAGTAATGGGTGCTGGTGCGCACAAATCGGCATTCACTTAATTTAAGTAGCACTGTTAGCAATGAAATAGTAATACTGAAGCAATCGGAGTGTGCTCCAGTCACGGCAGTTATAGGCAGGCGGCAGCTATGTAATACAGCTCGTGTTAGCCTGGTAAAATGCATGCTCAGCGCCTGAGCCCGCATTTAATAGAAAGTGTATTTCCATTATTTGTTCTCAAAGAGATTAACAAATCCTATATTATCTCAGCAGGTGCAAACGTTATGATGCTCTCTGACATAGCAGATGCGAAAGCAGAAGACCTTGGTGATGCCAGCTCCTCTGTTTTACCTGTGAGAGAACTGGGTAAAATTGAAAATCCTATTGACCTTTACAGCCTTGATTTACTCACTAATATTGGAAGAGGATGCTATGGAAAGGTAAGAATGAACTTATACTACTCCGTGCTCCTCAAAGTATTCTCCACCAGATACACAGGATGGTATGAATATTCATTACAGGATCTTCATATGTAATGATAATTGGGATACACCAGTGATCCATTACACAGATCCCTAGAATAGGTGAGAGCTTGGTCTGATCTTCTGTGATTTTTCTCCAGGTCGTCTTGGCTTCAGATCCAGTCAGCAAAGAACTACTAGCCCTTAAAATCGTGGAAAAGAGTTTTTGTGATGAGGAAACATTCTCTACAGAGTTAAAGGCCCTAAGTATTGGCGCCGGCTGCCGCTTCATAACACCTCTGCGGGGCTTTGTAGAAACACCACAAGCATATATAATAGCCATGGAGGCAATGGCCGGAGGAGATCTGTTTAGCCAAATGTTAGAATCGATGAAGTTTGATACAGAGACAACAAGGTAAATGTCTTAGGCTGAATCATAATAATCTGCTACCCGTTCATTATGGTCCTAAAGTGTGTGTAACCACTGATCCATCCTCTACTTTCTTCTCCACAGACGCTTTGCAGCAGAAATGGTTTGCGGAATCCAGTTCCTCCATGAACACGGCGTGATACATCGGTAATCAGTTCATCTTCATAAATCTATGTTGTCACCTTACATATCTATTGTAGAAAGTTCTTTTCATGAATTATCCTCACTATTAGTATCTGCTCCTTTTCCCTGCAGTGACCTGAAGCCTCATAACATCCTCATTGATGGCACTGGACACATAAAAATCTGTGACTTTGGCACTTCAGCTGTGAATGTGGGCAAGGATGACATCTTGGACGAACTTGTTGGCACGAAGGGTTACATCGCGCCTGAGGTAAGGAACATCCCTTAATGATTGATGCCGATAGTAAGATTGAGTACTAATCTGAGTATCCTGCTCATTTCTCATCACAGACCTGTCCTCATAGGCTCTGTGTGTAAATCCCCTCCCCGGTATATTCAGCTCATCTCCTATCTTATGTTCCTACAGGTATTGGATAGAGAAGGCTACAATCATCTGGCAGATTCCTTTTCATTTGGTGTCATCCTGTACATGATGATTGTGGGAACGTCTCCATTCTATAACAGTGGCGATATGGACGACTACCATGAGTCTTTGGACAACGTCCTATATTTTCCACCCTGCATCTCCATCGATGAGCTTGACATCCTAGAAGGGGTAAGTAGGAATAGGTGAAGAAGGATGATGGTAGATTATAAGGAAGGATAGAGGACATGATGCTGACAGTCCATAGACATTGTGTAATAACGTATCAGTAATAATACATAATATAATGATTAATGGTCTCTCTCATCTTCCAGCTTCTCTGCAAAACTCCATCTACTCGTTATGCCATAACATCGTTCATTAGAGAGCGCCCATTCTTCCACTCCATAAACTGGAGCGATGTGGAGTCCGGCAGAGCCGAACCACCGTTCCATTACGAAGATGTAAGTATAGCACATAGGGACATCCATAGTGTTACCTCTGCCCAGTAGCACACATACCCACCATACACCTCATCATTATATTCCCCAGTATACAGTATATTTGTGAGGAGCCATTTCTAAGAAATGTAAACTTCTCTTCTTAAAAAGGAGAAAAGCAGCGCTCACCTTTAAAAATCACTTTTTCATTAACGTCCTTTAAGACATATCATCAGTAGAAAGAGAAGGATCAGATGCAGCTGTTCAGAGAGACCAGCCGATATAGTCTACAGGACATTAATAAAGGAGTATTTTTATATGGCGAGTGACGCTTTTCTTCAATTTTGGCCTGCAATTGTTTCCCCAGTTTGGTATCTATTAAACTGTGCTTCCTTGTGGTTCACGCACCCTTTTTTAAATGTGCAACCTGCGATATTGTGATCTCCGCCCAGACTTTATGATGGTGTCGAGTCGCTTCAATTTCTTTATTTTGAATATATTTCTTTTCTTACAGGAGTAATAGGCTGATATAAATCAGCCCCATTCCAGCAACATCAAGGAATGAAGCTTTAATTAATCGGATGAGACAATTACCTGGACTTTCTAATTTACCGGACTGTGACAAATACTACAGAGCTTCCACCACATTAACAGCCACGTAGATTCGAGCACCAAACATCCAGGGATGTATTCCGATTGCCATATTTGGGGTCAGGAAGGAATTTTTTTCCCCTTAGGATATTCCATCAACATGTCCTCGGGATTATTTTTCGCCTTCCTCTGGATCGAAATGGCAAGTAATCAAAGGCTGGAATTGAAGGACTTCTTTCAGCCAAACTTGCCAT
Source organism: Dendrobates tinctorius (assembly GCF_039654945.1). Classification (NCBI taxonomy): domain Eukaryota; kingdom Metazoa; phylum Chordata; class Amphibia; order Anura; family Dendrobatidae; genus Dendrobates; species Dendrobates tinctorius. The sequence goes on from NW_027361716.1 coordinate 19,256,976, forward strand.
TTGGTTGACTAATGTACACTGTGGTGGTAAGGACAAGACTACTGGATATGGACAAAGAAGGTAGCGACTGCTCCTTCTCCACCTGATAAAGACAAAGAGACGGCAGCGGCTGCTCCTTCTCCACCGGATATAGACAAAAAGAAGGCAGCGGCTGCTCCTTCTCCACTGGATATGGCCAAAAAGAAGGCAGCGGCTGCTCCTTCTCATACTTGGCCGTAGGCCGGAGTCACACTTACGAGAAACTTGCTTGAGTCTCGCGTCTCAACACACGGCACTGCCATCAGCACTTGGACCTTAGCACTCAGCCGCATAGAAACACACTCTGGTCCTGAGTGCCTGCGCCAATTGTGACCCCGGCCATATACAGACACTACCGGGTCATGGACAGAATGAAGAAGCGGCTGCTCCTTCATCTACCTGTCCATGGCCAGACAGAAGGCCATATGGTTGATCGCGGTGCTGTAAGACTCCAGGAAAATTCCAACAACACAGATCACACGTCACACATTCCTGCTCTTCTCCTCTCCATCGTGTGTGATCCAGACCTGGATGTGCAAAAACAGCACAAGTGCAACCAAAGGCCCGAGGAGCGGAATCATCAACATCTGCTCCTTTCTATAGAAAGCTTCTGTATCTACAGACTTTCTTATTCCATCTTTGCATATTAGTAACAACTTTCATGCAAAAATAAATATATTGAACATCTATGCTGCTTCTAGAAGGATTCTTCTGATATATAGACCTGCTTCTTGGTATTTTTATTAATATCCTGATGACCTAATGTAATTGTGGAAGGGGCTGAATACCTCTCATAAGCATTTCTGCATACAGTAAAATATTTAAGTTCTAAAAAGAGATGAGTGAATTTAATCTACTCGACTTTACAAGTATCCTCACTTACTGCTCTCCCAGTAGCATAACTTCTGGAGAAGCAGAGGTTGAAGTCGCCCCAAGCCCCTCACTCAGACGGGCCCTCCCAAAGCTTAACTTATCGGTGAGGGCAGCCAGATGATACAGAAAGCCTTGATACAGAATGGTAGGGGGTACACTAGATGAGCCCTGAGAGAGCGACGTGATGAAGTCTGAGAGCAACATGATGAAGTCTGTGACTCTGAAGTATAAGGTGCTCAGTGTTGAGAGACATGGCCGAGGTGAGGAAAGCTGAACCTGACCACCTCTGAGAAGACCCAGAAGTACAAGGAGCTCAGTGCTCAGAGACTTGGCCGATGTGAGGATGGCTGAACCTGACCACCACTCAGGAAGACACAGAAGGGGAAATATCAAGACTGAGCCAAGAAATATCTGAAGACAGATTTTTTAAAGGTTTCATGGACTGATGAGATTAGAGAGACTCTTAATGGACCAGATAACAATGGTTTTAGAAGTAACTGGTACAAACATCTATTTTGACACCAGCAAAGTGAAGGTGGGGAATAGCTATGGGTTGGGATTATTAATGATGAGCTTGATGGACCTTTTCAGGTGGCAGAAGAACTTAAAATCAAGTCACAAACCTATTATCAGTGTTTAGAAGACTCTTTCTTCATACACTGGTAAAGGAAAAGATCTGTACATTTCAAGAAAATTATGATTGTTCTGCAGGACAATGCTACATCGCAGCATCAATGTCTCCACTGCTTGGCTGCCAGTAAAGATGAAAAAATAATGACACAACACCTTCCTCACCCGACCTAAACCCTTATGAGTAATTGTGGGCCCTTCTTAAATGGGAGATTTACTGTGAAGAAAAACAGACACATTTCTGAACAGTATAACACACAAAAATGAACTGTAACCTTCAATTTAAAACAGTGGTCCAGTTCTGAGAAAAGATCCATGATAAAATTATTTTTAATGATTTAAAATGAAAAAAATAAACATAATTGTAAGGAGAAAATTTTATGTAAGGGAAGCAGTTTAGGAAATAAATATAAGTAGGAAAGTGGGAATTCAATGTATTACAGAATTAAGGCTCAAATGCTGCTATGAATCTCCATTCCCAGATGCAGTTCAAATTTTAAGTGGAAACACTAGTGAGGAGCGAACGTGCTCGCCACTACTCATTACTCGCCCGAGTATCACTGTACCGAGCATTTCCAGGAGCTCTGTAGAGCGCCAATTAACATGCAGGGATTGTCAGCCATGCACTGTAATGCCACAGCCATCTTTGATGTGGCATTACAGTGATTGGCTGGCCGCACAGCGTCATTAGATCTACTAGAGACCTGATGCCACCCTGCTCGGTGCATTCAGCTCCGGATTCAGACTGTTTAGGGAGAGCTGCTGCTGAGATAGGGACAGATTTGTGCTTTTATGAGTTAGTGTGGTTCTACCTTTGTTCAATCCACATATCCAGCTAAGCCAACAGTCCTTTTAAGGACTAATTAGTGGGTATATAGACTGCAGTGCTAGGTAGGCAGGGGAATCTATGTGCGCATATCCACATCAGTGCAAGGCATGCAGGCACTGTATGTGCGTAAATAGATCTCACTGCATACATCAAAAGGGTCCATTACTGTCTGCTGCTGGCTATTATATACGCTGCTCAAAAAAATAAAGGGAACACTAAAATAGCACATCCTAGATGTCTCTGAATGAAATATTCCAGTTGTAAATTTTTATTCATTGCATAGTGGAACGTGTTCAGAACAATAAAACATACCAATTATCAATGTAAATCAAAATGAATATCCCTTGGAGGTCTTGATTTGGAATGATACTCAAAGTCAAAGTGGAAAATCAAATTACAGGCTGATCCAACTTCAGTGGAAATGCCTCATAACAAGGAAAAGATGCTCAGTATTGTATGTGGCCTCCACGTGCCTGTATGACCTCCCTACTGTACAATACCTGGGCATGCTCCGGATGAGGCAGCGAATGGTCTCCTGAGGGATCTCCTCCCAGACCTGGACTAAAGCATCCGCCAACTCCTGGACATCTGTGATGCAACGTGACGTTGGTGGATGGAGCGAGACATGATGTCCCAGATGTGCTCAATCGGATTCAGGTCTGGGGAACGGACGGGCCAGTCCATAGCTTCAATTCCTTCTTCTTGCAGGAACTGCTGACACACTCCAACCACAAGAGGTCTGGCATTGTCCTGCATTAGGAGGAACCCAGGGCCAATCGCACCAGCATATGGTCTCAAAAGGGGTCAGAGGATCTCATCTCGGTACCTAAGGGCAGTTAGGCTATCTCTGGCGAGCAAATGGAGGGCCCTCCAAAGAAATGCCACCCCACACCATTACTGACACACTGCCAAAACGGTCATGCTGAAGGATGTTGCAGGCAGCAGATCGCTATCCACACCATCTCCAGACTCTGTCATGTCACGCTCGCGCCTTGGCTTTGCACGAGCCAGGGGGTTGTGGCCCCACTGTGCCACAAACCAGACTACCCTGGAAGGGGCGTAACTACGGCAGCTACCTCGGTCTTCACTGGAGCCTCTGATGGTGAGGTCAGGCTTGTGCGGCAGGTAGCTGCCGGGTGCCACTCCAGGGTGGTGTCTGGCTGTGGCTGCTGATCCCACTCGGGAACAGGACACCTGGACAGGTGCGAGTGACAAGCAGGCTGAGACACAAGGCAAGCCAACATGGCTTGGAGACACAGGACAGGCGGGCACGGCTTGGAGACACAGGACAGGCGGGCACGGCTTGGAGACACAGGACAGGCGGGCACGGCTTGGAGACACAGGACAGACGGGCACAGCTTGGAGACACAGGACAGGCGGGCATGGCTTGGAGACACAGGACAGGCGGGCATGGCTTGGAGACACAGGACAGACTGGCGTGGTATGAGAAGGGGCAGGTAGGGACCTGTTCACACAGCAGGTGCAGGCAGGAGGGAGTGATGTATGTTGGAACAGGATTTGGACCAGTTCACACAGGAGTTGCAGGTATAGATATAGGCAGGAGTGTGGAGTAGGCAGAGCCACAGGAGTGCGGAGTAGGCTGGGCGGCAAGGGAGCCGGGCAGGCAGAGCGGCTAGAGAGCCGTGTGTTGTGCGTTCATTTTCCCCTTTGTCACTGAGGTCTGGTGAACTCCCTATTCTGGTTAAGGAAGGTAATGAGCCTGAGGCACCTGAGACTAATGAGGATGACTGGCTGAGTGGAGACACTGACTGGATATAAGGCTGCCGACGCCCTTCTGCCCTGCGGGTGATTTCTCTGTGGACTCCTTGGACACCAGTCTGATTCCTGCTTCCCTAAAGCTAAGTTTTCTGCTTTGCCTTTTTGCATTTATGTTTTGTTTTTGTTTTCCTTGTTTTTCTGGATTCTGCCATTCCCTGCTGGGGTGAGCTGAATCTCCTTTTGCCTGTTGCTCTGTCTTCAGAATATTCTTGAGTGCTGACATAGCTTTTTTGAAGCCTAGCGTCTTCAGGGCCTTTTTCACTGTCAGTCTGTTGGCTCTCATTTTCATAGGGTTTTTCACGGATTGCAGACAGCAGCCTTCCTGTCCTTTCCTATCTAGGTAGTTTGGGCCCCGTCTTTGCTCTGTCTATCTTTCTGTCTGTGTTAGTGTTTTCATCTTGCTTCACCGTCATTATATGTTGGGGGCTGCCTATTGCTTTGGGGTCTGCTCTGGGGCAGTTTAGATTTCCCCTTTCTTTCTGTAGGCCTATTTAATTCTCCGGCTGTGATCGAAGGGTCTAGGGCATCGTAGGAACCCCCCACGGCTACTGTTAGTTGTTGTGATAGGATCAGGGGTCTGCAATCCGATAGCTGCCAACTGCTCTGGTTTTCTGGACTTAGCTAGCATTTCTGTTTTTGCCTCCTACGGTGACTCAATCATAACAGCCGTGCAGGCAGAGCGGCTAGAGAACCGTGCAGGCAGAGCGGCTAGAGAACCGTGCAGGCAGAGCGGCTAGAGAACCGTGCAGGCAGAGTGGCTAGGGTGCAGATGCACAGAAAGAGCTGCAAGGGTGCAGATTCACAGATAGAGCTGCAAGGGTGCAGATTCACAGATAGAGCTGCAAGGGTGCAGATTCACAGATAGAGCTGCAAGGGTGCAGATTCACAGATAGAGCTGCAAGGGTGCAGATTCACAGATAGAGCTGCAAGGGTGGAGATTCAAAGATAGAGCTGCAAGGGTGCAGATTCACAGATAGAGCTGCAAGGGTGCAGATTCACAGATAGAGCTGCAAGGGTGCAGATTCACAGATAGAGCTGCAAGGGTGCAGATTCACAGACAGGGAGGACACAAGGAAAGATACAGCAAGGAAGGAAGCCACGGACAAGGAGAAAGGGAGACTAAAGTAGGACAGAGTACAGACAAGGTACTGGAACCAAGACTCAAGGGCCAGGATATTCAGCCTCCTGGCAGGCATACAAGGTACAAGGCAAGACAAGAAGTATTCCTCCAGAGAAGGAGGAAATACACAGAACGGGGCCTAGCTATCTCAGCAGCAAGATACTGAGATTAGACATTGCTCAGGGAAAGGTCAGTGGGTGTGGCGAAACTAAATAGTCAAGGGCTCTAGGTGATTGGTAAGGGACATATTACACAGGTGCACCCTGACTGCATAAGAACCAGAGAGTTCAGGCGCCGTCCCCCTATACACACAGTCAGGAAACATGGAGAGCAGAGGCACAGAGCTGGCAACAGACAGAATTCACAGCATGGCTTGAAGCAGAAAGTAAGTTGGTGTGCGGGGGATGGGAGGCCATGCAGTGATGCTAGCAGGGTTGTTACATGTCATGTCTGTCACATGTGCTCAGTGTGATCCTGCTTTCATCTGTGAAGATCACAGGGCACCAGAGGCGAATTTGCCAATCCTGGTGTTCTGTGGCAAATGCCAAGCGGCCTGCACGGTGTTGGGCTGTGAGCACAACCCCCATCTGTGGACGTCGGGCACTCAGACCATCCTCATGGAGAAGGTTTCTAACCATTTGTGCAGACACATGCACATTTGTGGCCTGCTGGAGGTCATTTTGCAGGGCTCTGGCAGTGCTCCTCCTGCTCCTTCTTGCACAAAGGCGGAGGTAGCGGTCCAGCTGCTGGGTTGTTGCCCTCCTACGGCCCCCTTCACGTCTCCTGGTGTACTGGCCTGTCTCCTGGTAGCGCCTCCAGCCTCTGGACACTACGCTGACTGACACAGCAAACCTTCTTGGTACAGCACGCATTAATGTGCCATCGTGGATGAGCTGCACTACCTGAGCCACTTGTGTGGGTTGTAGAGTCCGTCTCATGTTACCACGAGTGTGAAAGCACAACCAACATTCAAAATTGACCAAAACATCAGCCAGAAAGCATTGGTACTGAGATGTGGTCTGTGGTCCTCTTCTTCAGAACCACTCCTTTATTGAGGGTGTCTAGATAATTGCCAATAATTTCCATCTGTTGTCTATTCCATTTGCACAACAGCATGTGAAATTGATTGTCAATCAGTGTTACATCCTAAGTGGACAGTTTGATTTCACAGAAGTTTGATTTACTTGGAGTTATATTCTCTTGTTTAAGTGTTCCCATTATTTTTTTGAGCAGTGTATATACCTAGCTGCAGGTATCCGTGGCTGGGAAGAAATTTTTTTTGCACCTGAATCCTGCTAATTTTATTACAAAGCAATCCAGAGCCCCCTGTTTTTCCACATTTATTTGCTTTTTCACACTGCAGACTACAGCCAGATCATTTTAATACAACAGCGTGAAAATCCAGCAATTTAAAACGGCTTTGTCTGTCCCAGGCCTCACACCTGAGTGCGCAGAAAATTCTGGCCTTTTGTGTGGTACTGTAGTATTTTTTGGAGTGTCTTACAACATTTTTGGAAACCATTTTGCTGACCAGAAAATATTTAGATAACATAGAAACAACTGCAGAGAGTTCACATCTCTATAATTTTTATACGGAAAAATCGTAAAGAAAGAGGTAATGTAGAATAGAATAATGCCCAAATAATGCAAAAAGTGCCAATAGCTTTATTCAGTACAAATAGGGCAAATACAAGTGTCTACAATAAATACCAGGTGAAACATATATAATAAAAAACAGTGGATAATAATGCAACCATGGTGTGACAAGCAGGCATGTAATTTAGAGCAAGCAGGGATTAGTTATAATTATGGTAAAAAGTACCCATGCGTTCTCTGATCGCAATATTCAGGGCAGACAAAGTTAACCCCAATAAAGAGTGGGAGGAACAGCATATGTACCTATATATCAAAGGGAAGGGGCTAAACTGAAGTCACGGAAAAAACAGAAAAACACCCCCTTCATGTAATGACAAGAGGGAAAAGAATTTCATGTACAATTGACCACAGAAGCAAATTTTAGGCCACGCCCCCGACCACACCTATTTTCACAACTAGTCACACCCATGTCCACGCCCAGACGCACCCATTTAGCACTGCTGATCACACTGACTGCTATTAGGGGCATAGTGGCTGGCATTATGGGCAGAGTGGCTGGTACTGTGGGCACACTGACTGGTACTAAGGAAAAGAAGGAAAGAAAATAGAGAAAGAAAGAAAGGAGAGTGAGAAAGAAAGAACAGAGAGAGAGAAAGAAAAAGAGAGGGAAAGATAGAACAGAGAATGAAAAAGAAACAGAGAGAAAGAAAGAACAGAGAAATAAAGAAACAGAGAGAGAGAGAAAGAAGGAAAGAAAGAAATAAAGAAAGATTTTATAAAGATACTATAGCAGCCCGACTCCCATTGAAGTGCCCACCTGAGCCTCCCGGTGCAGGACATATCATGATCCGCTCACATGGCTGGCATTCCTGATTCCAAGGTGATCCTGCTGTCCACGCTGTCAGAGGAGGACACGGTGATGGATCTGAAGCATTCCTGGTTCCGTCACAATCTCCTCATGAAATTACCTAATTTCCGATCAGCTTCCAGCACATCATTTCTGGTGTAACGTCATGTGCGAGTTTTAAAGTGCTCCTTGGGGCTCCGCCGTGTACTCCTGTGTCCGTGGGAAACACCCAGTTTGTATGCCTCGTACACACTTGACTCCACTCCGTACATCCACTACACATATGGCTCCACTCCGCACACACATGGCTCTGCACGCGGCTTCGCTCCGTACACCTCGTACACGCGCGGTTTTGCTCTATATCATTGTAGGCTGCGGTGTGTCTATCTGGGATGGCGAGAATGGCGTCGGTGGATGCGGGGGGAGTGGCGGCTCAGTGCAATGCGGGAAAAATACCGTCATGGGCGGGACGCGGGAGGGAGGTGTCAAAAACGGGACTGTCCCACGGGAATCGGGACGCTTGGGAGCTATGTTGTGTAGGTGAGGTAATACAAATCCAATTATAACATGGACCATATTTGGCCGTGCGGCCATGCAATCCTTTTATAATTGCAGCCTTCCAGGACCTTGCTGATGGCCCAATCAAAGCTGCTTGAAGACCTGGGCATGTGACCTCTGACCACCAATGAACTGTCATCTCACAGGCATGTTCAGATGGAGAAAAGCAGGACTTAATCCCAGAGGTGTCTGATTGCCGCTGAATTATGCTGGATGATATAGCTGAACCTGGGGCGGCGGCAGCAGCAGCAACCAAACACATAGCATCAGCCTGCGCAAGACGCTGGGACCGACGTCTCTACTGAGCAGGAACCTCTGCGGCTGAAAAAGAATGGGAGACCGCAGAGGACATGGCTTGAGATTCCCCCCGTGCAGTGGGCGAAACTCAACGCCTAATATTACCCCCCTACTAAGGCACCCACCTCCTTGAGCCTCGCTACACTTAAAAGCTGCTGTGAGCTGAGGAGCACAATGTGCTCAATAGGTTCCCAGGTCCTGTCCTCTGGGCCATGACCCTTCCAATCCACCAGATATTAATTTTTGCCACGTACCACCTCACATCCCACAATAGCATTCACCTCATAATCATCCGTGGACGAATGACTCGGAAAACCGGAACATGTGAACAGGTTTTAGGAGGGACATATAAAAGGTGTCGGTGATACCTAGGCAAGGGCCAGACAATAAACCACGGAATTGACCTGTTCCAGGACCTTGAAGGGACCTATGTAGCGAGGTGCAAATTTAGTGGACTCAACTCGCAGCCTGATGTTACGGGTGGAGAGCCACACTAAGTCGCCAGGAGCAAAGGTCGGAGCGGGGCACCGGTGTGCCTCAGCGGAGACCCTCATTCTCTCCTTGGAGGCCCGGATGGCATCCTGTGTGCGGTCATATGTCTCCACCGCCCAGTCTGCCACCCTAGAGTCAGTGGAAGACACTGGCATCGGCACAGGGAAACGTGGATGCTGGCCGTAGTTAAGGAAGAATGGGGTCTGTCCAGTAGAGTCAGCTGTGGCATTGTTCAGCGCAATTCCACCCATGGTAGCAAGGAGGCCCAGTCATCCTGCCTGGCCGAAACAAAAAGTTGCAGGTATGTGACAAGGGTCTGGTTAGCCCTCTCTACCAACCAATCGTCTCAGGATGATAGGCTGAAGAGAGATTCAGCTCAATGCTGAGTAGGCGACAAAGCTCTTTCCAGATCCGAGATGCGAACAGAGGACCCCGGTCGCTGATAATTTTGTCACGCATACCGTGTAGGTGAAAAACGTGCTTAATGAACAACGCCACCAAGGCCCGTGCAGAAAGTACCCACAGAAGGGGCACCAGGTGCACCATTTTAGAAAATGGTTGATGACTACCCAGATGACTGTGCAGCTACGGGACTTGGGTAAACCCACCACAAAGTCCTTCCTGACCATTTCCCAGGGCCTGTCCGCCATCGGCAGGGGGTAAAGTAGCCCAGCAGGCCGTTGTCGAGAAGACCTATTCTTGGCGCAGGAGACACATGCCCGGATATAGTCATTGACGTCACGAGCCATATGCGGCCACCAGTACGTCCTCGCCAGAAGCTCAGATGTCCTCTTGGTCCCAAAACGTCCACCCACCCAGGACGAGTGAGCCCAAGAGAGAACCTCTGGTTGCAAATTAGGTGGCACAAAAGTCTTGCCCGGGGGCACAGACTCAAGCGAAACTTGGTCCACCGGTCCTCAGGCTCTCAGAAGTGACAATTAACCAAGGCTCCTCTTCCTCTGATGACAATACGGAGCGGGAGAGAGCGTCGGAACGAATGTTCTTCTCCCCGGAGAGAAAATGGAGGGTGAAATGGAACTGGGAGAAGAACAGGGACCATCTAGCCTGGCGAGAAATTAGCCGCTCGACGGTTTGTAGGTACAACAAATTCTTGTGGTCAGTGTGAACTTGGAAGGGAAAACAAGCCACCTCCAGGAGGTGTCTCCACTCTGAGAAGGCCATCTTCATAGCTAGCAACTCCCTGTCCCCGATGGAATAATTTCTCTCCGTCGATGTGAAGGTCTTTGAGAAAAAGAAGCAAGGATGCTTCCGACCTTGAACATCGTTTTGGAAGAGGACTACTCCTGCACCGATGGATGAGGCATCCACCTCCACTATAAATGGTTTATCTACATAGGGGCGACGTAAAATGGGAGCGCTAGTGAAGTTTGACTTAATCGAGAGGAAGGCCTTGGAGACCTCCTCCAACCACAATTTGGGATTTGCTCCCTTCTTGGTGAGGGCTACCAAGGGAGCTACCAATGTTGAGAAGTGGGGAATGAACTGGCAACAATAGTTAATCCCATAAAGCGCTGCACCGCTTTGAGAGAATGGGGTTCCTGCCAGTCCATCACTGCCTGTAGCTTGGCAGGATCCACAGCTAATCCCTGGGCGGAGATGATATAGCCCAGGAAAGGCAAGCACTCCTGCTCAAACACACACTTCTCCAACTTGGCATAGAAGGAGTTTGCCCTTAGGAAGTTGAAGACTTTGCAAACATCTCTCCGGTGGGAGTCTATATCTGGAGAGTAGATGAGAATATCATCTAGATAGACTACGACTTAGGTGGTGAGCATGTCCCGGAAAATATTGTTTACAAAGTCCTGGAAAATGGCAGGAGCATTACAGAGCCCGAAGGGCATCACCAGACACAAGTAGTGGCCATCCATGGTATTAAATTCCGCCTTCCATTCGTACCCCTCACGGATGCAAATCAGGTTGTAAGCACCCCGCAGATCAAGTTTGGAGGAAAACGCTGCTGTGTCTAGTGAACCACCTCCTGGGTCACTAAACAGGGACGTTCTCCCAACCGCTGAGGACATCTGGAGGCAAAATGTGCTGACTGCCGGCAGACATGACAGACCTTGAGTGCACAGGCAGTCCGGGACTTAGATCCCGCTCGTGACACCTCCATGGCCTCATGTGGCTTGGATGCCTGGACTGGAGATTCCAGAGGTTTGGCGAAGGTGGGAGCCAGCCAAAACCTCTGCCTATACTGGGTTCGCTCCAACCTTCGCTCATTAAAACGAAGGTCGATGTGAGTTGACACTGCTATTAGCTCCTCCAATTTGTTGGGAATCTCCCTGGTGGCCAAAGCGTCCTTCACATGGTCAGCCAGTCCCCTCCAAAATACAAGAATAAGGACTTTGTCCGGCCACTCCAACTCAGATGCTCAAGTCCGGAAGTGGACAGCAAAATAGCTGACCATGGACGAGCCCTTTGTCAGTGCCAGCAGTTGGAGTGCCGTATCATGGGAGACTCCAGGTCCCCAAAAAAACTTTTTCAGAGTGCTCATGAACCGTGGAGCAATCTGTGTCAGGAACACTGCACTGCAATTGCTCAATGATCCAGAGTGCGTGTCCTGAGTAAGACAAACAGTGCTCAAAGATACCTGTGAAGTGTGGCAGTAGCGGTAAAGATGCGAGTTCAGTCAAACAGGATCTGAAGCACGTGACTGCCAAGGGGCGGAGCCAGCCACAGGTCTTCCAGAGGAAGCAGGAGCAGATAGAGATTGCTTCAGGCCAGATAGGACCTGAAGCACCTGACTGCTGGGGGCGTGGCCTAAGCTAAGAAGAGCTAGGAGCTGAAGGAAAACTCCTAGAAGGGTAACTAGGGGACAAAGTTACCAAGGGGCATAGACAGGGACATAAACCATATCAGGCAGGGGTCAAAGCACGAGATGGCACGACATTACCAAATGATTAGACAGAACGGATAGTCAGGACACAGCAAGAGATCAGTATACCAGAACGGGCAAATACACAGTACCAAGACAGTAGACAAACTCACAATGAAGAGATGGACCGGGTTAAAACCAAACAAGCAACAAAATGTCAGGCACAAGGCACAGACATGCAAGGGGTCAACTAACTCAGCCAAAGGAGCGAGTATAACTGACACCAGATCTAGGTCAATAGGCAACTAAATAGCTGCCCTCTGCTAGAGAGAGGCAGAAACAATTAACCCCTGTCTGACCAGGACGGGATAAAGACAAAACCCCGTTTTGGATCATGACAGTACCCCCCTCTCAACGGGGGGGCCACTGGACCCCAGGTTTCTCAGGATACCTGGCATGAAAGGCACGGACCATCTGATCCACATGAACCGATCGGGCAGGATCCCATGACCGGTCCTCCGGACCGTAGCCTTTCCAATGTACAAGATACTGAAGAGTACGACAGACCAACCTAGAGTCAACAATTCGTTCCACCTCGTACTCAGACTGCCTATCTACCAAAACCTGTGGCAGGGAAGACAATGATCCCTCCCCACAGGACCCCACAGGTTTCAAAAGGGACCTATGGAAAAAGTTAGGGATCCATAGAGAAGGCGGGAGACACAACCGAAAAGCCACCATGTTAACTGCTTCCGTAATTTCATAAGGACCAATAAATTTAGATCCAAGTTTCACAGATGGGACCTTGAGCCTTATGTTCTTAGTAGACCATACCTTATCCCCAAACTGGAACACAGGTCCCACGGAACGTTTTTTGTCTGCAAAAACCTTATATTTAGTCTGAGCCTTCGTAATGTTCCTTTGGACCTCCCGCCATAACTTCCCCAACCGCTTGATTTTCTCATCCGCCCCAAGACACCCAAAGTCGAAACGGAGAACTCTCCAAAATGTGTATGAAACCCATAGTTGCAGTAAAAGGGGGATATGCCCGTAGACTGGTTAATGCGGTTGTTAACCGCAAACTCGGCCAAAGGTAACGCAGTACTCCAATCATCCTGTCAGGCTGAGATCAGGCAATGCAGAATTTGCTCCAGAGACTGATTGGTCTGCGCAGTCTGACCATTAGTCTCCGGATGATAAGCAGATGAAAAAGACAGACCAATACCAAACCTCTTACAAAACACCCTCCAAAATCTTTAAACAAATTGTACCCCCCTATCAGACACCACATTCAGGGGTACCCCATGCAACCGCACCACATGCTCAACAAACATTCTGGACAACGTTTCTGCATTAGGTAAAGCCGCCAAGGGTACAAAATGTGCCTGCTTACTAAACCTGTCCACCACTACCCAAATGACAATATTACCCTTGGAAAGAGGAAGATTAGTGATAAAATCCATGGACAAATGGGTCCATGGTCTATCAGGAATTGGCAGTGTCACTAATTCCCTGGCCGGCTGGTTATGGGGGTTTTTCGCGCGGGCACATATCCCACAAGCAGACACAAATTCCCTGACATCAGAGGCTAAAGAAGACCACCAGAATATCCTAGCGATGGCCCTCTGGGTAGCCGAGATCCCTGGATGTCCACCTAGAACTGAGTCATGGAACTCCCAGAGGACCCTGAGACGAAATTGAACTGGTACAATAAGTTTATCCACCGACTTAGCCAGAGGGGCAAGACACTGAGTTTCCTTAATCTCCCGCTCCAACACAGTAGACATACCCGCCACCATCACCCCAGGCTGAAGAATGGAGGATGGAGGTTCAGGGGGAGACACCGGATCCAGATTGCGTGACAAGGCATCAGCGCTGACATTTTTGGATCCTGGCCGAAAAGTGATGGAGAACTGGAATCGGGAAAAAAAGCGACCATGTCGCCTGTCTAGGAGTCAACCTTTTAGCAGACTCATCTAGGTTATTGTGGTCGGTAACCATGGTAATAGGATAGACAGCCCCCTCCTATAAATGCCTCCATTCTTCAAAGTCCAACTTCACGGGCAGAAGTTCTCGATTCCCAACATCAAAGTTTCTGTCCGCAGGAGAGAACTTCTTAGTGAAAAAGGCACAGGGTCTCAAATTAGTCAAAGTGGCAGGTCCCAAGGACAACACCGCCCCCACCCCCACCTCTGAGGCGTCCACCTCAACAATAAATGGTTCAGACGGGTCTGGTTGAATAAGAACCAGAGCAGACATGAAACATTTTTTTAAAAACTGAAATGCCGCCACCGCTGTGGCTGACCAATTCTTGATATCAGCCCCCTTTTGAGTCAGATCTGTGAGAGGTTTAACTACCTGCGAGAACCCCCTCATAAACTTGCGATAATAATTTGTGAATCCTAAGAAATGCTACAGAGTCTTCAAATCATGAGGTTGAAACAAATCGACAATGGCCTGCACCTTATTAGGATCCATGCGATACCCCTCAGCAGACACAATGAACCCCAGAAAAGACAGTTTCTGAGCAAACAATGGACATTTCTCTAGCTTAGCAAAGAGACAGTTCTCCCGGAGCCTTGGGAGAACTTCCCGAAGATTACCAATGTGAGCCCGTTTATCAGGCGAGTAGGTAAGTATGTCATCCAAATACACAACCATAAAACGCCCAATAAAGTCAGAGAACACATGATTGAGGACATTTTGGTAGACTGCTGGTGCATTGGTCAGACTGAAAGGCAAGTTCTCAAACAACCCTTCAGTAGTGAGAATAGCAGCTTTCCACTCATCCTCCTCCCAGACCCGGATAAAGTTATATGGCCCCCGCAGATCCAATTTCAGAAACCTCTTAGCCCCAGACAACTGGTTGTACAAATCAGGAATAAGTGGGAGGGGGTAAGTATTTCTCAGTTATCTTATTTAACTCTTGAAAATTGAGGCATGGGCGCAAACCACTGTCTTTTTTCTTTACGAAAAAGAACCCCGCCACCATGGGAGAAACAGAAGGAAGAATGTGTCCTTTACGAAGGCTCTCAGAAATTTATACTTTCATACCAGCCCTCTCAGGACCCGAGAGGTTATACAAGCGAGCCTTGGGCAATTTAGCACCTGGAACCAGGTCAATGGCACAATCAAATGGGCGAAGTGGTGGTAAAACTTCAGCCTCTTTTTCGGAGAAAACGTCCGCATAGTCCTTTAGGTACTCCAGAATACCTTCCAGACCAACAGACGACACAGACACAGTAGCAAGACAACTTTCAGAACAATTAGATCCCCATTTAACAATATCCCAGGAACCCCAGTCAATAATTGGGTTATGTCGTTGCAACCAGGGAAACCCTAACACCAGGCCAGCAGGGAGGTTATCCAAAACAATACATGACATACTCCTGATGAAGGGTCCCAACTCTGAGGGTGAATTCTTCAGAAACAAAACAGTGACCGTCCTTGGTGAGAGGTGTAGCATCAATGGTCATTATTTTTATAGGAGTCTCCAACCTAACTGTCCCTAATCTACAGCTGACCACCAGCTTGGAATCAATCAGGTTCAAGGATGACCCACAGACCACAAAAGCCGAAGTAAGGGAAAAGCAATTTTTAACACCAAGTTCCACCTTTAACAGTATCTTAGAAAATGAAGAAAGGGGTACCTGAGAGTCTGAGTGCCCTCCAAGATGATCACCCCGACTCAGCCGCTTGTTAGTCGGTGGGCAGGAGGGACAGTCCTTTTTCCATTGTCCTGGATCACCGCAGTAAAAACACAGATTTCTGAAACGCCGCTGTCTCCTTTCTTTCTCTTTGAGGTTGATGGCTCCCATCTCCATGGACTCCAATGTAGGACTGGCTCCCCTTCCACTGGAGAATAACGGGGTCTCAAACTGCATCACATCTCTCGGACGGCCTGCGTCATAGCGTTCTCCAGAGATTCAGGAGGAGGGTGAAGTGTCAAGGCATCTTTCAGACATTCAGACAGGCCTCTACGGAACAAGCCCCAGAGGGTGGCATCCTCCCAAAGGTGTCATGGTTTGAACAGGGTTCTTGCCCTGCACTCACAGGGTTAAGTGTTCGTGGCCTCTTTCTGGATCTGGGAGGGGTATTTATACTCACTCTTTACCAGGGTTCTCTGTCAGCTATACTGTTGTTCTGGTGTGTCTGACCCCTGGTGTGCGTGTATTCTGCGTTGCTTGTTTGATTCCCGTGTATGACCCGGCCTGTTCCCTCACTCTGTACTCCGTCTCTCGCTTTGGTACTACTGTCTTCTCCGGTTCTGACCTCCTGGCTTGGCTATGGTTACTCTGTTACAGTTTGTCCCTATTGTACCGTCTATTGCCCGTTCTGGTTTTCTGACCTATTGCTACATCCTGACTATCCTTTCTGTCTAAACCCCGTGGTACTGTATTGCTATCTGGTGCTTTGACCCTGGCTTCGTCTGGTTTCTGTCTTTGTCTATGCCCCTTGGTAACATTGCCCCGTAGTTACCTTTCTAGGAGCTTAGGCCACGCCCCCAGCAGTCATGTGCTTCAGGTCCTGATACTCTGAAGCACGCATCGTCACCGCTGCTGCCCTGCTCCACAGGTATCTGTGAGTACTGGCTTTGTACTCAGGACACCCGCACTGGCACAGTGAGCAAGTGCAGTGCGGTGTTCCTGACATTATAGCTGACCAGTTCAGGTTTTTTTTTCCCCCTCTGAGGGAAAAAAAAAAAAAAAAAATGTGTTATCCTCATGGATCCCATACAAGCCTTGGCTGATCAGGTCAAGCACCTGACCCAAATGTTCCACAAACTTAATGTGGAGCAGCGCATGATGGCCCAGACCCAGCAACAGTTGGTGGATACGGTACAGGGGGCTGCCTCTACAGGGGATTCTTGTGCTGGGGATAGAGATGTGTCATTGGCATTCCCAGAATCTCCGGTCAAATTGCCAGACCTTTTCTCAGGGGATAAAAAGGAGTTCAGGTCTTTCAGAGAAGGATGCAAGCTTTTTTTTTCTCTGAGGCCCCGCTCTTCCGGGGATGAGTTCCAGAGGGTGGGGGTCGTCATTTCCCTACTTCGGGGGGCTCCACAGGCATGGGCTTTCTCTCTCTTTTCCTCTGCTCCTGAACGCATGTCTGTGAATTTGTTCTTTGAGGCTCTGGGGCACATTTATGATGAGCCTGATAGAGTGCGTCTGGCAGAGGATATGGTGATGAGTGTGACACAGGGAAGGAACTCTGCTGAATGGTTCTGCTCTGAGTTCAGACGCTGGGCAGCGGAGGTCTCCTGGGATGACGCTGCCCTCCGGGGTTTGTTCTGTAGAGGCCTGTCCGAACGTTTGAAAGATGCCCTAGCCCTTCATCCTCCACCGGATTCTTTGGAGGACGCTATGATCCAGGCTATCCGCATGGACCGTAGGCTGCGGGCAAGAGGGGTCATGCTGCAGGAGACCCCTTTATTCTCCAATCTGAGAAACTCTGCATCTAGTCCTGAGCCCATGGAGGTTGGTGCCACGTCATTGGAGGAAAAAGAGAGGAGACACCGAAGAAACAACCAATTGTGCTTTTACTGTGGATCCGCTGGACATTGGAGAAGGAACTGTCCTTCTTGCCCTTCTTCAGTGAAGCCGTCAGGAAAACGACTGAGTCTGGGTAACAATCGAGGAGGTTGCCCAGACTCCCAGGTACCCTTTTACTCGCTTACTAAAATTCTGCTTCCGGTGGAACTGAAACTTACAGGCGGCCCGGTTGGGACTACCGCCTTTGTTGACTGTGGTTCTTCTATTAATCTAATCGATGCCAAAGTTGTGACTTTTCATAAGATAGGGACAGTCAGGTTAAAAGATCCTGTTAAAATCGTGGCAATTGATTCTTCTCCTATCACCCAGGAGGGAATTTGTTTCATGACTGATACCTTTTCTCTGAAAGTGGGTTCCACTCACGTGGAAAAATTAAGATGTTTTGTCATAAATAATCTGCCGGCTAGACTGATACTGGGTATGCCTTGGCTTCAACGTCACAATCCTACTATTGACTGGGTCACAGGGGAGATCATTCAGTGGGGTTGTATGGCTAATGGTCTATGTTGTAACTTGACAACCCTTGTCACCCCAGTAAAATCTGTGTCAGTGTCGTCTGTCGATCTGGAAGGTATTCCGGAGTGCCTGAAAGATTTTCAAGACGTATTTTCTGAAAGTGAGGCTGAGGTGCTACCACCACATAGACCCTTTGATTGTGCCATTAATCTAGTCCCTGGAGCCAAGTTACCCAAGGCTCGCCTGTTCAATTTGTCCGGGCCCGAACATCTAGCCATGAAGGAGTACATTACTGAGAGTCTCCGCAAAGGGCATATTAGGCCTTCTGTTTCACCTGTGGCAGCGGGCTTCTTTTTTGTTAAGAAAAAAGATGGTGGTTTGCGGCCGTGTCTCGACTTTCGGGAATTAAACAAAATTACTGTGAAAAATACATACCCTCTCCCCCTAATTCCTGATTTATGTAACCAACTCACCGAGGCCAAGTGGTTCTCTAAACTGGATTTACGTGGGGCATATAACCTTATAAGAGTCCGTGAAGGGGACGAATGGAAAACAGCATTCCTGACGACTGAAGGGCTGTTTGAAAACTTGGTTATGCCCTTTGGTCTCACCAACGCTCCTGCTGTTTTTCAGAATTTTATTAATGTAATTTTCTCTGATTTATTCGGTCGTTTTGTGGTTATCTATTTGGATGACATTCTGGTGTACTCGGTGGACAGTCAATCTCACTTGCACCATTTGCGGATGGTTCTCATGAGACTGAGGGAGAATCATTTGTATGCCAAGCTGGAAAAATGCTCATTTTTCATGCAAGAAGTATCCTTTCTGGGGTTGATTGTGTCAGTAGAGGGGTTCCGCATGGATCCTAAGAAAGTCCAGGCTGTTACGGAGTGGGTGCAACCTCATGACTTGAAAGGGTTGCAACGATTTTTGGGCTTTGCCAACTTTTATAGGAAATTTATTAAGGGCTTCTCGCAGGTGGTAAAGCCTCTAACGGACCTCACTCTCAAGGGAGCTGATGTAAAAAATTGGTCTGTAGCTGCAAAAAACTCTTTCATGACATTAAAAAAGTGCTTTTCTTCAGCCCCTGTATTGGTACAACCCGACCCGTCAAGACCTTTTGTCGTGGAGATTGACGCCTCGGAAGTGGGGGTGGGGGCAGTTTTGTCTCAGGGCCCTCCTACCCTTACTAACCTGAGGCCTTGCGCCTTCTTCTCTAAAAAATTTTCCTCTGCTGAGAGAAATTACGATGTCGGCAATAGAGAGTTGTTGGCGGTAAAGTTGGCTTTTGAAGAATGGAGGCACTTCCTGGAGGGGTCTGTTCATCCCATTACAGTCATCACTGATCACAAAAATTTGGCCTATATCGAGTCTGCCAAGAGATTGACCCCCAGACAGGCTCGGTGGGCACTTTTTTTTTCTCGTTTTCAGTTTACCATCACATTCCGCCCGGGATCTAAAAACATTAAGGCTGATGCCTTATCCCGAAGCTTTGATTCGGTGTCCCCTCCAGAACCTCCCTCCTCCATTCTTCAGCCAGGAGTAGTGGTGGCCGAAATCTCATCTGAGTTACAGAGAGGGATTTTGGAGGCCCAGGCTCGGGCTCCTGGTGGTAAACCCCCGGGTAAATTGTTTGTACCGGAACGTTTCCGTCTCGGACTTATGCAGGAATTTCATGATTCTGTGTTGAGTGCTCATCCTGGGATTGCAGCTACCCGGGGGGCAATTGCGAGGGATTTCTGGTGGCCCTCTATGGTAACAGATATTAAAAAGTTTGTGACTGCATGTGGGGTGTGCGCTCGTTCTAAAAGTTCTCAGGTCCGGCCGGCCGGGGAATTGGTGCCTTTGCCAATTCCGGATAGACCATGGACACATTTGTCCATGGATTTTATCACAAATCTTCCCCCTTCCAGGGGCAACTCGGTGATATGGGTGGTGGTGGATAGGTTTTCAAAACAAGCTCACTTTGTACCTCTCCCAGCGTTACCATCTGCTGAAACCCTGGCCCGCTTATTTATGCAGCATATAATTAGGTTACATGGAGTGCCTATGAATGTGGTGTCAGACAGAGGGGTACAGTTTGTAGCCAGGTTCTGGAGGGCTTTTTGCAAAAAGCTGGGGATTTTGTTGTCCTTCTCCTCTGCCTACCACCCAGAGTCTAATGGACAGACGGAGTGCACGAACCAATCGTTGGAGCAGATTCTGAGATGCTTGGCCTCTTCCAGGCAGGAGGACTGGTGTGAGGTATTGCCCATGGCAGAATTTGCATTCAACGGTCGTGTGAGTCAGTCTACTGGGAAGTCTCCTTTTCAGGTCAACTATGGCTTTAACCCACATTTTGGAGAGTTTTCCCGTATGGATTCAGGTTGTCCTGGTGCTGAGGATGTGACACAACGTCTTAGAATTCTTTGGAGGGAGGTTCAGAGGAATATTTCCAAGGCCCAGGAAAACTATAAGCGGTTTGCTGACAGGAGGAGGGGGCCAGGTCCAGCATTTGCAGTAGGGGAGAAGGTGTGGCTATCCACCCGCAATATCAAGCTTAAGATACCTTCTATAAAGCTGGGCCCCAAGTTTATTGGCCCATACAAAGTTGTGGAGGATGTTAACCCAGTAGCCTACCGACTGTAGCTGCCCACCTCCTTTAAAATTTCTAATGTCTTCCACAGGTCCCTGTTAAAGCCTGTGGGGACGGTGAGAGAGGATCCCTCATCAAATGCTCCACCAGTGGCGGTAGAGGGGCAGCTGGAGTATGAAGTAGGGCGCATTGTTGACTCCCGGTGGGTGCGCCGGAGACTCCAGTATCTGATACACTGGAAGGGGTACTCTCTGGAGGATCGGTCATGGGTTCTGGACAGTTCGGTGCATGCCGATCGTCTGGTGCGGGCTTTCCACGCCAGATACCCAGACAAGCCTGGGGATCCAGTGGCCCCCCATTAAGAGGGGGGTACTGTCATGGTTTGAACAGGGTTCTTGCCCTGCACTCACAGGGTTAAGTGTTCGTGGCCTCTTTCTGGATCTGGGAGGGGTATTTATACTCACTCTTTACCAGGGTTCTCTGTCAGCTATACTGTTGTTCTGGTGTGTCTGACCCCTGGTGTGCGTGTATTCTGCATTGCTTGTTTGATTCCCGTGTATGACCCGGCCTGTTCCCTCACTCTGTATTCCGTCTCTCGCTTTGGTACTAGTGTCTTCTCCGGTTCTGACCTCCTGGCTTGGCTATCGTTACTCCGTTAGTTTGTCCCTATTGTACCATCTATTGCCCGTTCTGGTTTTCTGACCTATTGCTACATCCTGACTATCCTTTCTGTCTAAACCCCGTGGTACTGTATTGCTATCTGGTGCTTTGACCCTGGCTTCGTCTGGTTTCTGTCTCTGTCTATGCCCCTTGGTAACATTGCCCCGTAGTTACCTTTCTAGGAGTTTCCCTGCAGCTCCTAGATCTGTGGAGCTTAGGCCACGCCCCCAGCAGTCATGTGCTTCAGGTCCTGATACTCTGAAGCACGCATCGTCACCTCTGCTGCCCTGCTCCACCGGTATCTGTGAGTACTGTCTTTGTACTCAGGACACCCGCACTGGCACAGTGAGCAAGTGCAGTGCGGTGTTCCTGACAAAAGGACCTTAGCATCCCAGCATCTGAACTCTGAGCAAAACCATTCAGCTGAATGATTCCCCTGACATACACTCATCACCATGTCCTCAGCCATACACATCCGATCAGGCTCATCATAAATATGCCTCAGGGACTCAAAAAATGCATCCACAGTCATTCTCTCAGGGGCAGTGGTAGAAAGGGAAAAATCCCAAGCCTGGGGGGCTCCCCTTAACAGAGACATAATGACCCCTACCTTCTGACTTTCATCCCCTGAAGAGTGTGACGTTAATGAGAAAAAAAGCTTACAGTATAGCCCTCCTTGAAAACTTTAAATTCAGCAATTTAACCGGGGACTCATGGAAAACTAATGTAACAGCTCGAGCCCCTGTCCTGTGAGCACCAGATGATAAAGCCCCCTGCACAGTGTCAGCTATCAGCTGCTGAGACTGAGCCAGAACTCGTTGTCCCCCATTAAGTTTCTGAGACATCTGAGTCAGGTGCTTTACCTTCTCAGAAAGAGTGTGCATAGGATCCATCACACACACAGGAAAAAAAAGTAGCAGCCCGTGGTCCACCGTGCAGAGATTTTATCTGCTGCCCGGTAATGGCGGACGCTAAATGGCGGTATAATAGAAGGACACACGTGGTTTAACCTCACCCGGTGTGTACAGAGGCGGACTCTGTTGCTTCACAGAACCGCACTACAGTGGAATATAAATGCCGTAGCCTGTTAAAGCTCACAGAGCTTGGCAAAGTGAGCACTAGTGTACAGTCACAGAACTCTGTCCCAAAGACACAGGGTTAGAGTCGCTCTAGACCCACTAAGCGCATGGCGTTGCACCTGCGAACACCACTAATAGATGCTGCCTACCGTGGAGTGCAGACCAAGTGCACAGTGGCGTAAAGGCAAAACCACTAATTGGCGTTGATGCTAGTCCCTGACTCTGCCTCCTACCTGCACTGTCAGCCTACGCATTAACTGGCAAGGCTGAAGAACACATGCGTACCAAGGGTAGGGGTTTCATAATGAGTCATTCACCAGAGACATTCATATGTGCATATAACACTCACTCCATATTGTCTATACTAGCACATGGCCGTGCAGCTATGCGATCCTTTTATATCCGCAGCCTTCCACGACCTTCCTGATGGCCCAATCCGAGCTTCTTGAGGATCTGAGCATGTGACCTCCGACCACCAATGAGCGGCCGTCTCACGGGCATGCTCAGATGAGAAAAGCAGGGCTTAGTCCCAGGGGCTTCTGCTCGCCACTGACTAATGCTGGATGCTATAGCTGAACCTGGGGCGGCAGCATCAACCAAATGCATAGCATCAGCTTGAGCAAGAAGCTGGGACCGACGTCTCTGCTGAGCAGGAACCTCTGCGACTGAAGAAGAACTGGAGACTGCAGCGGACATGGCTTGTGATTCCCCATGTGCAGGGGTGGGAACTCAACGCCTAACACACACTCTTTTATACTAAAGCTCTGCACACATTTTTGAAAGATGTTGGCCAAGCAAAGGTTCAACCAGCTATCTTGCTCACTCTGATGAGCGTTCCTGTGTACTCTTTGAAAGAGCCATTCCCTGGTGCTGGTTTATTGCTTAGGCCTCTTTCACACTTCAGTTTTTTGCATCAGTTCAAATCCGCCAAAAAGTCAGACAAGCGGATCCGTTCTTAACTGACGTGAACGGATGGCACAGGATCCATTTTCAGACGGATCCTGAAAATGAGGAAATTTAAAGGAACCGCTGGCGAGAGAGAGAGAGAGAGAGAGAGAGAGAGACTTTTTTTTGTCCGGCACCCGGAAAGAATTTCGGGTTAAATGAGTGTCTGGAGGATCCGCCACAGAAAAAAACGTTGCAAGCTCCGTTTTGAAATCTTTGAGGATGGTGACGGACAGCAACTTTTGGCGGATCCTCAAAAAAAACGGATGCAACGGACAGCAATCCGTCACAATCCGCCATTAATGGAAGTCAATGGGGGAAAAAAACGGATCCTCAAAAGAAAATTGAGGATCCGTTTTTTTCAAAACCTGGCGGATTGTGACTGATTGTAAAAAACTAAAGTGTGAAAGAGGCCTTAGACAGCAAAAGGATCAACATCCCAAAATCAACCATGTCGAATCCTTATCTCCCTACATAATCATCTGCCCACGGCCCCCTATATATATTAGACATTTATGGGTTCAGTTGACATTAGTCTACTCTTTATAATGGCCATAACACTGACCAGGTTCTAAGGAAAAAAAAGTCCTCTCCCCTAACAGATGTCCATTTGAGTGTATTTTTTCCAGCAGGTTTACCGCTTTTGGCATTCTGATCAAAGACTGAGTGCATATTTAATGATGAAGATATTCTTTGGATTTCCACCAAATGCCAACAAAAGGGGTCAAGATGGAGATTGTTGGACATGTCATGGAGTTCAGGGACTTTGGTCATTTGCTCATGTGTGGTATAGTTCTGTATGTTGGCTTCCATGTTTGTACTTATCTATACCAACTTCAGCACAGGTGTTAAATCGATATAGAAAAATGGAGCAATCACAATCAGTGGCCAATGAAGGTTCCAACTCTTCTTTACTAGAGATGATCGAATATGTTCGGAAACAATCGCAGAATCCGAGAAGATGCATCCGACAAAACCACAACATCATAGGAATAGGAAGTTCTATAAAGAATATATATATAATAACCGTAGTATAGAAAAAAGATACAAACAATATTATCATAAAACAATTTGTTCTGTTTTTGGTAAGAAATGGAAAAATACAGAGGACAAAATAAATCAATTTCCCCATTCCAAAATTCCTCTTTCTAATAAATGGGTGTACTGAGCACTGTGGTTCAGTGGATAGCACTGCAGCTTTGCAGCACTGGTGTCCTGGATTCGGATCCCACCAAGCACAACATTTGCAAGGAGTTTATATGTTCTCCCCGTGTTTGTGTGGGTTTCCTCCCACATTCCAAAAGATATACAGTTAGGGAATTTAGATTGCGAGCCCCATCGGGGACAGTGATGGTAATGTGGGCAAACTGTAAAGTGCTGTTTAATATTTTCGCGCTATATAAAGATAAAGATTAATAAGTGTCAGAGTATTACGCTGTGTGCGGATTTGTTGCTAAACCTGAAGGGTTTCCTGATGCCAGGGAAGCGAATGAGAATCCAGAAGTCTCATGCACATGTTGCTTATTTTTTCCTTGCAGATTTAAACCTGAAACACGTCAATTCTTTCATCGTTTTTGCTGCAGATTTCATCCATACTAGTGAGTGGGGTAAAATATGCACCAAAAAACGCAAGTAACGCAGCCAAAAAAAAACTGCCTATTTTACGCAATGTTTTTCCTGCCAAGAGATGCAGAAATTTCTGCACCAAATTCTTAATGTGTGCACATACCCCAAGGATACAATGACCTTTATTAAGGTGTGCGGAATTATTAGGCAAACTGTAAATGAGCCATAAAAGACATTTAGCTGACTGAAAAGTCAAAACTTGTTACCATGAAACTGTTTAATGTGTGTATACAACTTAATGGGTGTCTCCACTTAACCTTAAAATTTGAACTACATCTGAGAACTGAGATTCATAGCAGCATTTGAACCTTAATTATGTAATGCATTAAATTCCCCCTTTCCTACTTATATTTATTTCCTAAACAGTGTCCCTACATGAAATTTTCTGCTTATAATTAATTATTTAATTTTTAATATATATATATATAGCCTACAAAGTTTATATCTATCAATGTATCTGTCCATCTATATGATTCTTTCTGTGACAACACAGTATAATCTATGTCACAATGAGGTGATGACATCATCACATTCTACATTCCAGTGTTACAGCCCATAGGAAATCACTGCCTCACAGACCCCCAACGGTTAGGGAGTTCCTTTTGTTTTTCGTGACGAACGAAGCAAAAATTGATTCCAAAATGTATAAAGAGAGAAGACAAGCCCAACGAGATAGGGTACTGAGAGAGAGGAGAGGATTAAATGAAGAGCAGGTATTATTATTCGCTTTAGGGCGAAAGGACATTACTTTACCGAACATGGACACTGACGCCTCTGAAATGGCGTCCAAACGACAAAATCTAGAGAAAATGAGAAAGTCCAAAAGACATGAGATCCTTACAAAGAGAAGGATCATGGAGAACCTCATGGAGTCCCACTCTGCAGCCTCCGCTGAGCTTCAGAGGGCCATACTTATCTCCTTAAAAAAAATTGGAGATCTGGCCCCTGCAATAAGGATGAGGAATAAAGAAGCCATCCTAAATAAGCGGAGAAACATCGGCGCAGATATAAAGCTGGATGAGGTTCTCCAAGAAACTCCAAGACAGGTCTCATCCAGATCTGAAAGAAAAGACATCCTGGACCTGCAAAGAGCGGCAGCCAAGAAAAGAATTCGGAACAGCAGAGACTGGGTTATCCAATGCAGGAGGCATCTGACCTATGCTACACCCATTATTAATGGGAATGGTGCACTATGGAGATCGCAGTCATCAGCCAAAACCGTCAGCGTTTCTTCACCAGAAAGCGCAATGGATGGAGATGAAACAGGTAAGATGGAAAAAGCTCAGTAGAATAAGATTGGGGGTGAGGGGGATTATACTCCTAAAATTATGTGCAGACCTCAATTATCAATGCTGACTTGTGGAAGAACTGTCCTTGTTGCCCGTAGCAACCAGTCACATTTCAGTGTTCTATAGAATGTTAAGAACCGTAATCTGTGCTGTGAATCGTTGCTATGGGCAACAGGGACAATTTTGCAATTAGACAGTAAACGAAACTCCAAATATTCAAAATTTCCTGCTGATGTATAGAGTTCTGTTTAAAATTGTAATATATATTTTTTTTCAGTAGGCCGAGCTGTAGCTTTGAATGACACCATTTATTTTGTCATTCAATTTTTTTTTGTTTTTTTTTAAATTAGTTTGGTAAATTGGTTTGTGTCGCCATATTCTGATACATTGTAACTTTCTGATTTAAAAAAAATGCAATTTTGGTATTTCCATTTTTTTTTCTCATTTCAGTATTTACTGTTTGGAATAATTATTTGTATATTTTTGTATATCGGACTTATACTAGTGGAGTGATCCTAGTTATGCTTATTTTTCATTTTTTTATTATTATTATTAATTGGGAAGGTTAAGTAATTCAAATTAAATTTTTGAATTTTTTTTAAAAACCTTTTTTTTTATTTATTTCATTTTTTAGTCACTTTAGAAGACTTGACCCGGAGATTTTCTGATCTCTTGTAATGGGACTGTATCGCTGTATATAGCTAAAATGACGTTCTCATATGAAATTAAGCCAGGCTGGTCTTAACATTTGGATGAAAGTGAAAGATAGGGCCCATATAGACATTACAACCAATAAACCCCTTGCAGTTGTGTCCTGAGGGGAGTAATGGGTGCTGGTGCGCACAAATCGGCATTCACTTAATTTAAGTAGCACTGTTAGCAATGAAATAGTAATACTGAAGCAATCGGAGTGTGCTCCAGTCACGGCAGTTATAGGCAGGTGGCAGCTATGTAATACAGCTCGTGTTAGCCTGGTAAAATGCATGCTCAGCGCCTGAGCCCGCATTTAATAGAAAGTGTATTTCCATTATTTGTTCTCAAAGAGATTAACAAATCCTATATTATCTCAGCAGGTGCAAACGTTATGATGCTCTCTGACATAGCAGATGCGAAAGCAGAAGACCTTGGTGATGCCAGCTCCTCTGTTTTACCTGTGAGAGAACTGGGTAAAATTGAAAATCCTATTGACCTTTACAGCCTTGATTTACTCACTAATATTGGAAGAGGATGCTATGGAAAGGTAAGAATGAACTTATACTACTCCGTGCTCCTCAAAGTATTCTCCACCAGATACACAGGATGGTATGAATATTCATTACAGGATCTTCATATGTAATGATAATTGGGATACACCAGTGATCCATTACACAGATCCCTAGAATAGGTGAGAGCTTGGTCTGATCTTCTGTGATTTTTCTCCAGGTCGTCTTGGCTTCAGATCCAGTCAGCAAAGAACTACTAGCCCTTAAAATCGTGGAAAAGAGTTTTTGTGATGAGGAAACATTCTCTACAGAGTTAAAGGCCCTAAGTATTGGCGCCGGCTGCCGCTTCATAACACCTCTGCGGGGCTTTGTAGAAACACCACAAGCATATATAATAGCCATGGAGGCAATGGCCGGAGGAGATCTGTTTAGCCAAATGTTAGAATCGATGAAGTTTGATACAGAGACAACAAGGTAAATGTCTTAGGCTGAATCATAATAATCTGCTGCCCGTTCATTATGGTCCTAAAGTGTGTGTAACCACTGATCCATCCTCTACTTTCTTCTCCACAGACGCTTTGCAGCAGAAATGGTTTGCGGAATCCAGTTCCTCCATGAACACGGCGTGATACATCGGTAATCAGTTCATCTTCATAAATCTATGTTGTCACCTTACATATCTATTGTAGAAAGTTCTTTTCATGAATTATCCTCACTATTAGTATCTGCTCCTTTTCCCTGCAGTGACCTGAAGCCTCATAACATCCTCATTGATGGCACTGGACACATAAAAATCTGTGACTTTGGCACTTCAGCTGTGAATGTGGGCAAGGATGACATCTTGGACGAACTTGTTGGCACGAAGGGTTACATCGCGCCTGAGGTAAGGAACATCCCTTAATGATTGATGCCGATAGTAAGATTGAGTACTAATCTGAGTATCCTGCTCATTTCTCATCACAGACCTGTCCTCATAGGCTCTGTGTGTAAATCCCCTCCCCGGTATATTCAGCTCATCTCCTATCTTATGTTCCTACAGGTATTGGATAGAGAAGGCTACAATCATCTGGCAGATTCCTTTTCATTTGGTGTCATCCTGTACATGATGATTGTGGGGACGTCTCCATTCTATAACAGTGGCGATATGGACGACTACCATGAGTCTTTGGACAACGTCCTATATTTTCCACCCTGCATCTCCATCGATGAGCTTGACATCCTAGAAGGGGTAAGTAGGAATAGGTGAAGAAGGATGATGGTAGATTATAAGGAAGGATAGAGGACATGATGCTGACAGTCCATAGACATTGTGTAATAACGTATCAGTAATAATACATAATATAATGATTAATGGTCTCTCTCATCTTCCAGCTTCTCTGCAAAACTCCATCTACTCGTTATGCCATAACATCGTTCATTAGAGAGCGCCCATTCTTCCACTCCATAAACTGGAGCGACGTGGAGTCCGGCAGAGCCGAACCACCGTTCCATTACGAAGATGTAAGTATAGCACATAGGGACATCCATAGTGTTACCTCTGCCCAGTAGCACACATACCCACCATACACCTCATCATTATATTCCCCAGTATACAGTATATTTGTGAGGAGCCATTTCTAAGAAATGTAAACTTCTCTTCTTAAAAAGGAGAAAAGCAGCGCTCACCTTTAAAAATCACTTTTTCATTAACGTCCTTTAAGACATATCATCAGTAGAAAGAGAAGGATCAGATGCAGCTGTTCAGAGAGACCAGCCGATATAGTCTACAGGACATTAATAAAGGAGTATTTTTATATGGCGAGTGACGCTTTTCTTCATTTTTGGCCTGCAATTGTTTCCCCAGTTTGGTATCTATTAAACTGTGCTTCCTTGTGGTTCACGCACCCTTTTTTAAATGTGCAACCTGCGATATTGTGATCTCCGCCCAGACTTTATGATGGTGTCGAGTCGCTTCAATTTCTTTATTTTGAATATATTTCTTTTCTTACAGGAGTAATAGGCTGATATAAATCAGCCCCATTCCAGCAACATCAAGGAATGAAGCTTTAATTAATCGGATGAGACAATTACCTGGACTTTCTAATTTACCGGACTGTGACAAATACTACAGAGCTTCCACCACATTAACAGCCACGTAGATTCGAGCACCAAACATCCAGGGATGTATTCCGATTGCCATATTTGGGGTCAGGAAGGAATTTTTTTCCCCTTAGGATATTCCATCAACATGTCCTCGGGATTATTTTTCGCCTTCCTCTGGATCGAAATGGCAAGTAATCAAAGGCTGGAATTGAAGGACTTCTTTCAGCCAAACTTGCCATTTGGTTGACTCATGTACACTGTGGTGGTAAGGACAAGACTACTGGATATGGACAAAGAAGGTAGCGACTGCTCCTTCTCCACCTGATAAAGACAAAGAGACGGCAGCGGCTGCTCCTTCTCCACCGGATATAGACAAAAAGAAGGCAGCGGCTGCTCCTTCTCCACTGGATATGGCCAAAAAGAAGGCAGCGGCTGCTCCTTCTCATACTTGGCCGTAGGCCGGAGTCACACTTACGAGAAACTTGCTTGAGTCTCGCGTCTCAACACACGGCACTGCCATCAGCACTTGGACCTTAGCACTCAGCCGCATAGAAACACACTCTGGTCCTGAGTGCCTGCGCCAATTGTGACCCCGGCCATATACAGACACTACCGGGTCATGGACAGAATGAAGAAGCGGCTGCTCCTTCATCTACCTGTCCATGGCCAGACAGAAGGCCATATGGTTGATCGCGGTGCTGTAAGACTCCAGGAAAATTCCAACAACACAGATCACACGTCACACATTCCTGCTCTTCTCCTCTCCATCGTGTGTGATCCAGACCTGGAGGGGCAAAAACAGCACAAGTGCAACCAAAGGCCCAAGGAGCGGAATCATCAACATCTGCTCCTTTCTATAGAAAGCTTCTGTATCTACAGACTTTCTTATTCCATCTTTGCATATTAGTAACAACTTTCATGCAAAAATAAATATATTGAACATCTATGCTGCTTCTAGAAGGATTCTTCTGATATATAGACCTGCTTCTTGGTATTTTTATTAATATCCTGATGACCTAATGTAATTGTGGAAGGGGCTGAATACCTCTCATAAGCATTTCTGCATACAGTAAAATATTTAAGTTCTAAAAAGAGATGAGTGAATTTAATCTACTCGACTTTACAAGTATCCTCACTTACTGCTCTCCCAGTAGCATAACTTCTGGAGAAGCAGAGGTTGAAGTCGCCCCAAGCCCCTCACTCAGACGGGCCCTCCCAAAGCTTAACTTATCGGTGAGGGCAGCCAGATGATACAGAAAGCCTTGATACAGAATGGTAGGGGGTACACTAGATGAGCCCTGAGAGAGCGACGTGATGAAGTCTGAGAGCAACATGATGAAGTCTGTGACTCTGAAGTATAAGGTGCTCAGTGTTGAGAGACATGGCCGAGGTGAGGAAAGCTGAACCTGACCACCTCTGAGAAGACCCAGAAGTACAAGGAGCTCAGTGCTCAGAGACTTGGCCGATGTGAGGATGGCTGAACCTGACCACCACTCAGGAAGACACAGAAGGGGAAATATCAAGACTGAGCCAAGAAATATCTGAAGACAGATTTTTTAAAGGTTTCATGGACTGATGAGATTAGAGAGACTCTTAATGGACCAGATAACAATGGTTTTAGAAGTAACTGGTACAAACATCTATTTTGACACCAGCAAAGTGAAGGTGGGGAATAGCTATGGGTTGGGATTATTAATGATGAGCTTGATGGACCTTTTCAGGTGGCAGAAGAACTTAAAATCAAGTCACAAACCTATTATCAGTGTTTAGAAGACTCTTTCTTCATACACTGGTAAAGGAAAAGATCTGTACATTTCAAGAAAATTATGATTGTTCTGCAGGACAATGCTACATCGCAGCATCAATGTCTCCACTGCTTGGCTGCCAGTAAAGATGAAAAAATAATGACACAACACCTTCCTCACCCGACCTAAACCCTTATGAGTAATTGTGGGCCCTTCTTAAATGGGAGATTTACTGTGAAGAAAAACAGACACATTTCTGAACAGTATAACACACAAAAATGAACTGTAACCTTCAATTTAAAACAGTGGTCCAGTTCTGAGAAAAGATCCATGATAAAATTATTTTTAATGATTTAAAATGAAAAAAATAAACATAATTGTAAGGAGAAAATTTTATGTAAGGGAAGCAGTTTAGGAAATAAATATAAGTAGGAAAGTGGGAATTCAATGTATTACAGAATTAAGGCTCAAATGCTGCTATGAATCTCCATTCCCAGATGCAGTTCAAATTTTAAGTGGAAACACTAGTGAGGAGCGAACGTGCTCGCCACTACTCATTACTCGCCCGAGTATCACTGTACCGAGCATTTCCAGGAGCTCTGTAGAGCGCCAATTAACATGCAGGGATTGTCAGCCATGCACTGTAATGCCACAGCCATCTTTGATGTGGCATTACAGTGATTGGCTGGCCGCACAGCGTCATTAGATCTACTAGAGACCTGATGCCACCCTGCTCGGTGCATTCAGCTCCGGATTCAGACTGTTTAGGGAGAGCTGCTGCTGAGATAGGGACAGATTTGTGCTTTTATGAGTTAGTGTGGTTCTACCTTTGTTCAATCCACATATCCAGCTAAGCCAACAGTCCTTTTAAGGACTAATTAGTGGGTATATAGACTGCAGTGCTAGGTAGGCAGGGGAATCTATGTGCGCATATCCACATCAGTGCAAGGCATGCAGGCACTGTATGTGCGTAAATAGATCTCACTGCATACATCAAAAGGGTCCATTACTGTCTGCTGCTGGCTATTATATACGCTGCTCAAAAAAATAAAGGGAACACTAAAATAGCACATCCTAGATGTCTCTGAATGAAATATTCCAGTTGTAAATTTTTATTCATTGCATAGTGGAACGTGTTCAGAACAATAAAACATACCAATTATCAATGTAAATCAAAATGAATATCCCTTGGAGGTCTTGATTTGGAATGATACTCAAAGTCAAAGTGGAAAATCAAATTACAGGCTGATCCAACTTCAGTGGAAATGCCTCATAGCAAGGAAAAGATGCTCAGTATTGTATGTGGCCTCCACGTGCCTGTATGACCTCCCTACTGTACAATACCTGGGCATGCTCCGGATGAGGCAGCGAATGGTCTCCTGAGGGATCTCCTCCCAGACCTGGACTAAAGCATCCGCCAACTCCTGGACATCTGTGATGCAACGTGACGTTGGTGGATGGAGCGAGACATGATGTCCCAGATGTGCTCAATCGGATTCAGGTCTGGGGAACGGACGGGCCAGTCCATAGCTTCAATTCCTTCTTCTTGCAGGAACTGCTGACACACTCCAACCACAAGAGGTCTGGCATTGTCCTGCATTAGGAGGAACCCAGGGCCAATCGCACCAGCATATGGTCTCACAAGGGGTCAGAGGATCTCATCTCGGTACCTAAGGGCAGTTAGGCTATCTCTGGCGAGCAAATGGAGGGCCCTCCAAAGAAATGCCACCCCACACCATTACTGACACACTGCCAAAACGGTCATGCTGAAGGATGTTGCAGGCAGCAGATCGCTATCCACACCATCTCCAGACTCTGTCATGTCACGCTCGCGCCTTGGCTTTGCGCGAGCCAGGGGGTTGTGGCCCCACTGTGCCACAAACCAGACTACCCTGGAAGGGGCGTAACTACGGCAGCTACCTCGGTCTTCACTGGAGCCTCTGATGGTGAGGTCAGGCTTGTGCGGCAGGTAGCTGCCGGGTGCCACTCCAGGGTGGTGTCTGGCTGTGGCTGCTGATCCCACTCGGGAACAGGACACCTGGACAGGTGCGAGTGACAAGCAGGCTGAGACACAAGGCAAGCCAACACGGCTTGGAGACACAGGACAGGCGGGCACGGCTTGGAGACACAGGACAGGCGGGCATGGCTTGGAGACACAGGACAGGCGGGCACGGCTTGGAGACACAGGACAGACGGGCACAGCTTGGAGACACAGGACAGGCGGGCATGGCTTGGAGACACAGGACAGGCGGGCATGGCTTGGAGACACAGGACAGACTGGCTTGGTATGAGAAGGGGCAGGTAGGGACCTGTTCACACAGCAGGTGCAGGCAGGAGGGAATGATGTATGTTGGAACAGGATTTGGACCAGTTCACACAGGAGTTGCAGGTATAGATATAGGCAGGAGTGTGGAGTAGGCAGAGCCACAGGAGTGCGGAGTAGGCTGGGCGGCAAGGGAGCCGGGCAGGCAGAGCGGCTAGAGAGCCGTGTGTTGTGCGTTCATTTTCCCCTTTGTCACTGAGGTCTGGTGAACTCCCTATTCTGGTTAAGGAAGGTAATGAGCCTGAGGCACCTGAGACTAATGAGGATGACTGGCTGAGTGGAGACACTGACTGGATATAAGGCTGCCGACGCCCTTCTGCCCTGCGGGTGATTTCTCTGTGGACTCCTTGGACACCAGTCTGATTCCTGCTTCCCTAAAGCTAAGTTTTCTGCTTTGCCTTTTTGCATTTATGTTTTGTTTTTGTTTTCCTTGTTTTTCTGGATTCTGCCATTCCCTGCTGGGGTGAGCTGAATCTCCTTTTGCCTGTTGCTCTGTCTTCAGAATATTCTTGAGTGCTGACATAGCTTTTTTGAAGCCTAGCGTCTTCAGGGCCTTTTTCACTGTCAGTCTGTTGGCTCTCATTTTCATAGGGTTTTTCACGGATTGCAGACAGCAGCCTTCCTGTCCTTTCCTATCTAGGTAGTTTGGGCCCCGTCTTTGCTCTGTCTATCTTTCTGTCTGTGTTAGTGTTTTCATCTTGCTTCACCGTCATTATATGTTGGGGGCTGCCTATTGCTTTGGGGTCTGCTCTGGGGCAGTTTAGATTTCCCCTTTCTTTCTGTAGGCCTATTTAATTCTCCGGCTGTGATCGAAGGGTCTAGGGCATCGTAGGAACCCCCCACGGCTACTGTTAGTTGTTGTGATAGGATCAGGGGTCTGCAATCCGATAGCTGCCAACTGCTCTGGTTTTCTGGACTTAGCTAGCATTTCTGTTTTTGCCTCCTACGGTGACTCAATCATAACAGCCGTGCAGGCAGAGCGGCTAGAGAACCGTGCAGGCAGAGCGGCTAGAGAACCGTGCAGGCAGAGCGGCTAGAGAACCGTGCAGGCAGAGTGGCTAGGGTGCAGATGCACAGAAAGAGCTGCAAGGGTGCAGATTCACAGATAGAGCTGCAAGGGTGCAGATTCACAGATAGAGCTGCAAGGGTGCAGATTCACAGATAGAGCTGCAAGGGTGCAGATTCACAGATAGAGCTGCAAGGGTGCAGATTCACAGATAGAGCTGCAAGGGTGGAGATTCAAAGATAGAGCTGCAAGGGTGCAGATTCACAGATAGAGCTGCAAGGGTGCAGATTCACAGATAGAGCTGCAAGGGTGCAGATTCACAGATAGAGCTGCAAGGGTGCAGATTCACAGACAGGGAGGACACAAGGAAAGATACAGCAAGGAAGGAAGCCACGGACAAGGAGAAAGGGAGACTAAAGTAGGACAGAGTACAGACAAGGTACTGGAACCAAGACTCAAGGGCCAGGATATTCAGCCTCCTGGCAGGCATACAAGGTACAAGGCAAGACAAGAAGTATTCCTCCAGAGAAGGAGGAAATACACAGAACGGGGCCTAGCTATCTCAGCAGCAAGATACTGAGATTAGACATTGCTCAGGGAAAGGTCAGTGGGTGTGGCGAAACTAAATAGTCAAGGGCTCTAGGTGATTGGTAAGGGACATATTACACAGGTGCACCCTGACTGCATAAGAACCAGAGAGTTCAGGCGCCGTCCCCCTATACACACAGTCAGGAAACATGGAGAGCAGAGGCACAGAGCTGGCAACAGACAGAATTCACAGCATGGCTTGAAGCAGAAAGTAAGTTGGTGTGCGGGGGATGGGAGGCCATGCAGTGATGCTAGCAGGGTTGTTACATGTCATGTCTGTCACATGTGCTCAGTGTGATCCTGCTTTCATCTGTGAAGAGCACAGGGCACCAGAGGCGAATTTGCCAATCCTGGTGTTCTGTGGCAAATGCCAAGCGGCCTGCACGGTGTTGGGCTGTGAGCACAACCCCCATCTGTGGACGTCGGGCACTCAGACCATCCTCATGGAGAAGGTTTCTAACCATTTGTGCAGACACATGCACATTTGTGGCCTGCTGGAGGTCATTTTGCAGGGCTCTGGCAGTGCTCCTCCTGCTCCTTCTTGCACAAAGGCGGAGGTAGCGGTCCAGCTGCTGGGTTGTTGCCCTCCTACGGCCCCCTTCACGTCTCCTGGTGTACTGGCCTGTCTCCTGGTAGCGCCTCCAGCCTCTGGACACTACGCTGACTGACACAGCAAACCTTCTTGGTACAGCACGCATTAATGTGCCATCGTGGATGAGCTGCACTACCTGAGCCACTTGTGTGGGTTGTAGAGTCCGTCTCATGTTACCACGAGTGTGAAAGCACAACCAACATTCAAAATTGACCAAAACATCAGCCAGAAAGCATTGGTACTGAGATGTGGTCTGTGGTCCTCTTCTTCAGAACCACTCCTTTATTGAGGGTGTCTAGATAATTGCCAATAATTTCCATCTGTTGTCTATTCCATTTGCACAACAGCATGTGAAATTGATTGTCAATCAGTGTTACATCCTAAGTGGACAGTTTGATTTCACAGAAGTTTGATTTACTTGGAGTTATATTCTCTTGTTTAAGTGTTCCCATTATTTTTTTGAGCAGTGTATATACCTAGCTGCAGGTATCCGTGGCTGGGAAGAAATTTTTTTTGCACCTGAATCCTGCTAATTTTATTACAAAGCAATCCAGAGCCCCCTGTTTTTCCACATTTATTCGCTTTTTCACACTGCAGACTACAGCCAGATCATTTTAATACAACAGCGTGAAAATCCAGCAATTTAAAACGGCTTTGTCTGTCCCAGGCCTCACACCTGAGTGCGCAGAAAATTCTGGCCTTTTGTGTGGTACTGTAGTATTTTTTGGAGTGTCTTACAACATTTTTGGAAACCATTTTGCTGACCAGAAAATATTTAGATAACATAGAAACAACTGCAGAGAGTTCACATCTCCATAATTTTTATACGGAAAAATCGTAAAGAAAGAGGTAATGTAGAATAGAATAATGCCCAAATAATGCAAAAAGTGCCAATAGCTTTATTCAGTACAAATAGGGCAAATACAAGTGTCTACAATAAATACCAGGTGAAACATATATAATAAAAAACAGTGGATAATAATGCAACCATGGTGTGACAAGCAGGCATGTAATTTAGAGCAAGCAGGGATTAGTTATAATTATGGTAAAAAGTACCCATGCGTTCTCTGATCGCAATATTCAGGGCAGACAAAGTTAACCCCAATAAAGAGTGGGAGGAACAGCATATGTACCTATATATCAAAGGGAAGGGGCTAAACTGAAGTCACGGAAAAAACAGAAAAACACCCCCTTCATGTAATGACAAGAGGGAAAAGAATTTCATGTACAATTGACCACAGAAGCAAATTTTAGGCCACGCCCCCGACCACACCTATTTTCACAACTAGTCACACCCATGTCCACGCCCAGACGCACCCATTTAGCACTGCTGATCACACTGACTGCTATTAGGGGCATAGTGGCTGGCATTATGGGCAGAGTGGCTGGTACTGTGGGCACACTGACTGGTACTAAGGAAAAGAAGGAAAGAAAATAGAGAAAGAAAGAAAGGAGAGTGAGAAAGAAAGAACAGAGAGAGAGAAAGAAAAAGAGAGGGAAAGATAGAACAGAGAATGAAAAAGAAACAGAGAGAAAGAAAGAACAGAGAAATAAAGAAACAGAGAGAGAGAGAAAGAAG
Organism: Dendrobates tinctorius; assembly: GCF_039654945.1. Taxonomy (NCBI): domain Eukaryota; kingdom Metazoa; phylum Chordata; class Amphibia; order Anura; family Dendrobatidae; genus Dendrobates; species Dendrobates tinctorius. Next base: position 19,294,150 of record NW_027361716.1, read on the forward strand.
GAAAGAAAGAAATAAAGAAAGATTTTATAAAGATACTATAGCAGCCCGACTCCCATTGAAGTGCCCACCTGAGCCTCCCGGTGCAGGACATATCATGATCCGCTCACATGGCTGGCATTCCTGATTCCAAGGTGATCCTGCTGTCCACGCTGTCAGAGGAGGACACGGTGATGGATCTGAAGCATTCCTGGTTCCGTCACAATCTCCTCATGAAATTACCTAATTTCCGATCAGCTTCCAGCACATCATTTCTGGTGTAACGTCATGTGCGAGTTTTAAAGTGCTCCTTGGGGCTCCGCCGTGTACTCCTGTGTCTGTGGGAAACACCCAGTTTGTATGCCTCGTACACACTTGACTCCACTCCGTACATCCACTACACATATGGCTCCACTCCGCACACACATGGCTCTGCACGCGGCTTCGCTCCGTACACCTCGTACACGCGCGGTTTTGCTCTATATCATTGTAGGCTGCGGTGTGTCTATCTGGGATGGCGAGAATGGCGTCGGTGGATGCGGGGGGAGTGGCGGCTCAGTGCAATGCGGGAAAAATACCGTCATGGGCGGGACGTGGGAGGGAGGTGTCAAAAACGGGACTGTCCCACGGGAATCGGGACGCTTGGGAGCTATGTTGTGTAGGTGAGGTAATACAAATCCAATTATAACATGGACCATATTTGGCCGTGCGGCCATGCAATCCTTTTATAATTGCAGCCTTCCAGGACCTTGCTGATGGCCCAATCAAAGCTGCTTGAAGACCTGGGCATGTGACCTCTGACCACCAATGAACTGTCATCTCACAGGCATGTTCAGATGGAGAAAAGCAGGACTTAATCCCAGAGGTGTCTGATTGCCGCTGAATTATGCTGGATGATATAGCTGAACCTGGGGCGGCGGCAGCAGCAGCAACCAAACACATAGCATCAGCCTGCGCAAGACGCTGGGACCGACGTCTCTACTGAGCAGGAACCTCTGCGGCTGAAAAAGAATGGGAGACCGCAGAGGACATGGCTTGAGATTCCCCCCGTGCAGTGGGCGAAACTCAACGCCTAATATTACCCCCCTACTAAGGCACCCACCTCCTTGAGCCTCGCTACACTTAAAAGCTGCTGTGAGCTGAGGAGCACAAATGTGCTCAATAGGTTCCCAGGTCCTGTCCTCTGGGCCATGACCCTTCCAATCCACCAGATATTAATTTTTGCCACGTACCACCTCACATCCCACAATAGCATTCACCTCATAATCATCCGTGGACGAATGACTCGGAAAACCGGAACATGTGAACAGGTTTTAGGAGGGACATATAAAAGGTGTCGGTGATACCTAGGCAAGGGCCAGACAATAAACCACGGAATTGACCTGTTCCAGGACCTTGAAGGGACCTATGTAGCGAGGTGCAAATTTAGTGGACTCAACTCGCAGCCTGATGTTACGGGTGGAGAGCCACACTAAGTCGCCAGGAGCAAAGGTCGGAGCGGGGCACCGGTGTGCCTCAGCGGAGACCCTCATTCTCTCCTTGGAGGCCCGGATGGCATCCTGTGTGCGGTCATATGTCTCCACCGCCCAGTCTGCCACCCTAGAGTCAGTGGAAGACACTGGCATCGGCACAGGGAAACGTGGATGCTGGCCGTAGTTAAGGAAGAATGGGGTCTGTCCAGTAGAGTCAGCTGTGGCATTGTTCAGCGCAATTCCACCCATGGTAGCAAGGAGGCCCAGTCATCCTGCCTGGCCGAAACAAAAAGTCGCAGGTATGTGACAAGGGTCTGGTTAGCCCTCTCTACCAACCATTCGTCTCAGGATGATAGGCTGAAGAGAGATTCAGCTCAATGCTGAGTAGGCGACAAAGCTCTTTCCAGATCCGAGATGCGAACAGAGGACCCCGGTCGCTGATAATTTTGTCACGCATACCGTGTAGGTGAAAAACGTGCTTAATGAACAACGCCACCAAGGCCCGTGCAGAAAGTACCCACAGAAGGGGCACCAGGTGCACCATTTTAGAAAATGGTTGATGACTACCCAGATGACTGTGCAGCTACGGGACTTGGGTAAACCCACCACAAAGTCCTTCCTGACCATTTCCCAGGGCCTGTCCGCCATCGGCAGGGGGTAAAGTAGCCCAGCAGGCCGTTGTCGAGAAGACCTATTCTTGGCGCAGGAGACACATGCCCGGATATAGTCATTGACGTCACGAGCCATATGCGGCCACCAGTACGTCCTCGCCAGAAGCTCAGATGTCCTCTTGGTCCCAAAACGTCCACCCACCCAGGACGAGTGAGCCCAAGAGAGAACCTCCGGTTGCAAATTAGGTGGCACAAAAGTCTTGCCCGGGGGCACAGACTCAAGCGAAACTTGGTCCACCGGTCCTCAGGCTCTCAGAAGTGACAATTAACCAAGGCTCCTCTTCCTCTGATGACAATACGGAGCGGGAGAGAGCGTCGGAACGAATGTTCTTCTCCCCGGAGAGAAAATGGAGGGTGAAATGGAACTGGGAGAAGAACAGGGACCATCTAGCCTGGCGAGAAATTAGCCGCTCGACGGTTTGTAGGTACAACAAATTCTTGTGGTCAGTGTGAACTTGGAAGGGAAAACGAGCCACCTCCAGGAGGTGTCTCCACTCTGAGAAGGCCATCTTCATAGCTAGCAACTCCCTGTCCCCGATGGAATAATTTCTCTCCGTCGATGTGAAGGTCTTTGAGAAAAAGAAGCAAGGATGCTTCCGACCTTGAACATCGTTTTGGAAGAGGACTACTCCTGCACCGATGGATGAGGCATCCACCTCCACTATAAATGGTTTATCTACATAGGGGCGACGTAAAATGGGAGCGCTAGTGAAGTTTGACTTAATCGAGAGGAAGGCCTTGGAGACCTCCTCCAACCACAATTTGGGATTTGCTCCCTTCTTGGTGAGGGCTACCAAGGGAGCTACCAATGTTGAGAAGTGGGGAATGAACTGGCAACAATAGTTAATCCCATAAAGCGCTGCACCGCTTTGAGAGAATGGGGTTCCTGCCAGTCCATCACTGCCTGTAGCTTGGCAGGATCCACAGCTAATCCCTGGGCGGAGATGATATAGCCCAGGAAAGGCAAGCACTCCTGCTCAAACACACACTTCTCCAACTTGGCATAGAAGGAGTTTGCCCTTAGGAAGTTGAAGACTTTGCAAACATCTCTCCGGTGGGAGTCTATATCTGGAGAGTAGATGAGAATATCATCTAGATAGACTACGACTTAGGTGGTGAGCATGTCCCGGAAAATATTGTTTACAAAGTCCTGGAAAATGGCAGGAGCATTACAGAGCCCGAAGGGCATCACCAGACACAAGTAGTGGCCATCCATGGTATTAAATTCCGCCTTCCATTCGTACCCCTCACGGATGCAAATCAGGTTGTAAGCACCCCGCAGATCAAGTTTGGAGGAAAACGCTGCTGTGTCTAGTGAACCACCTCCTGGGTCACTAAACAGGGACGTTCTCCCAACCGCTGAGGACATCTGGAGGCAAAATGTGCTGACTGCCGGCAGACATGACAGACCTTGAGTGCACAGGCAGTCCGGGACTTAGATCCCGCTCGTGACACCTCCATGGCCTCATGTGGCTTGGATGCCTGGACTGGAGATTCCAGAGGTTTGGCGAAGGTGGGAGCCAGCCAAAACCTCTGCCTATACTGGGTTCGCTCCAACCTTCGCTCATTAAAACGAAGGTCGATGTGAGTTGACACTGCTATTAGCTCCTCCAATTTGTTGGGAATCTCCCTGGTGGCCAAAGCGTCCTTCACATGGTCAGCCAGTCCCCTCCAAAATACAAGAATAAGGACTTTGTCCGGCCACTCCAACTCAGATGCTCAAGTCCGGAAGTGGACAGCAAAATAGCTGACCATGGACGAGCCCTTTGTCAGTGCCAGCAGTTGGAGTGCCGTATCATGGGAGACTTCAGGTCCCCAAAAAAACTTTTTCAGAGTGCTCATGAACCGTGGAGCAATCTGTGTCAGGAACACTGCACTGCAATTTCTCAATGATCCAGAGTGCGTGTCCTGAGTAAGACAAACAGTGCTCAAAGATACCTGTGAAGTGTGGCAGTAGCGGTAAAGATGCGAGTTCAGTCAAACAGGATCTGAAGCACGTGACTGCCAAGGGGCGGAGCCAGCCACAGGTCTTCCAGAGGAAGCAGGAGCAGATAGAGATTGCTTCAGGCCAGATAGGACCTGAAGCACCTGACTGCTGGGGGCGTGGCCTAAGCTAAGAAGAGCTAGGAGCTGAAGGAAAACTCCTAGAAGGGTAACTAGGGGACAAAGTTACCAAGGGGCATAGACAGGGACATAAACCATATCAGGCAGGGGTCAAAGCACGAGATGGCACGACATTACCAAATGATTAGACAGAACGGATAGTCAGGACACAGCAAGAGATCAGTATACCAGAACGGGCAAATACACAGTACCAAGACAGTAGACAAACTCACAATGAAGAGATGGACCGGGTTAAAACCAAACAAGCAACAAAATGTCAGGCACAAGGCACAGACATGCAAGGGGTCAACTAACTCAGCCAAAGGAGCGAGTATAACTGACACCAGATCTAGGTCAATAGGCAACTAAATAGCTGCCCTCTGCTAGAGAGAGGCAGAAACAATTAACCCCTGTCTGACCAGGACGGGATAAAGACAAAACCCCGTTTTGGATCATGACAGTACCCCCCTCTCAACGGGGGGGCCACTGGACCCCAGGTTTCTCAGGATACCTGGCATGAAAGGCACGGACCATCTGATCCACATGAACCGATCGGGCAGGATCCCATGACCGGTCCTCCGGACCGTAGCCTTTCCAATGTACAAGATACTGAAGAGTACGACAAACCAACCTAGAGTCAACAATTCGTTCCACCTCGTACTCAGACTGCCTATCTACCAAAACCTGTGGCAGGGAAGACAATGATCCCTCCCCACAGGACCCCACAGGTTTCAAAAGGGACCTATGGAAAAAGTTAGGGATCCATAGAGAAGGCGGGAGACACAACCGAAAAGCCACCAAGTTAACTGCTTCCGTAATTTCATAAGGACCAATAAATTTAGATCCAAGTTTCACAGATGGGACCTTGAGCCTTATGTTCTTAGTAGACCATACCTTATCCCCAACCTGGAACACAGGTCCCACGGAACGTTTTTTGTCTGCAAAAACCTTATATTTAGTCTGAGCCTTCGTAATGTTCCTTTGGACCTCCCGCCATAACTTCCCCAACCGCTTGATTTTCTCATCCGCCCCAAGACACCCAAAGTCGAAACGGAGAACTCTCCAAAATGTGTATGAAACCCATAGTTGCAGTAAAAGGGGGATATGCCCGTAGACTGGTTAATGCGGTTGTTAACCGCAAACTCGGCCAAAGGTAACGCAGTACTCCAATCATCCTGTCAGGCTGAGATCAGGCAATGCAGAATTTGCTCCAGAGACTGATTGGTCTGCGCAGTCTGACCATTAGTCTCCGGATGATAAGCAGATGAAAAAGACAGACCAATACCAAACCTCTTACAAAACACCCTCCAAAATCTGGAAACAAATTGTACCCCCCTATCAGACACCACATTCAGGGGTACCCCATGCAACCGCACCACATGCTCAACAAACAATCTGGACAACGTTTCCGCATTAGGTAAAGCCGCCAAGGGTACAAAATGTGCCTGCTTACTAAACCTGTCCACCACTACCCAAATGACAATATTACCCTTGGAAAGAGGAAGATTAGTGATAAAATCCATGGACAAATGGGTCCATGGTCTATCAGGAATTGGCAGTGTCACTAATTCCCTGGCCGGCTGGTTATGGGGGTTTTTCGCGCGGGCACATATCCCACAAGCAGACACAAATTCCCTGACATCAGAGGCTAAAGAAGACCACCAGAATATCCTAGCGATGGCCCTCTGGGTAGCCGAGATCCCTGGATGTCCACCTAGAACTGAGTCATGGAACTCCCAGAGGACCCTGAGACGAAATTGAACTGGTACAAAAAGTTTATCCACCGACTTAGCCAGAGGGGCAAGAGACTGAGCTTCCTTAATCTCCCGCTCCAACACAGTAGACACACCCGCCACCAACACCCCAGGCTGAAGAATGGAGGATGGAGGCTCAGGAGGAGACACTGCAGGATAACCACAGCCTTGAAAGGATTGATAAGGAAAGGCCATTCAAAAATTTGGGGAGATTCACAAGGAGTGGACTGCTGCTGGAGTCATTGCTTCAAGAGCCACCACACACAGACGTATGTTGTGAGTTCATTTTTCCCTTCATCATTGAGGTCTGATGAACTCCCTCCTCTGGTGAAGGAAGGTAGTGAGACTGATTACCAAACACCTGGGCAGCTAGATGATAACTGGGTGGCTGGAATTGAGGACTGGATATAAGGCTGCCGACGCCCTTCTTCCTGGCTGGTGATTTTCCTGCTGGATTCTTGGAGACCAGTCTGATTCCTGCGTCTCAAAGCTAAGTTTTTCTGCTCTTCTTTGTACACTTCAGTTTTGTTTTTGTTTTGCCTTGTTTTTTGGGCGTTCTGCCATCCCCGGCCGGGGATGAGCTGAATTCCATTTTTGTCTTTGATCTGTTGATCTTTTGCTCTGTCTTCAGAATATACCTGAGTGCTGATATAGTCTTTTGAAGCCTAGCGACTTCAGGGCCAGTTTTTCCTATCAGTCGGTTGGTTCATTTTGATAGGGTTTTTGCGGATGGCAGACAGCAGCTTTCCTATCCTGTCCTATGTAGTTAGCTTGGGCCCCATCATTTGCTCAACCTATCTTTCTATCTGTGTTAGTGTTTTCATCTTGCTTCACCGTCATTATATGTTGGGGGCTGCCTATTGCTTTGGGGTCTGCTCTGGGGCAGTTTAGTTTTTCCCCTTTCTGTCTTTAGGCTATGTAGCTCTCCGGCTGTGATCGAGGGGTCTAGGGCACCGTAGGAACCCCCCACGGCTACTGCTAGTTGTTGTGGATAGGTTCAGGGGTCTGCAATCCGATAGCTGCCAACCTCTCTGGTTTTTCTGGACTTAGCTGGTATTTTGTTTTTTCCTCCTTCGGTGACTCATCATAACAGAGTCACCAGCCATACCGCAGATCCTAGGGTACTCAATAGCAGGAGAGAATTGTAAAAAAAAGGAAGGAAAAAAAAAAGAAAAAAAAAGGAAAAAGTGTCAGAATTTTTTTTTTTTTTGTGTGCATATTTTTTCCTCTATATCTCTGAGGTCGTAGGGGGAATTTTTCTCTCAATGGAGATGAAGCAATTGTCTGATCGTGTGGAGCAGCTCGCTGCTGAAGTGCGGGGAATTTCCGCCTATCTTGCTCATTCACATGCTGCTGAACCAAAGATTCCTACTCCTGATGTGTTTTTTGGGGATCGGTCTCAATTGAATTTCAAGAATAATTGTAAATTATTTTTTGCCTTGAAGCCTAACTCGTCGGGGAACTTCGCGCAGCAGGTTAAAATTCTCATCTCTTTGCTGCGCGACGATCCCCAGGATTGGGCGTTTTCTTTGAAACCTGATGATCCTATTCTGAATAATGTGAAAGCATTTTTTCAAGCCTTGGGGTTGTTGTATGATGAACCTAATGCTATTGATCAGGCTGAAAAGACCCTGTTGGCATTAAGCCAGGGTCGGGATTCGGCAGAGTTGTACTGTCAAAAATTCCGAAAGTGGGCGGTCCTTACTACCTGGAATGATGGTGCCTTGGCAGCCCTCTTTCGGAAGGGTTTGTCAGAAACTGTAAAAGATACTATGGTGGGATTTCCTGTTCCCTCTGGTCTTGACGATTCTGTCATTAGCCATTCAGGTGGATCGGCGTTTACGTGAACGCAAAACTACACGAGAGATGTTGCCACCTGTTGAACAAATGTCTGAACCTATGCAATGTGATAGAGTTTTGTCTAAGGTGCAACATCAGGAGTTCAGAAGGCGTAATAAGCTGTGTTTTTTTTGTGGAGATGCCTCGCATATTATTTCTGTCTGCCCTAAACGAGAGAAACGTTGTGTACACACGTTTTCTGTGGGTGGTGTTCAACCTAAGTTTCTTCTGGCAATTACTCTGATCTGCTCCCTGTCCACATTTTCCGCCAAGACTTTTGTGGATTCAGGAGCAGCTCTGAACCTGATGGACTTGGATTTTGCTAAACGTTGTGGATTTCCTATGACACCTCTGTGGACGCCTATCCCTTTGAGGGGGATTGATGCTACTCCTTTGGCGAAGAATAAACCTCAGTTTTGGACCCAGGTGGTAAAGCGGGTCGCCCCAGACCATCAAGAAAATTGCAGATTTTTGGTGTTGCATAATTTGCATGATACCATTGTTCTGGGGTTTCCCTGGTTGCAAATCCATAATCCAGTTCTGGATTGGAAATCTTTGTCTGTGGTGACTTGGGGTTGTCTGTGTGCCCTTAGTGATGCTCCTGTTTTCTCCACCTCTCCCCAGTCGCACGATGTTTCTGACTATTTGGCTGACTTTTATGATGTATTTAGTGAGAATGAGTCTGCGTCTTTGCCTCCTCATAGGAGTTATGACTGTGCAATTGAGCTGAACCCGGGGTGTAAATTCCCCAAGGGTCGGCTTTCCAATTTATCTGTACCCGAGCACGAGGCTATGCGATCCTATATTAAGAAGGCGTTGGAGAATGGTCATATTAGACCATCCTCTTCACCCTTAGGTGCTGGGTTTTTTTTCGTGGCTAAAAAGGATGGTTCATTAAGGCCTTGTATTGACTATCGTGCCCTCAACAAAATTACTGTTAAATATCAGTATCCGTTACCCCTGATTTCTGATCTATTCTCCAGAGTTAAAGGTGCTTGCTGGTTTACCAAGCTTGACCTCAGGGGGGGCGTACAATCTTATTCGCATTAAACATGGGGATGAATGGAACACGGCGTTTAATACTCCGGAGGGACATTTTGAGTACCTGGTGATGCCTTTTGGGCTCACTAATGCCCCTTCTGTCTTCCAGTGCTTCATGAACGATATATTCCGAGACTTTGTGGATAAATTTTTGATTATCTATCTGGATGATATTTTGATCTTCTCCAAGAATTGGGACTCTCATGTGGAACATGTTCGGACTGTGTTCCGGATTTTGAGGGAGAATTCCCTGTATGTCAAGGGATCGAAATGCCTTTTTGGGGTACAGAGGGTTTCATTTTTGGGATTTATTTTGTCTCCGTCAACTATTGAAATGGACCCCGCCAAGGTACAGGCCATTTATGATTGGGTTCAGCCCACTTCTTTGAAGGCCCTCCAGAAGTTTTTGGGTTTTGCTAATTTTTATCGGAAATTTATAGCTAATTTTTCTGGTATTGCCAAGCCATTGACGGATTTGACTAGGAAGGGTGCTGATGTGCTGAATTGGTCTCCAGAGGCTGTTTCTTCCTTTCAGGAGCTGAAGCGAAGATTCACTTCTGCTCCGGTTTTGCGGCAACCTGATGTCTCACTCCCGATTCAGGTGGAGGTGGACGCTTCTGAGATTGGTGCAGGAGCGGTGTTGTCCCAAAAAGATCCTGTGACATCTAAAATGAATCCTTGTGCTTTCTTTTCCCGAAAGTTCTCCCCATCCGAACGTAACTATGATGTGGGGAATCGGGAACTGTTGGCCATGAAATGGGCATTTGAAGAGTGGAGACATTGGTTGGAGGGAGCCAAACACCAAGTCGTGGTCCTTACTGACCACAAGAATTTGATTTACCTGGAGTTGGCCAAGCGCTTGAATCCTAGACAGGCTAGGTGGGCTTTGTTTTTCACACGTTTTGATTTTGTGGTCTCTTTTCTTCCGGGCACTAAGAATGTTAAGGCAGACGCCCGCTCTAGGAATTTCCTTGCTGATTCTCCTGTTGTGACTAAGCCTGCTACCATCTTAGGCGAGGGGGTAGTTCTTTCTGCCATCTCGCCCGATTTGAGACGTGCTCTGGAAGAGTTTCAGGAGGACAAACCTGAGCGTTGTCCCAGTGGAAAGTTGTATGTTCCTGACCAGTGGAGGAAGAGAGTGATGTCTGAAGTTCATTACTCTGCATTGGCTGGTCATCCAGGTATTTTTGGTACTAGAGATCTGGTGAGTCGGTCTTTTTGGTGGCCCGCCTTGTCTCGTGATGTCAGGAATTTTGTGCAGTCCTGTGGGACTTGCTCCCGGTCTAAACCTTGTTCTCGTTCTAGTGGCTTGTTGATGCCTTTGCCGGTGCCCAGGAGGCCATGGACCCATATTTCAATGGATTTTATCTCTGATATGCCTGTCTCTCAGAGAATGACTGTTATTTGGGTAATTTGTGATAGATTCTCTAAGATGGTCCATCTTGTACCACTCCCTAAGTTGCCATCTTCCTCTGAGTTGGTGCCCTTGTTTTTGCAACAGGTGGTTCGCTTGCACGGGATTGCTGAGAACATTGTATCTGACAGAGGAGTTCAGTTTGTGTCTAGATTTTGGAGGACTTTCTGTTCCAAGCTGGGAATTCAGTTGTCCTTCTCCTCTGCGTTTCACCCTCAGACCAATGGGCAGACGGAGAGAACAAACCAGACTTTGGAGTTGTATTTGAGATGTTTTATTTCTGCCGATCAGGATGATTGGGTTTCATTTTTGCCCTTGGCCGAATTTGCTTTAAATAATAGAGCTAGTTCTGCCACTTTGATGTCACCTTTTTTTTGTAACTTTGGTTTTCACCTTCGATTTTCTTCAGGGCAGGTGGAGCCTTCTGCCTGCCCAGCTGTTGACACTGTGGTGGAGAGAATGCACCAGATCTGGGACCAAGTAGTGGATAAGTTGTCTCTCTCCCAGGAAAAGGCCCAGCGGTTTTCCAACCGGCGTAGGACCGTTGGTCCCCAGTTTAAGGTGGGTGATAAGGTTTGGTTATCATCAAAAAATATCGCTATGAAGGTGGCTTCTTCTAAGTTTAAGCCTAGATTTATTGGACCTTACAAGATTTTGGAGATTATTAATCCGGTCTCTTTTCGGTTGACTCTTCCTGTCACATTTAAAATTCATAATGTGTTTCATAAGTCCTTGTTGAAGAGGTTTGTTGAACCAGTAGTTCCTGTGGTGGCACCTCCTGACCCTATATTGGTTGAAGGTAACATGGAATATGAGGTAGAGAAGATACTGGATTCCCGTCTGACTAGACGGAGACTCCAGTATTTGGTTAAGTGGAAGGGTTATGGTCAGGAGGATAATTCCTGGGTCTCTGCCTCTGATATTCATGCCGAAAGATTGGTGCGTGCCTTTCATCGGGCTCTCCCGGATCGCCCTGGTGGCATGGATGAGGGTTCGGTGACCCCTCCTCAAGGGGGAGGTACTGTTGTGAGTTCATTTTTCCCTTCATCATTGAGGTCTGATGAACTCCCTCCTCTGGTGAAGGAAGGTAGTGAGACTGATTACCAAACACCTGGGCAGCTAGATAATAACTGGGTGGCTGGAATTGAGGACTGGATATAAGGCTGCCGACGCCCTTCTTCCTGGCTGGTGATTTTCCTGCTGGATTCTTGGAGACCAGTCTGATTCCTGCGTCTCAAAGCTAAGTTTTTCTGCTCTTCTTTGTACACTTCAGTTTTGTTTTTGTTTTGCCTTGTTTTTTGGGAGTTCTGCCATCCCCGGCCGGGGGTGAGCTGAATTCCATTTTTGTCTCTGATCTGTTGATCTTTTGCTCTGTCTTCAGAATATACCTGAGTGCTGATATAGTCTTTTGAAGCCTAGCGACTTCAGGGCCAGTTTTTTCTATCAGTCGGTTGGCTCATTTTGATAGGGTTTTTGCGGATGGCTGACAGCAGCTTTCCTATCCTGTCCTATGTAGTTAGCTTGGGCCCCATCATTTGCTCAACCTATCTTTCTATCTGTGTTAGTGTTTTCATCTTGCTTCACCGTCATTATATGTTGGGGGCTGCCTATTGCTTTGGGGTCTGCTCTGGGGCAGTTTAGTTTTTCCCCTTTCTGTCTTTAGGCTATGTAGCTCTCCGGCTGTGATCGAGGGGTCTAGGGCACCGTAGGAACCCCCCACGGCTACTGCTAGTTGTTGTGGATAGGTTCAGGGGTCTGCAATCCGATAGCTGCCAACCTCTCTGGTTTTTCTGGACTTAGCTGGTATTTTGTTTTTTCCTCCTTCGGTGACTCATCATAACAGACGTATCCAGGACATGGGCTACAAATGTCGCATTCCTTGTGTCAAGCCACTAATGACCAATCGACAATGCCAGAAGCGTCTTCTCTTGGCCAAGGAGAAAAAGAATTGGGCTGTTGCTCAGTGGTCCAAGGTGTTTTCAGATTAAAGTAAATTTTGCATTTCATTTGGAAATCAAGGTCCCAGAGTCTGGAGGAAGAGCGGAGAGGCACACAATCCAAGCTGCTTGAGGTGTAGTGTGGAGTTTCCACAATCAGTGATGGTTTGGGGAGCCATGTCATCTGCTGGTGTAGGTACGCTGTGTTTTATTAAGACCAAAGTCAGTGCAGCCGTCTACTAGGAAATTTTAGAGCACTGCATGCTTCCCTCTGCTTACAAGCTTTTTGGAGATGAAAATTTCATTCTCCAGCAGGACTTGGCACCTGTCCCAGGGGCAGGGCTGGTTTTAGGCAAAGTTTAAAATGGGACCCCAAATGTTAACATATTGCACATCACACACAAGCATTTCGGTTGTATTTACATGCGCTGAGTTCAGGCCGCTAAATGAGTGTGATTGACAATATTGAAGTTGTTCAACACTTGTTTCCCGGCCTCTTTCCACCGTCTGAGAAAAAATGATGGTGACAGAACAATCACTAATGGATCAATCTGTCCCCATACAGTATCATGTTATCTGCAGCACATCTACAGTTTACACCCCATAGTCCTCCATATAATATAATGTGCCCCATAGTCCTCCATATAGTATAATACACTCCCTATAGTCCTCCATATAATATAATGTGCCCCATAGTCCTCCATAAAGTATAATACACTACTCAGTCCTCCATATAGAATCATAGAATCATAGAATCATAGAATCGCAGAGTTGGAAGGGACCTCCTGGGCCATCTGGTCCAACCCCCTGCTCAAAGCAGGATTCGCTAAATCATCCCAGTCAGATGTCTGTCCAGCCTCTGTTTGAAGACTTCCATTGAAGGAGAACTCACCACTTCTCGTGGCAGCTTGTTCCACTCATTGATCACTCTAACTGTCAAAAAGTTTTTTCTAATATCTAATCTGTGTCTCCTCCCATTCAGTTTCATCCCATTGCTTCTAGTCTTTCCTTGTGCAAATGAGAATAAAGTTGATCCTTCTACAATGTGACAGCCCTTTAGATATTTGTAGACAGCTATTATGTATAATACACTCCTCATAACCCTCCATATATTAAAATACACTCAGTCCTCCATATAGTATAGTACACTACTAAGTCCTCCATATAATATAATACACTCCTCATAGTCCTCCATATATTAAAATACACTGCTCAGTCCTCCATATAGTATAATACACTCATCATAGTGCTCCATATAGTATAATACACCACCAGTCATCCATGTAGTACAATTCACTTCCCATAGTATAATGCACCCCATAGTTCTTCATATAGTATAATGTATTCCCCATTGTCCTCGATACAGTATAATGCAGCCCACATATAGTATAATGCAGCCACCCCATAGAGCATAATGCAGCCACCCCATAGAGCATAATGCAGCCACCCCACAGAGTATAATGCAGCCCCGCCATACAATATAATGTAACCCCTCATAGAATATTATGCAGCCCCCCTCTTATAGTATAATGCAGCCACCCCTTACAGCATAATACAGCCATCCCACAAAATATAATGTAATCCCCCATAGAATATAATGCAGCCCCCTCATATAGTATAATGCAGCCCCTCCATAGAATATAATGCAGCCCCTTATATAGTATAATGTAGCCCCTCCATAGAATACAATGTAACCCTCATCATATAGTATAATGCAGCCCCAATAGAATATAATGTAGCCCCCTCATAAAGTATAATGAAGCCCCCATACAAGATAATCTAGCCCCCCACAGAATATAATGCAACCCCCATAGAATACAATGTAGCCTCTTCATATAGTATAATGTAGCCCCTCAGAGTATGATGCAGTCACCCGATATAATAAATATAATACAACCCCCCAAAGAATATAATGTAGCCCCGAATAGAATAGAATACAGTCCACCTCCCCATAGAATATAATGTAGCCCCTCATATTATATAACACAGCCTCCCCCATAGAATATAATGTATAATGTACCCCCCATGGTATATAACACAGCCACATAGTATATAGCACAGCCACAAAATATATTACACAGCCGCATAGTATATAGCACAGCCGCAGAGTATGTAACACAGCCCAACATAGTATATAACACAGCACCACATGGTATAAAGTATAGCACCACATGGTATACAGCACAGCACTACATGGTGTATAGCACAGCACCACATGGTGTATAGCACAGCACCATATGGTATATAGCACAGCCCCACATGGTATATAGCACAGCCCCACATGGTATATAGCACAGCACCACATGGTATATAGCACAGCACCATAGTATATAGCACAGCACCACATGGTATATAGCACAGCCCCACATGGTATATAGCACAGCACCACATGGTATATGTCACGTGCCCTGTCCTGAGTGACACGGCCAGCTGGTCGTTAACTGATACAACAGGACGCGGCACGTGTAATTGTCCCATGTCACACAGCCCGCAGGCCGGTAACTAATACAACCAGACAAAGGGAATAGGGAAAACCTGGGTAACAATAACAATGGTGGCCCTGCGATAGGGAACAGGGAAGTGGAGACCTCCTGCACTCCCCTGAGTCAGTGTCTCTACACTCCTAACGTTCCCTAGGCCGGTTCTGCACCGGGCGCCGATCAGGATACCTAATATCCCTAGCTCGCCCTGCACCTAAACACTCACTAGGGAAATGGTCGGTGCTGAAACTAATCCCACCACTGCACTAAACACACATAAGGAAAAATGACAAAACAGGGGAACACCACTTTGCTTTGCTCTGTTGCTTACCCTCCCAGCAACAGAGCCCACCACCTGCGTGCATCTTTTCCTCTGACCGGATCCAACACCATAGTGCAGCCTTGGAGGAAACAGAGTCCACCACCTGCGTGCAGCTGTCCAGAAACAGAGTCCAGCAAATGAGTCCAGCTTTTCTGCCAAAGAGTCCAACATTTTGAGTCTAGCTTTCCAGCAACCGAATCCAGCATCCTGAGTGCAGCTCTACACCATAGCTGCCACTCCACCAAGCCATGCGAGAGCTCCTTGCTGACACCATAGCTGCGACTCCACCAAGCCATGCCAGCCCTCCTTGCAGACACCATAGCTGACACTCCAGGACTCTCACTGAGCTTCCCGTAACTCTACTTCAGCTCCATTCTTCACCCAGGCTTGCTTGCAAATGTGGAACTATCACCAACCGTAAGTAACACACCTGATACTCTTTTATAGAACAAACACACCTGTTACATAATTACGTGCACAAACTAAGGTAACCAGAGTGCAATGACCCTAATGGCCACCAGGGGGAAAACTACAACTGAAATCACCACAGTGCAATGACCCTAATGGCCACCTGGGGCAAAACCACCTTTGGCACACAACCAAGGGAAAAAAAGGTTACTTTGTGCATTTAATCTGTCAGATCCAACCTGGATCGTGACAGTATACACCACAGCACCACATGGAATACAGCACAGCACCATGGTATATAGCACAGCCCCACATGGTATACAGCACAGCACCTCATGGTATACAGCACAGCACCATGGTATACAGCACAGCACCACATGGTATATAGCACAGCACCACATGGTATACAGCATAGCACTACATGGTATACAGCACAGCCCCACATGGTATACAGCACAGCACCATGGTATACAGCCCAGCACCACATGGCATATAGCACAGCACCACATGGTATACAGCACAGCCCGCATCTCTGCCCCCGAGAGAATGGCCCCATAGTCCAGTACTCACTGTTACATTTAAAGAAAACCACACTCCTCACCTCTACTCATGCCTGCGCTGCTCCCGGCCCCTGTCTCCTGCACTGCCTGGCACACATTGAGTGCGCGATGATGTCATTGCACACCCGCAGTGTCAGAGGCAGAGCGGGGAATAATGGGAAGGGAGTGTCAGCTGACACTCTCTCCTTCATCATTTTTTTGAACTGTACAGGAGTCTATGACATCTGTATAGTTCAATGCAGCGGTGGGGGGAGTCGGCGCTGGCGGCAGGCGGTCCACGCTGCCTCACTGGCCCCATAGAGGCTGTGTGATATGCCGCTAGCTGGGGGCACCTGGGGGAAAGGGTGCCCTAGGCAGGTGGCTGGGCTGCCTGCCCCTAACACCGGCCATGCCCAGGGGTGGACATACCACCAGTGCGGCTGCATTGGGGCCCAAAGGTGGAGGGGGCCCCTGCAGGCAAGGGGCGTACTGCCCATAGCAGCAGAGTATGCAGTCGCTATGGGTCCATTGAGTCAAGATTACGGGCAGAAGTGAGAGGGGCCTGATGTCGTGCAGCATCGGGCCGCTATCACTCCCTCCCATAATCATGCAACTACCCAAAGCCGGGGAGAAAGCGGTGCACAGAGTGCAGGAGTTCAAAAAGGGGGCCTGTCATGCAGGGAGAGACACTGGCTAATGAATGCTTTCCCCACCAGACTGATGAGAATTCTCTCTGGCTGCCGTCTCTGTCCTCCTACATGGCGCGTCCCAATGGTGGTGAGTGCTCACTGCTCACCTGTAGTCAGGGGTCCGGGACCACACAGCACACTGGGGACAACAGTGGAGGAAGAGCAGGATATAGTGTGTCTTCTGCTCTCTCCATTTCCAGCAGGCTGCAGCATCTCCTCACAGAGAAGAGGTCAGGGGAGGAGGCTTCCTGCAAAAAAGAAAAAAAAATTGGGCAATATGCCCCAGTCAGCTCACCGACAAGCCATAGAGCTCGGAACCCCGTCCGGACAAGGCGTGCAGCATCCAACAAAATGAAGAGTATATGATCCAGCTCCTTAAAACTGCAAATTCTTTATTGATCCATAAAATAGATGAATTCAACAAATTCCTCAATAGTGAGAGTGCACATGCAGCATACAGTGATGTGTTTCGTTCTCTAGGAACTTTTTCACAGCTGATCACAATTAACAACACAGCTGGTTAAATAGCAACTGCAAGCCAATGAAATATACAAATACAATATTGTGACATAAAAGCAAAAAAAATCACATACAAATTTAAAACCAACTAGAATACAAACATACTGTACATATACAAAAATCCTCAATAATGAAACATAATTTCAATTGTTTTATTAAGACCCGAAGGGTATCCAGTACCCAAGTTGCAAATCCAAAATGCTTCCCGTCTCAGCAACTGTTTGACGTGTCACAGAAGGGCTTTCGATCTCTCTCCCCGGACGTCTATATGTGAATTTATTGCAGCTTTCCGCAAAGATCTGAAGCAGATTATATTTTGGACTCTCTTCTTCCCTATTTTATCTTTTATTTTGCATTTTTGGTAGAGGCTTTTGTTACTGCAGTGTGAGAATTTTCGGGAAAGCTGGGTCTTTTTGAGCATATCAATGTTTGGTTTTTTTTCCTCTTCATGTCACTGAAAGACACAGGCACAAAAAAGAGGAAGTTGGGTGCCTACATTCTACATTAACCCTTTTATTGTTGGTTTAAAGTTTATATACTTTTTGATTTTATCAATTTTTGGGGGGTTTCATCCTTTAAAAATCTTTTTAAGGGAAAAAAAAAAAAAAGAAAAATTTTTCCTTTTTTTATCTCTTTTAATTTTTCTTCTGAGTTTTTCTTCCACGTTTTTGTGACATATTTTATCAGTTTTTTTAAGTTTTAGTTTTCACTTCTTTCTTCCAGTTTTTTGTTAAAAAAAAAAAAAAAAAAGAATTTTGAATTTTTACCTGCTTTGGTAATTCCTGTGTTATCTTGCCAATTTTTGATTTTCCATATTCTTGTTTTCTTTTTGTTCCCTTTTAAGCAGGTTAAAAGGGGTTGCAAGGTGTTAAAAGGTTTAATCACTTACCTTTTTATGAAGTTTTTGGAACAGACACAGTAGGTGTTATTCAGAAAGTTAAGCATGTCGGTTTCTACGGGCAGCTCCATATGCTGTACAGTGGCATAATGTATTGAAAGGAAAAGGGGGAAGTAGCTAGTTGAGCTCAATTGCAGTCTGCATTTCTTAAAGTGACAGAGCATTTAACAGCGCGGTAGGTGCTAGCAGATAGTGTGAACAAGACAGGATTTTTTTTTTGTTTTATGTGTAGGAAAAAGTGTTTTCATAGTAATCTGTGCCGTCTGAGGAGGACCACAGGTCGAACAATGCCTTCCATGACGGCAGGGGGGGGAGCAGTCCGCCCCCCCATCTTCTCTCTCCTCACTCTTCCATCCTCCCATCTCCCTCCTCCCTCTATCTCTGCTATTCTCACAATCTCCTCCCCTCTCTCATCTATCTCTCCTCCCATCCCTCTCATCCACTGCACCCGTCTCCTCTTCCCTCCTCCTTGTCTTCACCATCTCCTCCACTCTTCTTCTTCTTCTTCGTCTTCTTCTTCTTTTTTTCTCACCCACCTCTCAGTTTATCGTCACCCGCTGGCCCAGTGCCAGATCCAGACAATGGAGTGTCCCTAGTTCCACAGGGGACTCTCTCTAAAGAGACAGTTATGTCACCGGGAGAAGAAAGTGAATCACTCCCCACACATGACAACACAGGTGCCCTCCCGATACAACAGATAGCAGAAGGGAGGTGTGGGCCATCAGACACTGCACCTGCTAACTCTGAGACTGAAGATCCTATGTGCCACACGGAGCTCCAGTCTCAAGGGGGGGGGGAAGTACACACACACAGAAAGACAGTCACACAGTGGCACAGTTCCTCCTCTGATGAACATGAAGGGGAGATTATGCTGCATAGTAGGCAGGGGCAGATAGAGCCAGAACTCTTACACTATGTGCCCTTCACCCCTAGTCAGGTGTTCAGTATTCTAAAATCATGAAGGAACACCTCAAGCTTCCATCAGAATTAGATGTGCATTCCTGGAAACCAGGATCAAGGCTAATTGAACAGCTTAGAGAGTGGGCCAACACCAGACAAGCACTCAGCCTGCATAACATGAGACAAGCCGAGACAGAGTCTCTAGACAGGTTTCATGGCAGAGTGAGGCAAGTATTCCAAGTTTTAGGCTTCACTATTCATGATCAGATACACGGACAGATGTTGGCACAGGCCTTTGTGCATGGACTAAGAGAACCAATCAAGAAACTACTGATAGTGGCAAGGCCTGAGTACAGGACAATAGCAGTAGGTGTCCTGCTTACAGTAGCCAGAAGAATTGAGTCCCTCCCAGGAGTACGGAGGACAGGCCCTCCCGTAATGGCCACTAATGTGGAGGAGCAACCACCCTGCAGAGACAGAAGACCTGTCAGGTGTTTCAACTGTGGCAACTTTGGCCATTTCCGGAACCAGTGCACAGCACCCCGGCAACCCAGGTCATCACGCGGAGGAGTAGGCCAAGAAAGAAACACAAAAGACAATGAAGAACTCTGTCCATAGGACAGAGGCAAACCAGGTCCGCCAGATGTCACGCCCCTGACATGTGAAACCCCATCAGCGAACCCAATACCTCAAATCACTGGGGGCTGTCATATCTTTCCTTGTGGACACTGGTGCAGTCGGAAGTGAAAATCCCCGACCCCACCAGTCTATCAGAACACTTCGTGTCTTGTATGGGGATTAAAGATCAAGACAGACGTTCCCCAGCTTGCAAGCCCCAGAGCATGAGGACACTGCCAGGACACTCCATCCTGTTCCAGTTTACGGTGGAGACCTGCCCACCCCACCTGATGAGCGCAGACCTACTGCAGGAACTGAAGGTGACCAAAGTGTCCCATGAAGATGTGACCTTGACCACTTCCCCACCTCAGACCCAAGAAGAATCAATCATGCTGGTGGCCCTACAAGAGCCTCGCTCGAACAACCGGTGCAAGCCTACCCAAGGAGGTGCTGGACATAGCACCCAGAAGCCTATGGCCCAAGGGAGACTTCAAGTTGCGCCAGTGCGGGTGTCACTCAAGTCTACAACCCCGGACGCTCCGAAGGCCCAGCATCCGCAGCTCATCATCCAAAGCTAAACTGACTCTGACCAGCTGGAGGTCTAAGTGGAACTGCTGTTCAAGAAACGGCCTAAGAACTTTGGCATGGGCCAGGAAAACTCTCAACCCAGAGGGACCACACCCGCTTCGTGGAATGGCTGCACTGCTTCCGGCTCCAGCGCCAGAGGATCATCTTGGACAAGATTCTGAAGGTGCTCCCTGAAGTTAATCCAGGCCCTGGACCAGAAGACAGCCACTCAGCTCCTCAAATTGGTTAACAAGATGCTGACCAGAAATCAAGCTGGGTGAAAGGAGCTGCTGCTGGCTGGTAAAGAAGATGCCCCAGCAAAAAGAACCCCTGTGAGAGCAAGAAAGCTCAGCTGGACGTCATCTCTGACAAAGAGGACGCCAGCAAATGGCTGGTTTCCTGCCAGCCCTGTGCCAGAAGATGGGAGTCACTCATGGCACTGTGAAGAGCAAGGCCAGATTGAGCCGCCTCACCCACGGGAATCATCATGCGGTCCCAGCTCCTCTCGATCAAGAGGAAGACTGTGAAAGGAGAACCAGATCAGATTGAATGGTGTATAACCTGAGGACTGTGAGCGAAGCAACCGTGTTTGAAACCCCAGTTGTGCCAGATCTACACACTCTGCTGACAAACGTGCCAGCCACAGCAACGGTGCTCACGGCAATGGATCTGCCCGAAGCTTCCCTCAATGTCCCCCCTCACCTGGACGACCAGTTCCTGAAAATGCACAAGGGGGGTGCGGAACAAATGGACAGTGAGGCCCAAGAGGGCCCGGAACAGCCTTTCACAGCTCGCAAGAGCATTGCCCTCCGTCCCCGACAACTAGATTGCGGAGCATGCAGAAGTCATCGACATCGCTACCTGCACAGCACTTTCCATGTTTCCTCTACTCTGCCTGGCAGAGCAGCAACGTAAGTTCTGCAAAACAGAGTCCAGTGGTGTCAAAAGCAAGTTCCTGAAGACACTGTATCGCCCACTAGACGAATCACTTGACAGATGACCGAAGGACCGCGGAGGAGAAGATGACTCCCTCAACAACTCCGAAGATGCAGTCCTTCCTTAGTCTAGTCTCGTACTGCAGAACTTGGATCCCTGGTGCTCCAGGCTTAATGCAGCCTCTGTACAATTGCATCAACGCATTGCAACCTTCATCTCATACAGGAAACTGAAAGACTTCATAGTCTCTGCGCCAACTCTAGGCCTCCCTGACTACGAGAAGCCATCCCGTCCTGACCAAAATGGAAAAAGAAGGACCAAGATGGAGAAGGTCATGCTACTGGCCAGGCTTAAAAACAGACCCAAGGAGGAAAACCAGAGGCCTCTAGACTACCTCTCACCTGGCCTGGATCCAGTTGCAGGGAGGGGGGCCCTCCTGCATGAAAACAATACCCGCAGCACACGCCCTCCTGACAAGGCTGCTCTCCACCACTCTTCAGTGCTCTCAGCCGTTACCTGTCTCTACTCCCACTCCCAAGGGGGGATACGGATACGGACCCTCAGATGAAAAATCTGAAAGATACCGTACATGGCTCCAGCCTTGCAAATGATGAAGGAAAGATCCACACAGGATGTGCAGCGACCAGCAATCAAGACATTCTATGGTCCAGAAGGTTGTCAGCCCAAGAGCCCAAGAAGCGGAGCTGATAGAGCTGACGAAAGACCTGCCAGATTGCGAAGAGCAAAAACTTCCAGGTACTCGCATGACATGGCACCTGACTTCGGACCCATCTGGGCTGCAGAAACTTCATCACAGCAAGCGGATCGACCGTGAAGCACCATGGAGCCATCAGAGACCTGCTGGACGCTCTTCAACTACTAAAAGTGGTGGCAGTGCTGAAGGCCAAGGCACACGGAAAACTGAACACAGTAGAGACACGGGGCATCAACAGCAGACGTGGCAGCCAAAGAAGCAGCCAGAGGAAGACAATATGGAAAATGGGAGAGGTCGCAGAGCCGGACGGCTACTACATGACGACTGAAGACGAGAAAACCTGGCAAACAGAAGTCAATGGGAAAACCGTTGAAGATGCCATCTCTGAATTGGACAGAAGTGCTGCCTCCTCCTCCACCAGCCAACAAGCTGAATCACTTCCAGGACGAAGACTCTGACGTGGATATGAATTCTGAGGCAGAAGAATGGTGCCCACCTCTACCAGAAAGGACGTATTTGACGGAGAACATTCCAGAAGATTGTCCTCCACCACCCTCTCGTGGGGAAGCTTCTCCTCCAGCACAGTCCTACGATTGGCAGTCCACGGCAATACTCCCCGAGACGAGCTGCATGAGCCCGAAGGCATCCCAAGGCTACCACAGTTTGACCTTCCCCCTCATCCCCGGAGAATACCGGCTGGACCGGTACACCAATGCAAAGAGTCCCAAGTCCTCCTCTGACGCAGTCTAACCTAAGTCTTCATACAGAGGGAGGCGCGGACATAGACGGAACCACAGCTAAAATCCCACAATCAGCTCAGAGAATGTCAATTACCACAACTCAGTCACTAAACCTGACAAAATGACTTCCTGAAAACCTGTACAAGTAACAGGATCAGACTCGGAAGGAGGAGAAGAAAAGCTGGATGCTGAAGGCCAAAAGCACTGGGCTCCAAGAAACCGTCTACCTCAAAATGTCTACCTCAAGACAGACCTAGTCTATCTCAAAGTGTGTACCCTACGGTGGTTCAATGGGCACATGGCCCCCACACAGAATTGAAGGCACAGATGAATGACCTGATTGGACTCAACTCACACCTAAACAGCGAAGATTCCCGGCAGCTGTTCGGCCACCGACAAATTTAACATCGGACAAGTGGGAAAAGTTCCCCCACATCGTCTGGCCTGAAGATTTCCCAGTAAGGAACCAGTTGGCGAAGACTACTGCAAAGAAGCTACTCTCAAAAATAGTGTGCAGATATGGGGTTTCCAGAAGCAATAGCAAGTGATCAGGGACCCGCATACACAGCAAACCTAACACAAGAGACCTGATCAGCAGTAGGGTCAGACTTAGGCCTACACACTACTCACCATCCCACACCATAGACTAGGTGGGACACTTAAGAGCAGCATGCTAAAAAATCTGCCCAAGAGACAGACAAACCCTGGCATTAGACACTCCCGTAGGCTCAGAGAAAGCTATCACCAATATGAGACTTTATTTGGGTAAAAAACCCAGTTTAGGGGTATTCTTTACTTAGCAGTTGACTATGCAATATGATACTTTGTCTGCATGTGTAGTTGAATTTATCAAGAATTTTGCTAATGTCCATTCTCGAGTTTCTCTCCTTCATTGCCAGGTCCAGATTCGGTGCCTGGTATACACGTCCTGAAGTCAGGAGACTGAGTGTGGGTGGAGAAAGTCTGTAAAGAGAAGCACTCGATCCCAGATCCGATGGCCCTTCACCAAGTGGTGACGCTGCCGACCTGGAGACAAAACCCCGCCTGGATCCACGCATCGCATTGCAGGAAAAGGCCTTCATACCAGAAGATACACCTGAGCTGGAATGATGCTGTGGATGACCTCCCTGACTGAATAAATTACCTACCTGATGGAGAATACACATGCACTAACTGCATAGACTGCTAACTAAGAGACTTTGATTACATTGCACCACACCCCTTTAGGGACAGATCTCCTGACCGCCCATTAGCAAAAGTCTGTACAGAGGAGGATGTATGCACTAGGCATATGTCAGTCCACTGGCAGCATAAAAGAGTTGCAGCGCTTTGGGCCAGGAGCAGGGTTTTAGGGCAAGTGATATCTAAGGGGGGATTGTTATAGAAATATATATGTATATGTATTTCATATAGATCTCACTTGCCTGCTATAGGCTATATACTCCATATACTGCTATATACTCATGTACTCTTATATATTCTTATATGCACACAGATACATATTCACAGTTTGAACCTTGTAACTAGTTGGTGGAAATGACCTACTGCCCCCCCATGAGATAGTCTGGGGAGCAGATGGTATTTTATGATAGCATTGTCTTGTGATATTTGTCCCAGACATAGAAAGAGGAAGTTTAGGCCAGATGTGCCAGCCGATATCAGAACATTGCTGACATTGTAAGACAAAGAGCAGTATATCATCTGACGCTTAAGTCACCTTAGGTCAACGCCCATATATGTTTATGCATTAAAACTGACCAATTAGCTAAGAAGTAAAGCCTCTATGTTAATGAGTAGCCACTCCTTTTCTGTACAATTGATAAAACCAAGTATATTCAATAAACTTCCAGAGTTTTGCTGGGAGGTATTGCTGCCAACCAAGTCTGGCATCTTTCCTTCTTTGAGCGCTCAATAAGACTCTGTCTAATTAGGACAGGCCACAGTATGCACATGGGTAAATCTACCCAAATCAAAAGTAAATCCATCCACAACACTTGTAACAAATTTTTTTTAAATCATCAGAATAAGGACAATGATGTTTCAAAAAGAAATAAAGAGCCTTCATCACCAAGTCATGGGGTATGCATGTGTCATGTCTCCGTCAGATTTGGGGCCTGCTGTTCCGGTCGCAGCCACTAGGAGGCGCCGGACCGCCACTTCGCCGTCAGACTCGGGGACGGCTGTTCCTGCCTCGGCCACTGGGAGGCGCGGTGGTTCTATTACGTCACCGTCAGACTCAGGGCCTATGGTCCCAGCTTTAGCCACTAGGAGGCGCCGGTCTGTCACGTCACCGTTGGATTCGAGGCCTGCTGTTCCGGTCACGGCCACTAGGAGCCGCCGGACCACCACTTCACCATCAGACTCGGGGATGGCTGTTCCTGCCTCGGCCACTAGGAGGCGCCGTGGTCCACCTGTGAGTTATGGTGGTGACAGAGAAGTGCCTCCTGCTCAGGCATCTGGTGGGCGCAGGCTCCGCCCCTCTGTCAGTCATCAGGGGGTTACTGCATCACCGTCTGGCCTGGTCCTGGGGGCGGCCCTAATGACATCACCAGTCCAGGAACCTGTGAGGGATGACCTGATCCCTCAAATACCTTGGGACTGGTCTTGCAAGCCGCCGGATATATTCTTGGTTCTCCTGTATGTTACTTAGTGATTGATTTCTGTTTGACTCTGACCTCATCCTGGATTTCTGACCCCTCTTTTACCTGACGATTCTGTACTTCTGCTACTCTCCTGGTTTGTGACCTTGGCCTGGATATTCTGACTCTGCTACTTCCTAACGATTCTGTACCTCTGCCGCCCTCCTGGTTTTTGACTCTGACCTTGGCCTGAATTTGACTCTGCTATTGCCTGCCATTTTTGTACTTCACTCTGACGACCGTCCTGCTCTGGCCGCTGCTCATATTCAGACAGCTACCTCCTGGGCTCTGTTGTAAATCCAGATCCCTGTATAGGGGTAAAGGGTATCAGTGTTTCTCGGGGTGTTGCCTGGCTGCAGCCCAGAACCGCAGACGGACGTTACATTATATCCGGCCATAAAATTAACTGCTTCTTGTGTATATACCCAACATATACAAAAGCAGTCTCCCTGAACTTTTTTTTTTTTTTTCCCTTCTAACTGAGCTGATTTTTAGCCTGAACACCTGTTGCAGTGCACAGCCTGGAAGATCACTCTCATTTTCCTGGACAACTATGCAGCAGTCTGGAGTCTTCAGGGAGAGAGCTGCACCTCAGAGATCCATGCTCCTGGCACGTTGACCACTGGGCAACTACTCTGGCTATGGTTGCCCAGAGGTTCAGGTATTGCCCGCAGATGCGGCTAAAGTTTTATTACACATTTAAGTTTCATGTGGTCAGAAAACGCTGTGTTTAAACGCGTATGTGGATAGTGGCTCTGAAGGAAATTTTATGGATTCCTTGACTGCTAGGAATCTGGGTGTAACACTACTAAAACTTAATGTCCCTATTAAAACCGCGGCTATTAATGGCACCTCCATTATTCAGGAGGGGGTTAAGTTTGTTACGGCCAAGGTTGCTATGTCTGTGGGAGCCTTACACACTGAGCTGGTGTCATTTTCTGTGATGGACAATTTAACCTCTGCAGTTATTCTGGGTATGCCATGGTTACGCCAGCACAATCCTGTCATCGACTGGCACTTGGGTGACGTTGTACGCTGGAGCCCACAGTGTCAGGAAAATTGCATATCCCTAGCAGTGAACCAAGTTAAGGTTAAAACCCCCCACATACCGTTTGCTTTCAGAGATTTTGAGGATGTCTTTTCTATTGTAGAATCTGAAAAGCTACCCCCTCACAGAGAGTATGATTGCCCTATTGCTCTAATTCCGGATGCCAGTCTCCCTAAGGGAAGAATATTTAATCTCTCTGGCCCAGAGCGTCAGGCCATGAATGACTATATTACAGATAGCCTAAGAAAAGGGTTTATCAGACCGTCCATTTCTCCAGTTGGGGCCGGGTTCTTCTTTGTGGAGAAGAAAGATGGTGGTCTCAGACCCTGCATTGATTATCGGGAGTTGAATGCAATCACTATAAAGAACCAGTATCCGCTTCCACTCATCCCTGATCTTTTTAATCAGCTAACAGGAGCCCGTTGGTTTACTAAACTTGACCTCCGGGGGGCATATAATCTGGTCCGCATAAGAAAGGGAGATGAGTGGAAAACGGCCTTCAATACACCCCTTGGCCATTTTGAGTCCCTGGTAATGCCGTTCGGACTCAGCAACGCACCTGCCGTATTTCAGCACTTTGTTAATGATATTTTTAGAGACATTTGTGGGGTGTATGTTGTGGTGTATTTAGATGACATTCTGATTTACTCTGCTGACCCTGTGACACACTCTCAACACGTCTGTTCTGTGCTACAAAGACTACGTGA
Organism: Dendrobates tinctorius; assembly: GCF_039654945.1. Lineage (NCBI taxonomy): Eukaryota > Metazoa > Chordata > Amphibia > Anura > Dendrobatidae > Dendrobates > Dendrobates tinctorius. The sequence goes on from NW_027361716.1 coordinate 19,321,082, forward strand.
ACACTCCTTGTTTGCTAAACTGGAGAAATGTGTCTTTTTTGCTGAGGAGGTACAGTTTTTAGGATACATGGTTTCAGGTAAAGGCTTCCGCATGGATCCTGCCAAGGTCCAGCCTATTAAGGCTTGGGTGCAACCCAAATCGCTGAAAGCGCTGCAGCAAATTTTGGGGTTCGCTAATTATTACCGCAAGTTTATTAGAGGTTTCTCAGAGATTGCCAAGCCACTCACGGATCTGACCCGGAAAGGGGCGGACGTGGCCAACTGGAATCCTGAGGCAATTCAGGCGTTTCTTACGTTAAAAGAGTGCTTTGTGGCCAACCCAGTTTTGGTTCAGCCGGATCTGGACCGTCCATTTATTGTGGAGGTGGATGCCTTTGAAGTCGGAGTGGGAGCAGTGCTATCACAAGGCAGTACATCCCTCACTCAGCTTCGTCCATGTGCGTTTTTTTCCCGCAAATTCTCTTCCACGGAGAAAAACTATGATATAGGGAATCGGGAACTATTGGCAATTAAATGGGCCTTCGAGGAGTGGCGTCACTTCCTCGAGGGCGCCAAACACAAGATCACGGTAATTACCGATCATAAGAACCTGACATACCTAGAATCAGCAAAAAGGTTAAATCCTAGACAAGCAAGGTGGGCATTGTTTTTCTCTTAGGTTTAATTTTATAATCACCTTCCGCCCTGGTACAAAAAATGTGAGGGCCGATGCCCTCTCTCGCAGTTTCTGCCCCTCACAAGCTGAGGACTGTGAACCAGTTCCGATATTGGCCACTGGGATCATTGTGTCCGCAGTGTCATTGGACCTTCTGGAGGAGATCCGTAAATCCCCAGAACAAGCCCCTGATACTACGCCACCCAACAAATTGTTCGTTCCGCCTGCGTTTCACCTACAAGTGCTTACAGAGTCACATGACTCTGTCTTGGCAGGCCATCCTGGTCTCAATAATACCGCCAGATTGATAACTAGGAATTTTTGGTGGCCGACGGTGGTTAAGGACTGCAAAGAATATGTCTTAGCATGTGAGGTCTGTGCCCGCGCCAAGTCCTCCCATAATCGCCCTGCCGGCTGGCTCCAGTCCTTGCCCACCCCCGAGAGTCCATGGACCCACATCTCCATGGACTTCATTACGGACCTACCGTCCTCAGATGGAAAGACGTGTATCTGGGTGGTGGTGGACAGGTTCAGTAAACAATGTCATTTTGTCCCCCTGTCGGGGTTACCTAACTCGGAAACGTTGAGTAAACTGTTTATTGTACATGTGGTACGTTTACACGGTGCCCCGGTCAATATTGTGTCTGACAGGGGTACCCAATTCGTGTCAAAGTTCTGGAGGGCGTTCTGTAAACGCATTGGTATTGAGCTATCTTTTTCCTCTGCTTACCACCCTGAAACCAATGGTCAAACCGAACGTGTCAACCAGGCTCTGGAGCAATACCTTCGTTGCTACGTCTCAGAACACCAGTCCGATTGGGCAGAACATCTGCCACTAGCCGAGTTTGCCCTAAATAATCAGTATCAGGACTCCATTAAGTCTATCCCCTTTTTCTGCAACCACGGGCTGCATCCGCGCCTTGGCTCATTCTCGGCCAGAATGTCGGAGCTTCCTGGGGTAGAGAAAAATATACATCGTTTAAAAACCATTTGGTCTGAGGTAAACTTGAACTTGAAAGGGGCCCAGGTTAGACAGACCTCGGCAGCGAACAAACGGCGATCCAAAGGACCACACCTGGGAGTTGGAGACAAGGTTTGGCTCTCCACCAAAAACATCAAGCTTAAAGTACCCTCTGCCAAACTGGGTCCCAGATTTATTGGTCCATACGAGATTATAGAGGTGATTAACCCGGTGGCCTTCCGTTTAAAACTCCCTCAGTCTTTCAAATTACCCAATGTCTTCCACAAGTCTCTCCTCAAGTTGTATCGCTCCCCAATTCACCCTGTCCCGTCCCCTCCTCCTCCCGTTTCGGTGGGAGGGTCCTTGGAGTATGAAGTCCAGGGTGTCCTTGACTCCCGCCTTGTTGCCAATGCGCACATATGCTCACCATAGACTTATAATGGGTGTCTTGCTGTAAAAAAACGCATTGCGCGCGCATGCGTTTTTTTGAGGCAAGTCGGACACCCAAAAAATGCAACAGGTTGCATTTTGTGCGCCCGAGCGCATACCGCAAAAAAACGCATGCGCGGAAAAACGCGTACAAACGCATGTGTATGCGAACATAAGCGCATCCCATGCAAAGTATAGGAAAAAAACCCGCATGCGCTATTTAGCGCTAAAATACCGCGAAAAAAAACGCAAGTGTGAAACCAGCCTAAGAGGGTCCGTACAGTATCTGGTACACTGGAAGGGCTACGGCCCGGAGCCTGGGTCCCTGCGAGGGACATCCATGCAAAAGCACTAATTAGAAGGTTTCACCTCCTTCACCCTGACAAACCAGGTTTTGAGGGTCCGGAGGCCCCTCTTGGAAGGGGGGGTACTGTCACGTCTCCGTCAGATTTGGGGCCTGCTGTTCCGGTCGCAGCCACTAGGAGGCGCCGGACCGCCACTTCGCCGTCAGACTCGGGGATGGCTGTTCCTGCCTCGGCCACTGGGAGGCGCCGTGGTTCTATTACGTCACCGTCAGACTCAGGGCCTATGATCCGAGCTTTAGCCACTAGGAGGCGCCGGTCTGTCACGTCACCGTTGGATTCGAGGCCTGCTGTTCCGGTCACGGCCACTAGGAGCCGCCGGACCGCCACTTCACCGTCAGACTCGGGGACGGCTGTTCCTGCCTCGGCCACTGGGAGGCGCCGTGGTCCACCCGTGAGTTATGGTGGTGACAGAGAAGTGGCTCCTGCTCAGGCATCTGGTGGGCGCAGGCTCCGCCCCTCTGTCAGTCATCAGGGGGTTACTGCATCACCGTCTGGCCTGTTCTTGGGGGCGGCCCTAATGACATCACCAGTCCAGGAACCTGTGAGGGATGACCTGATCCCTCAAATACCTTGGGACTGGTCTTGCAAGCCGCCGGATATATTCTTGGTTCTCCTGTATGTTACTTAGTGATTGATTTCTGTTTGACTCTGACCTCAGCCTGGATTTCTGACCCCTCTTTTGCCTGACGATTCTGTACTTCTGCTACTCTCCTGGTTTGTGACCTTGGCCTGGATATTCTGACTCTGCTACTTCCTAACGATTCTGTACCTCTGCCGCCCTCCTGGTTTTTGACTCTGACCTTGGCCTGAATTTGACTCTGCTATTGCCTGCCGTTTTTGTACTTCACTTTGACGACCGTCCTGCTCTGGCCGCTGCTCATATTCAGACAGCTACCTCCTGGGCTCTGTTGTAAATCCAGATCCCTGTATAGGGGTAAAGGGTATCAGTGTTTCTCGGGGTGTTGCCTGGCTGCAGCCCAGAACCGCAGACGGACGTTACAGCATGTATATAGTGAAGTGACATTGCAACATAGCCAAGAAAAACTCTGTTGCCAATTTGTTTTGCCCAAAACACCTAAAACTTGCCTGGAATCCTTGAGATAACCAGGCAATTTTTGTACTATTGGCTGGAGCAAAGAGTCAGCCCACTGGGACAAGTGTTCACTCATAGATCCTACAGCAGAGACTATTGGCCTCATTGGTGGTATATAGTGATGAGGGAACGTGTTTGCCACTACTCGGTACTCGCTCGAGTATTAGTGTGCTAGGTGCACTCGGTGAGCAGCGAGCATTTCCGGGATTGCTCGGCAGGAATTCGGGTCTCCACCCAGCAATTTTGTCAGACTTTAGAGACCCAATCGCGCTGCAGGGATTGTCTGCCAGGCTATGAAATGCCGCAGCCATCTTTGTTGTGGTCGTGCAGTGATTGGCTGGCCGCACAGCATCATCAGGGGTATAAGAGACCGGGCGGCGCCATGCTCGTCGCAGTCACATCCGGAATCAGAGAGAGTAGGGAGAGCTGCAGCCAATATAGGGTCAGAATTGGTGCTTTATTAGTTAGTGTGGGGTCTACCATCCTATATCCTCACATCCAGCTAAACCAACAGTCCTTCTAAGGACTAATTCTGGAGTATATAGGTTCCAGCTATAGGTAGGCGGGGAAGTGTACGTCGTTCTATACACATCAGTGCAAGGCCTGCAGGCACTATATGTGTGTATATAGAGCACTGCATACATCACGAGGGTCCATTTCCTTCCTGTTTTCTGGTGCTGCTGCTGCTGCTACCTGCGGGCAATATTATCCGTATATAGCTAGCCCCAGGTGCAATTGGAATACAGGCCGCACATTTTTTGGTGTGGTATCTCCGTGGCAGCTGATATCTGTGCCTGTTCAAACTATAGCCAGTTTACAGCTGTTTCATTTTTGGGGCTTATCTGTACCTTTTTTAAATACACAAACAAAGCACAGAATGAAAAATATGCAAAAATACCTTGCAGTAAGACATATAATAGTAGTCAGCAAGTGCTGATAAAAAGATGACAACAATTACAGGGTATTTAGTCGATACTTTTTTTGCAAAAAAATATATGCCAAGCTGCTCCACCACGTCAAGGTAACCCCTATCGAAGCAGTCCATATCTAATATATTTAAAACCTGAACACGTGAACAGTGTCTAAATGAGCAGGATTAAGACAGGCGTTTACCTGTATGGGCTCATGGCGTGAGACAGCTCCTTTTGTGCATGTCACACAAGAGGGGTGGGGTCTCTCAAATCATGCATAAGCACGGAAAAACAGACTTACAGACTTGTTCACTTGTGCATGTCACATGTGTTTTTAATCCTTTTTTAAATTCAGCAGCATTTAGCCCCCCAAAAAATAAAAAAAAAGCACATTCATTGTTGTGGTATCTTGGTGCCATCTGATATCTGTGTGTGCTCAAACTCTTGCCAGTTAACGGCTGTTTTATTTTTGGGGGCTGCCTGTAACTTTGCTTTAAATACATGAGAATTTAGTCCACAAAGTAAAAAAGGCCACACATTTATTGTAGTGTTCTCTCCATGCCACCTACTATCTGTGCGTGCTCAAACTTTGGCCAGTTTACAGCTGTTTGATTTTTCGCCTGCCTGTCACTGTTGTTATATCCAGCAGTCTTTTGTATCCAAAAAAAATATAAAAATTAACAAAGGAATACAGTCAGACAGAGGCCTGGTGTATCTGTGGGGGAAAAAATCTTCACTTTGCAGGCCTACAGTACTTACCACATCCAATTGTTCTCCAAAGACATCCATTTGTAGGCAGCTTTTTACCTCTTTCATTACTCCATTTAAAATGGACAAGGCAAGGAGCAAGGGACGGGGAAGTGGAAATGATGCTGATGGTGCATACAGAGGACAAGGCCAAAGCTTACAGCGGGCCACAGCAAAGACCCACATCTTCGCGATCGAAATTCCTGTTCTAGTTTCTAGGGGACCGCACCACAACACTATTGAAGCCAGAGCAGTGTGAAACGGTTGTTGGTTGGATAGCGGATAATGCTTCAAGTCACTTAGTCACAAACACCACCATGTCTTCCACACGGTCAAGTTTGAGAAGCCGTGAGTGTGGACCGGATATTACTCACCCTGCTCCTCCTTCCTCCCACCATGCCGAGTGCCCTGAGACAACTGATGCCACACTTGGACACTCAGAAGAGCTGTTCAGTCATCCATTTGTAGATTCGCGCCTTTCGTCCGCTCCACTTGAAGCGGGGCAAGATGATATTCTATGTAGCAATTCACAAATCTTTGAGCAGCCATGGTCACCTGAGGTGGATGATGATGAGACACAATTGCCGGAAAGTCAGGAGGATGAGCAGGGTGTGGATGTGGAAGACGAGGTGGTGGATGACAGTGACTGACCCAACCTGGCTGGAGGACATGCAGAGCGAGCGAATCAGCACACATGGGGAAGGAAGTATATCACCCCAATAGGCAGGAAGAAGCAGTGTGGTGGCCGCAGACAAAAGGCGTGCATCCGTTCCCCGTCACACCAACAGGCCAGAAGTTGTCATTCAAGTGTTAGATCTTCCAGAGTCTGGTTATTTTTTAAGGACTCTGCCGATAACCCCAAACAGGCCATTTGCAGCACTTGCCATGTCCGCATCAGCAGGGGTAGTAAAACTACTAGCCTGACCACCACTAGCATGATTAGGCACATGGCAGCAAAGCACCCGACTTTGTGGGCAGAACCACAGTCTCCAGGAACACGGTCTGCAGGTGAAAACACTTCTTCTTTCACTGTTTTACGTACATGCCAATCCCCATTTCCACCTGCCTGTGAAGATGCCTCAAGCCCTGCACCTGTTGTTGTCCACAGTCAACCAGCACCATCATGAAGCCCGTCCACATCCTTCTCCCAGCCCAGGCTTCAGTTGTCTATACCCCTGTCATAGGAACATAATCGGCAATACCCAGCCAATGCACCACAGGCCACAGGGCTTAATTTGCACATCTCTCGTCTGCTTGCACTCAAAATGTTGCCTTTTAGGCTCATGGAGACGGAAGCTTTCCGCAACTTGATGGCGGTGGCCGTCCCAAGGTACTCGGTCCCCAGTCACCACTATTTCTCCCGTTGTGCCATACCGGCCTTACACCAGCATGTGTCCCACAACATTACCCGTGCCCTCAACAATGCTGTTACTGGTAAAGTCCACCTAACCATGGACATGTGTGTTAGGCGTCGGGTTCCTGCAGCTGCACAGCGGGAATCCAGAGCCTTGCATCCTGCGGTCTCCCATTCTTCTCCGACCGCTCAGGAGCCTGCACAGCAATCTCGGCGTCGCAGGCACTCTGCTCAGACCAGCTCTGTAGGACTGGTTGTTGCTGCCACCTCTGGGTCAGCAATAGCAGCGCAGGCTGCCCTGCAGCAAGCCACTCCAGTGGCTAAGTCCTCTCGTCACGCTACTGGGCATGCTCACGAGATGATCACCCATTGGAGATCGGGATTCACGTGCTCAGGTCCTTCTCCTGATCTGATTGGTCCATCCCAGAGATCTGGAAGGTCCCGCACGACTATAAAAGGTCCGCATGGTCGCTCGGCCATGCGCTAGTGTAGTCTCTAATTGCTACTGTGTGAATGATGATGGATGCATGAACCTGCGAATGACTCATTAAGATCTCCTCCCTCTGATATTACGTGTGTGGATAGGGACTTAGCCTTAGAGTTAGTGCCAGTCAGTGGCATGCTACAAGCCACAGTGCTCATCTCCACAGAGCTAGCGTCCGACAGTGCGCCCCTCCTGGGCATTGTCGTATAGCGGCTGAGTCAGTTGCCGCGCTGCGGTCAGCAGCACTTGTGGGCGTCCGCGGTAGCGACGCCGCATGCACGGTAGGTCTAGATGGACACCGACCCTGTGTCTTGGGCCCGAGTTCTGTGACCATATACCATGCGTGCACACCGCTAGGACCTGTGAGGTCAACAGGCTCGGCATTTATGTTTATGCCTTAAGGCGACTCTGTGAATATAACAGAGTACGCCCAGTGCACACCGGGTGACGTTCAACCTGTGTGCGATATACTGCCATATTGTGCGTCTGCCATTATATAGCAGCAGTTTAACACCTCTGCACGGTGGATCCCAGGAGGCGAATGCACTTTCTATTTTTTATTTAGTGCGTTCCGCCGTCCCTAACAACGTGGACAAGTGCCAGGGGGGCAGGGACGGTACATCTCACTGACGGCACACTGGATTAATATAGTGGAAGCCGGCACCCTGTTGGACCTTGGGATGGAACACATCCTTCCCACGCCGAGGATTGCTGGCCCTACGTTAGTCAGGGTTGCTCCCACAGTCTACAGCTCCTGCATCTCCTCCTCCTCCTCTTCTTCAGCCTCCATCTCTGAAATGAACACATCAGTCAGAAGCTGGAAGCACTGCAGCACTGCCTCAGCCAAGCGGCAACAGGCTGTGCTGAAGCTAATCTGCATAGGTGACAAACCACACAATGCAGAAAAGTTGTGGACAGCGCTGAAGGAGCAGTCAGATATTTGGCTGACACCGCTGAACCTACAGCCAGTCATGGTCGTGTGTGACAAAGGCCAGAACCTGGGGGTGGCTCCGAGGCAAGGTCAGCTCACACACGTACCTTGCCTGACCCATGTGCTTAACCTCGTGGTTCAACGTTTTCTCAAAAGCAACCCGGAGCTACCTGATCTGCTGTTGAAAGTACGCCATATGTCTGCCCATTTTCGAAAGTCAGTGACAGCTTCAGCAGCACTTGCTTGGCTTCAGCAGCGTTTGCAGCTTTCGCCTCACCGACTGGTGTGTGATGTCCCCACGCATTGGAAATCTACACTGCATATGTTGCAAAGGATTTGTGAGCAGAAGAGGGCAGTTGTTGAGTACCAGCTTCAACAAGGCCATCGATATGGGTGAAATGGTGGATGAGGATGAGGAAAAAACCAATATGCTAAATGACTTTTTTTCATCAGTATTTACACAAGAAAATCCCATGACGGATAACATGATCAGGGATAAAAATTCTCCGTTAAATGTCACCTGCTTAACCCAGCAGGAAGTACGGCGGCATCTAACAATCACTAAAATTGACAAATCCCCGGGCCCGGATGGGATACACCCCCGAGTACTGCAGGAATTAAGCACAGTCATAGATAGACCATTATTTTTAATCTTTAAAGATTCCATAATAACAGGGTCTGTACCACAGGACTGGCATATAGCAAATGTGGTGCCAATATTCAAAAAGGGGACAAAAACTGAACTTGGAAATTATAGGCCAGTAAGTTTAACCTCAACTGTGGGTAAAATCCTGGACGGTTTTCTAAGAGATACTATACTGGAGTATCTGGAGAAGAATAACCTTATGACCCAATATCAACATGGTTTTACAAGGGACCGTTCCTGTCAAACTAATCTGATAAGCTTTTATGAAGAGGTAAGTTCCGGACTGGACCAAGGGAATGCATTGGATGTGGTGTACATGGACTTTTCAAAAGCTTTTGATACGGTGCCACACAAAAGGTTGATACATAAAATGAGAACAATGGGGATAGGGGAAAATATGTGTAGGTGGGTTAAGAGCTGGCACAGGGATAGGAAACAAAAGGTGGTTATTAATGGAGCACACTCGGACTGGGTCACGGTTAGCAGTGGGGTACCACAGGAGTCAGTTTTGGGCCCGCTTCTTTTTAACATATTTATTAATGACCTTGTAGGGGGCATAGAGAGTAGAATTTCAATATTTGCAGATTACTCTAAACTCTGCAGGGTAATCAATGCAGAGGAGGACAATTTTATATTACAGGAGGATTTATGTAAACTAGAAGCTTGGGCTGATAAATGGCAAATGAGCTTTAATGGGGATAAATGTAAGGTCATGCACTTGGGTAGAATGAACAAGATGTATAATTATGTGCTTAATTGTAAAACACTGGGCAAAACAGTCACTGAAAAAGACCTGGGTGTATGGGTGGACGACAAACTCACATTTAGCGGCCAGTGTCAGGCAGCTGCTGCAAAGGCAAATAAAATAATGGGATGCATTAAAAGAGGCATAGATGCTCATGAGGAGAACATAATTTTACCTCTATATAAGTCACTAGTGCGACCACACTTAGAATACTGTGTACAGTTCTGGTCTCCGGTGTATAAGAAAGACATAGCTGAACTGGAGCGGGTGCAGAGAAGAGCGACCAAGGTTATTAGGGAACTAGGGGGTCTGCAACACCAAGACAGGTTATTACACTTGGGGTTATTTAGTTTGGAGAATCGAAGGCTTAGGCGTGATCTTATTACAATGTATAAATATATGCGGGGACAATACCAAGACCTTTCTAATGATCTTTTTACTCTTAGACCTGTGACGGGGACAAGGGGGCATCCTCTACGTCTGGAGGAAAGAAGGTTTAAGCATACTCACAGACGCGGATTCTTTACTGTAAGAGCAGTGAGACTATGGAACTCTCTGCCATATGATGTTGTAATGAGTGATTCCCTACTAAAATTTAAGAAGGGACTGGATGCCTTTCTTGAAAAGTATAATATTAGAGGGTATACAGTAAATACCACACAACTTTCCCCTGTTCCATTTACTGGACGCCTCTGGGCCACGGACTGGGTCGCCGCCGCCGTGACACCGTCCCCCATGGAAGTCGACGGGCCCGGTACCGAGTACCCCCAGGCCCCGCGGGGCGCTCCAACGAACAGGATTTAGCGAACCTAGCAAAGCTGCGTAAAAAGGAGCCTGGCAAAGCTGGGTACTGTGTGCCATAGACTTTATTAAATTGTGTGCTAAAGACTTTAATGCGCTTTCATTTGAAACCATAACTGCGTCACACAGTGCGTGCGAGCAGAGAGGGGCGTGCCAGTGAAGCTGGAACTGCGCTCTATTGTGAGTGAAAAACAGGAAGAAAATGCCCAACGCGGGTGAAGATTCAGCGGCGGTCACAGCCTCAATAATGCCGCTATGAATGCCATATGTACCAGGAGCGGCCTGGTTACCACAGTACTCAGGGGAGTCGCACACCCTGAGCGATTTTAAAGAAAGACTATGTAGTTTGTTCAAAGTGTACCCCCTGTTAGAGGGCCAAAAATTCAGTATCCTCATTGGCCAGTTAACTGGTGCGGCTCAGAGGGAAGTAAAGTCCTGGCCGGACACTGATAAAAGAACTGTCAAACAAATCTTAGCCAGACTGAAAGACACTTTTGATACCCGTACTGCAACAGAGATAAAAATGAGATTTTTTGGGTGCAAACAAAGAGTGCAGGACAGTATACAGGACAATGCCCTTAATCTTCAGGAGGCACTATGGGCTGTAAAGCAGGTTGATCCTAAGATCGTGCAAGATGAAGATAGATTACTAACAGAGCAGTTCATAGAGGGACTCCAGTCTAACAATCAAAGGACACAGCTGCGCATAATGGCCCTACAAAATCCTGAATTGGACTTTGCACACTTTAAGGATAGAGCCATCAGAGTGCTGCGTGAACCGAACCCTAGCAGCACAGAGCCTTCTAAGCATCCTGCAATTACATACCAGCAGGAGACAGCATCCTTTCCAAAGACCCCTATTGAGACTGACAAGCTGTCCCAAGATAAGGATTGTGCTGCAAATTTACATTTCCAAGTCAAGGAGCTAACTAAAAGTGTGGCTACACTCACAAAACTGTGCAGTCCCTGCAAATGACTCAGAAGAAGATCCAGCTGGCCTCCAGTCCAGATGACGTCCCGTGGTGACAGCAGAAGAGGATCCCACCGACCAGAGGGAGAGACAGTGATCGTTATGATGAGGACGGACAGCCCATCTGTCGCCGCTGCAACAAGGCAGGACACCTAGCAAGATACTGTCATTTAAACAAGCAACCCCTGGGGCAAAGATCCAACCCTCAGGAGTAAGACGACCAGGTCCACCAAATTGGCGAGACAAGTACGTAGGAGGATGACCAGTCTTGCCTGTCGTGATTGACGGTTTTCCAATGAACGCTTTACTGGACACCGGCTCCCAGGTGACAACGATACCATATGTTCTTTTTAAGCAGTACTGGGCTGATTCAGACATTACTCACCGCCCAGATAAAGACCTTGCCATTTTTGCCAGCAATAGTCAGCCCTTGCCTCAGATGGGGTATAAAGAGGTGACCATCAAGATTGGCAGAGTAGAATTGCAATCGCAAGGTTTGATAATAGTTGATATTGACAAACGGGAATGCCATCCTATGATCACTTTAGGCCCTAATGTAATTGAAAATTGTCTTGGAGAAATTATTGTTTTGTTACAACAGGTAGCTGAGACCGCCAGCTCCAGTCAGCTGTGGGTCCTGCAAAAGAAGATCAGAGCCCTGATGCAGAGACAACAGGTAGAGCTGTCTGGTGGAGAAGTTAGCAGTGTCCAAGTAAGTGATCCTTTCCCCATTGCAGTACCTCCCAGAAGTGAAATGTTAGTTTGGTGTTGGGCAGCAATAGGCCTAAGGGGTCAAGATTACCAAGCCTTGGTAGAACCCATGTATTCTGATAGTAGGCCGACTATCCTGACAGCCAGAGGGGTAGTTGATGTCCGCAAGGGGAGAGTACCAATACGCATCTTAAATTGTGGGGAGAGAGAGGTCCAGTTACCCCGGAATGCCACCCTTGCTAAATTGTTCATCGTCAGTAACAATGCAATAGAGGCACTAGAACCCTGCTTCCGTCTGACAAGGTGGAAGAGAATGGCTCGGAAGGGCAACAGGAGGATTGGTGTCAGCAGCTACACGTAGGCACTGACTCCACCCCTTCACACCAAAAGCATGGGGCTTAACCGGGTGGCTCGAGAATTTGAACGGGTCTTCAGCAAGCATCATCTAGATTTTGGGCAGGCAAAAGGGGTTCAACATCATATGCCCACCGGAGATCACCCACCCATTAAAGAGAGACACCGGCCTGTACCCCCAGCACACTACCAATGTGCCAAGAGTATGTTGCGGGAGATGAAGGAGGCTGGGGTAATCAGAGATAGTTGTAGCCCCTGGGCAGCTCCATTAGTCCTTGTTAAGAAGAAAGATGGTACTATGAGAATGTGTGTAGACTACAGGCGGATTAACAGCATTACACATAAAGACGCGTACCCATTGCCTAGAATTGAGGAATCACTAGCTGCACTGAGAACTGCTAATTATTTCTCTACCTTAGATCTCACTAGTGGGTGTAACGGGGTCTACCCAAGCTGGGGTACCTCTTTCAGTACCACCACGTGTTTTCGGAGGTCCACTCTGCGTTGGCTGGAGTCTGAATGAATGACGCTGGCTGGAATTCCCTGTTTACATGGGCGCATATAAAAGATCACTGCTTCTCCATGTATTTCCATTCTGACAACACTTTACTCACAGGACACAGAATATATCACACAGATACAGAGGGCCGGCCAATAGAAAAGCGGCAGGCCAGACAAACATTACGAAAGCCGCAGGTGGCCGGAGCCTGCCGATGTTTACTGTGGAAATTACAAAGGTGGGGGGAGGGCGGACAAAAGGGGAATGCTGATGCATTAGGGACATGCATCTCACATAGAACCTATTATACATCCATATAACTGCACAACATATTCTGGGTGCTAAGTGGTTCTGTAACACGTAACACGGCTCCCTTTTTCAGCGACGCGATCGGCATACACAGTCTGATCCTCAACGGATCGGTTTGGGGATGACCGAAGTTTATGGGGTTGGTACAAGTTCCGTTTGTCGACTTAGTCCATCGGCGTTACCGTTTTGTTTGCCGGGTCTGTGGTGGATGGTGAAGTCTAGAGGTTGTAGGGCTAAACTCCACCGCAGAAATCTGGCGTTGTCTCCGGAGACCCGATTAAGCCAGACTAGGGGATTATGGACCGTTAGGAGGGAAAACTGTCGTCCATACAAATATGGTTGCAACTTCTTGAGTGCCCATACTACCGCCAGGCACTCCTTCTCGATGGCCGCATAGCTTACTTTACGGGGCAGTAGTTTCCGACTCAGGTAAGCTACCGGGTGTTCTTGGCCGTCCGGCCCGACTTGACTCAGTACTACCCCCAATCCAAACATAGAAGCGTCTGTGTGAACCAGGAAACGTTTAGTTGGATCGGGTGCGGCCAATACAGGGGTATTGGTGAGGGCGTCCTTTAGTTGGCGGAAGGCTTCCTCACACTCTGAGGTCCAGGTTACCTGGCGGGGTTGGTTCTTACGGGTCAAATCAGTGAGGGGCTTGGCTACGCTGCTGTAATTGGGAACAAATTTCCTGTAATACCCCGCTGTCCCTAGAAACGCCATGACCTGGTTTTTAGTGCGTGGGATGGGCCATTTGGCTATGGCCTCAATCTTGACTGGTTCTGGTCGCTGTTTCCCACTTCCCACCCAATGCCCTAAATACTGAACCTCTGCTTTGCCCATGTGACACTTGTTTGGGTTCAGGGTGATTCCGGCCTGGTGGATACTGTCCAATACTGTCTCTAGGTGATTTAGATGCTCTTCCCATGTCGCACTGTAGATGGCGATGTCGGCCAGGTAGGCACAAGCATAGTCCTGGAGACCATCCAGAAGCCGGTCAGCCAGCCTTTGGAAGGTCGCCGGGGCATTCTTCATCCCGAATGGCATAACTCGAAACTGGAATAAGCCGAACAGTGTGTCAAATGCCGACTTGGGAATAGCGTCAGGACTACGGGGAATCTGCCAGAAGCCTTTGCATAGATCGATGGTGGTCAAATACTTTGCCCCCGCCAGTCAGTCTAACAACTCATCCACACGCGGCATGGCATATGCATCCGTCACTGTTTTCTCATTGAGCTTACGATAGTCTACACAAAACAGTGTAGTCCGATCCTTCTTGGGCACTAACACTACGGGGGATGCCCAGGGACTATCTGACTCTTCAATGACCTCTAAATGCAACATCTCTTGTATCTCTTGTCGCATCCCCTCTCGTACAGACTCAGGGACGCGGAAGGGGTTTTGTCGCAGGGGGGTCTGATCCTGGGTCTCAACCTTGTGTTGTGCCAGGCGAGTGTACCCCGGTCTCTCTGAAAACATCCTCTGTCGCAGCCTCAACAACGCCTCCGCCTGCTGTCTCTCCCGGGGGCCTAAGTCTTCACCCAAGTGTACCTGGTCCCATGTTTTAGACTGAGTCCTTTCCCCTAAGACATCCGGCAAGCGAAGTCCGGCTAAATCCTCTGCTTCAGGTGCACAGATGGCCACTACCTCTTCAGGGCGCTCCCGGTAGGGCTTCAGCATATTCACGTGGAACATGCGGATAACCCTGGGGTCGTCACAATTGGCGACATTATAGGTTGTGTCGGCTATTTTCCCCACTACCTGGTAGGGCCCCTGCCATGCAGCTTGAAACTTATTCTGCTTAGTGGGCTCTAACACCAGGACCTTCTGTCCTATTTCCAAAGTGCGCTCTCTGGCCCTCCGATTGTACCATATGCGCTGGTGCCGCTGGGTCGCCTGCATGTTCTCACGTACAGCCTGAGTCAGCTCCTGTAGGCGGTCCCGGAATTCCAGCACATAGGGTACAATAGGCAAACAGGAGGTGTTGCAAGAATTTCTCCCAGTCCCAGTAGGTCCTGGTAAAAGTCCCAATGAGCTGTTTTAATGTCCCGTTAAAGCGTTCACACAACCCACTGGTTTGCAGGTGGTACGGGGTGCTTCTAATGGACTTTACGCCGCACAGCTTCCACAGTTGGTTGGTCACCTCTGCTGTAAACTGGGTACCCTGGTCCGAGATAATCTCCCGGGGAAATCCAACCCATGAGAACACCTGGAGCAGGGCGGCCGCCACCGTCTCTGCCAGTATGTTAGGTAACGCAACCGCCTCTGGATACCGTGTGGCATAATCTACCACTGTCAATATATACTTTTTCCCGGACGGACTGGGTTTGGCTAACGGCCCTATCAGATTGACAGCTACTCGGCTAAATGGTTCCTCCACAATGGGGAGGGGCGTAATTTGGCCTTGCATCGATCCCCCCCTCTTGCCAATGTGCTGACAACTGTCACAGGTCTGGCAGTACTGACGAACTACATAGGTTACCCCCGGCCAAAAGAAGTTTTGTGTCAGACGATGCCTGGTGCGACTGACGCCGAAGTGCCCGGCCAAGGGTATATCATGAGAGATTCGCAGTAGCTCCTGCCTATACTTCTTGGGAACTACAAGCTGTTGTTTTATAGTGGGGCTCGTCCCAGTGTGGTGCTGCTCTGTGATCCGATAGAGGAGTCCCTGCTTCCATACAAACTGTTCCCCTTCCAGTACTCCTCTCCCCTCCTGTGCCTTCCCACGATATCCCTCTAATGAAGGATCCTCAAGTAACTCCCTCTTAAATTCATCTGGGGTGGCCCAAGAAATGTGTCTGGCTATGGGAATACGTGCAGGGTTGGGATGTCTTACCTGGGCCTCCTGAGTGTTATTCCGCCTCCGCAGCTCGAGCTTGTCTCCAGGTGGTCATAGGATAGGTCTCAGCCAGAGGGGCCACCGAGAATGCAGACAACATGGGCCCCAAGTCATTTCCCAGCAAGACGTCTGCAGGCAAATCCTCCATCAAGCCGACCTCAACAAGGCCATCCCCGACTCCCCAGTTCAGGTGAATCCTGGCAGTGGGTAGTCGATGTATAGCTCCCCCTGCTACACGGACTGCCACTGTCCGATCCGTCTTCTCTTGGTCCCTGACGAGATGAGGCTTCACAAGGGTCAAAGTTGCTCCGGAATCACTTAGTCCCTGCATACGTTTCCCATTAACCCACACGACCTGTCGATGCTGTTCTCGATTATCTTCCCGGGCTGCCTGCATGGTGTCTACTTCATGCAGCACTTCCTCCATCTCTTCCACCCCTTGGTTAGTCGTAGCCCCCAATGCCGGGTCAGCTTCGCCTTGGTAGCAGTGTACAGCAGCCCGGCTGAAGGTAGCTGTTCCCGCCTTAGGCCACTAGGTATGCTGAGTCCGGTTGTGGCATTGTCTTTGCAGGTAGCCCAGCTGATGGCAGTTGTGGCATCGCGCCCCAGGGGGACTGTGGTAGGCCGGGTTTCTAGCTGGTCCCCCTACAATCTTCGGTGGTTTGGGGCCCTCCAGGTCCATGGGCGGGCCCCTAGTGACCACCTTTGATCCAGAGAACTGCGGCCTCCTGGCATCATGATGTTCATCGGCCAGACGAGCGGCTTCCTCAAGAGTTGTTGGCCGCCTGTCCCGAAGCCATTCCTGTGTGTCGGGGTTTAGTCCATTAAAGAATCGTTCTAACAGGAAGAGCTGGAGGACGTCCTTCTTAGTGGATGCTTGGCTCCCTTGTACCCACTGTAGCAGTGACCGCCGTAATTTACAGGCCCATTCAGCATGGGTATCGGTTACGCGTTTTATAAGTCAGCGGAACTTTTGGCGGTAGGCCTCTGGTGTCAGCGCATACCAGGCCAAGATCACTTCTTTGATCCGCTCATAGTCCATACAGTCCTCATCAGGTAGCGTGCGATAGGCGTCCACTGCCCGGCCTGTCAGCTTGCTGGCCAGAATCTGAACCCGTTCCTCCGGCTTCACTTGTTGAAGGGCACACTGCCGCTCAAAGTCCTGCAGAAAGCCATCAATGTCTTCCTCTGCCTCCCCAAACTGTCGGAAGGCATTATACTGGAACTTTTTGTGGCTTACTGTTGAAGGTACCTGGTCGAAGGCCAGAGCTCCCCCTGCTCGCTGGCTCTCCTCTCTCCGCTCTGCCATCTCCATCTTGGCCAGCTCCACTTTGGTCCGCTCAGCCATCTCCATCTTGGCTAGCTCTATCCTGGTCCGCTCGGCCATCTTTTCAGTACGCACATCAGCCATCACCTCTCGTATGATCTCTACTGCAGGGTTTGGGCCATAGAACGCCAGTCTGTTCTTTACCTCCCTCTGGAATTCGGTCTCCTCCACGTTCACATTGAGGGGCGCTGCATTGTCGTGTTCCATGATGGCTGCTATCAAATCCGCTTTTGTTTTGTTGCTGGCGATCAACCCTCGGGCTTCCACCAGATCTTTTAATGTAGTCCTCTTTAACTTCTGGTAGTTATTTTAAATTCATTCCTTTCCTCCTGTAGAAGGATATCAAATCCCGCTGTCTGCCACCAGTGTAACGGGGTCTACCCAAGCTGGGGTACCTCTTTCAGTACCAATCCGTGTTTTGGAGGTCCACTCTGCGTTGGCTGGAGTCTGAATGAATGACGCTGGCTGGAATTCCCTGTTTACATTGGCGCATATAAATGATCACTGCTTCTCCATGTATTTCCAGTCTGACAACACTTTACTCACAGGACACAGAATATATCACACAGATACAGAGGGCCGGCCAATAGAAAAGCGGCAGGCCAGACATACATTACAAAAGCCGCAGGTGGCCGGAGCCTGCCGATGTTTACTGTGGAAATTACAAAGGTGGAGGGAGGGCGGACAAAAGGGGAATGCTGATGCATTAGGGACATGCATCTCACATAGAACCTATTATACATCCATATAACTGCACAACCTATTCTGGTTGCTAAGTGGTTCTGTAACACATAACAGTGGGTATTGGCAGGTTCCTGTGGCAGAGGCAGTCAAAGAGAAGACGGCGTTTACAACACCAATGGGCCTCTGGGAGTTTAACTACATGCCGTTCGGGCTCAGCAATGCACCAGGAACATTTTAGCGGATAACTGAATGCTGCCTTGGACATAAAAACTTTGAAACCGTTCTGCTGTACCTGGATGACATTATCGTCTTCTCCAAAACCTACGAAGACCATTTGAAGCACCTAGCCGAGGTATTCGAAGCCCTGTCAAACTTTGGCCTGAAAAAAAAATACGTCCAAATGTCACCTTTTGAAACCCAAGGTGCAGTACCTAGGCCATGTGGTGAGCGCGGAAGGTGTGGCACCCGATCCTGACAAAGTCACCGTTATCTGTTATGAGTTCATTTTCCCCTTCACCATTGAGGTCTGATGAACTCCCTCTTCTGGTGAAGGAAGGTAGTGAGGCTGATTACCAAGCACCTGAACTGGAAGAGGATGACTGGGTGACGGGAATTGCTGACTGGATATAAGGCAGCCAACTCCCTTCGGCCTCGCTGGTGATTTCTCTGAGGGATTCTAGGAGACCAGGCTGATTCCTGCTCCTCAAAAGCGAAGTTTTCTGCTTTGCTTTTTGCATTTGTGTTTTGGTTTTATTTTGCCTTGCTTTTTTGGATTCTGCCATTCCCTGCTGGGGTGAGCTGAATTCGTTTTTGTCTTTTTGCTCTGTCTTCAGAAAATACCTGAGTACTGATATAGTCTTTTTGAAGCCTAGCGTCTTCAGGGCCTTTTTCCCTGTCAGTCTGTTGGCTCTTGTTTTGATAGTGTTTTTGGCGGATTGCAGACAGCAGCTTTTCTATCCTGTCCTATCTAGTTAGCTTGGGCCCCATCATTTGCTCAGTCTATCTTTCTATCTGTGTTAGTGTTTTTTCTTCTTGCTTCACCGTCATTATATGTTGGGGGCTGCCTATTGCTCTGGGGCAGTTTAGATTTCCCTTTCTGTCTTTAGGCTATGTAGTTCTCCGGCTGTGATCGAGGGGTCTAGGGCACCGTAGGAACCCCCCATGGCTACTGCTAGTTGTTGTTGATAGGTTTAGGGGTCTGCAATCCGATAGCTGCCAACTTCTCTGGTTTTCTGGACTTAGCTAGCATTTCTGTTTTTGCCTCCTACGGTGACTCATTCATAACAGTTATCCGGGACTGGCAAAGACCCAGCACTATCCATGAAGTGAGGCAATTTCTTGGGTTAGTGGGCTACTACAGAAGATTTATCAAGGACTTCACCAAGATAGCAGCACCGCTGCAAGATCTTCTAGTGGGCCAATCCAAGAAGGTCAAGAACAAAAATCTTCCGTTCGAGTGAAACAAAAGGATAGAAGAGTCCTTCACCAAGTTGAAATTAGCCCTCACAGGAGATGAGGTCCTGGCCTACCCTGACTATGACCAACCGTTTGTACTTTACACTGACGCCAGCAACGTGGGATTGGGAGCAGTGCTGTCACAAGTGCAGAAAGGCAGAGAGAGAGTGATTGCCTACGCCAGCAGGAAGCTTCGTCCCACTGAGAGGAACCCCGACAACTACAGTTCCTTTAAGCTGGAGTTCCTCGCCATAGTCTGGGCGGTAACAGAGCGCTTCAAGCACTACTTGGCTTCCGCAAAGTTCACCATCTACACGGACAATAATCCGCTAACCCACCTTGAAACGGCAAAGCTCGGGGCACTTGAGCAGAGATGGAAGACCCAGCTGTCCAACTACGAGTTCACCATCAAGTACCGAGCAGGACATAAGAACACTAATGCGGATGTGCTGTCCAGGATGCCCAATTCACCTGATGGGGAAGAAGATCCAAAAGAACTCGAAGAAATCGAGTTACCAGCCTTCCACAGTCCAATTGCAGCCCAGCGCTCTCAAGGAGTAAGGAATAAGCACTTTATCGTACGAGAGGTAACGTTGAACCCATTACCCCATCATGAGTGGGCAGAGACACAAGATAGTGATCCAGCTGTTCGCCTAGTAAAGGAGTGGCTGGCACAAGCTGATGCACACCCTGGTCCAGATGACCCACAGGAAGCACAGCAACTATGGAAGGAGAGAGGCACGCTGTTCAACTACGAGGGTAAACTGTGTCGGAAGAACATCAACTCGCGCACACACGAACTAGTCTGGCAGATGGTAGTCCCGAAGAGGGATGCGCCAATGGTCTTAGAGGCGTACCACAATGGAGCAGGACAAGTCGGCTGGAAGAAGTTGGAAATTCTACTTCGTGAAAGGTTCTACTGGGTTGGCATGAGGAGTTCCATTGAGAAGTGGTGCCGATAATGTGGCCCATGCAACCTGCGCAGAAAAGACGGTAACAGCCAGCGAGCCCCATTACAGTCAATAATCACAAAACAGCCGCTTGAACTGGTAGCCTTGGATTAAGTGAAGTTAACTCCGAGTAGGAATGGCTACACCTATGCTTTGACCATCGTTGGCCATTACTCAAGGTTCTTGGTAGTTGTGCCTGTTAAAGACCAAACAGCGAAGACAGCAGCCAAGGCATTTCAGCATCACTTTTGTCGACCGCACGGATACCCTGATCAAGTGCTCAATGACCAAGGTCCAGCCTTTGAGGCAGAAGTGTTCCAGGAGTTCTGTAACATGTACGGTTGCAAGAAAATCAGAATGACGCCTTACCATTCACAGACAAATGGCATGTGTGAGAAGATGAACCAGGTGGTCACTGACTTATTGAAGACCTTACCTCTGGGAGAACAAAACCAGTGGCCAGAGAAGTTGCCAGATCTGGTAGATCTATATAATCATATACCGGGTAGATCTATATAATCATATACCGGTAAACTCTACAAATTGCACTCCGGTCTACTTGATGAGAGCAAGACCTGGCAAGTTACCTATTGATTTAGACATGAGAGTCTTAACACCTGAGACAACATCACCAGATGCAGACTGGAATACAGAGCTGCAAAAACAATACTGCAAAGTACAAGAATGTGTGGAGAAAAGTTTGTCCCAAGCAAGACAGAGACAGGAAAGAAATTACAACCAACATGCCCCTGCAGTTCCCTTGACACCAGTAGAACAAGTACTAAAAAGAAAGAGATGTGTTCACAAACTAGATGACCAGTGGGGGGCAGAGCCATACACCGTGATACCTTCAGACTTTAATAACACCAAAGTATGTATCATCAGCAAAGATGGAGGAGGAACCTTCGAAGCAGTCTCAAGAGATCATCTAAAGATGTGCCCTGATCAATTGAAGGACAAGAAAGAAGTCCAAGATGCTCCACAACCCATAGTAAAGGTGGAAGAAAAGATTCAAACTATACTTGGAGAATTTCCTCGAACGTGGACACAAGTAAATCAGGCAATAGTAGTACCAGTACTAACATTTCATCAGCCTACTGCACCAGAAGAAGAGACTCTAAATGAAATGGCTCCAGTAACTGATACCACATCTTCAGAGGAATGCAGAAATCTGTCCCCTGCAAACAGCGAATATGACAATCTCATGGTGAGTCTAGGAGTAGAGAGAAGGCAGTCTAGAATATCTATCTTACACAAGTCTACTTATAGTGTAGTGACTAATGCACCAACAGTAGACATCAGAGAACAGGTCAGGTCATCAGAAATACCTATACTGTGTAGATCCACTCGTAGTACTAGAGGTCAGATCCCTGCCCGTTACAGAGATTACGTAATGTAAATAAAGTAATAAGAATGTATAGTTGTAACCATTAAGCATGAGAGCCTACAGAGACTTACTATAAGAACCTTTTTTAAAGTATTCGCAATAACCAGTTAAAGGACAATTGGGCCACATGACTATGTGTGGTCAGAACTGTATTTGTAAATAGTCACTCCAAAAAGGCCTTAAAAATAAGCCGCCGGAGTGGCCGAAAAAGAGGCCCATCTACAGAGTGCCCTGTAGCCACGCCCAGGGACGACACACAAAGTGGGCTAAGGCGGTTCCCACCAACCAAACTCCAGGTACAAGCACAAAGACAATTCCTGGACAGCAGCTTAAGGACTGGTCGCTGCAGTAACTGTGCTATTGTTTTCTTTTTCTTGTCTGGTTTTTGATAATTTTTACAATTTTTAAGACTTTGTAGATTTTCATTAATTGTTGTTGTTAACAATTCTTGTTATATTTTCCTCAGTCCAGGAGTACTGAACTAAACTGGGGGGAATGTAACACCCCAGAGTCCGGTTGTCACAGTGACATTACCTCCCTCTAATGGGTAAAGTCATGCTTGGAGGCAGAAAGGGACCCCAATGCCAGGCAGCATAGATTAAAAATCACAATTCCTGCTGCAGGTCAGAAAAGGGAGATGCCTTCTAAATTCTGGCCAGCAGATGGGGTTGGTGAGTCAGCTAGAAGTCAGCTGAGGGGGTTGTCATGGAAACGAAACAGCTGTGAGCTATGAGGAGAAATGATGACAGTTAAACGTGAGGATGTGAGGTAAAAAGAGATCTTTCTGGAAGATCCTGTGAGATGAAGATAGGCAGAGCTGATCTGTGAAGTTAAAGGACATGAACAGAGACGGAGAGACTCTAGGGAAGCTAAAATACTGCATATAGCAGACCCTCTGTGTCTTTCTCTCATTTATCTGCACCCCAACGTTTACAGCCATTTTTACTATTTATTTAACATCTTTGCCCTGGGACTACAGCCCTACCTGTGGACGGCTACAGCATCATAGCTGCGCCCAACATCCATCCCAGAGATGCAACACCGCAGCGCTGGTCACCTCTGACTAGAATACCACAGGTGGCATCACGTATTTCACCATCTAATAACTTTATTTTCATTTTTACCACATAAATACCACACAACTTTCCCCTGTTCCATTTACTGGACGCCTCTGGGCCACGGATCTGGTCGCCGCCGCCATTACACCGTCCCCCATGGAAGTCGACGGGCCCGGTACAGAGTACCCACAGGCCCCGCGGGGCGCTCCATATATACCTCCTGTACCTGTGCTGTATATATGTACAGTATAGACCTCCTGTACCTGCTGTGTGTGTGTATGTATATATATATATATATATATATATACACACACAGTATATACACCTTCTGTACCAGTGCTGTATATACAGCCACATATGGATCAGGATCAGCAGCTCCATCCTCACCTCTCAGTCTGATGTCCACCTCTGCGCCACCAATATACCACCACCAGAGTCACCCTACTTCAATCCAGACTGCTTCGAGATCTTACAAAGAGAAACCACCCACTATCAGTCCCTGTGCAAAGTTCTCATCTTTGGAGACCTCAATGCAAGAACAGGGAGCGAAAACGACCTCCTGACCACGGATGGGAACATCTACATATTTGGAGCAGAGAATGAAGGCCAAGACTCAGTACTCACAGAGCGAAACAGCTATGACAGTACAGTCAACAAAAGTGGTAAAAAGCTCCTGAACGTATGTAGAAGTTTAGGACTTCATATTCTTAATGGACGAACCAAAGGAGACTCTTTAGGGAGGTGTACACTAAACTCCCATGTAGGGAGAAGTGTAGTAGATTATGCCATTACAGATATGAACCTGGCAAATATCAGCGCCTTCATAGTCTCCCCACAAACCCACCTGTCAGAAAACAGCCAACTTCTTCTGTACTTGAAATCTACAGAGAAACCATCCACTCAAAAGCCACAGCAGAGCGGCCTCATCCTATAAATGGCACAAAATGTCGGCATTAAAGTATAAAGAGGCTCCCAGCAGACCTGAAATACAGCGGATGCTCCACCACTTCTACAACTACGAGTACCAGCCTAACCCAAAGGGAGTGAGTCAAGCTGCAAAATACCTCAACAATATATTCTATGCAATGGCCAGACAGTCCGACCATACAAAAAGTCAACTACAAGAGATACAAGAGACCAAAAGTAAAACAGATCAATGGATGGTTTGACAGATAATGTAAAGCTGTACGGAAGACCCTGAGAACAGCCTCAAACAAGAAACACAGAGACCCCAACCTCCCGGGTCTGAGGGAAGCCTATGAAACCATACAAAGGCAGTACAAAACCATCCTCAGGAGGAAGAAGCAGAGTTACATCTCTACCAAGCTTAACCAACTCCAAGATGCCCTCCAAGACAACTCCTTCTGGGAACTATGGAACCACATGGGCACAAAAGACAAGAAAAACAACATCCATTTCCAAAATGGCAACATCTGGCTCCAGTACTTCAGAGACCTCTATAAAGACATTCCAAAGGAAGAACTAAGCCAAGAACAGGAAAGCATAACGGCAAAGCTAAAAGAAATAGAGGAAAAAGTAAAAAATTTCCAAAACCCCGTGGATACACCTATTACATTATAGGAAGTAGCAGAGAGAATCTGTTATGAGTTCATTTTCCCCTTCACCATTGAGGTCTGATGAACTCCCTCTTCTGGTGAAGGAAGGTAGTGAGGCTGATTACCAAGCACCTGAGCTGGTAGAGGATGACTGGGTGACGGGAATTGCTGACTGGATATAAGGCAGCCTACGCCCTTCGGCCTCGCTGGTGATTTCTCTGAGGGATTCTAGGAGACCAGTCTGATTCCTGCTCCTCAAAAGCTAAGTTTTCTGCTTTGCTTTTTGCATTTGTGTTTTGGTTTTATTTTGCCTTGCTTTTCTGGATTCTGCCATTCCCTGCTGGGGTGAGCTGAATTCCTTTTTGTCTTTTTGCTCTGTCTTCAGAAAATACCTGAGTACTGATATAGTCTTTTTGAAGCCTAGCGTCTTCAGGGCCTTTTTCCCTGTCAGTCTGTTGGCTCTTGTTTTGTTAGGGTTTTTGGCGGATTGCAGACAGCAGCTTTTCTATCCTGTCCTATCTAGTTAGCTTGGGCCCCATCATTTGCTCAGTCTATCTTTCTATCTGTGTTAGTGTTTTTTCTTCTTGCTTCACCGTCATTATATGTTGGGGGCTGCCTATTGCTTTGGGGTCTGCTCTGGGGCAGTTTATATTTCCCTTTCTGTCTTTAGGCTATGTAGTTCTCCGGCTGTGATCGAGGGGTCTAGGGCACCGTAGGAACCCCCCACGGCTACTGCTAGTTGTTGTTGATAGGTTCAGGGGTCTGCAATCCGATAGCTGCCAACTTCTCTGGTTTTCTGGACTTAGCTAGCATTTTTGTTTTTGCCTGCTACGGTGACTCATTCATAACAGAATCTCTTCCATAAGATGTAGAAAAGCCGGTGGCCTGGATGGAATCCTACCAGAAATGCTGAAGTACAGCCCACCAGAAATGCAGGCTGCAATCGTTAAA